>NC_139524.1:3022500-3622500 GCF_947247035.1 Vipera ursinii | reverse complement strand
GCCATTTCTGGGTGATCTACAGAGGCAGCGATACGTGGTGTGCGAATGACAGCTGTTGGCTGCCAGGTCTGCAGCTCCATGTCAGATCTCCAAAAGTGAATGTCCCCACCGCCACCTCCAGCCCTGCCAGCCATTGCCTCCACCAGCCTATCCAGCAACTACAGAGCGGCACTTTTGGATGGAATGCTACCTTTTCAAAGACTGTCTCTGGAGATGTCTTCTGCGTGAACTGTCTCCATTGGCTTCAGTTTCAACCGGTGTCATGCTGTCCACGACAACAGATCAGGGCTTTAACAGCCTCTCTGGCTCAGTGCTTCTCTCTCCACTCAGGTTCCAGTGGAGGTCATCTTCCAGACCAACAATTTTTCATTCCATAAACAGGTCTGAGTCCAGACGGAAATGGATCTGGGCAATCTGCTTCTTCAAGAGTGCTCTGTAGCTGACAGCATACCACTTTCTCAACATCTTTCCAAGAACAGCCAAGTCTGCCTTCAGTCAATGGGACAAAACATCAGGCACATTCCTTGGGGAGCCCAGGGTCAAGATGTACAGTTGGGTATAATCGGCATACTGACGATGCAGATCCCAAAGTGGCAATGACCCGCCCGGCAGTTTCATGTTGAACAGAAGCGGGGAAAGGATCATGGCCTGTGCCACTCCATAACTGAGGGCTTGTGAACTTGACCTCTTCCCCAGCTTGCCACATCTGCACTGACTGGAGCCAACCATGGAGAAAGGAAGAAATCCGTGGTAACTTGGTGCCCCTTCTTCCTTGCACCCAGTTCAGAAAGATACTGTACGGACCTGCCCCAGCTGGTCCCTCAGGAAAGCAAGACTCTTGAATCCATTGAGTTGAATCAAAAGAACTTTTACTGAGAGAAACGGGTTGCAGTAAAGCCAGGCAGAATCATAAAGCATAAAGCAGTTCTTTCGTTTTCCCCAATCTCAACCCCCCTCTGACCAGTCCACCAGCAGCCAATGCCATGTCGGGAAGATATTTTGAGAATGCTGAAGTGCTGGGCAGATAACAGATCACTCTCAGGGCACAATAATCTTGGAAGCAGGAACCAGCTGGAAAGGAGTCTGTCCCATCTCTGATGACAGTTTCCCTCCCTAATGCCCAAGCCTGCGGCAAAAGCCAAAGCATCCAAAAAATGCCCGTCCCTTTCCCCATCCAGCACAATGGCAGGACAGATTGGTGGACCTGACAAGCTGCCCCTTTGAACAGTGACGCTAGTCCTGCAAAACAAAACAGAACAAAAGGGGAGAAGAGGGTAAAAAAACAACAGATTAATCTAGGTTTATCAGGATACTGGTTATGGATGTGCTTAAGAAGCCTAGCAGCCCTAATTTGGTGGGTGATCAACCCACTCATTTTAGGACTCGGGAAAGTCTTTCCAAGATACTAAATATTGAAGCTTCCCTCGATGTTTATGGCAATCTAAAATGTTTCTGACCTCAAAGTGCTGTTCCTCCTCTCTCATCAGGTGGTGGCGGCATTCAGGTCTGAGAGGGAAGGTGATTTTGGTCTTTAGCAAATTATAGTGGAACTTCGGTTGGATTCTCCGAAGGAACTTGGGCAAATCTAGTTTTATGGTGACTGGGTTAATGATGCATTTGATGGGAAAGGTACCCACAAATTTGGGTCCTAATTTTTTTGATGTTTGCCTAGGTCCAGTCGGGGAGGGAGCCCTGGACAAGGCTTCCCCCTAGCACTCCGCTTCCTCCTGGTCGCTACCTTGTGCTGACATTGTATGCACAGTCCCCATGGAGAGCTGTGAGTCTCTCCGAGTTGACCTAACTAGATTGCAGGTATCAGGTGGACAAATAGACTCAATCGCCAGTGTTAAAGGCTTTAGGTTTCATTCACTTCTTGTCAGCTTGCTTTTTATATGCATCTCATGCATCCGCAAGGAACTTTCTCACCACTGGCCAAATAATTCGTAATTGGGAGACCCACTCGTTTAAGGAAGGTACAGGGGGTCACTCAGTGGTAGCTCGAGCATGGGGTAAAACTCCTGTTCTGTTGTTACTTTAAAAGGGGTGAACTCCATGCTACTATGAATCAAGTTATTGTAAGCCACTTCTGCAAAAGGCAACAGGTTTGCCCAGTTGTCTTGTTGGTAGTTGATGTAGCATCTAAGGTACTGTTCCAACACTGAGTTCGTACGTTCACACTCCCAATTCGTTTGGGAGTGGTGATTGCAGCTAAGCCCCTGATCAGTCCCAAAGAGATTTAAAAATGCTTGCCAGAGCTTGGAGGTGAATTGCACCCCCTTATCAAAAATGCTGCATTGCGGGGCTCCATGTAACCTATAAACATGTTGTACAAATAGTTTGACTAACACACGTGCTGAAGGGATTTCCTGGCATGGGACAAAATGTACCTGCTTGGTAAATAAGTCAGTTATTACTCATATAACGGTATTTCCTGAACTCTCTGGGAGTTCTTCTATGAAATCCATGGAGCTGCTGGCTCAGCCACCGTTTGAAGGAATCCTGGGGTTTTCCCTTACTGCTGTTTGGCCAAGGCGCAAATGGGGCAACTTGCGACATAGCTTTCAATGTCCTTCTTTAAGAATGGCCACCAAAACTGTCTTTTGACCAAATGCAATCTCCTTACAAAACCAAAGTGGCCTGTGGTCTTGGAGTCGTTACTTTTACCCAGGACCATTAACCATTGGCTTTCTGGCACATATAGCTTAACCCCTATCCAAGCCAAACAGTCATGGACAGAACATTGGTTCTTGTGGCTTTGAAGCCACTTGTCCTCCAGTAGTGAAGTTTTAAGGGCCATGGTCACATTACTGTCTATCAGCAGCTTCTCTCTTGCTTGCGCTCAGGTTATCATCAGTGCAGCCAACTGGCATGATGGGATTAATGGTTTGATTACATTGGATCCGGTGCAGTTATATTGAGGCATTTGCCTTCGTCGGGCCAGCTCCAGCTGGGGTGGCTGCCCTCAGTGTTGCTACTGTGCCTGTGATGACTGGGGTTGCCAAGGCCGCTTGCATGGTGACTATGGGTGACACTCTCCCATCATTGTTTTCTTCTTGGGCCGGCTGGACCTCGCTGGCGGCAGCCTTGGCAAGGGATTTGCGTGCCTTGAGGGTTTGGAAGGCATTCATCATAAAGCTCATGGCTTGCTTCATCAGTAAGTCAGTGTGGTCAGTTTCTCTGCCTTCCCCTTCCTCTTCTTCGTTCTCTTCCAGCTCTGGTTGCCACTCCTGTCATTGGGCGCCACGACTTCCACAGGGGAGGGTCACTTCCTTGGACCTTCCTTCCCTGTTGTCTTTCCAATGCCTATAGACCACCTGGGTCTTGACAAGGCTTCCAGCCTCTTCCATCCATTCAGAGAGGTCCAGTCGGTGGGGGGGGGAGCCCTGGACGTGGCTTCCCCCCAGCACTTGGCTTCCTCCTGGTCGCTGCCTTGTGCTGACATTGTATGCACGGTCCCCATGGAGAGCTGTGAGTCTCTCTGGGTTGACCGAACTTACGTATTCCGTCTAATGTAAGGACCTGCCCCAGTCTTCCCTTCAGGAAAGCAAGACTCTTGAATCCATTGAGTTGAATCAAAAGAACTTTTACTGAGAGAAAGTGGTTGCAGTAAAGCCAGGTGGAATCTGAAGGTCCTGCGCAAAGCATAAAGAAATTCTTTTGTTTTCTCAGTGGACAATGTGATGCTGGGAAGATGTTTTGAGAACATTGAGGTGCTGGGCAGATAACAGGTCACTTTCAGGGCACAACGGCCTTGGAAGCAGGCAGCAAGGAGTCTGCCCTGTCTTTGAAGACAGACCTCCTCCCTAATTCCCAAGCGTACAGCAAAAGCAAAATTATCCCAAAAATGCCAACTCCCCTCCACCTCCAGCACAATGGCAGGACGTGTTGGTGGACCTGACAGATACTGTGATCATTATCAAAATCACTGAGAAAGCAAGGAGCACCACTCCCATTCTGGCTTCATGAAACAGCATTAACAAGCACAACAAATGCCATCTCAAGCTTTCGTCCTTGGTACTGTGTACTTCTGTAAAGGTGTAGTAATTCTTTACATACAATTCCTCTTCCTCTTTTATGGGTCTGTTTCCTTTGAACAAATTGTATCCTTCTAGTAGTATGTTTCAAGCATGCTTTCCATCTCACCAAGTTTCAGTAATAGCCGCAGTATGATCCCCGACCACCTGTGCTAGAAGGTCAGTCTCCCGTACTTTGAGGGTTAGTGGCTTATGGCTGACCCTCTTGCATGCTCTCCTTTACAACTGATCTGCTGCCTGGTTCTCCAGCCTTTCCCATAGCTGTCATCTCTGCTCTCCATTGTGCTGCGTTTGGCCTGCCGTGCCTCCACCAGCGGCCACTTTTAATTTCCAATTTTTTGTTTATCAAAATAAGAAAATGGGGGAAATGGTTTTGATTGAAAAGTGACTTAGCTGACCACTGTGGCAAGCCAATCCATCTGTTGAAACTTGTAAATTGTATTTTGTTTTTAATCTATAGCTATGATAATATTTCTGTTAATATGAATCACGTGATGTCTCTTTGTGTATCCAACCGAATAGGTTTAAAAATGTGATATTTGAAATTGGCCCAACAGATGAAGTCGGAGACTTCGAAGTAAAAGCCAAGTTCATGGGAGTTCAAATGGAGACATTTATGTTGCATTATCAGGTATGAACTTTACTCACGAGAACTCTTCAAGTGACCCTGTGGGGAAGATGTTAACTCTGCAAACATTTACTGGCAGAGATTTTTTAAAGATAAAATCTGGCTGAAGAATAGAATGACTGGGTTGAGGTAGTCAGGCAAAAGTGGAAAAAAATATAATACAATGCTAAAACGTCCAAGCCTTGTATTTAAAAGTATTGTTGACAAATCATGGATCTCTTCTACGTGATGTGAATTAAGTAAGTAGTGTGTGTTAAGTATTCCTACATTTTTATTCTGGTACCAGAAACTCTCAAACAATCTATCAGCATCTTGGGGTTTCTATGATAAAGAGGGCTCCCCTCATGTTCTGCTAGTGATGCCATGTGCTGAATTGCCAAGCCAGCTGGAAAATGCTTCTTTCAGACTGTAAGATCAGGCCTGTTCATCATTGGCTACAGTGAAATATTCTCATTACACATTTGCAGTTTCGAAAAGACATTTAACACGAGAAGGGAAACGTTTTGGGTCTTTAGATAGGTAAGTGCTAGAAATTGCACTTGGGTCTTTAATATTTCTGCAGGCAAAAGGCAGACCGTAAGGATGGGTGGTATAGTTGGGGTGGGGTGCAGGAGGCTTCTCCACTGCTTGTTCTGGCAGGTCCTCACCTGAGAGGCATTGAAGCCATGGAGATTGGAAGGGGAGGGTGTGAAGGGGATCCTGAAACTTGGTTGCCTCTGGGCATTTTTCTCTGCTTGTTAGATTGGTTGCCTCAGGATCTTTCCTTGCTTCTGGATGGCATTTCTCTGGAAGGAGAGACCAAAGGGGCGAGGGGGGTGAGAGCTTTTCTCAGGAGCTGCTGGTTTGTCACCATCTTGGCTTGTGTTCGATATTATTTTAGCCTTGTTTTTAATAGCCTTAAATATTGATACTTATACTAAAAAGCTGATTGATGGATTGAATGACAGGGTCTATCTGGAGCACAACAAAGTCATAACAAAAATAGAAGCTAAAAATAAACTGTCAAAGTAATCAAAAATCAATAGTAAACAGGTGCCCTTAAGCTGGGGGCTGACTAAATCCTGGAAGAAGACTGCTTGGGCTTCTTAATGGATGCCTCTGCATTTCATAAAGATCTATATCCCGTTGTACCCAATTAAACGTGGGGTGCGACTCCTGCAGTGGGGGGACATATAAATGTCCCAGGGGTGTTTGATGCTTAAAGAACCGTAAAGGGGCTCCCCTACCAAGAGGCTAACAAATACCTTAGCTTCAACCCATTAAGAGCTGTTTGGGTCTGGAGCAACCGCCCTAATCCTATTCAAACTCCAATTCCAGTCTCAGCGGCAGGAAAATATGCTTTTTCTCATGGTTCCTTCTATCTCCTTGGCTGGCTTCCATGTCCAGGGATATTCCATTAGAATAGAACAGAGCTGGAAGGGACCTTAGAGATCTTCTAGTCCAGCCCCCCCCACTCAAGCAGGAGAACCAATGCCATCTCAGACAAGTGACTGTCCAGTCTCTTCTTAAAAACTTCCAGTGATGGAGTGCCCACAATTTCTGAAGGCAAGTCGTTCCATCGGTTAATTGTTCTAGCTGTCAGGAAGTTTCTCCTTAATTCCAGGTTGCTTCTCTCTTTGCTCAGTTTCCAACCATTGTTTCTCGTCCTTCCCTCTGGTGCTTCGGAGAACAGGTTGACCCCCTCTTCTTTATGGCACCCTCTCAAATACTGGAATACTGCTATGATGTCACTCCTGCTTCTTCTTTTCTTTAGACTAGCCAAACCCAAGTCCTGCAGCCGTTCTTTCACATGTTTTAGTCTCCAGGCCTTTGATCATCTTAGCTGCTCTTCTCTGAACTTTTGCCAAGGTTTCAACATCTTTTTTGTAGTATGGTGACCAAAATTGGTTGCAGTATTCCAAGTGTGGCCTCATTAGAGTTTTGTAAAGTGGTACTAATACTTTGTGTGATCTTGATTCTGTGCCTCTGATGCTGCCATCATTTTTCTGGCTTCTCTAGCGTGTTTCAGGGCAGCTGGAAAGGCCGGCTGCAACCCCTGTCCGGATGGGGTTCAGATGTCTGAAGAACTGCTGGGTTGATAACACGGAGTGCCTCATGCTCCCTGCTTGATCTCCTAACTTGATGCCACTGTGAATGATACAGCTGCTGAAATGGCTCAGAAGTATCTAGATGCAAATTATTTTAGGCCAACGGCTGGGCATTTTGATAAGACATTGAAAATATATATATTTCTCTTCTTTACCATTGAAGGTGTTCTCTGAATCACTGTGTGAAAAATATAGTCCCAGTTTTTTTGTTGGTAGCTATTCCTTTAAATAAGTTCTAATAAAACAGGTGACTAAAATAAATATAGAAAATTTGGTTGATAACTTTAAATCCAGAAGATACTTGTTACTTACTACTTGTCGTTATTTTTGTCAGATTGAGGTTTGGATGCATTAGGGTTCCTATTATCCTGAATTTTTGGCAGAGCCTTAACACATCTCTCTCTCTCTTTCTCCCTCCCTCCCTCCCTCCCTCTCTCTCTCAGGATCTGCTGCAGCTGCAGTACGAAGGTGTAGCTGTAATGAAATTATTTGACCGAGCAAAAGTGAATGTTAATCTGCTTATTTTCCTTTTGAACAAGAAATTCTATGGGAAGTAAGTCCCTTTCCTGTGGGCGCATGATTAAATCCTGCATAGGATCTCTGTCCTCAGTATGGAATATCCGCTATTGGCATCTCATTCCGACATTGCTACACACATTTCTTGCATATTGTTTCCTAAATACTTGCTAAAAGGTCACAATTAATTAAACCATTGTTATCACTTTTTCTTGTCTCTAAATATTTGTTCTAGGATATATTTTTTTTTAAAAAAGAGGTCCAAAAAAGTCCTAGTGTGCTAAGCAAACAACTGAAGCAAAATGAACAGAAATATCACTTATTACCATTATTCAAGTATCTATCTGTCAACTGTCCAGTTGGCGAGTCCAGAAATTTACCAAGAAATATTTACCAAGAAATAAAACTTTACTGAATAAACCACATTGGCACAGAAGAAGCGAAACCAACTCTGGATTCCCCGCACAAAAGCAAACATAGTTAATTCCCTCTTTCTGTTCTGACCTGGTTCCTTGGACATAACAGAAGTGCCAATAAATCTCCAGCGTTCCTTTTATTCAGGAACGCTCAGAAGGCGCTCCGACTCCCAGCGCCAAACAAGTTTCCAAACAAGACAAAATGAAACAAATTGCCAATCCCACATTTTTAAACAGAAAATTTGGGCCCAGTGGGAAAAACAAGTAGGGTATCTTTCTATTGGAAAAGAGGCTGTGGGGTTGAGGTCTCCAATAGAAACATATAATCCCTCTCTCACATTTTTAAGTTCACATTTATAAGATTCAAATGTAACTCAAAATACAGAAATACATTACACAAAAGACTGTATCCAACTTTTCAACAGTTTCTTGAAATTCCTAGACCAGGGTCTACATGAAGGGCTTCTGGCAAGAGAAGAATGTATGCCCAAGAACCGGGAAGAATGTATTCAGAAAATGACTGTCTCAGCTTATACAAGGGCTTTAAACTGAAATTGAGCGGGGATGGTGATCAATCTTTAGGACCTCAAGACAACCAATCAAACAATGAGGGAGTGATGGGAAGGACGAAAAACCTGGATGCAAACTAGGAGATGTAGGAAACATATCCAGGGTCAGCCATAAAGGACTTAGATGCCTATATAGTAATGGTCATTTAAAAGATCTGTGTCTAGTTGTCAATGTAGGCCATCTAACCATTGAAGCACAGCATCCTGAGTCCTTCGGGAATCGGGTAGTATAGAAATCTAATTAAATAAATAAATAAAATAAATCATTTATATAAAATAAATCAGATACTGGACCGGTATCTGCCCTCAGTTTACAGCCAGTCACAGTGTGATCTACAGTTTGAGGTGGGACCCCACAGTCACACTGAAGGGAGGATGTTATGTCAAGAAATTGCACAGCAGCTATCCAAATGAAGTGGGAGAGACTGACATGAACTTGTAGTTTTATATAAAATTTATGTTTACAGCAGACAATGTAATCAGGAACACAGGAATATCATGAGGTATATTAAATGGTATACAGAACACAGAAGAAAAAGGTGGGCAAAAAGGCATTGGTTTTAAATATTGGTTTCAATTTTTCGCTGCTTGCTATATAGGTTCTCCTGCCTGAGCAGGGGGCTGGACTAGAAGACCTCCAAGGTCCCTTCCAGCTTCTATTCTATTCTATTCCATTCCATTCCATTCCATTAGCTTTGGATAGGTTGTGACGACATGATTACAGTATGATTACTAAGCCAATGAAGGGGAGGTAAATTTGTAACGGCAATGAAGAATATAAAGAATGAAGATTTAAGGTGTGACCACTGTATGCTTGCATGCACAAGGAGCACCCCATTTACAAAGGAGTACAAATAAATTACCATTGTTTTCTCTTGGAAGTTTTGGCTGGATGTTATTTATTTCAACTAGAGTAGACAGTGAATCCCACAGGTGGGATATTAATCCTCCCTTGTATTTTATCCTTGATGGTTAAAATAATACAATACACAATCAAACAAATGCAGGTAATCTTGATTCAAAGGAATGGTGAGAAAATTCTAGTAACGAAAGTGAATAAAATAACTTCCAAAGAGAAAGATGAGTATTGCCAAAACTTTGAAGTAATTGATGAAGAAATATATGAATAAAGAATTTTTAAGGTAATTAAAGAAAAGGGGTGGATTGGAAGGAAATGTGATTTTATCAAAAAGAACGGAAAATAGACTTGGTTTAATAAGTCTCTTGGATCTCAATTCTATCCCCCCCATGCCATCACTCTGTTAAACACCTAATTCACACAGCACTGTGTTATGCCTAAGGATATTTATCCATGTAGTATTGCTATTATCATTCCCATCTTTCCTACTACCTCTTCCTATTGGTATCTTATAATTTCTCGTTTTACTTATGATTTATCACTGTTTTGTATGTAGTATGCTTAATGTCCGGAGACAAATCCCTTGTGCGTCCAATCACACCTGGTCAATTAAGATTACTTTATTATAGTACTGTTCTGACATTCAGTAACAATTCTTGGATCCTTTTCTGCCCTTGGGCCACATTTTCCACTTCAATGGGCCCATCCAAGAGCGAAAGCAAGCCATAACCGGGTGTGTGTGTGTATGTGTGTGTGTGTGGGGGGCGCTTCCGTCTTTGTGTGTTCAACCACCGCCGTCTCAGGCGAGCCAAAGCCCGCCCGAGGAAAGCGTGACTCGGCTCGCTGGGCGACTCAGTGGGCAAGCCAAGCCCTGGAGCCGAAGAGGGCGGCTTTCTTCAGACGCCCAGACTCGCCTGAGTACCCCCCCCCGGCGGTCGCGGGGGTTTCTTTGCGCGGGGGGGCCAGTTATATACCCTGGGCCAGGGGTAGGCAAGCTCGGCTCTTTTATGACTCATGGACTTCAACTCCCAGAATTCCTGAGTCAGCATAGCTGACTCAGGAATTCTGGGAGTTGAAGTCCATGAGTCATAAAAGAGCCGAGCTTGCCTACCCCTGCCCTGGGCCCACCCCAGAGACACCCGAAGCGCGCCCGAGCTGAAGCTGGGCAGGGAGGGAGGGCCGGGCAGGGTCGGCGCGGAGCGGGCCTCGGACACGCGGGGCGAAAGGCCGCGCTCCGCATCACGGCGAGGCTTCCCGGGACCAGCCGGCCGTCCGGGAAGCGCCGCCCGCGAGATCCCCGCGGGGCGTTTCCACAGTCGCGTCGGAGCAGACCCCCCCTCCTCCGGCGGACTACCGCTCCCGGCATGCCCCGGGGCGGTGGGCCGGGCTCCTTGCGCAGGCGCGCCGCTTCTCCTCTTGCCATAATGCGGCGGCGGCGGCGACGGGAGGGGGAGGCCGAGTCGCTCCTAAATGGCGCCCAAGCAAGACCCGAAGCCTAAATTCCAAGAAGGTGAGAGGCGGCGCGGCCTGGCCGGGGTGGGCTCCCCGCTCTCGGCCGCGGGAGGGGCGGGCAGGCGGGTCTCCCTCCCCCCCTCTCTCCCTCCCTCCCTCGGCGGCTCCCGCGCCGGCCCGGCCGGGCCACTAACGCCCGTTTCCGCGCAGGTGAGCGGGTGCTGTGCTTCCACGGGCCTCTCCTGTACGAAGCCAAGGTACGTGGCGGCCCTTCGCGCTCACCCCGATGGGAGACCGCCAGGCGGGCCCGGGCGGCAGGCTGGCCTGGGCGCGGAAGGAGGCCGAGGGCCCGCCTGGCGGCCGCCCCCCTGACGCCTCTCCTCCCCGCAGTGCGTGAAGGTGGCCATCAAGGACAAGCAGGTGAAGTACTTCATCCACTACAGCGGCTGGAACAAGAAGTGAGTCCCCCCCCCTCCCGCGCTGGGCTCCGGGGCGGCCCCGAGCAGGTAGGACTGGAGCAGGGGTCTTCAAACTTGGCCCTTTTATGACTTGTGGACTTCAACTCCCAGAATTCCTCAGCCAGCTTTGCTGGCTGAGGAATTCTGGGAGTTGAAGTCCACAAGTCATAAAAGGGCCAAGTTTGAAGACCCCTGGACTGGAGGAAGGCGGAAGGTCCTCCGGAGTCGGGCTCTGCAGCCCCTGGGAGGCCGAGGAAAGGCACCCCCCCCCGCAAAAATCCGCATAGGTTTTCCCCTCCAGGCAATCTACAATTCGTACTCCCGGCTCTTTAAATTAACCAAGAGTGTAGCTTTATTGAAAAAATCCATCTAGGCACAGCAGAAGCAGAGTCAGCTCTGGGATTTTCCCCGCAAAAATCCGCGTAGGTTTTCCCCTCCAGGCAATAATCTACAATTCATAGTGCACCAGTTTAGTTCAGTTTTTTTGCTCTGGGAAAAAACTGCTTCGATCAAAACATTCTTCATTTCTCCCCGATAACAGACAGTTCACTTGCATTGTATAGCCTCCCTCCACCCTTAGGAATTCACTCTCCTCCCATCATTGTTTGGCCAAGCAAAAGAAGGTACAGGTAACTATGAAGTGATCCAGGTTTGGCATGCCAACCTTCCAGAACAATGATAGCCATGGAAAATGAAACACAACAGTGCACACAAGGTTAGACATTACTGTCTGCTTCCAAGACCACCCTTACTTAGGCCGGCCTGGATGCTCGGCATGAAATCTGTGCGCCCCCTTGTCCTCTACAGCCTTGGCTGGACCGGAGGGGGACAATAAATTCGGCCCCCTTGGGGGCAGGAGCCCTTCAGGCGGCCGGCCCGGCTCCTTGCAGCCCCTTCACCCCCCTCCAAGGTCTGCAGCCATTCCCCCCTTTCATTCTGTGCCCTTCTTGCTCTCCTCTGCGCAGGCTCGGTTGATTGAGATTTCCCACTCCTGAAATTTGGGGCTTGCAACTATTCTATTCTAGTGACAGATTTTTTTTCCTGGGCTCCAAGATCACCGCAGAGGGGGACTGTAGTCAAGAAATTAAAAGACGCTTGCTCCTGGGGAGGAAAGCCATGGCAAATCTAGACAGCACACTAAAAAGCAGAGACATCACCCTGTCAACAAAAGAGCGTATAGTCAAGGCTATGGTTTTCCCAGTTGCAATGTATGGCAGTGAAAGCTGGACCATAAGAAAGTCTGAGCACCAAAGAATGGAGGCCTTTGAACTCTGGTGCTGGAGAAGACTCCTGTGAGTCCCTTGGACTGCAAGGCGATCAAACCGGTCAGTCCTAGAGGAGATCCACCCTGACTGCTCTTTAGAAGGTCAGATCCTGAAGCTAAAACTCAAATACTTTGGCCACCTAATGAGAAGGAAGGACTCACTGGAGAAGAGCCTAATGCTGGGAAAGGTGGAGGGCAAGAGAAGAAGGGGACGACAGAGAATGAGGTGGCTGGATGGAGTCACTGAAGCCGGAGGCCTGAGCTTAAAGGGACTCCAGAAGATGGTGGAGGACAGGAAGGCCTGGAGGAACGTTGTCCATAGGGTCGTGATGGGTCGGACATGACTTCGCAGCTAACAACAACAGCAACTATTCTAGAAGTGATTTGCCCCAATTCAAAACATTGAACTAGAGCTTAATGTTCCTTGATGAAAAATAGGTACAATCTGGCGAGTTCACATTCTATCTGAAAAATGAGTTACAGATAATCCTCAACCTACGTCCACAAGTGGGATCAGAATTTCCATTGCTAAGAAAAGTATTTGTTAAAAGTGTCACACGTGATTTTACAATCTTTTTTTTTTTTGGCCATAATTGCTAAGCAAAAAAAATTGCCGCTGTTGAAATCACAGTTATTAAGCAAATCTGGCTTCTTCCGTTGTCTCTGCTTGTCAGAAGTTGGTTGGGAAGGTCTCTAAAGGTGGTGATCACACAACCACAGGATGTTGCAACTGTTGTGAATACATGCCAGTTGCCAAGCGGCTGAATTTTGATCACATGACCATGGGGATACTTTTAGGCATGTGTGAGGACTGATTGTAGGTCATGTTTTTCAGTGCTAATTGTAACTGAACAGTCACTATGCGAATTATGGTAAGTCAAGGATTACCTATAATTTGGTTCTGACTTAGTTATTAGGGTTATTCTAGCCACTGTATCCTTAGCTGTTGCCCCATTTGGGTTGCCAGAAAAAAAGGTAGTGGCCCCTGCGCTTTTAATGAACTTAACAGCCTCCTTGTTAGGTGGTCCAAAAGCTGTCCCGTTTTCTTTCAGCTGGGATGAATGGGTTCCAGAAAGCAGAGTCCTCAAATACGTCGACACCAATCTGCAGAAGCAGAAAGA
This sequence comes from Vipera ursinii, assembly GCF_947247035.1. Lineage (NCBI taxonomy): Eukaryota > Metazoa > Chordata > Lepidosauria > Squamata > Viperidae > Vipera > Vipera ursinii. Next base: position 3,609,096 of record NC_139524.1, on the reverse strand, counting down.
ACTTCAAAAGGCCAATCAGTAAGTATTATGTAATAGAACCATTTCCACGCACCCAGCAATTTTGCTGACAGGTGATAGGCATGACTGAGGCTTAATAAGAGGCACTCAACAGGAGGTTCGGTTCCCCCATGGAGACTTGTCATTGTAATATAATTGGCAGAATTAATTGCCATTTGTGGTGTGTTCACCAGCTCAGCATTTGAATGGCACCAAGCGTGATATTTTTAGGTGCTTGTTAAAGCTTGCAGGATCAGTCTGAGACTTGGGAAAAAAACAGATCCAGAAAACTAGACCAGTCAGTCTGACATCTATACCTAGGAAGCAAACAAAGTTATAAAGAGAAGCTAACATGGCTTTGTCAAAAACAAATCACACCAAACAAATCTCATTTCATTCTTTGACAAAATGACTAAATTAGTGAACCAGTGAAATGATGTGGACATAGTATACTTGAATTTCAGTAAGTCATTTGGCAAAGTAGATTACAATTTTTTTCTTGGTAACCTAGAAAAATAGACATCACCACCAGATGGATTTGTAACTGGCTGACAAACCACACACACATATTGTGTAGTCCTTATTCGTACTACAGTTACATTGAGGAAAGTAAATAGTGGGATACCCCCAGGTTCTGCGTTAGGACCAGTATTCTTCAATATCTTCATAAATTATTTAGATGATGGAATAGAAAGAGAACTCATCAAATTTGCAGACGACACCAAGTTGGCAGGAATTGCCGACACCCCAGAAGATAGGCTCAAGATCCAGATGGAACTTGATAGACTTGAACATTGGGCCCTAACTAACAAAATGAAATTCAGTGTAGAGAGAAACAAGGTTTTACACTTAGGCAAGGAAAAACCAAATGTACAGGTACAGATTAGGTGAAACTTGGATCAATAGCAGTAACTGTGAGAGAGATCTTGGAATACTAATGGAGAATCATTTAAATGTGAGTTAGCAGTGTGCTGCAGCCACCAAAAATGTTAATGCAATCCTAGGTTGCATTAACAGGACAGAATTAATTACATGAAGTGTTTGTGTGCAAGAATTGTTTGATGAGAGTATTTCCTTCTGAAAGGTATTTGTTTTTTCTTGAGGCATCATTCCTAGAAATCGTCTAGTATCGCCAGTCTCAGTAAGACTGGAACAGAATTTCCTCTAGTTTTCTGCTCTTTATAGATAGCCTTTATAATAAGCCAGTCCTAAAAGCAATATTTTATAGTAATCCTTTGTCTCAAGTATCCTGAAAATTTATCAGGAAAGGTTGTAATCCACAATGTTCCAAGTGTTTCAAGATGTTCAACCTCCCTGCAGCCAGATGTATTCAAAAGTCAGATTTTTCTTTCTCTCCTACTAGCTCTCAAGATTAAGAGTCCAAGCTCAGTAGGTATTTATAGTCCAAGGTCAGGATAATAAATACACGAAAATATTTTCCTTTAAAATATTTATTTATTCTTCCTTAAGCTGAAATTCACCAAGGAGCTAGTTATAGTGTTGTACTCAAATCCACCACTAGATTTCAAAGTCAATTTTCTACCCTTAAAGCAATTTTTTCCCCAAAGAGAAAATCTTATTATCTCAGTTGTCAGATTTATCAAAACTATACTTATGTATTACTTTCACTTCAATATTGTGTATTTCTGTCTCCCATAAAAAATTTAAAATGTCGCTTCCATTCATATCTGGAGGTTTTAAGTTTCTTGGCAGCCTTTCCTAGGAAATTCAGTTGAAAATAGTAAAAAAAGGATCAAAAGCAGATTTTACACTGGCAGAAATATAATCACTAGAGACAGGAAGGGAGAATTCTGTGATTTTTTAATATAGGAATTAAAAAAGGTCTTTTGGGAGTCTGGGATTTACAATTCTCACCCAGTCCAAGCATGCTGTTTATGGTGTGCTAATTAAAGCTTCCATTGTCTGCAGCTAATGGCCAGCTGCAGAGGTGCGCCCGGTCTTTCCCCTGCCAGTTTAGAGGGCTTTCCTTGGATCAAACAGAGAGACCGCTGTCTATCCGTGATCCACAAGGCACCCCTCCTCCTTCATCGCCTCTTTGGGGCAACTTTAGGCCCTTTTCAGGGCCCCCAGCAGGGCAAAATTGGGTGCGGAAGGCAGAGCTCTGTCTTCCTGCATCCCGTCTTGCCGCGATGCAAAACCAGAAATGCCCACTTTATAAGAATTTGGTTAGACCACACTTGGAGTACTGTATCCAGTTTTGGTCACCACAATATAAAAATACGTTGAGACTCTGGAAGGAGTGCAAAGAAGAGCAACAAAGATGATTAGGTGGTGTATGAGGAACGTTTGTGGGAATTGGGTATGTCTAGTGAAAAGAAGGGCTAGGGGGTAACATAATAGCAGTGTTCCATAATTTGAGGGGCTGCCACAAAGAAGAGGGGCGCAACTTATTTTTCAAAGCACCAGAAGGCAAGACAAGAAACAATGGATGGAAGCTAATCAAGGAGAGAAGCAGTCTTGAACTAAGAAATTTCCTTGCAGAACAATTAACCAGTGGAATGGCTTGCCTTCAAAAGTTGTGCACATCCTGGAGTCTTTTAAGAAGAGACTGGACAGCCATTGGTATGAAGTGGTATAGGGTCTCCTGCCTGAGCAGAGGGTTCGACTAGAAGACCTCCAAGGTCCCTCCCAACTGTTGATGTCCTATGGTGTGTGGACTGGGGCTTTTGTAATATTTTAATGTATAAAAGCATTTAAGCTATAGCAGCTCTGTACTTTATATACCTTATTTTTAACCCTTTTCCTACAAAATCTAGCAGTGAAGCAGTGAATTTCCAAGGAATCCCCTGACAAAAACACTACCTCACATTTTGTGTTGAACGCTGCCAATAGTTTCTCAGCTTTTTGAGTTTATGATGATTTGTTAGATGCTAACAAAATGTTTCTAAGGAGGGGAGCTGCTCAGGATGCACCACTCTGACAGCCAAATTGGGTTGTTCCTTTGTGTGTGTGTGTGTGTGTGTGTGTGTGTGTGTGTGTGTGTGTGTGTTTTCCTTTACTTTGCACCAGAGGAACAAAAGAGCCCTGCTGCTCCTTGGCAGAGGAGAAGCAAAATGTCCAGCCTGTTCTAACAATTGTTGGAACCCAGAATGCCTCTGTTTCCCCCCCCCCCCCCACACACACACCCGGCCTGTTGTTTGGCGTTTGCCTTATTCTAGAATACAGTGGTTTGTGGTTCAGGGTTCCCTGCTAACTGCGTGTGCTTTCGTTTGTCCTCTTTCCCATATTGTTGAACATGCTCTTCTTTGACATCCTGGGAAAGAAAAATGTCTGTAATCCTTTTTAAACTGCTAAGCCTTGATTCTGTTTTAATTTGGGGGATGATGTGAGCACATTGCAAGAAACAAAAGCAATATATTTTGGTTTGCGGTTGCTATTGCTTTGATTATGTCATAGTCCAGTAGTTTCTGGAATGTGGCCCCATAGGACTCTGATACCCAACATCCCACTTCTAGCTCATCTAGGCTGGAGGGTTTGTTGGCTTATTAAATTCATTTGCCACCCATCTGGTTTTGAAATGACAGGTTGGTTGGTGGACTCCCCCCCACTCCCCGGGGGAGGGCTGGTATTGACCGCTGCCTCCTTTGCAGGCAGCCGCTTGGCTGATGTGCAGAGATTACTTTGAGCTATATTAGGTACTCCCTGTGGAAGAAAGTTAGATGGAGAGGAAGCTTAAGTTCTTTACTTGGAGGTTGGACTGCTTTCCAGTTCTTACCAAGCCTATAATCCCTTTCCTGGTCTTAGGTAAAAGAGAATTAAGATTCTTCATTTATAAGAGTAGCCATTTTAACTGAAATTTATTTAATTTAAGCTGAAGTCCAATGACGGTTGTGATTGTGCGCATTGTAGTTTTGGTACCCTTCCCGCCTTGTTCTTGGAATAATCTCTTTTGCGTGTTGCAGGGGGCCAGGTGCTGCCGTGGTCCTTCAAAGAAGCCAAGAAAGTTCTTTTGGAGATGCTGCAGTCCTTATCCCGGTGCACTATTTGCACGTTTAGGGAGATGTACCTGTGTGTTTAATTAAAAATGTCTTTGCTTCCTTCCTTTGAAAGGGAACAGTATGCAGAAGGAAAGATGAGAGGGGTTGCTCCAGGCAAGAAAACGTCTGGACTCCAGCAGAAAAATGTTGAAGTGTAAGAAACTTATTTTTTTTTAAAAAAAAGGTTTTTTTTTCTTTGAACTCTTGCGTCTAGGACAGGGGTAGGCAACCTCGGCTCTTTTATGACTCATGGACTTCAACTCCCAGAATTCCTGAGCATGGCTGGCTCAGGAATTCTGGGAGTTGAAGTCCATGAGTCATAAAAGAGCCGAGGTTGCCTACCCCTGGTCTAGGAGATCAGAGTCATATCTTCAAATCTTAAAAATGGCACCATCGTGTGAAATATTGTATTAGAAAATACAACTTTGGTCCCTCTGTTCTCAAACTATTGCTCTTCAAAAGGTTGTTAGATGACCACACAGGGACCCCTTTCCAAACCTCTTTGCTGTTAGTTTTTTTTTAAGCTGTATGGAACTCAAGAGTAATGTGTAGATTTTATGTGGAAGAATTTCATTGCCACATTATAAGCCACATAAATTTTGCATTGAGGAGCAACCTGCCATTGTTTGTGGCTCGGATCCCAACCACTTTTAATGTCTTAGGTTTAGACAATTTAGCTGTTGGGATTTTTCTCACATTTCTTTTAAGTGCAGGTCACTTTTCAAATCCCGAATCTTTAATCTTTAGTAAATTAGCTGGGGACAGAGAATTCCTGAGTCATGAATTCTGAGCTCCATTTCCAACTGGGCATGCTAAATGGGCCTCATTTGGATGGAGGTACCCTCTGGATATTTCCTTTCAGAACGTTGAATTTTAGGCGGAGGTGACTTCAGCTTGTTTTCAAGAATTAGAATGTTATGAGCAAAATTCCCTATTGTCCCTTCTAGAATGCTGCACAGTTTCTTCTCTTATGTAGAACCCTATTTATGAGCAGATGGTAAGCACCAGTGGCAGTTACAGTACTGATCCTGAGGTCAAAGGAAATTGTCTCTTGGAGAACTCAACAGCAGCAATTCCTGATCTGACCTTCTATGAAAAAAATCTAATTTTTATAAAGTTCCCGTTGGGTATTTACAACCTGTAGATGGAAAAACCACAGTACGCAGAGTCCCTTGTCTTAACTGGGTGCCCTTCTAAATAATGCTAAACATTTTTGGGGGCTGGCAATATTAGTCTGTCGGCTTGTTGCCTTGTTAACTCTGGCACCATTTTTTCCACTGAGTTCTCTCAAAGGTTCCCTGGGCTGGGTCTGAGGCGCTCTCCTTAACCGAATCCCTGTTGTGCCTAGATTTTTCAGACGAGATGGAGGGCATACAGTTTGCAGTTTGGAAACCCCTGCAATATCGACACGGTGAGTCAAGGATGGATTGTCACATAAAGATCTGCATCCTGAAATCCAGATTTCCTTGCTTCTTTAGATTTTCTTTGCAATTTAGTTAAAATTTTCTCGCGCTCTCTGAAATATGATGAATTTCTTTAAAAGTCACGGCATGTTCCTTGACTTAACAACCATTCGTTTACTGACCATTCAAAGTCATAATGGCACTGAAAAAAGTGACTTATGACCATTTTTCACACTTAGGATTGTTGCAGCATTCCCATGGTCACGTGATCAAAATTTGGACCCTTGACAACTGGCATATATTTATGACAGTTGCAGTGTCCCAAGATCATGTGATCACTTGTTGCAACTTTCTGTCAAAGTCAGTGGGGAAGCTAGATTCATTTAACAACTGTGGGAAGAAAGTTGGTAAAATTAGGTAAATTCACTTAACTGTCTTGTTTAGCAATGGAAATTTTGGGTTCAGTTTGGTCATAAGTAGAGGACTGCCTGTATTAATCCTTGAATTTTACTCACTAGAGAAGATAATGTTGGCATTCAGGATTTATGATGACTCAAAAGGTGTTTTCCGTGAGTTTTTTCCCCCCTTAAGTAATCAATGAATTGTCCCCTTTTAAGTTGATAAAACTTCAATTAATTCTGGATCTGTGAATTTGATTGGAACAATGTTCAGATGTTGCTCTGCAATGGAGTAACAACCCCAAAACTGAGTGGGAGTTCAAGCAAAGTCCAATTTGTGCTGCGGGTATAAAATATTGATGAAGTTAGGAAAAGCAGCAAACTATTCCATCATCCGGCATAATCAAGAAATTCAGTTACTGCTATGCAAAATAATAATTAACCTGATCAGCTTGTATTTAACATCTTTTAAGTGTTTCTAATCTTGCTGGTATATGATTCAGAGTTTTCATTAAATGGTGAAAGAACTATTAGGCTGGAATAGAATGAAAGCTCCTGCCATAGAGTACTCTCAAGTTGCTAGTAATATTTGCTTTGAGTCTAGAACTGCAGATGAAGCCCTGACAAATGCGGAAAATACACTATCTTTGTAGACTATTTAGCTGGTTAAATCTTGTATTTCATCTGGTAGTAGTAAAAATTCATCTTCAAGCATTAGTTGTGCAAAATTTATCCTTTTAAAATGTGGGCTTTGGAAAGCTGCATTTCAACTAATTCTTGGTTAGAACTGTTAACGAGTTAGTTAAACTGATTGATACTGATTGAGTGAAGAGTTGTGGGAAAACAAGTAGTAAAGTCAGTGGAACTGCTTTGCGCATGTAGTAACGGATCTCTTTTTCTCTTTGGCAGGAAGACCAAAAAGAACAAACAGAAAAGTAAGAATTATTTTATGAGGCTCTTGAATATTTTAATCAACATCCCAAGGCATGGAGGAAAGATTTTAAAAATGTGGAAGTAACTTAACTTGCCTACCAAAATAATTCTCAAATTAAACTCAGTACAAAGACATCACACATGTTTGCTACAGAGAGAATATTAATTTGTTAGATTAATATCCTGTCTTTCCTATAAGAGCCCATGGTGCCAAATGTAATATTTTCTCCTCCAATTTTTTTACCTACAACCACAGACCTGTGAGTTGGTACATTGAGCAGAGTGTGATTGGATCAACGTCATCCACTGCACATCTGTAGCGCAGGATGGAATTGAGGTCTTGCCTATACTACTTCAACCCTTGACTCTTAACCGCCACACTGGCTCTCACAGTAAATCTGCAAAGCATTTAGGCATTCCCTTTGCTCTTTAAGCCCCTCGACATCCCCCCCTCCTGCCAAGATAATTATCATTTTGGATTCTCGCTTGAGGGAAGGGGCCCTCTGAGGTCTCACAATAATAGGAAGGGGCTCTCAGGATGCACTTTCTGCATTTCTGCGTTAGGCCTCCTGGCGAGGCAGGTGGTCCTGGCCTTAGCTGAAACCAGTGATGTTCCATCCCCACGGCTCAAAAGTGATGTGGTTGCAAAGCCTGCCTGCATTGTTTAGCAATAGCGGTCCCTGCAGTCTGGTTGATGCTGTGAACTGGACACACACAAACACACCCCAGTTGTTAGGTGCAACGACTTCCTGCTAGCTACCTACAACCAAAGTCAGTGGGGAAGGTGGCAGGAAATTGGCCTGTAGACAGGCAAGTGGCTGCTCTGAGTGGGGAGTGGAGTGGTGTGCGTGCACGCGCGCAAGAGTCATGACATGCAGGGATGCAAGAAAGGGGGAAGGAGTGTGTGAGAAGTGCTGGGCAGGTCAGGGGGGTGCCTGAGGAGAGCCATATGGGTTGGGGAGAATGCGTTGGGGTGCAGGAGAGGGGGATGCCCGGGAGAATACACAGAGGGGCTGGGAGGGGGTATGCGAGTGGGGAGACTTACCCCAGTGACTCGTGCCCTTCCCTGCTGACTTCCCCATTCACTCATGGCAAAGCAGCAGGAAAGCTTGAAAATGATGATCATACGAACCCAGATTGGGATCCTGTACCCATGGGAATTCCGAGGACCAGTTGTAACTGCCATTTGTTCAGCCCTGTCCTAATCTGAAATGGTTGCTGACCTAGTGGTTGTAATAGAACAAGGACTATCTGTACATACGTTCATTTTCAACTTGTGGCAGTGATGATAGTCCCTCACCTGGAGGTGGGAAAAAGGTACACTGGGTTAGAAATGTTGATATCCCTCAAATCTTAGCTAGATTAACTTGTGAAGAGATCGGCTGTAAATATATTTACTTCTGTTAAAAATTTTGGCAAAAAGGTTGAACTTGTAGGCATTCTGTTTGAACGTAACATAGCAGAGGCATTGTTTCATATATACAGTAGTGGCCAAAATTGTGGAAACCTTTTGGGGAAAAAGTGTTTTTTTGAGGTTTGATGGCTAATAACACCACTTCTTTTTTGAGTAGTACCATAAAGTTATATATCAATGGAAAGATAATTTAATCAAGAATGTAATGCAACACAGTTTGTTCAATTATCTGTACTGTATTCTATGAAAAGTTATAGCCAAATAACCAGAAAAAGTAAGCACAACTTGCTTAGGTTGGTATCAGGTAGCTTTCCTTCATTTGATTGTAGCCAATGAGCATGAGTGTTTAGAGAGCCAATCAGGTGTCATCTTGTTTTGGCAATGAGCCAATCAGATCACAGTAGGATTCAGTTACTGATGTCATGTATTGAAGTTATATTGATCGCTATCAAGTTGGTTGGTTTTTTTTGTGTTCTTTCATTTAGTGAGCTTGTAAAACGTAATAAAATTAAAGTAATGGTGCAAAGAGCTCACTGGTTGCCCAGAAAGCGATGTAAAATAGTATTATTAAGCGAACAAGGCTACAGTGATAAAGAAATTAGAAGAAAAATTGGTGGAAACTTATCCAAAGGTGGCATTTCTACTGTACACTTTTCCCAAAAGGTTTTCACAATTTTGGCCACTACTGTATAAGAAAAATGAGAGAATTGCCTGAGGTGGTTTGGATGAAAAGATTTCCCGAGTCAGCTGACCCGGACCTTGCATCATTTAAAAAAAACCACTTGCAGTTCTTAACAATATTAAATAATGGAGCAAAAAAAACCCATTTTGTACAGAGGTTTTGTTGGTAATTATATAAAAGCATTGCACAATGGGAAAGACAGCTTTCTATCTTGGTAACATTTGTCTCTGCTCTAAAGCAGTGTGTGGGCAGGGGTAGGCAACCTTGGCTCTTTTATGACTCGTGGACTTCAACTCCCAGAATTCCTGAGCCAACCATGCTGAGGGAAAAGGGAGAGGTTTCCAAGCTGAGCCATGGTGGCTCAGGAATTCTGGGAGTTGAAGTCCACGAGTCATAAAAGAGCCAAGGTTGCCTACCCCTGGTGTAGGGAATGCAGTTTTTGAAAAGGCTGCGCTTTAAAAACCACCTTAATCCTCCTGCTTTTCTCATTAGCTCCAGGAATTGGTGAGGGAAGCGGCTCCAGCGAAAACCCTCAGCCTCCCAGGAAGAAAAGAGCTCGAGTAGACCCTACGGTAGAAAGTGTAGGTATTTTCACCTGGACGGTTTTCCCGGGAGGCAGCCCGGCGCAGCTTCTGTCTTCGCTGGGATTTGCTTCTGCTTTGGGAGCCCAGGAGGAAGTTTCAGGGGCATCACCCGGGCTCCCCTGATTGAGTGCTTGGCCATTTTTTTCTTTCAGCTGTGGTGCTCCGAACTGAGTGCCAGAAAAGACATATGGCAAATTGTTGAACGCTCAGATCGCCTCTTGGGACCAGTGGTAGGCAGCCTTGGCTCTTTTATGACTCCTGGACTTCAACTCCCAGAATTCCTGAGCTGGCTCGGGAACTCTGGGAGTTGAAGTCCACGAGTCATAAAAGAGCCAAGGTTGTCTACTCTTGTTGGGGGAACTCCAAGAAATGTGTAGCTTGATTCCTTCTTCTGTTGGTTACTTTTGCTGGTGGGTTTTTCATGGGTTTTGTACCCTGTTATTGTTTGCATATTAACAGAGACAGTTCTTGTGCTTCTGTAAAAAGACGTTCACTTGGAAACCTTGTGCATTGATCCTCGGCTTCCCTTTTAGGTCCAAGGCAGTGCGTGGCCCTTCGTGTTGGGGTGCTTAATTTTGGAAGGTTGGTTTGTACATGGAGTCCCAAAGGTGCTTTTATTTTAAAGGCCACCGGGCTTTCTGATTTTTCTTTGACACAATTCACTGCTTGTGCAAGAAGCTTCTTCGGTGCTAAGTAATAAGAAGAAGCTTCTTGTATGAGAAGAAAAATGTCTTAAGCGAAAAGTCAGAAAAGAAAATCCAGTTGCCTTTAAAACAAAAGCCAACTCTGAGACAACCAGGACCTGGATGAGAATGAGAGGCTCCATAGATGTTTTGTACACAGAGCTGCACCCAACTCAAATTTAGTATCCCAGCATTTTAAAGTTTGCATTTCTGTTTCTTCAGGAAGAAACTTTTATGAACAGAGTTGAAGTAAAGGTAAAAATACCAGAAGAGCTGAAACCGTGGCTCGTGGATGACTGGGATTTGATTACACGCCAAAAGCAGGTGAGTTTGAAATCATGCCTTTGAATTAGCCGGCTCCTTCAAAGTGTTTCGGCTTGGCCATAGGCATTCATGTTCTAAGTGTCTTGCAGTCCCTGATTGCAAAGGCAAGACAAGATAGTCGGCCTTCTGGGATGATGGATGGGCATTTTTTTTTTTGGTCAGCCTCTGATGGTTTCTGGCTTTTTCCTCAGCTCTTCTACCTTCCAGCCAAGAAGAATGTTGACTCAATTTTAGAGGACTACGCAAACTACAAGAAGTCCCGAGGAAACACAGATAACAAGTGAGGAAACAGAGACCTAGCAGTTAGTTGGTCCTGAAAGGCAGGGCAGTCAGCTGCTGACCACAAGCCCATGTCCCAGCCCAGGTCTTGGGAAGGAGGCTGGGTGGGGAGAAGCTTTGGGGAAGCAACAGTAGGAGGCTGTTTAAAGGCACACACACTCCAAAGTCTTGGGACTAGCCTAGATTAGATACGGGTGGGATGCTTTGCTACCCTGCAAGCCCCCTTACAGCCCTTTTCAGTCTCCTCCCGGCTAAATGCAGCGCAGCAGTGGCAGCCCCGGTCATCGGTCCAGTGAACTGCTGGCTCTGAGGACAAGCTTGTTCTCTGGGATCTGTTCATACTGTTACAGAAGTGCTTGCTTCTGGCAGATCCAAGGCGCTTCCTTTGTGGGGAATCGAGCTAGGCTAGGGCAGACTGCTTCCATCCACAGGAGGCTGCTGAATGGAAGAGCTCTCTCAACCCAGTTTTGCCACCTGTCTGTGTGCCCAGAGCCCTTTAACCTCCCTTGGATCTCCCTCCCTCCCAAGTGCAAAGGCTTTTTGAAGTTTTGCTGCTTGTCAGCTGTGCTGCTTAACTGTAATGAGATTGAGGACACTGAGGAACGGACCTCCTGTCTCTTGAATGGCACAACTTTTTCACCTCTCCCCAGCGCCTATGACAAAAGCCCACAGGTATCCTCTCCCTACATTGGCCCCCCCAAAACCCCAAAGGCTGTCCTACCCAGCCCTGTTCCCACCCATAAAAGGACGCTGGTCTTGGCATCGTCCTCGTCTGGCTTGCAGCAGTGCCACTCCTGCCCACAAGTCACTGGGCCTGTCCTTTGGGCACTCCTTTTGGGCTCAGGAAAGCCGTTTCCTTTTCACGGTCTCTTACCACATCTCTCTTGTTCTGGCTGTGCATCAGAGAATATGCTGTGAATGAAGTTGTGGCAGGCATCAAAGAATACTTCAACGTTATGCTGGGGACCCAACTGTTGTATAAATTTGAGCGACCACAATATGCAGAAATCTTAGCGGATCATCCCGATGCACCCATGTCCCAGGTCTATGGAGCACCGCACCTCCTCCGGCTGTTCGGTATGGATCCTACTTTGTGCACAAAGTGCATAAACTGAAAGACCTTTATGGAGAAATCTGCTCTGGCCAGGGCATGTTTTCCCATGTGCCACTGCCTCTGTGGGGATCTTCCCTCTTCCTATTATTGGCTTTCCTTTTAGGCCTCCTTTAAAGCTGTCCGTGCTTAAAGGATCACTCTGTGAGGCCAGTGGAAGGACTGGGGTAGCAAAATTGGGATTATCAGATAATCCTGAGAGGGGCTATTTCCTCTTCAAGGTGATTGTAAGACTTCCTCAATCCTCTAGATCAGGGGTGTCAAACTTGCCACGTCATGTGACGTGTCGCGACGTATTGTGACTTTTTTCCCCTTGCCAGATTTGGGGTGAGCGTAGCTTCCACGTTACGCATACGCAGTTTGCCACCCCCCCCCCACTAGATGGAAAACCAAAGTCTCCTGTCGCCTAAGAAATTCTGACTTCTGCTAATGACTCCTCGTTGCTTTCCCCTAAATTCTTCCATTTTTTTTCTCACCCTCCGAAAATAGATTGGTAGAAGATAGATCGCGTAGGTAGTTGGCATAGATAGTGCTGTGGGCATGGTGGAGATAGTTTGCATGACTGAGATGCTGAGAACTATATTTTTTTTTTGTCCCTCAAAGCACTTTTGGAGAAAAAGTTCCTAATCTCATCTCCAGGCAGCTTCACTCCAGCTGACAGTTGTAGGAACTTGGCGGCAGCTCTGTAAGAGGGGCATGACGGAGAGGCCGGGGACGTGAGGAAGAAGGAAGTGTTTGGGAGGTGGCTGCTCTCTCGCGCAGCATCCCTGGCCTTCCCAGGTGAACTTCTGCCTGTTAGACAAAGCAGGGCAGCAGTGCCTCTCCTGCAAGCACTCTTCCCCCCCCCCCCCCCGTCACCCCGAAGTCACACTTGCAGGTACTGAACTACCTCAGCTCAAGTTCAGGCGAAGTCTTAGGGTTTGAATGACTGCTGCCAAGAACTCTGTACTGTTTTCCTTGATGCATTTTTTTCTCTTTTCATTTGTGTTTGAAACAGTCAGGATTGGAGCAATGCTTGCTTACACACCTCTTGATGAGAAGAGCTTGGCCTTGCTGTTGAACTATTTGCACGACTTCCTAAAGTACGTATCAAGATTACCTTTAACCTCTCAGGAGCGATGTATGTTGGTAATCGTGGTTTGTAAAGACCTCATGGTTTGCTGGCTCATATTTAAGTGATTCTCCACTAAGGACAGCAAGATCCCTCTCATAGCCACCCACTCCTGTTGAGTCGGCTACCATCTCTGCATTTAGGTTTTCCTGCCTGAGTGCACAATCTTGCTTTTCTCGCCCTTGAACTGTGTTCTGTCCCTGTGCCTGCATTATGGTGAATTCTGCTATGATATGATCACTCTCCCCCAAAGTTCCTATCACTTCTGCCCTCTCCATCATTTCATCCCTATGAGTAAGAATTAAGTGCAGCATAGCTGTCTCTCTGCTTCCCTGCTCTGCCTTTTGAATGACAAAGTTGTCAGCTAGGCACGTCAGGAACCTGTTCCATCTCCCACTCCCCCCACAGTTTGTTTCCCAGTTGATACCAGAGTACTTAAAATCCCACATTACTACAGGGGTGTGTTTCCTGCACACATTAGTTAATTCATTAGCAAAGAGTTCCTCTATTTCCTCTAGTTCAGGGGTGTCAAACTGCCGGCCCACAGGCCGCTTTCATCATACTGAAGCCGTGCCCACCCCATTCCCGGCAATGCAAAAAGAGTCGTGCTACGTGGAGACATGTCACGTGACGTGGCGAGTTTTGACACCCGTGTTCTGGTTGAGTGGCCTGTAGTACATACCTATAGCAAAGTCATTTCTTTTTCCTCTAATATTTGCACAGATGCTTTCAAGAAAATGTTGGTCCCTTCTGTTGTGTACTTTTATAAAGGTGTAGTAATTCTTTACATGCCGTGCAGTTCCACCATTGTCCCCCCTTGGGTTGGTTCTGTTTCTTTTGGACAATTTATATCCTTTTAGTGGTACGTTCCAATAATGGGTTTCATCCCACCAACTTTAATAGCAACAATATTATACCTACCCACATGTACGAGGGCTTTAGGTTTGCCCCGTTTGTTCCCCAAATTCTGAACTTGAGTGTATCGGCATCCAAAGTCATTGTGGCTGACCTGGCATTTGCTTCCTACATCTCCTGTTTGATACGTGACTTCCCCTCCCTTCTCATCACTCCCTTTCTGATTGTCTGATTGGCTTATCTCGTGGATTAGGCTTGGGGTTTGATCTTAAAGCTTGGTCTCCTTCCTTCAGACTCTGCTGCCATTTACAGTGGAGACGGATTTGTCTAACGAACAGGTGACACAGTCCCTCTCAGACGGGGAGGGGGGGAAATGCTTGCTTTGTTTTCTGCACGAAAGGGAAATGGCCAGAAAGCCCAGCTTGCTGGAAAGAAACCTCGTGTCACAGGCTGGTCTTCAGAAAGGAGGCAGCCAACAGCCCGTTTCTTCTGATTGCTGGCCTGGAAATCATTTCCAACCCAGCTTTCTCACCCCGACGAAGACGGGCTTTGCAGCGCCTCCTTTGAAATGCTCCCAGACCGATTGGGCGATGCTGCTGCCCAGAGGTCAGGCTGACAGGCCTTTCACTACCCGAGTGTCGTCTCCCCCTCTTTACTGTGGGGGTGAAGTTTGCCCCCCTCCGATCATCTAATTCTCTGGCGCTGTGCCTGTCCTCCCTGGTTTCCCAGAGATCAAAGGAAGGGGCGTGCGCTGGGCCTTTCAGACAGAAGAGTTAGGCCACTGTAGCAAAGGTGCCCAGCCACGTCATCCCCTCTCCCTACAGGAGATGGCTGCTTAGGCATTTGGCACTGATGTTGCCGTGACAGATTTGTAGGAAAGCAACCTGGGCTGCATCAGACCTTGTCTGTCCGCAGAGACAGCCAAAAGATGAGAGTGCAACCCTCCGCTCTTTCGCTCGTAATCTCGGCCACCGTTTTTCTGTCTCCTACCACATCAGGTTACCAGATTAAAACCTGTGTTTGGATTTCCTCTTCCCTAGCACGGATGAGGTGCCTCTTTGATTTCACAGCAGTACCAAAACCAGACTGTTCCACAGGCGCTTGTGTTGCTTAAAGCTTGATTTAGACTTCTGTGTCACTGCACGCCAGGGATAGAGGCCTCTTGTCATTTGGACATGGTGGCTTAACTGTTGCATTTATACTTCTGCAAATGTTGAGCTGGCTACGGGGTGCTTTAAAACAAGAGTGTGCCTTATCTTCCACCCGCCTCCCAACATGCAGGAGAGCAAGAGCACTTAGACTTACATACCACTTCACAGTGCTTTTACAGCCCTCTTTAAGCGGTTTCCAGAGTCAGCATCTTGCTCCTCCAACGATCTGGGTCCTCATTTTACCAACCTCAGAAGGATGGAAGGCTGAGTCAACCTTGAGCCGGTCAGAGTCGAAATGCTAAATTGGAGGCAGGCAGCCGGCAGGCAGCAGAAGTAGCCTGCAGTACTGCGCTCTAACCGCTGTGCCACCACGACTCATGCACATCTCCTCGTTGTGCATCATTGAGCTTTGGCCCGTCTGCAACCCTCTGCAACCTCCCCTTAGCCATCCATCCCTTTGCGCCTATGCAGTTACAGGCAAGTCTAAATCGAGCTTTAGTTTGGATGGGATGCAGGGGTGCCCTCCATCTTGCTCTCCTGAGTTTGGAAAAAGCCTTTTCCTTGGAGGGGGGGGCTGAGGCTAGAGACCCTCGAAGTGCAGTTTCAGGCTGAGCCCTGCCAAACTGGGGCCAACTACTGACTCCTTGTGTTCAGCAGGCATCCTGCTTTTTCTTGATTCCTGGGAGGGCAGTAAGCAGCATTTGGTGCCTGTCCAGGCAGGTCTGATGTAGCGGGGGGGAGGGGGGGCTGGTCAAGGGAGCCTTTTTCTTTGAAGTTTCATTGCTTTTCCCAAACGGGTTGCAGAACCACAAATGGCAAAACAAAGAATAACAGCACAGCTCTAGATTGCTTGTCCCCCCTTCGAACATACAAGGCGGAAGCATAAGTGGGAGCTGAACTGTTTCCATTTCCCCTCTTCATATTTTCTCCTCCTCCCTCAGCCCCACCCTTCAGTTTTGCTGTGGAAAGTTGTAGGTTGCCACCGCAGCAACAGTGTGTGGGAGGGCTTGAAATGGTATGCATAGGGCCCTTCTCCCTGCCTCGTTTCCCTGGCTCCAGAGGGACCCTTAGCGGGAGGCGGTCTTTGCTCTCCCTTCTCTCAGAAGGAGGGACAGTGATGTGGGACAGCAGTGACCCAGGCACGAGCCGGGTGGATGAGGAAATGCTGAGTAGGGGTGCGGTGAAGGTGATGTGAGGGGCCAGGTCCCCAAGGCCGGGCCTCTTTGATGTCAGTGTTAGATTCACACCTGGGCTTTTCCTTCCTTCGCAGGTATTTAGCAAAGAATTCCTCGGCACTGTTCAGCGCAAGCGACTATGAGGTAGCACCTCCAGAATATCACCGGAAAGCCGTGTGAGTTGCTTGCTATAACAGCGCACAGGAGATGGCGAATTATCAGAAGAGATCCTTTGGTCTCTGCAGCTGCCCACCCAGTTCCACGTTTGTCTACAGTCCCTTCCTTGCACATGCATCTCTGCACAAATGGCAAAAGTGTTTTATGTCTTCAGTTGGAACTGCCACCATCTTGAGTCCCAAGGGTGTTTCTTCGGTTCAGAAGGAAGACCGGCTCCAGGGATGCTTCAGTGCAGCGGTTTGATTATGGAATGTCACTGGAAATGCACGGTGGTTTCATAGCCTGAACTCCTGCATGCTTCTTGGTCCGTTTTCTTTGGAGCAAAGCCTGACCTGCTGCTGACGGTTTGGTGCCGTGTTGTCATCCTTTCCCACAAACAAACTGGCTGCCAGTATTGGGGGGGGGGATCAAGCACAGATGGGGAGGAGGGAAGGGTCCTTGTGTGCTTTCTTGGTGTTGGGAGGGTAAAATGTTGTGAACGTGTCTGTTCTTTCAATAGTTGAAAAATTGTGGGATTAGTAGTTGGGGTTGAATGCACCTTCTAGCATAGGAGGAATTTACCATGGCTCTCCCTGGTGTGGTGATACGGTATTCTCTGCAGGAGAGAGGTACATGTCTCCAAATAAAATTTTCTACTTCGGCTGTTAAAGGCTTAAATCTTTCTGCAAACCACTTTTAATTTGTAACTGTTGAAGGGTAACTGTTGAAGGGTAACTGATTCCTGCCATAGTTTGATGCTAAAGAATTTGATAATTTCTGTTGCCAAGTGCAAATTCTGAAGTGTGGTGGGGCAGAAGTGGCTGGTGTTCAGCAACAGCAACACTTTAAGGCCAGGTGCTCCAATAAGCCAATGACCAGGTCCACACTGGGGCTACCAAGTCAGAAGAGGTGGTTCCCACCAAATTGGAGTTCCTCTCACCAACTCCCGAGTCCCACTGTATCGGCCTGATAATGATGGGATTCCACAGCTATGTTGTGCACCCCATATTCTATTCCACCCCCAGCACAGAGCAGAGAGATTGGAAAGGAAGAGATTTCAAGAGAGTAAGGTGTTTGCTCTTCTATACTTCAAGAGCAACGCAATTGTGCCGGCAGTGGGGAAGGGCCAAGCAAAGGGGAGATTGCTTACAGAAATTGCTTGGGTCCCCCCCACCCCTGAACAGAGATTGGAGAGGAAGTGATTGCAAGAGTGTACTGTGAGGAGTCCCCAACCTCCTGTTAGGAAGCCGGTGAGCGAAGCTTCATCTTTGCATGCACAGGATCTAGGTAGCTTACGAAAACTTCTTCCTGGTCTGTGGAAAAATTGTCTTCCATGTAACTGTTCCCTGATGCCAGAAAAGTTGGGTCCCGCGGTTATAAATGGTATGCATGGCTCACCTGTGGCTCCATTTCCTGCTGACTACATTGCTTTCCGTGCGCAGAAGAACAAAACAGCTTGCTTTCTTGCAATCTCTTCCTCTCCGACTGCTGCCCTTCAGGGGGGTGGGGAACCATGGGTTAGGCAACGTCAGTGCTATTGATTGTGCCATGTGGGTGATCACATTGCTGATGGAAGCTGTGAAGGTCAGAAATAGGCTGTAAAATTATTTTTCCAACACCGTAAGGGAGTACTACTTATATAGTATCTAAGCTCTTCAAAGATGGGTCACTGGAAATCCATCCAGAACCATTCCTGAGTGTCTTTGACCCTGGAATAGCCACATCTCCCATGCGCCATGCTTCAGCTCACTGCTGGCAGGCTGCTTTTTAAGGGACTCCCTGGCTGCAGACATTTGGTCACTGGTGTGTGTGTCTTCAATCTGGTGGGCATCCAAAGTTTTCTTCTGGCAAATGGAGCAGTTTGGAGGTTAGATGGCTTTAGGTTTGAAACTTGCACGTGACATAACGGGATAGAAGTGTGAGGAGGGTAGGATGGACAAGTTGAAGGATTGGGGGTTTAAGTGTCCCCTTCTCTGCTTAGAGGAAGACTAGCCGTAACCCAGATGTCTGTGGCCTGGGTTATATTAGCTGGAGCCAGCCTTCCTCTGCCCTGAAGTATTTGGAAAAATGATCTGGCAGCTGCTGCCTGAACAGCCAAGGGCCTCTGAGAGCTCAAAGCAGGCTTTGGTTTCAGTCCTTATGACTTTCTCTGGATGAGTAATTGTCAGGAACATGAGGTGTTCCACTGGTCTGACAGAAGTTCTAAGTTGGATGCAAAGAAGCTTTTTATTCTGGAGCGTCTTATTCCCAGTCCAAAACTTTCTGTATTGCCAGCACTACCCGACTGTATGTCATTGAAACAAAAATAACACTGCCTGCGCATGTGTGGAGGTGTGCCTGAAATAGCCGCCGCTTGTGACCCAGAGCCGTCTCTCTGGTGAGTGCCAACTATTCAGGGTTACGAGAGGCTCTGACAGTCTGGCATGGCTCAGACTGTCCAGTTCCAGTCATGCTGCAGAACGATTGAATGGCCAGGCTGAGTGATGTACACGTCACTCGGTAACAAGGTTTTCTGGATAATCTGCAATAAAAAATATAAACCATAATTAAAATCTAAAAACCACACACAAAAAAATGTTTAACACCAAATATTAGTAGATTACCCATAACACACTAAATAGTTTTAAGATTAATGAAGCAATATGAAGATCTTCAGATGATGCCTGCAAGACCGCAAAGGAGCATAGAAGGTGGGCATGTCTGTGTAGTCCCATCACGAGGTTTTTAAGAAGAGACTGGACAGTCATTTGTCCAGAATGATATAGGGTCTCCTGCTGGGGTGGGGGTGGAGTTGGACTACTAGAAGACCAACAAGGTCCCTTCCAAGTCTGTTATTCTGAGCCAGCAGTACACTGCAGCTGCTAAAACAGCCTTACTAGTCTTGGGTTGCGTTGTGGGAGGTGATTCCTACAGTAGTCAGACCACATCTGGAACACCAGATATGAGCAGTTTGGTTGCCGCAATAAAAAAAGGGACGCTGGAGAACTGGAAAGTCTCAGCTGCAGCCTCACAGTCATGAGAAGGCTACTCGAGGCAAATTCTCTGTTGTAGCAGTGTAAAACATTCTGGTCATCCTCTGTTGTTTTTCCTGCTTTAAACTATCTCTTTTATGAGTATCTTTCTTAAGGATGAATGAACATTATGCAGGGAGGGACAGGAAAATACCAGAGCACCATCACTGACGGGTTGCCTCCAGCTGGGACTCCGAATGGCTGAACACGAGAAGTGACTGACGCAGGCCGCCTCCAGCAGGAGACCTTCAGGGACCACCAGCCCAGGAGCCTCTGCCCAGGGGCCCAGGAGCAGCGCCCCACCTGCCACCAGTTGTCTGCCACCGGGAGGGGCCTCCCGTGCCAGTCTGCTCCCCTGCTGTTCCCTGGGGGCCCTTCCGGAGGCGGCCCACAAAGAAGCGGCAAGTGGCACAGTGGGGTCTTCCAAGCAGCCCCTGCCCACGCTCAGACTCGGTTCTGCAGGCTCCTATCAGCAGCGCTCCCATCACCGCCGCTCAGCCTGCTGCTGCTCCGCGGCTCGGCAGGGCTCCGGGCAGTGCAGGCGAGGCGCACGGGCAGAAGGGGCGGCTGCAGAGGTGAGTAGGCTTGCTCGGGGGTGGCCTGCTCAGGGCTGCTGTGGGATGGCGGGCCATTTGGGGCCAGGAATCTTTCCTGCCCAGCCCTCCTGCCAGGCCCCTCCGTGGGGCTTTGCAAGGCTACTGGGGGGGGGGGGGGGCTGGCTTTTAATTTTTTTTTCTTCTATAGCTTTTAAAGGTAGCTAATGTGCTTCTTAAATAATAAACTCCCTCCTCGAACTAGGTGCAAGGCTGGGAATTGCATTTAACCTCCGGTGTGGGGCAATGATCAAGGCAGATTCTGCGTTTTTCCATGCTTTCTTCCCTTCACGGAAATTAGGAGGTATTTTTATTAATAATCCTCGTGATCATAAATTACAGAAGGCAGTTTGACTTGGAATCCATCCTGCTATGAGACTTTTAACCCTGTCAAGCATCCACATCTACCTATCCCAGCTCCCTGGGAAGGTCTTGATAGGTGGATAAAAATGCCAAATCCAGTCTAAACATTGGTGTGATTGTGTGACCGACCATAATAAATAATAAAATAATGTTTGCATAATTTGTTTATAATAATGTTACACGGACCTGCCTTGAATTATTAACTCTCAACTGTCCCATTTGGCACATTCAACAAAAGAAACTCCCGGCTCTTTAAATTAACCAAGAGTGTAGCTTTATTGAAAAATCCATCTAGGCACAGCAGAAGCAGAGTCAGCTCTGGGATTTTCCCTGCAAAAATCCGCATAGGTTTTCCCCTCCAGGCAATCTACAATTCATAGTGCACCAATTTAGTTCAGTTTTTTTGCTCTGGGAAAAACTGCTTCGATCAAAACATTCTTCATTTCTCCCCGATAACTTGCATTGTATAGCCTCCCTCCACCCTTAGGAATTCACTCTCCTCCCATCATTGTTTGGCCAAGCAAAAGAAGGTACAGGCAACTGTGAAGTGATTCAGGTTTGACATGCCAACCTTCCAGAACAATGATAGCCATGGAAAATGAAACACAACAGTGCACACAAGGTTAGACATTACTGTCTGCTTCCAAGACCACCCTTACTTAGGCCGGCCTGGATGCTCGGCATGAAATCTGTGCACTAACCTAGCTGCCTTCACACCTCTCGCTGCCACCCATTGCATCGGCTAGAAGGTAGTCTCTCCATAATACTAAATATTGCAGTTTCCCTCTATGGTACCAGGAGTTAGTAATCTCTTTAATTTCATAGTGTTTCTCTCCTTTGACTAGAATAGGAAGAGGGGGTACTTCTGTAGTGGGTTTTAATCCTGAGATGGAAAGATTTCAGCAGGCTGCAGTGAAATACAGGATGGACTCGCTTAAATCTTTTTGGCAGCTGCAAATTTACAGAAACCGGATTTACAATCCAGGTAATTGGGAAAGGCTCTATATACTTTGGACCCAGCCTTTTTCAAGGTTGCCTCAGGTTGAGAAATTTTGTAGATAGGTACACTTTATCTCCCACCTTGAATTCCCCCGTGGTGCACTTTGCTTGATTCTGTGTTTCTCTAGCTTTCTGTAATGCTCTGTGCACTTACCCCCACATTTCCTTTAAGGTTTCCATTTAGCCAATGACACAGAGGACAGTCATTCCTGAGGGATTTCTGGCATCGGCACAAACTCCACCCCATTAGCTATTCTGAAAAAAAGTAAATCCCATGCTACTATGCTACTATTATATGCCACTTCTGTAAAAGGCAGGAGTTTGGCCCAATTGGTCTGTCTTCACATAACATCTCAGGTACTGCTCTAACACTCAATTGGCTCATTCATGGACTCCATTGGTACTGGGATGGTAGACAGAGCTAAGGCCTTGAGAGGAGCCATTTAGCTTAAGGAATTACCACCGAAATTTTGTGGACTGCACCCCACAGTCTTGAGATGATGTGCTTTGGGACTCCATGCAATTGGTAGATATGTTATATGAACAGTTTTGCCTGGGTTCAGGTGGAAGGAAATATGCTTGCTTGGAGAATAAGTTCATAACAGTGTTCTCCGCGCGCTCTGGCAAGTCCACAAAGTCCATAGAGATTTCCTCCCAGGGTTCATCGGGTTGGATACTGGCTACAGTAACTTGGGGGGGCTCCTCAGACATTTGTTTCATTGAAACGCACACAGGGCAGCTGGCCACATAAGCTTCTATGTCCTTTTTCATCTTTGGCCATCAGAATTGTCTCTTCACTAGATATAGGGTCTTTACGAACCCAAAATGTCCTGCTGCCCTTGCATTGTGGCTCCTCTGTAAAATCCAGGTCCCCAAAAGATACTGGAGTGTGAAATTGAACTGGTTAAAATATTGGGCCCACTGAACTTTCCAGGGGGGCCCTCAGTGCTTCCAGATTTTTATGATCTGTCCAGACCTTGAAGGGGATCTTGCTACCTTCGAGGAACTGTCTCCATGTTAGGAGAGCCCATCAGACTGCTTAAGCCTCCTTTTCCCAGACAGCCCAGTGTCAGACAACTTGTGAGACATGTAGGCACAGGGTTGTAATTCCCCTTTGGCATTTCTACTGCTACATCGTTGGCATCTGCCTATATTACAAATGGCTCCTCTGGGTCTGGGTGTTTCAGGCTCTACAGCGAACAGGTGCTTCAACTTCTCAAAAGTGGCTTGGCACCAATCCAGGGGCTGGCTGGGTTTTGACTTTGCCCCTCCCCCTGTCTGTAGCAAATTGGTGATCAGTAGTGCTTTCTGGGTGAAGGTGGGGATGAATTGGCAGTAAAAATTCACGAAACCCAGGAAACTAGTTGCCTCCTGGTCTAAGGGGAGGGGGGTCCCACTCCAGTATTGCCTTCAACTTACTGGGATCCATCTCCACTCCTTTGTTAGAGATCTGGTGTCCCAGGTAGCCTAAGCGAGTCTTGAGGAATTCACACTTACACAGCTTCACATAGAGTTGGGCTTCCTGCAGTTTTCTAAGTACGGCTCTGACCAGCTTCACATGTTCTTCAGGGGTCTCAGTGTTTATTAATACTTCGCCCAAGTACACCAAGACTTCCTTGTACAGGTTCTTGTGCAGGATCTCATTTATCAGTTGCATAAATATGGCAGAGGCTCCTTGCAGCCCATATGACATCAGAACTGATAGCAATTAAACTGATAACGGCAATTAAACGCCATTTTCCACTCATCCCCTACCTTAATCCTCACTCAGTAATATGCCTCCCTCAAGTCCATCTTCGTGAAGATTTTTTTTCTTTTGCCAAATAGCTTAGCATGTCCCTCAAGGGGGAGAGGGTACACGTTTTCCACGCATGCGGTTCAGTCCCCTGTAATTGATGCACAGCCTAAGGGACCCGTCCTTTTCTTTGAAAAGCACCAGGGCTGCCATTCTTGATTTCGCTGGCTGGATGAATCCCCTCACAATGTTCTTGTCTATAAATGCTCATAGCTCATCCGTCTCTCTGGGGGTCATAGACTACATTTTTGGCTTGGGCAATTTGGTTCCTGGTATGATCTCTATGGCACAGTTGGTGGGTTGGTGAGGTGGGAGCACATCTGATTCCTTTTCGCTAAAAACCTCAGGTCACGATACTATGCTGGAATTAGCACCCACAACTTCTGAAAGCAAGCTGTTCCACTACTCACTGTTAAGAAGTTTCTCCTTAATTCCAGATTGACTCGCTCTTTGATTAGTTTCCATTCACTGTTTCTTGTCTTGCCCTCTGGTGCTTTTGGAAATAAGTTGACTCCCTCTTCTTTGTGGCAGCCCCTCAAATATAGGAATAGTGCTATCATGTCAACCCTAGCCCTTTTTTTCATTAGGTAAAGGTAAAGGTTCCCCCGCACATGCCTGCTAGTTGTTTCCGACTCTAGGGGCCGGTGCTCATCTCCGTTTCAAAGCCGAAGAGCCAGTGTTTGTCCGAGGACGTCTCCATGGTCCTGTGGCCGGCATGACTAGACGCCAAAGGCTCATGGAACGCTGTTACCTTCCCACCGTAGTGGTCCTTATTTTTCTACGTGCATTTTTACGTGCTTTCGAACTGCTAGGTTGGCAGAAGCTGGGATGAGTAACAGGCACTCACTCTGTTACGCGGCACTCGGGATTCGACCCGCCAAACTGCCGACCTTCTGATCGACAAGCTCAGCGTCCTAACCCACAAAGGTTCCTCATACGTTTTAGCCTCCAGCCCACTAACCATCTTACCATAGTTGCTGTATTGAAGAGTATTGGGCCTAAAACAGAACCCTGTGACAACCCACTGCTTACTTCCCTCCATGTAGATGTGCTGCCATTAAGGACGACTCTAAGAATGGTTTGTTAGCCAGTTACAAATGCTGTCTAGCCCACATTTTTCTAGCTTACTAAGAAGTAGGCTGTGGTTTACTTTGTTGAATGCCTTGCTGAAGTCTAAATATACTATGTCCATACCATTTCACTGGTCTACTAATTTAGTCACTTTGTCAAAGAATGAAATAGGATTGGTTTGGCATGATCTGTTTTTAACAACCCATGCTGGCTTTTAGTTATAACTATTTGTTTCTAGATGTTTTCAGATCTATTTTTTGATGATCTTTTCCAGTATCTTCCCAGGTATCTTCCAGTATCTTCCTAGTATCTTAAGGTAAGGTTGATTGGTCTGTAGTTTCCTGGTGTTGCTTCCCCCCCTTTTTTTTGAAGATGGGAACCACATCAGCTAAAGAGCAGGTAATTTCCTGGATTTTTGTTCCAGGATTTATTGAAAATTTCAGAACACATCCCTCCAACCAGACTGTAAGAATTATAAGCTAGGGTAGCCAAAGGACAAAGTACAAACTTGCTTAATCGATGTGATATTAGTAAGACATTAGTAATACTCTTCCTTGTTAAGTGAAAACCCATATTACAGTAGTGGTCAAAATTGTGGAAACCTTTTGGGAAAAGTGTACAGTAGAAATGCCATCTTTGGTTAAGTTTCCATCAATTTTTCTTGTAATTTCTTTATCACTGTAGCCTTGTTCATTTAATAATACTATTTTACATCGCTTTCTGGGCAACCAGTAAGCTCTTTGCACCATTACTTTAATTTTATTATGTTTTACAAGCTCACTAAATGAAAGAACACAAAAAAAACCCAACCAACTTGATAGCGATCAATATAACTTCAATACATGACATCAGTAACTGAATCCTACTGTGATCTGATTGGCTCATTGCCAAAACAAGATGACACCTGATTGGCTCTCTAAACACTCATGCTCATTGGCTACAATCAGATGAAGGAAAGCTACCTGATACCAACCTAAGCAAGTTGTGCTTCCTTTTTCTGGTTATTTGGCTATAACGTTTCATAGAATACAGTACAGATAATTGAACTAACTGTGTTGCATTACATTCTTGATTAAATTATCTTTCCATTGATATATAATTTTATGGTACTACTTCAAAAAAAAGTGGTGTTATTAGCCATCAAACCTGAAATGCACACTTTTCCCAAAAGGTTTCCACAATTTTGGCCACTACTGTATATGTCTTGGCTCTGTAGTGGCTTTGGTGCAGACGTCTGAATGCTCTACGCCAGACATGTCAAACACAAGGCCCGGGGGCTGGATCCGGCCCGTGAAGTGGTTTCATGTGGCCCACAAAGCCATCCTGGAAACAGTGAGGGAACGGCCCCCACTGCCTTGGCCCTGGCCCAGAGACCCTCCTTCTGCCAGAGACCCCCAGATCTGTCCCAATCCTGCCCAGGCCCCCATAGGCACCCTTGATGCGAACGATGTAGAGCTGGCCATGCCCACCCAGTAGGCCATACACACTCCAGCCACACCCACCCAGTAGGCCACACCCACCCTGGCCATACCCACCCGGCCCCTCGAGGACAACCACAATGCTGATGTGGCCCTCAATGAAATTGAGTTTGACACCCCTGCTCTACGCTCTTCTGGCAACTATGGAGTGTGCTGAGATGGAGTAAGGAATGGATTCCCAGAGGGTGGAGTGCAGTCCAGAGGAGGAAGAGGCGACTGAGAGATGTGTGAGAGAAAAAGGGTGAAGACAGGTCCTCCCGCATGGTCTTCGGAGTACAGGGCACTGTATAGTAGAGTCCGCCATCTGGCCAGATTTTGTCTGCAGGTGTGAAACAATAAAGCTTGGAAGAATCACCACATGTCTTTCTTGGTTTGGGGCTAAACAAGAGAAACCTCTGGTTGTACATCTCCCTATTTAAGAGGTAGGTACTACTGGTGGTAACTTAAAAATTACACCTCAGTCTCCAACCAGGTCAATCACTTCTTTTTAGATTTCTTGTTAATGCATCGTGTTATTATGAGCGATCACTACAGTGCAATAAAAGAGACTCGGTTCTTTGATCTTTCTCCTTTGCTGTGGGTGTGATGTGACAGCTCTCGGGCATTCCCTCCCCTCCTGCATCATTTGATGAATAATGCTATATAATGAGGCATCCCAAGCCAATTTCATTGCCACCTATGGGTTATAATGTGGGACATCTGGCCTGATGACACCATTTTCTTAGCTTTTGTGAAAATTTCTTCATCCTGGTTTTCTGCAGCCATGGTGTCTGCCTTGCAGGATATACAAATAGACCCCTCTAATAGAGCCTGTCCATTACTGCCCTGAGTTGTGACCGTTGTTAAGCAAGGCCTTCATGTGATTTCCTCCCTTGATGCCTCCCATCTGTGCTATCCCCAGTGCAGTTATTAAGCAGCTATGTGGTCATTAAGCAGGGCTTGAGGTACCTCAAGGTGTGGGATCCCTGGCAGGCCTAACACAGGCCAAGGGCTGCAGATCTGGTCCCCCTGGACTCTGACTCCCATCCGTCTAGTTGCCTCAGGCCTTGCACTTGCTTTTCTGGGTCCTGGCAAACTGTGGTCCTGCTCCCCATCTTGCTGGGCCGCATAAGCTCCTCCCCAACGTAGTTTACTGTGCATCTTCTGGAAGCAGTCGCTGCCCTGAGGGGCTTTCCTCCCACTGGAGGCCATGGCTCTGTCCCAGAAGTGGACACCAAAGCAGAGCTCTGGAGATGGTCTTGGGAAGGGAGAGCAGGCCGCTCGGCATGCCTGCAGGCCACGTAGCTCCGTCCTGGAAGTTGGCGCCATTTTGGAGCGGCTGAGATGGAGCCATGTGGCCTCTACTGTGTAGAAAGGCTGTGTGGTGCAGCGGCTGCTTCCAGCAGATCTACAATCACAGGTGACTAAGATAGGCCCAGTTGGTGGTATAGCCATCATTGTGGGACATGAGTAGGAAAAGCAGAGGTTAAGCAGAAAGTCAAATGCCAAAGATGTAGATAAGGATGACTCTTTCCCTAGCATTTTCCTCAAAGCAAGGGAAAGATCCTTGCTTTGGTCTTCTATAGAGCAGGAAAAATTGTGCTTTTGTATTTAAGTCTTGAGCAGTGGAATTGGAGTAGCACTGCATTTGCAGAATTGGCCTTTGTCCTTCTTTCCTTAAGGATGGCCCCTGCAAAGTAATTGAGGGTATCCAGGAGAACTGAAATGACTCTGCCCCCCAGTTTTGGATATAGTTATTTTTCATGAGAAAATTTTATTATTTTGTGTAAAGGGTGGCGAAATTGTTCCATGAAGAATTGTGTTGAACGTATCCAATTAGAAAAGGAACATGTGCGTGATTTTATAGCCCATCTTGTGGATGAGAGTCTCAGAGACCACTAGAAGAGAATGGAGACAGTGTTGACTTCTGGATCTGCTCTTTCTGCATGCTGCTCTTTCTGCTTCATTTGAGAGGGAATTGGCATGAGAAGCTCAACCACCCAAGAGCTAAAATTATCCAGGAGGAACTTAAATCATAGGTGATGCTTATATATGGGTTTAGGTTGTGTATATATTTGAATTAGGGACACAATGGCTCAGCAGTTAAGACGTGGCTTGTCGGCTGCAAAGTCAACAGCCTAGGTTTGAGATTTGAGCACCTGTTACTCGCCCCAGCTCCTACCAATCTAGCAGTTTGAAAGCATGCTAGATAAAGATAAATAGGTACAACTTGGGTGGGAAGGTAACAGCATTCTATGCATCTTGGCATATAATTGTGCTGGACAGGACCATGGAAGCGTCTCTGCACAACGCTGGCTCCTTCAGCTAGGAAACAGAGATAAGCTCCCTCTTATCTCTCATCTAGTCCAACCCCCTGCTCAGGCAGGAAACCCTGTACAATTTCGGACAAATGGCTGTCCAGTCTTTTCTTAAAAACTTCCAGTGTTGGAGCATTCACCACTTCTGGAGGCAGGTTGTTCCACTGGTTAATTGTTCTAAGTGTCAGGAAGTTTCTCCTTAGTTACAGGTGGCTTCTGTCCTTGGTGAGTTTCCATCCATTGCGTCTTGTCCTGCCTTCAGGTGCTTTGGAGAATAGCTTGACTCCCTCTTCTTTGTGGCAGCCCCTGAGATATTGGAACATTGGTATCATGTCCCCCTTGTCCTTCTCTTCCTTAAACTGCACATACCCAATTCCAGCAGCTGTTCCTTGTATGTTTTAGCCTCCAGTCCCCTAATCATCTTTGTTGCTCTTCTCTGTACTCTTTCTGTACCTTGTAGGGGAAATAGGTGGAATAAAAATTTAATAAATAAAAAAGAATAGAGTAGTTTGTTAGAATGTAGCTGGGACATCTTGAATTTGCATTCTGTTAATAATGATATCATTATCATTGTAGATCAGCCAAACAAGAGGCCTATGAAATAGGAGCTGTTGATATGTTTTAAGTTAGCTCTGGAGATACTTTCCCAGGTGTCGTGATATCATGTGGTTGCTCGGAATATAGATGGTTTCTCCAAAGTAAAATAATATTTGTGGAAGAGAAATCAAAAGAGACTAGTGCACAAATCAGCTGTAGCATCCTGATGATGATGCTCCCAATTAATTAAAGTCCATTCTTATAGGATGTTATTATAAAGAATATCTATATTCATGGCAATATGAAATTGCTGATGGATTGCAATTTCTTCAGAAAAAATTCTGTATAATACTTGAGCTATTGGTTACATTAAGTGTGTCAATGAGTTCATATAAACCACCAGGCAACCCAATTATAATATTATTAATTTCAGGAACAAAAGATCATCTAGGGCAGCAAAGCTGGCTGAGGAATTCTGGGAGTTGAAGTCCACAAGTCTTAAAGTTACCAAGGTTGGAGACGCCTGATCTAGGGCCATCTGGTCTCTGTAGTTTGAGTGGTAAAGAATGGTGTTGAAGAGGATCCCAGGGTCCCCTAAGGCTGGGTGTGGAGGTTTCCTCTTGGCTTCCTGTATGTAGTCCAACTTGTTCAGAATGACAATCATTCCTCTTTTGTCTACCTCTTTAATTATGGTGTCAGTATTATTTTTTGAGACTCTGGATGGCATTCTATGGGTGGGACTGAGGGATAAATCAGACAGTGCTGCTTATCTGCCCTTGGGTGTGGCAACAGCAGCAAGGTGGGGCTGGTAGGTGGATTTGCTGTGAGAGAACTTCCTTTGATATTGCAAGGAACACTTGCTTTAGAGTGTCAGAGTGGTTTTCCACAGGAATTGTGCACACCTGGCTCCCTGGTAGTAACTCCTTTAGAGCAATTAAAGCATCCCTTACTTAAGGACACCTGAAGTTGGAGATAGCTCTTGAACTAGAGCAGGGGTAGGCAACCTTGGCTCTTTTAAGACTCGTGGGCTTCAACTCCCAGAATTCCTGAGCCAGGAATTTTGTATTTGCAATCATTGCAAGTCCTATCCTCTAATCATTTTCGAAAGTAATGTAACTTCATAACCATCCTCACCAAGCAAATATTATAGTTTTAATGATGCCTTATGTTATGAAATATTTCTGAGTTTTGAAAGCCTCCTATCGCGTAATTATTACTTTGTTGTTGCTGGAAGGCTATCAATTACCCCAATGCTCTCTCATTTGGACTAAATACGAGAATCACAGAGCACGGGGGGGGGGTTGGAAATTAGCCAGGAGATCTTCTAATAGTGAGTCCAACCCCCGACAAGCAAGGAATGGACTGCTACTACAGCATCTTTGACTGATGGCCAGCTAGAGTTCAAACACCTTTGGCGAATGAAGTTCCACCCCTTCCCAAAGCAGCCTACTCTGTCCTTGAACCTTTCTTGCTTTAGGAAATCTTCACAGTGTCCAACAAATTCTACATCCTTGTAATTTAGGCTGGTTGTTTCTCACTCCTCCTTCTGGACCATTGTCCCTTGCCTTCTACCGATTCAGTTCATTGCAGGCTGCCCTGCCCTCTTTCCTGTGATGGTTCAGCCAGTTCTGCCTTCATCTGTAGCCCCCTTTACAAGAATCATAAGGGGGGGGACGATTGGTGTACCGCTTTGCTGCAGTAACTCTGCCCACTTTGCTTTGGCACTCCCCTGATCATGGTATCAAAAAAGGAGAATACGGTGGTTGGCCAGGATTCCTTCTTAATTAGCACCCATTGGCTTCTGCTGGGCCGTAGATTCTCCTCTACATAATATAAACCAAGTAATCAATCATAAGTTCCAGAATTTTGCCTGGAATCGACATCCAACTGACTGATCTTGTCTCTTCACTTTTTAAAAAAATCAGGATTGAATTCTCAAGACACGACAGCCAAATGTTGTATGCCACCCAGAGTCTCTCTGAGGGAGATGGCGGTTCAGAAAAGTAAATAAAGAGAAATAGGTTTACTTTCTTTTCATCATAAAAAAAAGAATTCTTTTTGAGCTGCCCAAAATGTGCCTAGATTTATTTACCATTTCCATTTTTCTTTTTTTCATTTGATATTTGGCTTCTTGTTACAGTTCTTGTTAACTGTCTGGTTTGGCACAGCAACCAAGCAGGACAGGCAGACTTCAATGGATAATTAGGACTGCAGGAAAAAAACAATTATAACCATATTGCCTTCCACTGAGGACCTCTATACTGCATGGGTCAGAAAGAGGGCTGAGAAAATAATCTACAGACCCTTCGCATCCTGCACATCAACTGTATCAACCTCTTCCCCTCGGGAGGCTGCTATAGGGCACTGCATTCCAAAACTAGACACAGAGACCCTTTTTCCCCCTTGTGGCATCGTGCTGCTGAACACTGAATTCCCACCGCTCTGTCTGTGCCTAAGGATATCTATCCACGTAGTTGGACTGTATCCTTCTCATCTTTCCTATTACCTTCTCCTATTGGTATCTTACGATTTATCCGTTTTTTGTTTGTACTGTATGTACATTGAGAGCTTATGCACTGGAGACAAATTCCTTGTGCGTCCAATGGCACTTGGCCAATAAAGAATATTCTGTTCTATATGCTATCCTATTCCAATGGTGGCGTTTGAATTTCCAATATTTCTTTATGATCTACATTCACTAACAGTTTGGGGGTTTGCTCATATTGATTGCATTCTTCAGTGAAAGCGAGTCCTTGGAAGGGAAAACGGAGCCCAGACTAATCAATGTTCTCCATTCTTCATGTCGTCTTAAGAAGCACAGCAACTCTTCTAGCAATGGCTCTGTTACCTGTTCTTAGGGTTGCTAGCCACCCATTGCTGGAGGCCTGGCTGCCCTCTTGCCTTGCTTCCCTCAGCCCCCCCCCCTTGCCATCAAGCAACCCCGGAAAGGCAGGGACACCTCAGGGCTGAAGCACAGGGAGAGGCTTAGGGTTGCTAGCCACCCATTGCTGGAGGCCTGGCTGCCCTCTTGTCCTGCTTCCCTCAGCCCCCCCCACTTGCCATCAAGCAACCCCGGAAAGGCAGGGACACCTCAGGGCTGAAGCACAGGGAGAGGCTTAGGGTTGCTATCCACCCATTGCCGGAGGCCTGGCTGCCCTCTTGTCCTGCTTCCCTCAGCCCCCCCCCCCACTTGCCATCAAGCAACCCCGGAAAAGCAGGGACACCTCAGGGCTGAAGCACAGGGCGAGGCTGCTGGCTCAGCTTCCAGGCTGCTGGGGCTAATGCTTGTCCTCATTTTTCTGGGCAATGGGAAGGGACTGGCGAGCGCACGGAGCTGCCTCTTTTCCTGGCTCTCCTCTTCCACCTCTCCCTCACTTTGCCCCTTGAGCAGAGGCCAGCTGGGTCGCCCTCCAGTTGAAAGGGAACCTTGAGGCAGTGCAGAAGCTTTGACCCCAAAGAAGCGTGCCTGGGATGGTTGTGGTTGTGTGTCACCGGCAGGTTAGGTTGCGAGCATTTCACAGACTGCCTTATTTGTATTCTCCCCATCCTGGATCAGCATATCGGGAGAGGAAAAACAAACAACCCAGGAGACTGGAGGAGGCTGTCTGGTATGCCCCCCCTCCGGCTCCCCCACTACAAATAGACCGCAAGGCGTATCAGCTACCCGCCGGATGCTACTTTTAAAATGATAAATATCACGTCTGTGACCTGCTTTAATTTTAGGTCATTCACAAGCATAGCTGGAATGCCGCGCCTGAGATCGCTGCAGGTATAAAATTAGAGGCATTATTTTTCAACTCACTGGGGGGCTTACTTTTAATGGTTACTACTCAAGTGGCAGAATTCTTTGGAATCTATTTGTAACCAAGAGATTTTCTGATTTAGAGAAAGAGAGGAGAGAGGGAGGGAGAGAAACTTGCACCCGGTGGTTTGCAGGAAGGGGAATAGGAATCTGGGCCTCCCAGACCAAAGTCTTCTTCCCCCAAGCAAACACTGCAAATCACAGAGTTAGAAGGACCTTAAGAGGTTGCTCAGCTGCTCCTTCTGGAAGAGGACAGAGCAGGCAGAGGCGTGATGATGATGATGGTGGTGGGCAGGGGAAGATGGGATGGGAGATGAGGGTGGTTTCCTCTCAGGGAAGTGGCTGCAGCATTTAGCAGCAATGCTGCCTTCCAGAGTCCTGTGCTCAGTCGTCAGAGTTCCAGTGGTTTTACTCCCTGTCTGCTGCTATTGAATGCAAGTCTGGCCTGGAATAGATCCACCTCCTCTATGATCTAATCATGAATATTCTGCATGAGTGATTCCTGGTTGGGCACAGTTGGAGGGAGGCTCCTCTCTTGGAAATGTACCCGCTTGGTTTTCAAGTATGATGTCAGCCATGACCCAAGCGCAAGGGAGAGGGGTAAGCAGTTGTCCTCCAGGTAGTTCTGGTGGCCTTCAAGGTGCTGCGAGACATAGTTAGATGTAAAGCCATTTGTAGCAATGAGTTGCGCAAAGAGCCACGGAAAGAGACATGCTCGGCATCACAAGACAAGATAGAAAGACCTGCACATGGATTAGAGAACAAAAGAAAGCATATGACATCATCAAGAGAGTAAAAGAACTGAAATGGAAATGGGCTGATCACTTAGCAAGAACTGACGGCAGGTGGACCAAGGCAGTCATAGAACGGATCCCACTTGATGAAAAGCATCCACAAGAGAGATCTAAAACAAGATGGATCGTGGACCTCAGCAAGTATTGCAGGCCCAATTGGCAAAAGTAAGCTCAGGACTGTGTTGGCTGCAAACATGCCTTCATTCTGCAGTGGATAGACAATGGCTAAAATGATGATGATAAAAGCCATTTGTGAAACTGGTCCACAAAGATCAGTTGAGATTACTGCTGCAGACTCTGCTGCACACTGGCTTTCCAGCCTGTGCTCCTTGACTATGAGGCTTGTTGACAGTGGAGCTTCCCTGGCTTATCGTTCTGGGACACTTCAACCTGCCTCCAATGGCCCGAGAGACAGAGGTGGTTTGGGAATTCATGGTCACCATGTGCCTGCTCTGCAATACTGGGCACCCACCCATGGGGTGCGTGTTTGGCATGCTCTAGATGTGGTTTTTGTTTTGGTCACCCAGAACTATTTGCTTAAGACGTCACAAAAATCTTCTAAATAAATAAATGGACTAAAACCTATATTCACTCAAGAAAATTTTCTATCGTGTATTGGGGAATTCATTTCCCCCTCCTGTTAATATTGCATCCTGTTTTTGTGTCAAGTTCTCTTAAAGATCTTAAGATGATGTGTACTCTCACCCGGCCTAAAAAAAAAGCAGTTGGTGACTAATTGGGGCTTTTTGTCAGCTCACTAGCTCCCGGTCAGTTTCTGGACTTTTGCCAAGCTCTAAAGGATGGGACAACTGGTATGGAGAGAATCAAGGGGCTCTGAGAAAAGGAGCACTTTGCCAGTGGTGAACCATCTCTTACTCTCAGTCTGCACTTCTAGAAGGTCTCCAACATGATGCAAGGATCTGCTCAGATATAAATCTTTCATCCAACTATTAATGGCTTTAGAGCAGGGCTTTTCAACCTTTTCACCCGTTGTACCACTTTTAGGATATGGCAACATCTGAGTACCACCAGTCGCCTAGCAAGGTGTCAAAAATGATGATTAAAAAAAAAGGAAAAAAGTGATGAAATACAGGTAGTCCTCGACTTACAACAGTTCGCTTAGTGACTGTTCAAAGATACAATGGCACTGAAAAAAGTGCCCCCCAAGCCACAGCCGAGCAAGACACCTGCCTGCCCACCTGGCGGCACTCTTCCTCCTGTCCAAGGTTTTCATTGTTGTGAGCATTTCTGTTGAGGATTGGCAGCGGGGGTGGGGTGGGGGTGTTTGGTTTTTAAACACACACACACACACGGTCTGCTGGGTGGTTGCAGCAGGTTTTGGTCGCTTCACATGACCCTGGGACACTGTGACCGTCATAAATATGAATCATTTGCCAAGCATCTGAATGTAAACCAGAAGACCCTGGAGATGCTGCAACATTCCAGATGATCGGCGCTTCTTCTGGGCTCAGAAGCGTCAGGATCAGCGCTGAGCTCCAGCTGGATCCTGGCGCTGATCCTGGCGCTTCCACTGAGCCCTGACAGCCCTGTAGCTCCAGCCATCTCTCACTCAGGCTTGTGTGGTGCTGCCACCGGTTCAGCTCATTCCCCTCCCCCGCTACCACTTTTCTAGAATGGTTGCGTACCACCTGCCAATGTACCATAGGTGGTATCCGTACCACTGGTTGAAAAGCCCTGACTTTTCCCCCCTTGCTGGAGCTGGGGTGGGTGCGACTTCCGCATGAAGCATCCGGCCTGCAGGCTGGCAGTTTGACACCCCTGCTTTAGAACAACCTGCCTCAATACGAAAGCATCAGGCTTGTCTGACTACAACCCATAATTTCAACCAATATAGCCTTAGAAACATCAGCTGGAGGACAGCTGTCTTATGAGACCATTTCTCAACCTCTGCAAGTCTTTGCTTTGAAATCATTTGGCTCAGACACCACATAAGACAAGGCAGGCTCCATAAATGAGCCATGTTAATGACTCCAAGTGCATTTTAACAGCTAGCCAATTAATTCTTGTTTGTTAGCTGCTGCAACTTCTGGAATATTAGAGAAAGAGGAAGGCCAGGTGGATAAAACACTCTTGACCAAGCAAGCTCTTCTTTAGACATTCAACCCTTTTCCTGCTAGCAGGGGTAGGCAACCTTGGCTCTTTTGTGACTTGTGGACTTCAACTCCCAGAATTCCTGAGCCAGCATGGGGGAACTATGGCCCCTTCATGACTTGTGGACTTTAACTCCCAGAATTCCTGAGCCAGCATGGCTCAGCTTGGAAACCTCTCCCTTTTCCCTCAGCATGGCTGGCTCAGGAATTCTGGGAGTTGAAGTCCACGAGTCACAAAAGAGCCAAGGTTGCCTACCCCTGTGCTAGTGCTTTTGCAGCTTGGAGAAGATGTAACTTGTTTTCCCCAGGAAACTGTCTTAATGAAAAAGATCATCCTGGCATACAGAAAAAAGATTCTGCACTTTGAATATTTGCTTGATCTGGGATAGGTCCCTGGTTGCCCCCCTCCCCAGCTGAAGAAATGTTCCTATTTAGAGAAAGTTCCTAGCACACCTCTCTGAGAGACAAAGGCTATATTCACACAACACCATTAATCATAGTCCAAAAAGCATATCTGTGCCTTTTGGGGAGGCAGTGCTCAGGGTCAAGCCTGCCTTGGTCAGCTTCAGAGTGGATGACTGCAATGTGTGGTTCCAGGTTTTTATGGGCAGAATTTAGGGTGTTGGTTGTCACCAATATAGCCCTTCCTTGTATGGCATTGCAAGGCCACCGTGCTTAGACGGTTTCAACCTGTCTCATCAGGCATGAGGAGAGCACTGGGCTCCTCTGTTAGTGTCACCAGGAGGGACTCTGCTAGCTGCCCTTTTCGATCCCAGGGCTTGCATTCCCCCCCCCCCCTGCTTAGTTGGCCCTCCTGATCCTTTTCAGATCGCTTAGACTCAGGGGTGTCTCATTGAGGGCCGCATCAGCATTGCGGTTGCCCTCAGGGGGCCGGGTGGGTATGGCCTGGGTGGGCGTGGCCTACTGGGTGGGCATGGCTAGAGTGCGTATGGCCTACTGGGTGGGCGTGGCCAGCTCTACATGGTTTGCATCAAGGGTGCCTATGGGGGCCTGGGCAGGAGTGGGACAGATCTGAGGGTCTCTGGCAGAAGGAGGGTCTCTGGGCCAGGGCCAAGGCAGTGGGGGCCGTTCCCTCACTGTTTCCAGGATGGCTTTGCGGGCCGCATGAAACCACTTTGCGGGCCGGATCCGGCCCCTGGGCCTTGTGTTTGACATGTCTGGCTTAGAGGCTCCATTGATTCCCTGGGCACGTGAGTCACGGGGAGAAAGTGGTGTGTCAGCAGTTGCGCTTTCAAGTGGATGTTCTCCTCATTGCCACTATATGTTGTTTACGTCAGACGTGTCAAACACAAGGCCTGCAGACCACATCCAGCCCACGATGTGGTTAGATGTGGCCCATGGGGCCACCCTGGAAACAGCAAGAG
Organism: Vipera ursinii; assembly: GCF_947247035.1. NCBI lineage: Eukaryota > Metazoa > Chordata > Lepidosauria > Squamata > Viperidae > Vipera > Vipera ursinii. Next base: position 3,572,606 of record NC_139524.1, on the reverse strand, counting down.
ACTGGTCCCCACCGCCTTGGCCCTGACCGGCCGGGTGCCGATCTACAACTTCCATCTAGGCCAGAATGTGGTCAGCCTTAGATCCCCACGTGGAAGAGGCAGGGGCACTGGCCGCGCTGCCAACCTCTCCCCCTCCCCTGGTCCTTTCCCGGGCATGGAGAGAGGGAGGGAGGAAGAAAGGAGATGGGAAGGAGAAGGAAGGAAAGGAAGGCTAGGAGGGAGGAAGGAGGGAGATTGGAATGAGAGGGAGGGAGGGTCTGAGCTGAGGGAAGTCCTTCCTTGGCGCATGGCTACCAGCAGCCCTGCTGCCCTTCCGCCATCCCCTTGCCCCTTCCTCCTGGCCTCTCCTGGTGGTCTCCCATCCTATCGTTGAGGATGCCTTGGTTACAAAACCGGGTCTCCTCGCGTGGAGAGGGAGCGGGCCTCCCTCCGACCCACGCACTTTGCCCTCCTGCACCCACCATGAGCAACCTGGTAAGGAGAGCGAGCAGAGCAGCAGCCTCGAGGAGGAGGTACGCGCAGCTGGGCACCCCCTTGAGGAAGTGGGCTGGGCTGCGGGGTCCCGGTGCCGGGGGGGGGTCTTGAGGGCCGGGCTGGGCGCTCCCCCGCCGCCCGCTGTCCAGAGCTCCGGGCAGCGCCCACCACCGTCTGGAGCAGGGGCAGGCAACCTCGGCTCTTTTAGGACTCGGGAATTCTGGGAGTTGAAGTCCGCGAGTCATAAAAGAGCCCAGGTTCCCCGCGCAGCCCGAGGAAACCGCCCCCTCCACGCGAGCGACGCTGAGCCGGCCACGCCCCCCCAGGGTAACCCCAACGCTGATGCGTCCTCAGCGAAGCCGAGTTCCGCAGCCGGGCTGAGGCGCTACTTCCGAGCGCCGCTGACGGGGGAGCGCGCGCGCGCCGACCCCGCCCGGGGCCAAGGAAGGAAGTCCCGCCCCCCGCGCGGCCCGATTGGCCGAGGCGTGGCCAGCTGCCCGGCTGTCCGACACGGGCGCCTGCGCTCCTCCGGCGCGGCTGAGGGAAGTGGCGGCGCTCCGTCCCGCCGGGCGGCGGCGGCACCATGAAGAGCCTCAAGTCGCGTCTGAGGAAGCCGGAGGCCTCGCCCGTCGGCAGCGGCCTCGGCGGGGTGAGTGGGGAAGCGCGGGCGGGGGTCTCCCGGCCGCGCCTTCCGGGCCCCGTCGGCGTCCCCGGCTCAGCCGGCCCGGACTCGGCTTCCTGGACGGGCGGGCGGGCGGGGGAGTCTCGGTGGCGGCTCAGGCGGGGGAGTCCGGCCGGGCTGCCGCGGAGGGGCCCGCGTGGGTCGAGCCAAGCCGCCGGGATGGCGGCGGACGAGGCGGGGAAAATCCGGCTCGCTCTCCAGCCCTCCTCGTCCGGCGGTTGCCCGGGGGAGGCGAGTTGCTTTCCTGGGCTTTCCCACCCCGCCGAGCGCTTTGCTTGCAGCCCGTTAAAGGGAGGGAGGCCGGGGAAGCGGTCGGGGACGGGGCCGGACGCAGCAGCCGAAGGGGAAAACGCAGCTGGAAGCGGGAAAGGCAGAGGCCGGCCGGCTTCTGCTTCTCCTGCCCGGCGGGAGGGCTTTTGCTGCAGCCTAAAGCTGCTTTTCTGCCGTTGCTGAACTTTGGACTGAAGACGCGGCAGCTGTGAATTCCGCCTGCTGAGTTCGAGTCTGCTTTTGCACCTTTTTCCTGAGAGAGGCTCCCTTGGCGTCCGAGCTTTCTCTACCGTGGTTGATCGAACTAGCTCTCGGGGGTGTCGCCTTTGCCCTAACCCTGTCCATTATGGTGGGTTCCGATGGAAGGAAATTCAAAGTCGAACGAGTTTTTACAACTGTCTTCCTTGGAATGCCATGCTGTCTGTTTTTCATTCTACCTCCCCTGTGCTTTGCCAGAGTAGGGGAACAGCTCAGGATGCCACCGTGTCAGGCGGATCCGAATGTTGCACGTGAACGTTGAGTCTTCTCTGAGCAATAAGAGACGACTTGTAAGCTGCCCGTGGGATACAGCGGAATAGGAAAGCTGACCTCATCGCTTTCTCCCGGGTAGACGTTGGCCTATGAAGTTCAGTTAGGCCACAAGGTCCTCGGCACAGTAAAGAGAGTACTTTTTCTTTTGTGTTCAGTAACCACGTGAAAGTTGCTGATGGCTGACATAGTGAATGAACAGGACAGGTACACCATGTGTGCCTACTCAAAGTCTTGTGTGAGAGAGCAAAGACAAGAACTAACTGCCCTGCAGAACCCTTGGCTGAGTGTTGCAACTTTAATGCTATATTGTTGTGTTCTCTACATTTGGTTAGCAGCTGGCTATACTGCCCAGAGTGTGTGGTTTAACTATTCTTGGAAGGTAGGAGTTGCAGAAGTGTGGTTGTTGAGGAGTTTTAGCTCATGTGCAGTAGATCCCATTACTATGCTCAGGGGTGTTTATCACAACTGATAGTGGGGTTTTTTTCATGGTGTTTAGCAGTGTGGAAGAGAGGTTTGTAAAATTTGTTAATAAAACTAAGGTAGGGAAACAGGCTAATGCCTTAAAGGACAAAATCACAATTCAAATTGACTTTATGAATGTTTGAACATTATGGCCAGTCCAGTTGTGTAACTTTCACCTGTGTCAGGTGTGAGGTCTTGCATCTGGGTAGGAAAAAAGAATACTAGAGACCTGGGAAAAGTGGTTTGATGATGCATGTGAGAAAGATCTAATGAATGGATGAACTTTCTTCCAACTGATACATTCTATGATTCTGTAAAAAGAATATCCCGGCAAAGACATCGAACTTTTTTTTTTTGCTGATGTTGATATAAAATTGCTTATTTTATTGCAATAGCTATCTGAAAGATGTAATCTTCCAAGGAGGATCTGTACTACCTTGTAGAGTAATATTTGCACCCAGGTGTCAGGCGCAGGTGTTTTTTTAGTTCCTACTGTGCATATTGTGTAATAGATTCTCTTGTATTGTCTGATGTGATGCGTGCTCATATTATAAGTTATGCTGCTTTTTGTGCATAAAACATGCTTCTTGTATACCTTTGAAGTACTATATGGCATCTAGTGAATGGCCGGTAAGTGCTGTTTAGTGTAGATTTTCTTGAATAAAAAATGCAAACAAAAACTATATAGGAAAAGTAAACTACAGGTGGCCCTGTGTTTAATGACCAAGAGTTTATTCAGCAATTGAACACATTGTAATTGTGACTCGTCCTTATATCCTTATGGAGTAGCCTACCTCATCTGTGATCTCCGTTTGCTACAAAGTCAATGGGGAAGCCATCAGGAGGTTGCAAACAGTCACCACATAACCATAATTAAGTGAGTATGACATGTAATTACGATTAATGATTACCATACATTTCCTTTGAAATGTTTCTGTTCAGTTTGGGGAACCAGTACTTCTGTGTATGTGGTCTGGTTTTGATCAGTTATGTCATAATTACTTTGAGTCTGATTCTGAATGTGGCCAAAGTATGACTGTAACTCCAAATTCTGTAGTATTCTGATATATTTAGCAATTGCATGAGAAAGGTTAGAAATTTTAGTTGGCTTGTAAGTTTAACAAAAGGTGTGTACATTTAATTAGTGCAATAATACCTTGGTTGAGATTATTTGTTGGAGAGTGCAATTGAATATCACAAGCTCATTTTTTCAAAGTTTTTGGCTATAGGTGTTATGACTGAAATAGCTTCAAAGACACTTCTGTAAATAATTAGTTCCTTTTTGGGAGGCAATCTTACTGGGTTGTTTACATTTTTTTAATACAAAGAGTACATGTTTAGCCACTAATTTATCCACTAATAATGCTATATAGTAGGTGTTCTGTTTTCTAAAATGGAATTGCATAATTAGTGGATAAATGAGTTCAGACATGTCTATATTAATTACAGGATGAAGGAGGCTGATTCTAAAACCTGCTGTTCTAGAATTCTGTTCAGGAATGTCAAAATTTTGTCCCTCCCCAGATGCTGTACACCACAAGAAGAGCCCTTTTGTATCAGAAAGGCCCTGGGATTAACCCTTAAAACAGACATGTCAAACTCGCGACATCATGTGATGTCGCGCAACATATTGGGACGGTTATGCCATTGCCGGCAATGGGATGGGCGTGGCTTCCGGATGACGCATCCGGCCCGCGGGCCAGCTGTTTGACACCCCTGCAAAGGCTGCATCAGGACAGCCAATTATTTCAATTGGGTTTAGCAAGTGAGTGAAGCCATTGTTGGGGGGGGGAAGGCTTTAAGCCTACCTCTCAACAGTTTCAGTGACGGAAAATGGAGGAAATAGGGAAAATTGTTTTCTTGATTCCAAGAGGCAGGAAAAGAAACAATGGATTATTCATCATTTTAGCCGTTGTCTATCCACTGCAGAATGAAGGCCTCTTCTGCATGTTTCCAACCGCTACAGTCCTGAGCTTTCTTTTGCCAATTGGGCCTGCAATACTTGCTGAGGTCCACGATCCATCTTGTTTTAGGTCTCTCTTGTGGATGCTTTGTATCAAGTGGGATCCATTCTATGACTGCCTTGGTCCACCTGCCGTCAGTTCTTGCTAAGTGATCAGCCCATTTCCATTTCAGTTCTTTTACTCTCTCCTGTAATCCATGTGCAGGTCTTTCTATCTTGTCTTGTAACGAAGGAAATTTCACTTGGATTTCAGGAAAAATGTTTTGCCACTAAGTGCTATTTAGTAATGGACAAGGAGGTAGAACACTGTCCTTTACTGAAGAGGTTTAAAGAGAGGCCTGGCTCTTGTAGTAGTCTATTCCTATCCTGGGCAGGGGCCTAGGACAGCTGGCCTCTGCTAAGTTAACCACCACTAAGTCGCTGCAGGACAATTCCTCATGGCCAACTTGCCTCAGGCGGGCAGAGGGAGAGCCTGGTGGGTGAGTGAGCAAGTGGGCAGAGCGCAGGGCAGGGTGGACGATGGGGAGGCAGTGACTGGAGGCTTCCCATTTTCATACCTACTGCCACGCCAGGCTCCAAAGAGAAGAGGCCAGAGATGGTGGCGATGGGAGTCGGGGTGAGTAGCGGGGAGGCAGTGGAGGCTGAGACCTTCCCATCTTCACACTCACCATCACTGCTACTGCTGCTGCCGTGGAGCAGTCTCCTCATTGAGCTCACACGGTAGCGGCATCAGTGGTGGCTCCAAGCCTGGCACAGCATCTGGTGCAGTGGCAGGAGCAGCTCTGAGCCCGGTGCGTCCATGGCATCAGCAGCGTTTCTAAGCCCATGTTGAGTTGTCCCTGTGGCAAGTTGGCCATGTGGAGTTGTCCTGTGGCAACTTGGTGGTGGTGGTGAGCTGGCCGGTTGGGCAATGGGCTGGACTGGATGATATCCAAAATCCCTTCTAATCTTCAGAATCGGTAGAGAATAACCAGGAATCAGGATAATTAGAATAGGGTGTAAACCTTACCCCCTACATTCCTAATGAAAGTTATATGGGAAAAATTAGGTATGCAAGGAAACTATTTTCATTTTGATCCTTTGCATAGAAGGTACAGTTCTATCAAACAGGATAGCTGTAAGCAGGATTAGTTGCCTTGGACTAGCAGAAAACTTTCTCAGTTGGGCAGAACAGACACTTCCAAGTCCATTTGCCAGTAATCGTCTTCTTAAAGGAGTGTCTCCATTTGTATTTTGATTTATAACCAAAAAAGAGGTTTTCACATAATCACAAGTGATGGAGTATAACTATCAACTGGATTTAATTTTTCTTGTTCCTCAGAGCGAGTGGGTGTGTTATCTGGTATGTGTTTGGAGGGAGTGTCATTGTTTTTGGATATAGATCATAACTTTTCCGGTATACAGAATTGCCTAACTTCCAACTCCCTTTTCCTGTAGAAATATGTAAAGCTATTTAGGCTCATGGGAATGCTTTCCGCTCTCAAGCCATCTCTAACTGGCTTCAAATCTTTTTCTATAAAATAACAATACCTTCCTTGTTCATAAACTTTTTTCTCAGTGGCAGAGTTATGAAATTGGCAAAGCACATGCTTAGAGAGCCAAATAATAAATGAAAAAAGCTATCAATAGGCCAGTAGGTGTTAGTTGCTCTCGATCCCTTCTTTTCCTTACCTAAGTGGGAATGATATTTATGTGCTAGGGATGCTTTTATAATATTTCTAGCATGGGAAAATAGGTTCATGGAAAAAAATGACACCGTGCACGACAAGTCAAACTGCTCACTTAAATGGAGCAAACCTTCCATCCTTCCAGAATATTCCCTACCATTTCTACTTAATTTTGATTTTTTTTTCTGGATATATTATTACATCTCTAAGTATGATTATCTGGATCCATTTCAGTCGGGTTCGTTTGGGAAATGATTTTGAGACTGTTTTGTTCACTTGGTGGATGATCTACCGAGTAGATGATGGGAGTGCATGTCAAGGCCCAGCTCAAGAATGACATAGAACAGGTTCCTTTTTATTTCCTCACACCCTATAGGAGACTAAATCTTTCCTACTCTCACCCTAACAGATGAGCGCTTTGAGGTTCTTAGGGAGTGGCTACACTCTTCCTCTGCCTCCTATCCAGCTAAAGGCCGTGTTGTGTCTTGTCCCCCCACCTTTGGTATGTACTCCCTCGTTCCTAGGAAATTGCTGCTTCACTGTAGTCCATCACAATGCAGCCCTATTGGTTCTGGACCTCTTCACTGCTTTTCCTATCATCAACTATGGTGTCCTTCTAGGTCAGGGGTCCCCAACCCCTGGTCTGTGGCCCAGTACCGGTCCGCACAAATAAGCAAAGCCCCATCCGCGGGATGCAGGCAGCGCACAAAACCACGCACTCTCCGGTCCGTGGAAAAAACCCCTCTCCATGGAACTGGTCCCTGGTGCCCAAAAGGTTGGGGACCTCTGTTCTAGGTTGTCGGTGGAGTTGCAGTGATTCCATCCGTTCCTGTTGGGACATACCCTGAAGGTGGTGCTGGGGGGGGGATGGCGGGGCTCAGGTTCATCACCTTGATCATTGATTGGTGCTGTCCCACAGAACTCTGTCATGTCCTCTTTGCGGACATCTGTCCCTCTGTCCAAAACAGTCTCAACAACTGCAAAAGGGGTTCCCATGAAAAGTGGGCAAAATTGCATTTGGTGCAAAAGGAGGTGACCAGATTGGTGGAAGAAGCAGGGTTCATATAGCACCTACACTCATAAGATTGGCAGAGGTTGCTGGCTGATAATCAGGCATGATTTAAGATGCTAGTCTTGAGTTTTAAAGCCTTATATGGCCCCATGTCCTCCCATGAAGCGGTCCATTTACTTGGATCAACAGAAGAGGCCCTTCCAAAGGTGACCCTGTTGCCAGAAGCTCTTCTTTCTGCCCTGGGAAGAGGATCCTCTCCTGTGTGGCTCCCAGACTGGAATAATTCCTCAAAGAAGTGTGTTTGGGACCACTCTTTTATAATGTTGAGGACAGGCGTGCGTGCCAAGAGAGGGCCCTGCGTGCCACCTGTGGCACCCGTGCCATAGGTTCACCACCATGGGTATAGGGCCTTGATATACCATACACATTTTGGCAAAGATTCTTCTGGGCTGGCAAGTGACGTGTTTTTTGCAAGAGAACCACAAGTTCTGTTAGAAATGCCGAGTCAGAAAGTAGAAGGAAGAAAAAGAAGGGGGTGGCAAAATTCAGGGGGAAAAGTTGCTGTCTCTGACTCTGTCCTGTGCTGTAGGCTTCTCTGGCAAAGAACGTAGCTTGAAAATGGCTATATGTGACTGATATGTGTGTGAGACTCTCCTGGGAGAGTTTGTCCCAGAGATTATTTAAGGCAGAATCAGAGACAGCTGCCACTCCTGCCATTTTTCTCTCACTGGGATTATGGGACTTGAGCATGCTGATGTCATTCGATCCAGAATGTGGGAAATTCCCTTCTCAGGGGCTCGGACCCTGAAAGACTGAAAGAAAAGTAGTTGAGGACCACATCAGAAAATGGGGGATGCCGCTGGGCTTTTAGAGGAGGGAAGGGCAGGCTCTAAAACTTGGCTGGACTTGACTGAACTTTGACAGCAAGCCGGAATCCATTATAGCTTACTTAGGGTTTTACAGACTGGGGGTCTGGGCTCTGTGAATTTGTCCAGGGATCTGTCTGCGACAGAGAAGATCTGTCTGACTCAGGGGTAGGCAACCATGGCTCTTTTATGAGTCACGGACTTCAACTCCCAGAATTCCTGAGCCAGCCATGCTGAGGGGAAAGGGAGAGGTTTCCAAGTTGAGCCATGCTGGCTCAGGAATTCTGGGAGTTGAAGTCCACAAGTCATAAAAGAGCCAAGTTTGCCTACCCCTGGCCTAGGCCACTTTATTATTATTATTATTATTATTTATTATTATTTATTGAATTTTTATACCGCCCTTCTCCCGAAGGACACTTTATGACTCGTGGACTTCAACTCCCAGAATTCCTGAGCCAGCCATGCTGAGGGGAAAGGGAGAGGTTTCCAAGCTGAGCCATGCTGGCTCAGGAATTCTGCGAGTTGAAGTCCACGAGACATAAAAGAGCCAAGGTTGCCTACCCCTGGTCTGACTCTGGGAACAGTGTCTTTAGCCTCCAGTCAGTCCAATAAAGAGGTCTCACTGAGAGGACCAGTGGTGGTCTGTAGAAGGAAGAAGCCTTCAGGGTCCTCTTTCCCCACGAATTGTGGGGTGTGTGTGTGTGTGTAAAGAAAGTTTGGCAAATCAAAATAAGTAGGACAAGCTATTATTTTATCTGTCAGGCATGCACAGGTGTGCTTCCTGATCTCGATGCAATCAGCCTCTCTTCTTAGCCGGCTACTTGAGTGCCTCAATTAAACACCCAGCTTTTCCCTTCCTCCTTACCTACGCAATTCCCACTGCAGCCTGGAAAGATTAATGTGGCTTTTCAGAAGCAAGTCAATGAATAGCTGTGCAGTGTATTGAACTTTAGGACACATCTCTTTATACATTGCTTCCAAAATGATTATCCTGCTAAATTCCATGGTGAGAATATTTTTCATTCCTCACTAGAAATCTGAGCCAGGATTCAATTGTGTCTCTTGAACCTTTCTGGCTTGCAGCAAATGGAAAGATGTTACTGTTATTTTTTAATGAAACAGAGCCTGGATTTGCAGGGTGGTGCTTAGGTGCATAGCAGGAATCGTGCAACTTAAAAGGCTAACCCAGGGTTCTTCAAATGTGGCCCTTTTATGACTTGTTGGACTTCATCTCCCAGAATTCCTCAGCCAGCAACTGGCTCAGGAATTCTGGGAGTTGAAGTCCACAAATCATAAGAGGGCCACGTTTGAAGACCCCTGGGCTAACCATTATTGCCATGGTTCTTTTTTTTGAAATTATCTGAAATTTTAAGTAATGACAATTTTTTTCCTTTTAATTTATTACAACTTTTCTATAACACCTTTCCCACAACAGTTTTCATGCAATCTAAACATTAAAGGCGTCTGACCGAGGCAGAATGAAGTGAAAATATTATTTCCTGAGGTTTGCAAACATTCAGTTTGCAAAGCTAGGACTGCCCTGAAGCGGCAAATTTTTCATGTTGACTAAGTGACATTTGCATTATTGTATAATTTTGGAAATCATGTTTGCTTCAGTTTGTGTCATTTGCATAATGATGTCAGTACACAAGCGCTGTAAATTGCCACAAATCATGTCATTTGCTTTATGTAATAATTTCAACATCTAAACAATGTGATTCACCGTGGGTGATGTACTCTTTGATTTAACAGAAATGTGTGAAAAATGGACAACACCCCCCACCCCCACCCCCGAAAATGAGGTTTGTTGACTCATACTCTATGTATGCTGGACCACATTCCAAGATTCTTCACATATATTGTTACCAATCCAGCTGTCTCCTGTCTTACCAGGTTTTCTCCCTGAAAACTAATTTCTTGTTCTGTTAGTTGTCATCACCATCCAAATGCACTGAAGATGGCTTTTTAGAGAGACTATGCCTTAAAAAAGTAGAAAATAAGAGAAGGAAGAGAGCCAGTTTGGTGTCAGGTATCAGGTTAAAGACCAGGAGCCAATGACTTCTAGTCCCACCATGAGGACAATCTAGCCGGGTGACCTTGGGCCAGTCACTTTCTTGCAGCCTTAGGAGGAGCCAACCACTTTTGAGGTTGTAAGTCAAGGACTACCTGTTTAGCGGTATCGGCGATCATGATTTTCCAGTATTTTTTTAAACTAATTCAAAATGGCAAGCAGTAAAAATAACAGAAGCAGTCAAAGCAAAAGATGTAGAAATCAAAGTCGCAGATGCAATCAGGCACTAACAAGACAAAATCCATAACTTATTTTGAAAAAGATCATCCAGAAAACAAGAGAATGAATTTCTCAGTCCTGCATCCCCCAACATCTGGATGATGTTCAAACCTATTTGGCTTTAAGAATACAAATGCTTCTTTTTAAAGAATCTGATGGTACTTCTACAAATAAAAGCTCCTTCATTGGTTATTTTATTTTATTATTTTTTTTACTTTGACCAGTTACATTATTTTTCTATGTGGGAATCCCAGCTACAGAAATTTAGAACAGTTTTCTCAGCTTTATGTCCCCTGAGGTCTTGGCTGCCACAGACAGCTTTGTGATCATCCAACCCCTCAGGATAATTGAGCACAATCCAAGATTCATAAGCCAAGAACAGAACAGAGTTTAAATCTAGCTTCCAATTGGTTCTGTTAGGACACATAAATCCATGCTATAAAATCATTCTTTTTCCTGCTTTCTTTACTTACACCCATTTATTACAATAAAAGTTGTGGTTGGTGGTTTTCATGAAGATGGAGCCAGTGACTCTGGCCCAGTCTTTCCTTAAGCTCATCATTCCTAAAGTACCGTATATTTTACTTTAAGTGGAGAATCTATACGTGTAATTTTTTTTGACTCAGAGTTACTGAAAGGAAAGGTAAAAAGATGAGAGAAAGTGGGATAGGATGCAATAAGGATCATTGATAAAGTCTGGAGTTTTCTCATTCCTCAGCTACCATTGAGTCCATTTTTTTTTATTCTGCAGATCTCAAAATCTGTGCATCAAATTTTGACTAGAAATGAACTATTTTCATTCCAAGAAAAGTAGTAGTACACACTATTTTGCAAGATGTAGCCCTCCTCAGCTATCGATACATCTGCCACTGGTTGCTTAGAGCAGGGGTATCAAACTCAATTTCAATGAGGGCCATATCAGCATTGAGGTTGCCCTCAGGGGGCTGGGCGGGTATGGCCAGGGTGGGCATGGCCTACTGTGTGGGCGTGGCTAGAGTGCGTATGGCCTACTGGGTGGGCGTGGCCAGCTCTACATCGTTCACATCAAGGGTGCCTATGGGGGCCTGGGCAGGAGTGGGACAGATCTGAGGGTCTCTGGCAGGAGGAGGGTCTCTGGGCCAGGGCCAAGGCAGTGGGGGCCGTTCCCTCACTCTTTCCAGGATGGCTTCATGGGCCACATGAAACCACTTCGCGGGCCGGATCTGGCCCCCGGGCCTTGTGTTTGACATGTCTGGCTTAGAGGATAATCCGATATCATCTATCTGCAGATCTGTGAAAAATCCTGGAGAACAAATGACAGCTGATCCGACAAGAGCAGACATGTCAAACACCCTCAGATCTGTCCCACTCCTGCCCAGGCCCCCATAGGCACCCTTGATGCGAACCATGTAGAGCTGGCCACGCCCACCCAGTAGGCCATACGCACTCTAGCCACGCCCACACAGTAGGCCACGCCCACCCTGGCCATACCTGCCCAGCCCCCTGAGGGCAACCGCAATGCTGATGCGGCCCTCAGTGAAATTGAGTTTGACACCCCTGGACAAGAGGAACTGTTCCTTTTCTGAAGACAGAAAAGAGGAGAGACCAGTCAGTCTGACAGAAACACCTAGAAAGATTCTAGAACAGATTATAAAGCAATTTGACCCTATAAATAACACAGTCCTTCCAATAGCCAGTAAGCATTTACCAGTAACAAATCTCAGATTAACCTTATTCATTGTTTGACTGCTAATTTCCTAAGCAAATTGCTTAGGAAATTAGCAGTCAAACAATGAATAAGGTTTCCGTGGACATTATATATTTTAATTTCTTCAAAGCACCTATTGAAGTATTCTGTGATAAATCTAATTAACAAGCCATTTAATACAGTCTAGATGGCATGCCTATGAGGTGGATGTTCACCATTAGGAGAGGGAGGGGAGAAAGAGAGAGGAGCCCCTGCCTTTTTTACACTGAGTATTTTCACAAGCCTTCTCCACTGGCCTATAGAAAACAGCCTGGCAGCAGAATTTAGCTAAACCTTTCTTTCTGGATGGAAACTTCTACGGAAATTTCTTTTTATTTTTCAAAAGGCAAAAAGGTGCATGGTACATCTTCTAAGTTAAGTTCTGAGTAGTTTTTTTCCCAAACTAGATTTGTAGATTCCTTCTGCTAGATCAGGGGTAGGCAACCCTGGCTCTTTTATGACTCGTGGACTTCAACTCCCAGAATTCCCGAGCCAGCCATGTTGGGAGTTGAAGTCCACGAGTCATAAAAGAGCCAAGGTTGCCTACCCCTAGTTGAAATTTCACTTGCTACAGTCTTCTGATCACAAAGTGGAAGTTACTGTGTAGGTAGCCCTCGACTTACGATCACAACTGAACCGAAACATTTGTGTTGCTAAGCAAGATGCTTGTTAAATGAGTTTTGCCCCCTTTTATGAATTTTCTTGCTACCGTTATTAAGTGAATCCCAGTTAAGTTAATAAACATGGTTGTTAAGTGACCCTGGCTTCCCCGTTGACTGAAGTTATAAAAGGCGATCACGTGACCCCGGGGCGCTGCGACCGTCATGAATACATGCAAGTTGCCAAGCGCCTGGATTTTGATCACCTGACCGTGGGGATTCTGCAAAGTGTGAAAAACGGTCATAAGCCACTTGTTTCAGTGGTGTCGTAACTTTGAATGGGTCACTAAAGGAATGGTTGTAAGTCAAGGACTACCGGTGACTGAGGGCCGTGCTGTGTCAGGCCACCTGGCTGTGGCTTCCCTTGGGCTGCTCCTGTCCAAAGCTGATTGGGAACGACCCATTTGGAGACGGTCGCCCACTTGTGGTGGTAGCAACATACGCATTCTTGTCTCACTAGTTGACATATTACTCACTAGTTGAGCATGCAACTGAATGTATTATTAGCCATTTTTTTCTATTACCCTGCTATCAAGTACCAGGAGAATCAGAAAATAGCTCTGGACCAATGTGAGACTGTCTGCATATTGTTTACAGGTTATTTTGGACCCGGGTAATACTTACTGTGTCAGAATTGCTGCGGCAATAATTGGTGCCACTGCCCAAAGGCAAAGGCAAACCGAATCCAGACTCTCCGTGTAGGTTTTCTTGCCCAGTGCCAGGCGGTTGGCAGCCCAAGCAATTGTCAGGACTTGCTGGGAAGGCGCTTGGGCTTGGCAGAGTTCTCGAGTCTTTTCAGGCATGAGGTCTGAAGAAGAGTGCGGGGATGAAGAGAGCCCGGCTGAGGATCCAAGCTAAGGAAAGGATGGATGGCCAAGATGCATACAGCAGGGCAGCAAAAACCCCGATGACATTGTGTCGCCTCCTTGGATTCAAGCGGACTGTTTTGCTTCTGTAGCAGGTGTATTGTTTGCTCTTTGGCAGCAAGGACGTGGAGTGCTAGGATGAGTTGCTGGTTTTCATGTGCTCTTAAAAACCTAGTAGGTACCATGTATTTGATAAGAAACCAGGCCATTTTTGGCAGTGCAATCTTACATTTGTTCCAATACCTGCTATCCCTTTTTAACTTTGGTTGGCTTCCACAGTTGTAAAGTTTTTGCTTATAATTTTCTTCAACTATTGGTTAATTTGCAGCTATTTTTACATCAAACAGGCTGGGTAAATTTACGTAATAAGCTATTGAGCGTAGAAAAAGTTTGAATTAATTGACATGTGCTTCCACGTATTTGTAGAGAGAGTAATTTTAAAATGCATTCCAACTATAAACAGATGCTTTCACTGTGACAAACCCTTCAGAATATTTTTTAACGTTACTTTTGGCATAACTTAGATTTTTTTTAAAAAAAAAAGTTGCATCATTGGGGCACTTATGAACTGTTACAAAGTTAACTAAAGGAAGCATTTATTGCCCTAGGATTGAAACTCCAAGCGGCGTTTTTTGGAAGAGGTCAATATATATGTTTCAGTCTGGAATATGTAGATAATATATTTTTTTTTATTTTAATTCCATTTATATCCCGCCCTTCTCCGAAGACTCAGGGCGGCTTACAAGCTTAGCAGTAGCCTTCATTCTATGTATATGCCTGCTTGTTAGGGCTTTCACACACACCCCAAGCGGCATTATTACAAAGTCAGCTTATTGCCCCCAACAATCTGGGTCCTCATTTTACCTACCTCGGAAGGATGGAAGGCTGAGTCAACCTTGAGCCTGGTGGGACCCGAACCTGCACTAATTGCAGGCAGCTGGTGTTACTTAAGGAGGCATTAGCCCACTGCTCCACCAAGGCTGGAAATCGGCTGAAATAACATCTTTCTTAGACTGAAAATGTTCCTGGCTTGCTGGGATTCCCCCACCTTGGAAGGATTGTGTTAGTGATTTCCCAATCCAATTCAGCTGTATATTTGCTGCAAGTCCATGCTCAAAGCTAATGAAGCATTTGGGAACACATTTTGGGATACACAGTGATTGGAAAGTATCACGCCTGATTTCTTTGAATATTTGATTTCAGAATCTGGCTGCAGTTTGAAAGGGGTGGAAGACCATCTGCAAGACATTTTGGCAAGGCTTGTCTAGCGCTTCATTTTCCAGCACTTCCTTGGTGCTGTGAGGAAGTGCGCATGACTTCCAGTCTCATGTCTGTGATGCTCTTGCAATATCTGATTTGAAAGGGGGGTTTCGTTTGTTTTGATACGGCTTGGAAAGGATACCGTTGGCTCTGAATGGTGTTGCCTGGTCTCTTTGGCAATCGGGAAAGGGACCCTTTGAGAAGTGCTAGAAGGAAAGGAGAAGGTTTAGAGAGCAAGAAGGCTGGGAGATGGAGTGACCCCGGGCCACCCTAGTTCAATAAAGGCCACCATTAGTTCTGGGATAATGAACTAAAATGTTTACGTCGTTGATTCTGAGCCGGGGAAATTGAGCAGGCTCTTGCCTGAGTCTTTAGACTTGGCACACAGAAACATGGGGGGCTCCTTCTGTTGTGCCGAAGCCGTTTAGACAACAAATGCGGGTGTCCATTTTTAAATTGGATTGTGGAGATGGGAACGATGCGACTATAATTATGTACGTCTCGTTTTAGCGGCCCTCTGAGATTCCCCTTCCACAAAGGAAGTTCTGTTAGATACGAGGAAACGACTGAAATAGGAAGAATAGTTTGTCAATGGTGGCCGCAGTGCAAGTGGGAAAATGCTTCTTCCTTGATGCGTGAATGTGAACGCACTTGCTTCAAAAAAGTCACCTGCTCTGTCCATCCTCTGGCAGCTCCTGTGCTCATCTGCGTTTCTTTTTAGGCAGCGCTTTCTGCACTATTGGCTGAAGAAAGCAGACACATTTTGGCGCATTATGAATGGAGACTACAGCGCTTATTATGCCTTTTGTTTCTATCTCATCTACTACACAAGACCGACTGCTATTCAGATGGTTATTTTTTCTTGAGGTTTAATCTCTAAGGAATCTGGAGAACAGTAGTAACCTCATGAACAATATTAGTTTGAACTGCAGTTCGGGTGCTGTTGCCATCACACACAGTCCGTGGTAGTGATAAGAGCTGAACTGGGGAGGATGAGAAGGTTTGAAGAGAAAAAAGACTGATTAAAAACCAAATAATACTTGCAATTTCCTTCCCCAAAACAAAGAGTCCTTGGAAGAATTCAAGAACATTGATTCTCTTCTGTACGTAACCTTATTTTGGTTCCGAGGATAGATAGCTCAGGCCATGAATAAAATATTATGCAGGAAACAAGAAACGCCATAGGCTTAAGCAGGAGTCTCCTCTACACAGTCTCAGAATCTTTTTGCCTGCTCAGTGCCTCCAAATATGTTAGGCTCCATTTCCCACTGTTGATTGGAAAGCATCTCCCTGGCAGAAGGTTGTGCATGCTATGCTTGATCCTTTCACCCAGGGAGATAAAGGGAGAGAGAAAATTATTTGATCCCGTGCTGATTTTGTACGCTTGCCCACTGGCAAAGAAATATCAGTCTATAATTTTAATGGTAGGTTTCTTTTAACAGTGAGAGACAGAATGACAACAACAACAACAACAAAAATCCAGAAAACCGCATTTCAAAAAGGTTATAAATTGTGTTTTAGTGAGTGAAATAAGTATTTGACCCCTTCGCAAAACATGACTTGGTACTTGGTGGCAAAACCCTGGTTGGCAATCACAGAGGCCAGACGTTTCTTGTAGTTGGCCACCAGGTTTGCACATATCTCAGGAGGGATTTTGTCCCTCTCCTCTTTGCAGATCCTCTCCAAGTCATTCAGGTTCCGAGGCTGATGTTTGGCAGCTCGAACCTTCAGCTCCCTCCACAGATTTTCTGTGGGATTAAGATCTGGAGACTGGCTAGGCCACTCCAGGAATGTGCTGCTTCTTGAGCCACTCCTTTGTTGCCTTGGCTGTGTGTTTTGGGTCGTTGTCATGCTGGAATACCCATCCATGACCCATTTTCAATGCCCTGGCTGAGGGAAGGAGGTTCTCACCCAAGATTTGATGGTACTTGGCCCTGTCTATCGACCCTTTGATGTGGTGAAGTTTTTCTGTCCCCTTAGCACCTCCATGTTTGATGGTGGGGATGGTGTTCTTGGGTTCATAGGTAGAATTCCTTCTCTTCCAAACACGGCGAGTTGAGTTGATGCCAAAGTTGATCACAGATGTTCACTGGCAAACTTCAGACAGGCCTGTACATATGCTTTCTTGAGCAGGGGGACCTTGTGGGCCCTGCAGGATTTCAGTCCTTCATGGCGTAGTGTGTTACCAATTGTTTTCTTGGTGACTATGTTCCCAGCTGCCTTGAGATCATTGACAAGATCCTCCCGTGTAGTTCTGGGATGATTCCTCACCGTTCTCATGATCATTGAAACTACACAAGGTGAAATCTTTCATGGAGCACCAGACCGAGGGAGATTGACAGTTATTTTGCGTTTCTTCCATTTGTTAATAATCACACCAACTGTTATCACCTTCTCACCAAGCTGCTTGGCGATAGTCTTGGATAGTCTTGTAGCCCATTCCGGCCTTGTGTAGGTCTACAGTCTTGTCCCTGACATCCTTGGACATCTTTTTAGTCTTGGCCATGGTGGAGAGTTTGGAATCTGATTGATTGATTGCTTCTGTGGACAGGTGTCTTTTATACAGGTAACAAGCTGAGATTCAGAGCATTCCCTTTAAAAGAGTGTTCCTAATCTCAGCTCATTACCTGCATAAAAGACCCCTGGGAGCTAGAAATCTTGCTGATTGATAGGGGATCAAATACTTATTTCACTCATTAAAATGCAAATAATTTATAACTTTTTTGAAATACGTTTTTTCTGGATTTTTTTGTTATTATTCTGTCTCTCAGTGTTAAAATAAACCTATCATTAAAATTATAGACTGATCGTTTCTTTGTCAGAGGACAAACATACAAAATCAGTAGGGGATCAAATAATTTTTCCCCTCACTGTGCAATCTACTAGGCCACTGAAATGCTATGGCTCCCACATCCTTATCTACAATTGCTACCCATTTCTAACTTTTAATATTATTTTAAGTATTATGATAAATTGTAGCATGTTTAATGGATTTAAATTTTAAGTTCAGTCACATTCTTGTTTTTCTTGCTTCCCTTATTTATTGGGGTACAACCTCCAGTGACCCATTTTCAAGACTGACCTGCAGAAGTTGCATAAACTTCCTCCAGACGTTTAACCAAGGTTGCAACTTTTGTTGAAGACGTTTGTATCTTGAAGAGCATTAAGGAGTATACTGCTCTGTGTCAGGCTCATATCATAGAAGAAACAATACTTAGTGCCTTAGTTTAGAGTGGCTGCTAAAAATGTAATTGAATAGATTTATTTCTTGTATTCTTAGACCAGCATCCTCCAGGGAGTTTGCCTGCAAAAGTGCTTGCAACCTGACTTTTCAAGTGTGCCAGATGAGCAACAATTCTTTGAGCTCATCCATTTTTATTGAAGATGCTCACTATTTGCGTGAAACTGATATTTTCTGGAATTCCTGCTAGATTTTCCAATACTGACATATATATTTTTTTGCATTGTTCAAACAGTTGACTGCAGATTGGAACAAATATGATGATCGTTTGATGAAAGCAGCTGAAAGGGGTGATGTGGAGAAGATCTTGTCTGTCCTTGCTAAAAAGGGAGTGAACCCCACAAAACTTGATCTGGAAGGGAGATCTGCGTAAGTAGAAGGAGAAGCTTGATTGCAACTATTTTGGCCTCCATCCTAACCGTTGGCAGTTTGGAGGGGAAACCTGTATGGGCAGCTCTTCATTTAAACTAGATTTTCCAGAGGGATGTTATTCCTAATAGTCCTTAATATAAACTTGATTTAGTGTTTATTTGAATAGAATAGAGCTGGAAGGGACCTTGGAGGTCTTCTAGTCCAGCCCCCTGCTCAAGCAGCAGAACCTATACTGTCTCAGACAAGTGACTGTCCAGCCTCTTCTTAAAAATCTCCAGTGATGGAGCACCCATGATTTCTGAAGGCAATTTCTGTTCCATTGGTTAATTATCCTCACCGTCAGGAAGTTTCTGCTTAATTCCAGGTTGCTTCTCTCTTTGATCAGTTTCCAACCATAGTTTCTCGTCCTGCCCTCTGGTGCTTTAGTGAATAACCTGACCCCCTCTTCTTGGTGGTAGCCCCTCAAATACTGGAATATTTCTTAGGAATTTCCTAGGAAACCTGCTTAACCCTTATGAAAAATGCCGTAGAAATTTTTTAAAATAAATAGAAAGTTGTGGGGGCTTTTATCCTGGGAGAGGAATTTCATGTTTACAACTGATGTGTTTTGGAATAACCAGCTTTATTTGAAATTCTGAAATTTAGAAATATTTAAAGAAGCATTGGAGAGAGCTGCTTTTGCAAACGTTCTATTAAATGCTGAAAAAATTGATTAGCCTTAAACCTTTTTCTTTTAAGTAACATCAGGAAATTCAAATGTTCTTTCATTTATGCCAAGCTCGTATTGCACAGTGTGAAAAGTTTTCTGAAAAAAATTCAGATGCATAATTATGCAAAGAATGATACCCGACATGATATTGTGGATGAAAAGAATTTCAGGTTGTAATCAAACGCAAGCAGAAAATGAGCAAAATGTTGTATACAGTAATTCTCAGGTTACGTCCATTCGTTCAGCGACGGCAGAGCTGAAAATCTGAATGTATGACCGGCCGTGAGATTCCGACCCTTGCAGCAGCCCCACAGCCTCTGGATCGTGATCCGGGTGCCCAGCTCATGATTACAACGTCTCCGGGAGCCCCAGTAATATTTCCAACCTTCCCTGCTGACTCCCCACAGCCAAAGTCAGTGGGGAAGTCAGCAGGAAGTTTGCAAGTCCTTCCGGATTTTTCTCCCACCTGCGGCTTCCACTGGCTCTCCTGAGTCCCCCCCCCCTGCCTCCCCCAGGACTCCCAGGTGACCTGTGCCGGCCATGCAGGCTACCACCCACCCCGCACTGAAAAAAGGAAAGATGTTGGTAATTTCCAAATCTTCTAGCGCCCAAAGCCAAAATGCCTTGCATATTAGCTGTAAATGACTCCGCAGAATGGCTTTCTCTCTGAAGTTGAAAAGCTGAGAAGGATGATTGCTTGGAATATTCTGTGCTAGATTTATCGAACCACTTGTGGCAAGTGAGCCTAGGCGTCGGAGTTGGTTGAAATGGACTTGAGCGCAGCGTCTCCTGGCAACATAAAGCCTTAGCAGGGCTCAAGGGCTGTGGCAGCTATTCAAAGCTAAACAAGGCTAGGAAAGGAAGTAAAATGTGGCCGTACTGCTCGGGGGTGGAGGGGGAGACTCTACGTCTGTGAGGGGATTCTGGTGCACATTTTGCCCCCTGCCGTAAACAGGGTGGCATCTCACAGGGCCACTTCTTGGTTGGTATTGCACATTTCAGCGTCCGGCCCCTCCTTAATCTGCTGGGGTCGGTCAGTCAATCCTAGCGACACCGTAAGCTTTGCAAGCGTGTTGTTGCACATGTCAGTGGATTATGTAAAGTTCAGGATTTAGCTCTACTTTAGCTGTAGCTCAGGAAGGCCATGGTCAAGATTATTTATTGGGATATTTTCCTTTTAAAACATTTGTCTCTTCCAACTCACATGTTGGAATAATTTCAAGCTCTAGAACTGGGAGCAAATTCTCTTGGACTCGGTAGGATTTACTTGTACAAAATGAAATTGTGCAGATGAGCAAGACGTTACTTTTTTACCCTTCGTTTCACTCAGATTCCATGTTGTAGCCTCAAAGGGTAACCTTGATTGTCTGAATGCTATTCTTGTTCATGGAGTTGACCTTGTCGCCACTGATGTAGCAGGTATGATTTCCTTGTTTAAAATAGAACAATTGCATGTTGTTACTTAAACAATTTTGAAAGGCCAACTAATGTATTGTGTGTCTGGCCCTGTAAGCCTGTTTGGTTCCGTGTTGCTTGTTTTGTTGCCTGTACTTTGGAACTGTAGTATCTTATTGACCAACACCACCCCGCCAAATTTAAAAAAAAAGAGCTATGTAAAGGAACTATTTATTCTGCACTACAAATCAATTTAAATTAATTAAAAAACCCAATTTCCTTTCTCTTCCTTGAGGTATATAATTTAGTTAAAATATAGTGACCAAGCCTTCCTGTCCCCTACTATCTTCTGGAGTCCATTTAAGCTCACGCCTACTGCTTCAGTGACTCCATCCAGCCACCTCCTTCTCTGTCGTCCCCTTCTTCTTCTCTTGCCCTCAACCTTTCCCAGCATTGGGCTCTTCTCCAGTGAATCCTTCCTTCTCATTAGGTGGCCAAAGTATTTGAGTTTCAGCTTCAGGATCTGGCCTTCTAAAGAGCAGTCAGGGTTGATCTCCTCCAGGATTGACCGGTTTGATCGCCTTGCAGTCCGAGGGACTCGCAGGAGTCTTCTCCAGCACCAGAGTTCAAACGCCTCAATTCTTTGGCGCTCAGCCTTTTTTATGGTCCAGCTTTCACTGCCGTACTGTTGCAAATGGGGAGACCATAGCCTTGACTATACGCACTTTTGTTGACAGGGTGAGCAGTATATATGTATATATAATATATTCTGGCTATGTTCACAATCTCCTTGTTAATTCTTCTCTTCAGGAAGGACTGCTCTACATTTAGCAGCGAAATATGGACATGCGCTTTGTCTGCAAAAACTATTGCAGGTATTCAGCAGTTGACAAATTGTGAAATGTTACGTAGAAAAGAAAGCATGGCAGGGAATTTTGTTTCTTTGCATGGGGAAAATTCAGGTCCTTGATTAGCTATATACGGTAGTTATCAAATGTCCAGTGGATTTCAAAATACCTGTAAAAACATTAAGCTGGATAACTTTGCATGACAGAGGGTCTTTCTGTGCACATGCAAGTCTCTTTCTTTGAGACAAGGAAGGCCCGTGGAGTTCAGCGGAGGCTCTGTGTGCAGCAAATCTGTCCGTGGGGTAGGAAGGAAAATGCTTAGAAAGGGTGGCATGCAGATAAAGAGACCGTGTGGAGCTTGTGGGCTGATTTGGTAGAAAGCTGATTTGCTAATGTTCCTGTAGATACTATTGGAGTAGGTAGGACAGTGGTGGCGAACCTTTTTGAGACTGAGTGCCCAAACTGCAACCCGAAACCCACTTATGCATCGCTGGGTGCCGGGGATGTGGCCACCGAGTGGGCGATGCTCCAGTGACCTGATCTGGGGGTCAAAGGCTTGCAAAATCAGCTGTGTGGGGGTGGGGGAAGCAAAATCACTCTGCAGCCCTAGATCTGGGCAGCAGAAGCATTTTGCAGGCCTCCGATGCCCGGATCGGGCCGCTGGAGCATCGTAAAATCGCCCCATGGCCATGGATGCAAACTCCAAAAGGTTTGAAACCACTTCTGCTGCCCAGATCGGCTGTGGGGTGGGGGGAGCAAAATCGCTTTGCAGCCCTAGATCTGGGCAGCAGAAACATTTTGTAGGCCTCTGATGCCCGGATCGGGCCGCTGGAGCATCATAAAATGATCGGCTAGGGGAGGGGCGTGAAATTGCTCTGGAGGCTTACCTGGACTCGTGCTGCAGCTGCCTCCACCATCCAGCCCGGATCCGCCCAGCCCTTGCAGCTGCTTCCTGACTCTCAATGCAGAGAAAAAGAGAACAAGAGCGCAGGAGCACGTGGAGAGGGGGTGGGGCAACCTGGCCCTGCCTCCCTCTTGGGTGATGGTGCGCATTTTTTTATTTTTTTATTTTAATCCCATTTATATCCCGCCCTTCTCTGAAGACTCAGGGCGGCTTACAATTTAAGCACAAACCAATGTGCTTAGCAATAGCCTTCATTCTATGTATATGCCTGCTTATTAGGGCTTTCGCCCCCCCCCCAAAGCGGCATTATTACAAAGTCAGCTTATTGCCCCCAACAATCTGGGTCCTCATTTTACCTACCTCGGAAGGATGGAAGGCTGCCCACAGGGATGGCTCCGCATGCTGCCTGTGGCACGCGTGCCATAGGTTCGCCACCCCTGAGGTAGGATGTTACCTATTAAGTCTGGTTCTTAAATGAGTGTTCCTGATCCATGCATGTAACATTTTTGAACGAAAATGCATTTGAAGTGCTGCTTGAAGTGTTGCCAGGTTTAGATTCTGCTATTATTAAAATAACCGTGCTAAATATTGAAGGTATTAAATCTCAACAAAATGGTAATAAGATATGCTTGGCTGTTCTACAGTACAACTGCTCAACAGAAAATGTGGATCTACAAGGACGTACCGCTCTTCATGATGCGGGTAAGCCAGGATTCCTACTATAATGAGAAAACTAGCAATGTTACTGACAACACGGAAAAGCCAATGATTAGCACAGATGCTGCTTGTGTTTCTCCAAAAGATGAATGATAATTGTTAAGGAACTTTTTTTTTATTACCTTACTACTTTGAAACAGATGCATTCTGATTGAGACATTGGCTGTTAGATATTACTAGGTATTACTAAAACAGTCCAGAAACATGTTCCATGGGTCCTACAGCCAATAAATAACCTACCAGTAGTTGAATCTTGAATTTTCCACGAGTAACATCTATTGTTTTGCTTCCCAAAGCAATGTCGGATTGTACATCCAGCATACAGTTGCTATGTGACCATGGAGCCTTGGTGAATGCCAAAGACGCTGTAAGTTCTTTCAGAATCTTCTTTCGGGATCAGTCAAGTTCTTGGCTTTTTTTCTTTTTTGATAACATTTCATTAAACAGTACAATTACAGTGGTATCTCGGTACTAATTGTTGTTTGGTTCCGGGATGTGCGATGAGTACCAAAAATGATGAGTACCAAACAAATTTTTCCTGTAAGGAATAATGTAGTGTAGTCACAAGACAGCTGACAGTGACAGGTTCTAGCTTTTGCATTGAGTACCGGGACAAAATGTTCACTTCAACATGCATTGAGTCAAATTTGATGAGTTTCAAAGCAGGTACCACTGTACGTCAATAAAAACAAATACAAGCCAAAAAAAACAAAAGAAAAAAAGAATGTATGGAAAAGAAAAAATAAGAAGAAAAATAGAAAAAAACAAGAATATAATAAATGAATGAAGCAAATGAAAAAAAGACTGCCGCCTTATTACAAGTATAATTGTAGTAACTTAAAATATAACAAATGATCTTTTTTTTCCTGTATTCCATCTTTTGTCTAAACCAGGGGTAGGCAACCTTGGCTCTTTTATAACTCGTGGACTTGAATCATAAAAGAGCCAAGGTTGCCTACCCCTGGTCTAAACAAATCCATAAAACCTCATTTATGAGCTGTGGTGGCGCAGGCTACTTCTGCTGACTGCCGACTGCCAGCAATTCGGCAGTTTGAGTCTCACTGGCTCAAGGTTGACTCAGCTTTCCATCCTTCCAAGGTCGGTAAAATGAGGAGCCAGATTGTTGGGGGCAAAATGCTGACTCTGTAAACCGCTTAGAGAGCGCTGTAAAGCACTGTGAAGCGGTATATAAGTCTAAGTGCTATTGTTATTGCTATTTCAGTCCTGATGTCAGCAAAAGTCCATTAAGGATTACTGCGGATAACAACTTATCTATTTAACCTTGATCAAATAAACCAAATTATATTCCTTCCTTTTACTTCTCACAATCTTAATCTTTAGTCCCTTCAAATAACAAGCCTATTTTGTAAATCCAATATAAGAAAATTTTAGATCACTCTCTTGATTTGTTACTTGTATATCTCATTTTTAAAGAATTTTAAAACAAAAGCATTTTCCCTTGGGAAGGATTCTTTATAATGAATTTCAAAATCTTCTTTCAAATTTTATCTGGACCCTAAACACGTTTGCAACTTTCTGAAATCAAAGACGTGCTTTTGCTGTTGGTACCAAAAAAAATCTTTTTTAAAAAAAGAAAAAAGTTCTTAAACTTGTAGCTAAAAATTTTTTCGTTAAAGATTGAAGGAAAATCATCGCTGTAAAACCTGTCACTCCAAAGACTCCTAATAGCTGAAAAGCAGTTAAGCAATTTCTGAAGGAAGTATTGTATGTGTGCTTAGTGACGTTTCAAAGGCACCAATTGTGCTTTGAGCAAGATGGCTTTTGCATTTCTCCTGGAGCTCTAAACGCACTGGAGATGGCTCTCTTGTGAGTTTTCTGGAGCACCTGTGGGTAATATGAAGAGGAATTATCGAAGATTGCCAGCACCTCATTCCGCCATAGGCATCAGTTCTCCTTTTCATGGAGCTGTCTGCCATTTCTTCCCCAGAAGAAGTTTTTTGTTCTTTTTCCAGGATGGAAGGACACCATTGGTGCTGGCCACTCAGATGTGCCGTCCAGCTGGATGCCAGTTTCTATTAGATAGAGGTGCTGAAGTCAATGCGAGAGATAAGCAGAATCGGTAAGATATCTTCCTGCAAGTCATCTGCAGATAAACTGCCTATATGCTTCTGGAGTACGTTAGAGTTAGTTTCTCTGTAGTAAAACCCTGCTGAGACCAAGAAATTGAGAATTTTGGGCCCCATGGATTCTGTAAACAGAAACATTTCTTACTTGACTCAGAAAGATCTTGACTTGCCTTCCTTGAATTTGGTGTGCAATGTTGAGGTTCTCTTGGATCACAGCTCTTGTTTGAAAAGCAGCTGGCAGATGTGGCCAGAGGGGTCTTTGTGTACTTCATCTTATGTGCCACGTCTGCCTATTCCTGGGATGGGCCCCCTGTTCTCAGCCATTAATGTCTCATTCATCCCTTGTGGGCTATTCAACAATGTATACATGGACTGCCCTTGAAGACTATCTGGAAGCTACAGTTGGTTCAAAATGCATTCAGGCGGGTAGTTTTGGTAGTCGTTTGGCACCTCTGTTCTATGATCTGCACTGGTTTTCAGTGTGCTTCTGGGAACAGTCCAAGGTACTACCGGTAGTTACACCTCTGAAGTTCCGTATGGTATATGACTGGGGCATTTGTGGGACCCCCTGCCCGGAAGCATATCTGAACGTCCCACACGCTCCTTCCATGAATCAGGACCACCTTATGGGGACCCAGGAGGAGTGTCTTCTCGCCGGCAGCTTCTGCCTTGCCCAACCCTCCAGGCCATTAGCAGGCGGTCAAGATCTGCCTTGTTCCTTGGCCCTGTGGGGCAGGAGGAGCAGAGTCTCCAGTCTGATCAGTCACAATCAATTTCCACTCTAACTTCTGATGGGTTTTAGTAGGTTCTAAGGATACCTGTAGTTTCTTTTTATATTTGTTGGTTTGTTTTTTCCCCATTTTTGTACATTACCTAGGAAGTCACATTGTTTGAGCTGGGAAGCCATATGGATGATATAAATAAATAACTAGGTGCTTAATATAATTCAAAAAATAACTGTATGAAAAGCTCTCCTTCTGCGCCCTTCTGGACAGCCGCCTGACCCCAGGGGCCAATGGGGGGGGAAGAAGGGGGTCTGCCAGGCTTGGGTGGAACTGCGGTCAGGAGTTGGTGAAGGAGTTGGTGAAGGTCGTCAAGTTGGTATTTAAACGGCATTTCAATTTCTGTAGATTTCTCTGTTACTGTAAGCCGCCTGGCGTCACCCTGGATTCTCTTAATAAACAACACATAAACGTTGCGCATGCGGGGAGCCTGCTCTTCTTTTAATAAAGTGGATTTTGGTTCGCCAGGCTGAGCTCCCAGCGCTGCCGCTGCCTTTCCCTGCGGTGCAACCTTTCCCGCCGCCTCCGGCTCGTGAAGCAGGGAAAGGAGGGAAGCATCGGCCGCACTTGATGGAGCCCAGGCGCCAGTGCTCCTCTCTCCCCATTGCAGTCTTGAAATTCTTCCATAGAGCATCATTTTTCATAGTGCTCCATAAAATAATGCATTGGTTCAGATATAGGAATAAACTGTCATGAAAGGTTAGTAGTTACAACATGAAAGCCCCTGGGTCTGTCTGACATCAAAAACAGCTGGAATTCTTATCACAGCCACAAAAGGCACGCACTCATTCCTTCTTGGCCCCTTCGATAACAGGAATGGCTCAAGAAATCACAGAACTGGCACATCTGGAAAACACATATTGGCCAGGTTGTTTAGTGTGAGAAGGGAGCTGTGCATTCAGGCAGTTTCAGGGCCCACTTCAAAGCCTCATCCTAAGAAAGCAGGACTCTTGGACAGTTTCTTTCCAAAAGGAGCTTTTATTAGGAGAAGCTGATAGCAGGCATAATAGACAGGATCTGAGGGTTTCCCGCTCAGATCAATAGGTTAAAAGTGTCATCCAGTCAGTTCAAATGGGCCAATTCCCAGGTGTTAAGTATGTTGTGGGAAAGAGGAGATAACGCCTCCAGGCTGCAGCAATGTTCTGTCAGCTTTTCGCACCTTCCCTTGCGAACGAGATAAACCAGTTGCCCGAGGCTCATTCCTTTCTTCTCCCGCCCCCTTACTAGCTGACATCAAGGGGAGAGAAGTATGCAGAAACAGCAAAGAGTTACAATGCAGCGATAGAGGAAACCAAGGCAATAACCCGCAGTGCTT
This sequence comes from Vipera ursinii, assembly GCF_947247035.1. Classification (NCBI taxonomy): domain Eukaryota; kingdom Metazoa; phylum Chordata; class Lepidosauria; order Squamata; family Viperidae; genus Vipera; species Vipera ursinii. The sequence continues at coordinate 3,545,508 of NC_139524.1, read as the reverse complement.
TTCCCCTCTCCCCTCCAGGAGCATGGCAGAACCCAGCAATGTAAAGAGAGTAGAGTTTGAGTTAAAGAAGGAGTAGAGGCCCCTTAGAATATTGGTTCCGACAGGCAGGTTTCCTTGCTAAAACCTGGTGGGGTCATTCTTTGATGTGCTTGTCAAGACGACAAGTTCCCAGATCACACCCTTTCCCGAGGACCAGTTCGTTGAATGCGCATCGCTGAATCAAGCCACAGAAAACGTTTCCACTGGCAAGAGGGATCAGCCAGAAATAATCAAGCAGCTGACCCCAGAGTACGGGTAGTTCTGTTTGTTGAATGCCCCCTCAGAGCTACAACGGCACCGGAAGAAATGACTTGCAAATGATCCTCACTCTGAGGACTATCACAGTAGCCTCATGGCCCCATGTTCGAAATTCAGCGCAGCTGGCATCCACTGTACTTGCATGCTTTCTTCTTTCCCTGTGCAGGACCGCTCTGATGCTGGGCTGCGAGTACGGCTGTAAGGATGCTGTAGAAGTTTTGCTCAAAAATGGAGCCGATGTTACTTTGGTTGACGCGCTAGGCCATGACTGTTTTTATTATGCACGAATTGGGGACAGTGCTGAAATATTGTCTCTGATAAAGTCTGCCTTTGAAGAATCCAGCAAAGGTACATCAGCTTTCCTCATGTTTTCAGGAGAAATGTCTTCTTCACTCATGATACTGCCATCTCCTGGTCGTTTCTGCCCATCGGATAAGATCCGGTGGAAGAGGTTGCCTTTCAGTCCTTGTGTTCATTGCCAGAAATTCCAAGGTTTTTTTCCCCCCAGTTGTTGCCCTCTTCCTTTGGAAGTGCTTTTTATTTTTTTTATTTTTTTTATTTTAATCCCATTTATATCCCGCCCTTCTCCGAACACTCAGGGCGGCTTACAATCTAAAGCACAAATCAATGTGCTTAGCAATAGCCTTCATTCTATGTATATGCCTGCTTATTAGGGCTTTCGGGGGGGCCCAGCGGCATTATTACAAAGTCAGCTTATTGCCCCCATCAATCTGGGTCCTCATTTTACCTACCTCGGAAGGAGGGAAGGCTGAGTCAACCTTGATCCTGGTGGGACTCGAACCTGCACTAATTGCAGGCAGCTGGTCTTACTTAAGGAGGCATTAGCCCACTGCTCCACCAAGGCTCTTTTGTCCTAAGATCCCCAAAGCCTACAAAGCGTTTTCCCCCCACCCCCTAGAAGTCTTAGTGATGAAAACTCTTGTAATTTGGGGGGTTAATTGATATAGAGTTATTTTCTTTCTTTCTGCCGTGAAACTTTGTAATCATTTGCTTAATGATCTTGTTTGATGGTTCTGTTATTTTATTGTTGCTGTGAGCCACCCAGACTTTAAGAGGGGCAGCTACACAAATATAACAAATAAATTAACAAAGCAAACAAGCAAGCTGGTGTTTTTTTTTGTTTTTTGTTTTAATGAAAACAAGGTTTGTAAGCTGCTCACAGGGCACCTTCAAGGAAGCAGGAATTAAGTCATATGTTTAATGCAAAGATTAGAAGTTAGGTACAGAATCTTGAAAAATGTAATAGGAGATTCCAGTCGTCTTTGATTAGTGAGTTCCTCAAGGCAGAATGTCGTCTTCTTGGACTCTTTGTGGGCCAGACTGTGCTGATACTTTTGAGATGAACTACTAATTAACTTCTTTCCCATTTAACATTGTTTATGTCTAGTATTTTCACCGCCCTGAGTCCTTCGGGAGAAGGGCGGTATATAAATAAAATTATTATTATTATTATTATTTCTCCAAGAAAGCCCATTTGCCTAGTGGGGGGGAAAAGCATCTTTTGATCTCCAGTTCCTCCTGACCCACAGCGGCATTGTTCATGTGAGGGGCACATAAGCCCTTTAAATAAACCAGCATATGTTCTTTTCTTGTTTGCCCAGTGCTGTGAGAGTTTTATCAGATTCCCTTCAGGCTAGTGGCTAGCTGGGTGCACAGTCCATTGAATCTCAGAGAGTTTCAGCTTGAGGTGGCTATTCCAAATCATTTTTGGAATTGGATGTTCTGTATTGTTGGGTATAAAACATTAATGAAGATGCTTTTTAAAGAATAAGTTTGTTTTCACATTCTGCCTGAGCATGGATGGAATACCTAAACATAAGCTTTATTTTTTTAGCAGGTTATGAAGTAATGAAGAAAGGGCAGCAATTATTGAAGGTAAGGATTCTGGGAGATGTCCAACGTAAGCCTCTAATTTCTGCCCCTGGGAGGTGGTTTGGAGGACGTTCTGGCCTGTGGGGAAGATATATTGTTGGCATCATCGGTGTTTGTGGCCTTTCTCAACATGATCAGCCCTCTTTAACAGCATCTCTGCCCAAGCTTGCCATCTCTGTCCAGTTTGCAGTTGCCTAAGGTGTATGTAAGGAATGGGAGACCTGTGCAGTTGAGGTCACTAGTATTGCTGAAATATTTCCTTACTGAAGATGAACTTCAACAGTTTTTTTCCTTTCAGGTGCCTAGCATGCTACCCAAATGGACTCAACCTAATATCTTGGACGAAGTGAGCAGTAAACCATTTCTGAAGGAGCACCAGAACGTACAGGTGAAGGAAGTTCCTTTGAAAAGAATAAAAACTTCATCTATCAGCTCTTTTTTTATTTATAAATGAATCTTTATTTACATTTCGTGTTAAAAACACACCATACACCAACAAAGACAAAAAAACATTTACAATATACAAAAAACGAAGAAATAAAAAAACAGATTGAAAACTCTCAATCTGTTCCTAAACCACTTCTCAGGAGTCCTGCAATGCCTGGTACAAACGTTCGACAGTTGTCCTGCCATTCTGTTGAAGCATGGGGAGGAAGGCTTGCTGGCTTGCTTTTGCTGTAACTGCTTGAGAATTAGAGAGGGGTATTGTCCTAGGAGCAGATTGGTTCCAGCCTGGTTCCAAGGCCGTCATGCCCTGAGGGTGACCTGTTATCTACCCAGCACCTCAGTGTTCTCAAAACAACCTTGTGGCATCACATTGGCTGCCGGTGGACTGGGTTGGGTTTGGGAAAACGAAAGAATTGTTTTGTGCTTTGCGTGGGACTTTCAGATTCCACCTGACTTTTCTGCAACTACTTTCTCTTAGTAAAAGCTCTTTTGATTCAACTCAGTGGAGTCAAGAGTTTGGCTTTCCTGAGGCACCAGCTGGGGCAGGTCCTTACCTTGTTAGGGCCATTCCTGGCCTGCAGCTGAGCAGTGTTTGGCATTGCTGGGGGATGGGTGTGAATAAGTCAGCAGGCAGACAGAGGCCACTGGCTGCTTTCTGCTAGTGAGGAGTGGTTGGGAGGGCACGAGGCTCAGATGTAGCTTCAGGGAGAAGTCGGGTCTTTAGCGGTTGGCGATGGGAACCCAGGAAAGAAATCTGGATCTCCCAATAAAGGAGAAGGCCTCACTTGGGGTGGGAGCTACGATTAGCTGTCATGCCTGATGAGCATCCTCAGTTTGAATAAGATTATTATTATTTTTTGTTCCCAGGAATTAGAAAGAGAAAATGAAGACTTAAAAGGAAGAGTGAGGGAAATCCAGCAGGAACAACGAATCCTACTAGACAGAATAAATGGGCTGGAGTTGCAGCTCAACGAGGTAACCAACCCCAGTTTGTGCTGTACGCTTAACATTTAATTGAGATTGCGAGTATTTTATCAACCCCCAGATTTTTCCTTTCTTTTTTTTCTTTTTACCTACCATCCTTTTCTGAACAATGGTTAGAATAAAGGGGATGACATTTTTTCTATTCTCTGGCAGAAGAGTCCCCCGTCTGCCTTTTGAAGTGGGGTCCCCATTGCTGGAATCTGGCACCGCCTTCAACAGCAGTGAATGTAAAGTTGTAGCAGTGGCCAGTGTGCCCAAGGAGAAACCTTGCCCTCTGGAGAGGAGGGATAGTCCAGGGAGGGTTATGTAGCAGTTGGGACCTGGAGACATTTCTGTGGCCACCCTGGCTTCCCTCCGCAGCATGCTTCTCGTGATGGTTAGAGAGGGGGACACAGTCCTTTTCTCTGGCTTTCCGTTTTAAACAGAGCGATGCACAAGTTTAAATGCTATTCTGCATTTGGGGATCAAACCACATTGTTGTTACCAAACATTCTAGTTTCGATTGACTGTTCTGCCTCTTGTGTCAGAACAGTATTTTTAAAAAGCTCTGCTGGCGTGGCTTCCAGGCCAACTGAGGTGCTTTGTTAAGCTTTCTCATGTGGAAGGAAAGAAGGTAACATCAAGAGAGGCCGCTCTGTTTTCCCTCTTCCCTTCTACAACTTTGATCTTAGAATTTTGGCTTCTTTGAACTGTCAGGGGTTGGAATGGGAAAGGACAGGATTTGTCCTTTGTGAACAAATCTAGTTCTTACGGTTATTTTGGTGGGGGTATGAACGCAGAAATCTGTGTACAGAATATTTTTGGCCAAATCTGGGACAATGTATGAAATAGAAAAGAAACATATCCTTTGGCAGGTGAGTTATAGCACTAGCCATTGGTGAATGATGGAAGAAACAGTCTCAAACATTGCTGAATGTGTTCTGTTCTGTTTTTAGGAGCAAATGGTTGCTGATGATCTTGAAACTGAGGTAAAAAAAGAGATTTTTTTCTATTGTTCTTTCTCATTAACCTGAAAGGGAAATATTTTTTCTATCTGCTTAGATAATTGCCTGATAGATCTAAAATCATAAATTAGTGGGAATGGACCTTTTAAAAACATTTGGGGTTGATTGTGCTAATGCACCAGGATTTATGTAATGGCAGCATATGTTATGTCTCAAGTAACTTTAGCATGCTTGACTGCTATACACTGGGGGCTATGTGTATTTATCAAATCTGTAAAGGTATATTATCTCAGAAAGAGAAACATCTAGTTCTGGCTCCCCGTAGCAATCGTCTGTTGCTCTCTTCTAGAAAGATGAGCTTAGGAGGCTTCTGGTCACAAAGGAAAAGCAACAAGAAGAGAGCCTACAAATGCTTGAAGCTCTGAAGTCAAAACTCAAGTTCCATGAGGTAACGTCTCTTAATTTGGAAGGCAGTCTTCAGCTGTGAATTTAGAGTAGAATAAAGCTGGAAGGGACCTTGGAGGTCTTCTAGTCCATCCCCCTACTCAGAGGAGACCCTATGCCATTTCAGACAAGTGACTGTCCAGTCCACAGTTTCTGGAGGCAACTTCTGTTCCACTGGTTAATTGTCCTCACTGTCAGGAAGTTTCTCCTTAATTCCAGGTTGCTTCTCTCTTTCTAGCCGTCCTTTGCAGAACCAGAAAATGTGTGTGTGTGAGTGTGTGTGTGTGTGTGTGTGTGTGTGTGTGTGAGAGAGAGAGAGAGAGAGAGAGAGAGAGAGAGAGAGAGAGAGAGAGAGAGAGAGAGAGAGAGAGAGAGAGAGAGAGAAGAAATAATTGGGTGAGAATTACAGAACGGAAGGGGTGGAAGGAATCCAAGAGATCATCTAAACTGATCCTCTGCAGGAATCCACACTTATAGCATCAGATGACCTTGCTTTCAGTACTTGCAGTGAAGAGGAGTTCACCACCCCACCACAGAATTTTTCCTGGTGCCCCATCTAAATCTACTTTATATTTTAAACCTTTGTTTTTTGCCCATTTTCTGGATCAGTACTGGACAATTTTTCCCAGTTGCCTGCATGACAGCCCTTCAGATAGAAACTGCCTTTTCTTTCCACAGTCTCCTCTGTCCAGGCTAAAAGCAGCCAATGCTTTCCATTATTCCTCATCAGTTCCACTAAGCCTCTTGGCTGATGTCCTCTGTGCATGCTCCAATTTGTGAATATCCTTCCCCAAATCCTGTGCCCAGAACTGGGCATAATAATCTGGCTGTGGTCTGTCCAATGCAGAATAGGGTGAAACTGTAACTTCTCTTGATCTAGTTAGCTCAGTTGTGTGCTACTATCTCGTGCATACATTTTGTTGACATGAATGACACTTCCGTACATGTTACAAGACCTTGTATTTTATAATTGGTAATTCTGAGGGAATTTTAAGGAAGGAAGGAAATCTCATTTAAAGCTCCTGATTGGAGAGCCAATTATTTATGTCAGAGGTCCCCAACCCTTAGGGCACCAGGGACCGGTTCCGTGGAGGTTTTTCCACGGACCAGAGGGTACATGGTTTTCATCTTGCAGGTGGGGCTTTGCTTGTTTGTGCAGACCGGTTGCTGGCATGTTGCGGCTCAGTACTGATCCATGGCCCGGGAGCTGGGGACCCCTGATCTGTGTGAAACCATGTCTGTTTTTTGTGATTTCAGGGTGACCATGCAGGATCTGGAAGCAACCCTAATAACAGTACGTAGCTTTTGGTATCTTCTTCAGCATGCCAGGCTGTACAGTTTTGCAGTTGCTTATTTGTGCAGCTAATAGTTGTGCATCCTTGTGTTTGTCTTCTTCCAAAACAATGTGTGGGGTTTTTTTCCAGTAAGCAGGCAGTGTTTACTGAAGTTGAGGAGATGTGGGTTTGGTACACTTCTCAATGGAATTGAGTCCATGTGCAAAAAGTACATGGATGTGCCCATTACAGTCAGATGCTGGTGAAGGATGCTCAGGTAGCCCAGCGTTGGACATTTTGGTACCTTTAAGAGATGAGGTAGGGCTGGTTCTTCCAACACCATATGATATTCTGCCCTCCTTGCCTCTTCTTTGTCTTCTGCTCTCTTCCTCTTTTGTGGAGGAAAGTTTCACTTTCAGCGTTGATGTTCATGAGTCTTGTGGCATCTGTTTTTAGATTTACGCATGTGTGTAGGGGGTGGAGGTAAAGAAGGCTTCAGTTCATTTCAGAACAGAGCTGTAAGAGACATTGGAGGCCTTGTAGTCCAACCCTCTGCTCAAGCAGGAGACCTTATACCCTCTCAGACAAGTGACTGTCCAGTTTCTTTTTAAAAACCTCCAGTGATGAAGCACCCACAACTTCTGTTCCTCTGGTTAATTGTCCTCACTGTCAGGAAGCTTCTCCTTAATTCCAGGCTGGATCTCATTCTGACTATGATCCACCCATTACGTCTTGTCCTACCCTAAGGTGCTTTGGTTGTCACCCTTTGCTTCTCTCCTTGATTAGTTTCCACTCATTGTTTCTTGTCTTGCCCTCTGGTGCTTTGGGAAATAAGTTGACCCCCTTCTCTTCTTTGTGGCAGCCCCTCAAATACTGGAAGACTGCTATCATGTCACTCCCAGCCCTTCTTTTCTCTAGACTAGCCAAATCCAAGTCCTGCAGCCATTCTTCATATGTTTTAGTCTCCAGGCCCTTGATCATCTTAGTTGCTCTTCTCTGCATTTTCCCTCAAAGTTTCAACAACTGGAAGCAATATTCCAGGTGTGGTCTTAACTAAGGAGACAAAAACTTGGACTTCCCTGCTCCTAGTGCAATGCCTCAAATGCCAGACCATGCTGACTCAGTTTTAAGAAAGCATTGTTCTCTCCTTTCCTTGGCAGCTTCATAATAGGCATGCTGAGCGATGAAAAGATGCAGATTCCAGCAGAAGGACATGCCTCTGTTATCATGGCAATATTCAGAATTTGAAAATGACATTTCATTGAACATAGTGTAACAAAGTTGGAAGTGACTTGGAATCTTCTAGTCCAGGGGTAGGCAACCTTGGCTCTTTTATGACTCGTGACTTCAACTCCCAGAATTCCTGAGCCAGCTGGCTCAGGAATTCTGGGAGTTGAAGTCCACGAGTCATAAAAGAGCCAAGGTTGCCGACCCGTGTTCTAGACCATTCCCCTACTCAAGGCAGGAGACCTAATATCATACTAGACAATGGCCAACCAGTTTCCTCTTGAAAAACCTCCAGTGATGAAGCATCCACAACTTCTGGAGGCAAGCTATTTCACTGATTAATTGCTCTCACTGTCAGGAAATTTCTCCTTAATTCTACTTGGATCTTTCTTTAATGATATTCCACCTGTTATTTCTTGTTCTGCTCTCAGGTGCTTTGGAGAATATGTTGATGCCCTCTTTTGTGTGATAGCTCCTCAGATGTCATGTCATGTCACCCCCTAATCTTTCTCTTCGTTGGACTCAGTTTAACCTCCAGACTCTTATTATCTTTGTTACTGTTTGTACTCTTTCTAGGGTCTCAACATCTTTTTCGTATTTTATTGACCAGAACTTTAGGTAGTATGCCAAATGTTGTCTTATCAGTGCAGTATAAAATGGCATTGTCACTTCTCATGATCTTGATACTATTCCTCTATTGATGCATTCTAGGACTGCATTGGCTTTTTTGGCAGCTGCAGCACACTGCTGGCTCATATTTAATTGATTGTTCACTAGACCTTCTAGATCCCACTCACAAATACTGCTGTTGAGCCATGTACTACCTATTCTATAGCTGTGCATTTGGTTTTTCTTGCCTACGTGTAAAACCTTGCTTTTCTTACCACTTAATTGAATTTTGCTGGATAGGGCCCAGTCTTCAAGTCTGTCAAGGTCCTTCTGAATCATGAATCTATCTTCTAAAGTGTTAGCTTTTGCCCCAGCTTGGTGTGATCTGCACATTTGATGAGATCCTTTTCTATCCCCTCACTTACATCATTTATGAAGATGTTGAAGAGTCCTGGGTCCAAGACAGAACCTTGGGGTACCCCACTGCATGCTTCCCTCCATGTAGATGTAGCTCCATTTAGGACTAGGTGCTGAGTGTGGTTGGTCAGTAGGCTGTGAATCCATCTGGTGGTGATGCTGTCTAACTCACATAGTTCTCTTACCAAGAAGTAGGCTTGTGTTCTACTTTGTCAAATGCCTTGTTGAAGTCTAAATACCGTATATACTTGAGTATAAGCCGAATTTTTCAGCCCACTTTTTGGGCTGAAAAATTCCACTTCGGCTTATACTCCAGTCAACAAAAAAACTTACCGAGGACTTGTGCGCGGCCGAGGCTTTGGTGCTTCCGGGATCGCGCGCACCTCTCCCAAGCCACCGCCGTCCGAGACCTGCCGACGTTTGGGGAGGTGCGCGCGCACCTCCCCAAACCTCCCCAAACGTCGGCAGGTCTCCGTTCCTCCGCGCCCTGCCTGCCTGCTTCTTTCCGCAGTGGAAAGAAGCAGGCAGGCAGGGCGCGGAGGAACGGAGACCTGCCGACGTTTGGGGAGGTTTGGGTGCCTCCCCAAACCTCCCCAGGTCTCCGTTCCTCCGCGCAGACCTGCCGACGTTTGGGGAGGTTTGGGCGCCTCCCCAAACCTCCCCAAACGTCGGCAGGTCTCCGTTCCTCCTGCCGACGTTTGGGGAGGTTTGGGCGCCTCCCCAAACCTCCCCAGGTCTCCGTTCCTCCGCGCAGACCTGCCGACGTTTGGGGAGGTTTGGGCGCCTCCCCAAACCTCCCCAGGTCTCCGTTCCTCCTGCCGACGTTTGGGGAGGTTTGGGGAGGCGCCCAAACCTCCCCAAACGTCGGCAGGTCTGCGCGGAGGAACGGAGACCTGGGGAGGTTTGGGGAGGCGCCCAAACCTCCCCAAATGTCGGCAGGAGGAACGGAGGCCTGCCGACGTTTGGGGAGGTTTGGGGAGGCGCCCAAACCTCCCCAAACGTCGGCAGGTCTGCGCGGAGGAACGGAGACCTGGGGAGGTTTGGGGAGGCGCCCAAACCTCCCCAAACGTCGGCAGGTCTGCGCGGAGGAACGGAGACCTGGGGAGGTTTGGGGAGGCGCCCAAACCTCCCCAAACGTCGGCAGGAGGAACGGAGAGCTGCCGACGTTTGGGGAGGTTTGGGGAGGCGCCCAAACCTCCCCAAACGTCGGCAGGTCTGCGCGGAGGAACGGAGAGCTGCCGACGTTTGGGGAGGTTTGGGGAGGCGCCCAAACCTCCCCAAACTGTCAAGGTAAAAATCACCTTTGTAGAGGGCGACGGACCGTGCTTCAGAGAATGCATGATACACTTGCAGGAAGGCAAGAAAAACACGACGCATAATCATACTAAATACCTTTTACTTACAAAAATATAAAAACTAAATATATATTATACAGAGCTAGCTAGCTTCATCCTAACGTAACAGACAGTAACAGCAAAGTGAAAAAAAAAATACAGATAATAACTCTGGGAACTTCTTCTAGACATGCGCACTAAACAGACTGAAACCATAACATAGCTAGTCATATGGGATTCACTATGGTTACCAGATAAGTTATCACAACAGGTGCAGAGAACAGGGGAAAATGTACAGTTAGAAATGAACTTTTCTGACGAACATAAAAAAAACGTGCAGTGACATTCCCCTTCTTTCGTCAGCAAAGTGAAGACTCAAGTAAGGCACATCTTCTCACGCAGATACTCATGCTGGGCTGTAGGAAGTGGTTTGTTCAGCATGTCAGCAATTTGATCACGTGTAGGCACATACTGTAACGTCACAAAACCTTGTTTAACCAGTTGCCTTATGTTTTGATATCGGATGTCAATGTGTCTGGACCTTGAACCTGCAAAACGTGTTTCAGAAATATAAACCACAGATTCATTATCCTCCATTACTGTGATCGGTCGAATCGGATGTGTCCAGATATCTGTGACTAGAGTATCAAACCAGGTTAAAGAATTGCATGCATCAGACACACAAGCATACTCAGCTTCTGTAGAGGAACAAGAAACAAAATTCTGTTTACGCACATGCCAGTAAACAGGACATCCATTTAAGAACATCATGTAACCTGATGTACTTTTTCGTGACTTCTTATCACTCGCCCAATCTGAATCTGCATAACAACATAACTCTGCATAGTCAGTATGTGTGGGTTCCAACAACAACTTCATGTCTTTGGTGTGTTTTAGATACCTCAATAACTTTTTAACACATGTCCAATGAAACTGTTTTGCCTTGCCTACGTGTCGTGATAAAAGATTAACACTAAGTGCAATGTCGGGTCTAGTCCAATTACTAATATATAGCAGCGACCCAATGACTGAGCGATATAGTGTTTGATCCTCGAACTCAGGACTTGGTTCATGTGCCAAAATGTGAAAGTCAGTTTGCATGGGTATACTCACAGGCTTAGCGTCCTCCATGTTACAGTGATGTAACAGTTGTTCAATCTTCTCTCCTTGTGTGAGACTAAACCCCTTCTGAGTTTTGGCAATTTGAACACCTAAATAAGTGTTAATACATCCTAAACACTTCAACGTGAAAAACTTTTGTAAAGCTTTAGCAAAAACCTCACTCATCTGCTTATTTGGACCAATATAAACAATGTCATCGACATAAACAAGAATTATCTCATACTTATTACCGGATCTTTTGGTAAACACGCATTCATCTGTTTCGGACTTAATAAAGCCCATTGAATTTAGTTTCTCAGAAAGACATAAGTACCACATTAAACCAGACTGTTTCAGACCATAAAGACTTTTGTGTAGAAACCAGGTATCCCCTTCTTGCTGTCTGAAACCTGGAGGACCTTTGACGTAGATGTCTTCATCAAGATCAGCGTGAAGATAAGCCGTTTCAACGTCGAACTGGAAAACCTCTAGGCCAAGGATAGTTGCAGTGGCTAAAGCAATTTTCACACTTTCAGTCCGCACTGTGGGTGAGTATGTATTTGTATAGTCCTCAGGATAACGTTGAGCAAAACCCTGGGCTACGAGTCTGGCCTTGTACAACGACTCACCATTCGGCTTCTTTTTGATCCTGTAGACCCATCGAGTACCAATAACTTTCTTGTTTGCTGGAGGGCTTGCAGGTGTAAACACTTGAAGTTTCTTTAGACTGTCCATTTCAGCCTGCATTGCCTCAAACCATTTATCTTGTTCTGATTCAGGAAGATGTTTGATCTGTGTGAACTTCTCAGGTGGAAGTGTAACATTACAAATTAAAGGTACAGGTGTTTTTGTTACTTGCCACGAATACCGTTTTGGAGGGATTCCCTTTGTGGACCTCTTGGAACGTCTCGGGCCAACCGTCCATTCTTCTTCCATGTCGTCCTCGTCTTCATCATCGTCGCCAGCAGCAACATCAGCGGCTTGCGAAGACGGAACAGTAGGTTGAGAAGAACTCGTGGAAGGAACATTCTCCTGTGATTCTTGATCAGGTTGCGTGGCATCAGCAACATCATCTCTAGGAAAATAAACTCCAGGATCGTTAGAATGAATCCTGGACCAGTCCGCATCTTCCTCAAAAGTAGCAGATTGTGAAACCACAATAACATGATGAGAGTCAATGTATTTGCTCCATTTTGAATTATCATCAATGCCCATAAATCTCATCCTTTTTGCTGCAGGACCCCCTTTCTTTCTTTGGGCTAAAGGAATATTCACCATAGCATAGGAACCAAAAATATGGAGATGTGAGAGATCAGGCTTGTGTCCATACAACATGAAATAAGGGGTCTGATTTATCACACTACTCCAAGTACGGTTGACGATATGGTTAGCATATTTGATAGCTTCACCCCAGTATGGAAGACTGAGGTTAGCATCTTCAAGGAGGCAACGCATCATGGTTTGCAAAACCCCATTTCTGCGTTCTGCCACCCCATTTTCAGCTGGAGTATAAGGAGCGGATGTCTGATGTACTATCCCATTCTCACGCATCCAGTCCTGGAAACGCTGAGACATGAATTCAGCACCGCGATCACTCTGGATTCTGGCAATGTTGACCTCGAATTGGGTATAGACAAGACTAGCAAAGTCTTTAAAGATCTGAAAGGTCTCAGATTTTTCTTTCATAGGATATACATATCCATATCTAGAATAATTGTCAACGATTGTCAAGAAATATCTTTTACCACCAAGTGTTGGTGCAAAAGGACCAACTATGTCAGTGTGTACCAAATCAAAAATGCGTGTTGACAGGCGTGTAGCGCGTTTTGGAATTGCTGCTGCCTTAGATTTGGCTTTCTTGCAGACAGCACAGTCCAAAAACACCTTACACCCCTTTAGATCCAAACCTCTTGCGAACTCTGGCATCTTCTTCAGAACACGGAAACTGGCATGACCCAATCTTCTGTGCCACTTATGGATACACCTGGAATGCAAAGGTTTACCTGTTAGTGAATTCTCAACTTTAGCATTTTTATTAGGAACCCCAGGCTTGCTGTGAGCAACCTGTGTCTTTTTTGTATTTTTATTATCTTTAGGAACCTTTGGAGTAGCAACAGGATCTCTCTCTGGGACGTCTCTCTCTGGGCCTGTGCTCTTTGGAACGTGTATACTTGCCTGCTCTTGCTGCTTAGGCTTTGGTTTTAAGTAATAAACACCACCAATCAACATGGTTTCAGCAACAATATCTCCGTCTTTGACTATATAACTTGCTTTTTCAAGATGGTGGACCTGAAAATGAGAAAACCTAGACAAATGACTCTGACTAAGCAAATTACTACTGGCAGATGGAACATAGTAAACATTTGGAATGAGAGCATCAAGCTCTTCAATGTAGACAGTTCCTTTTCCCATGACCTGAACAGGATGATTGGAAAAAGAGTAAAGCTCACGAAGTTCAGGTTCAGGCTCGTGCATCTCAGTGTAAAGCTCTTTTCTGTAGGTTACATGTAATGCTGCTCCACTGTCCAAAGTCCAAAGAAGTCGTCTGTCATACTCTGGTTGAGGCTGTGGATCGTTGGTCACAACCAATGTGACAAGTGGAGCTTGTGGATCACGCCTGGAACCACGACCACGACCTTGTCGTCCGCCTCTACCTCTGCCTCCTCTGGAATCTGTTCCTCTGGGCTGGTATGTGACGGGCGCTGGAACTCGTTGGGGACAATCCCGGGTGGCATGTCCCACACGATTGCAGATGTAGCATCTTGCCATTCTTGGAACGTAGGTCCTTCCACGGAAGGCACGCCTCGCTGAAGCTCTTGATGCAGGTGGTTCCCTTAAATGTGACGCAGCTTGCATAAGTACCTCTTCTTCGGCTAAAATTCTGCATACATGATCCACTGTGCGTTGAGCAATAGGCACTTGATTAATCTTGGAAATAGCATCTTTCCACTCATGATTCAAAGAATTGATGATAATGCTGATCATTTGAAAATCATCAATAGGATAGCCTTTTTCACCCAGTTCTTTTCTAATACCTTTCATTTTAGTCAAATGTGCTCCAATATGTTCACCAGGTTTGAATCTGGAACCATGGAACTCAGACAAAAGCAAACATGTAGACTCAATTGATGTAGGCCGATAACATGCCTCTAACTGAGTCCAAATTTGTTGGGCAGTTGCATCTTGTGAAAACGTGAGCTGCAATTCAATGTCCATTGACATCAATAATGTTGTGCATGCTCTATTATCCAAGTCCCATATGTCAGGAGTCCATGGCTGGGCAGGAGGATTAAACACCATCATGTGAGTACCTTCTCTGCGTAACAAAAGTCCAACCTCACTGACCCATGCCCTGTAATTCTGTCCTGACTTCTTTAATTTTGAGTCACCAGCCAGTGGTACAATGGAAGGTGTTTGATGAGGAAAATACAATTGAGGTACTGGCTGTGCAGGTTGTGCAATCCGACCATAACCTGCAGGGGGCACCAGTGGCGTCTGTCTCTGGACATGCGGCAGTTGCATTGAAGCTGCCGGTAGTCTTGGTGCTGGCTGTGACTGTCTTTGAGCTGCTATTCCACCCTGGCCAGCAGGAGGCACTGGCGCTGGGGCTGGTGCATTAGCATAATCTGCAGATGACACTGGCCTTCGCATATAAGAACCCGGTGGCAATTGCATGTGGGTTAAATATGGCTGTGCTCTGCCAGGTAGAGGGGCTTGCATAGAAGCAATATTAACAGGAGAAGCAATAGTAACAGGAATCCTAGCACCATCAGGGACTGGAGCCTCAGATGATGGCAGAAATCTTGTATCTCTGAGCAAAGACTCCTCCATAGACAATTGCGAGAGTGAGAGCTCCAATTCATGTCTTAATGCAGCTTCACCAGTAGATGGTGCTATAACATTTGCTTCAGGCATCACTGTGGCTCTGTATGGCCTTTGAGACAGCCCATAATCATGTGACATAGGAGCCTCCGGTTCCCATTCGTCTTGCATGACACTCAATGATGGGCGTGACTTTAGCTTTGGGGAAGAAGGAGGCAATATGGCTTCTCCTTGTGGGTGTGGCAATATGGCCGGTTCATGCTCATAATTCCTTTCATATTGCTGAACCATTGACACATATTTCTTTGCCTGCTGCAAACGCCTTTCAAAAACCCCAATTTGTTCACAGTAGCCTTGCATAGCCCTATCTCGCATAGTTTTCTTGGGGCTTGAAGGAGCAGAAGGAATTTTCTTCGGCTGGACTTTAAGTTTCACTCCAAGCCTTTGAAATTCATCGTGAGCCCCTGGAGTGTGAACATTTTCAAAAGCAGCTGCCAGGGAGCTTGGAAAAGTAGAAAAAGGAGTGACTGACCTTGCATCGTGGACAGGAGCAGGCGCGTCTTCTCCAAGGCTGTGGCCGAAGCTATCGGAGTCCTTAAAGGTGAAGGGAGCTGGCCCACAGAAAAACTCCTTTCCAGCCGTGGCTTCCTTCCTGACATGTTTCAGCAGTTAATCACCGCTGCCTCACTAGCACTAACTAACTGATAACAGCCGCAGAAACATGCTTCTCCAAAAACATAAATCAAACCATCCTCGATACCAAAATGTCAAGGTAAAAATCACCTTTGTAGAGGGCGACGGACCGTGCTTCAGAGAATGCATGATACACTTGCAGGAAGGCAAGAAAAACACGACGCATAATCATACTAAATACCTTTTACTTACAAAAATATAAAAACTAAATATATATTATACAGAGCTAGCTAGCTTCATCCTAACGTAACAGACAGTAACAGCAAAGTGAAAAAAAAAATACAGATAATAACTCTGGGAACTTCTTCTAGACATGCGCACTAAACAGACTGAAACCATAACATAGCTAGTCATATGGGATTCACTATGGTTACCAGATAAGTTATCACAACAGGTGCAGAGAACAGGGGAAAATGTACAGTTAGAAATGAACTTTTCTGACGAACATAAAAAAAACGTGCAGTGACACAAACGTCGGCAGGTCTCCGTTCCTCCGCGCCCTGCCTGCCTGCTTCTTTCTGCAGCGGAAAGAAGCAGGCAGGCAGGGCGCGGAGGTCCGGAGACCTGCCGACGTTTGGGGAGGTGCGCGCGCACCTCCCCAAACCTCCCCAAACTTCGGCAGGTCTCCGGACGGCGGCGGCTTGGGAGAGGTGCGCGCGATCCTGGAAGCACCGAAGCCTCGGCCGCGCACAAGTCCTCGGTAAGCTCCGGGCGGTCACTTGCTTCGCGTCTCCTGAGGGAAGGGGGGGCGACTGGAGCGGGCGTGTTTCCTCGCCTGCTGGGCGCCGCGATTTGCCCGGGGAGGGGAACGCGCGGGCCCCGAATGGCAGCGTGGAGCAAGGAAGCGGACAGCCAGGCCTTCCCCGAGAGCCGCGGCCACACAGGGTATTCCTGTGTATTCAGGCTTGCAAAATGGCGGATCGAGCCTCTGCTGGCGGCAGAGGCTTGCAGAGCGCGGATCCAGCCTCCACCGGCGGCGGAGGCTTGCAGAGCGCGGATCCAGCCTCCGCCGGCGGCGGAGGCTTGCAGAACGGCGGATCGGCTTATACTCGAGTCAACAACTTTTCCCAGTTTTTGGGGGTGAAATTGGGGGTCTCGGCTTATACTCGAGTCGGCTTATACTCAAGTATATACGGTAAACTACGTCCACAGCGTTTCCTTGATCCACTAATTTAGCCACTTCATTGAAAAAGGCAATAAGGTTTGTCTGGCATGGTTTGTTTCTAAGAAGCTCACGTTGGCTTCTGCTAATCGCCTTGCTAGTTTTTAGGTTTTCACAGATCCACTGCTTGATTTTCTAGGATTTCACGCAGGGATCAGTACTAAGCTGATTGGTCGGTCATTTCCTGGATCCACACCTTTTCCCTTTTTGAAGGTTGAAACCACACCAGCTCTTTCCCTGTCCTCTGATAGTTCCCCAAAGTTGCAAGAACTCTGAAAGATCTGGTTCAGTTGTTCTGAGATCACATCTGGCAGCTCTTTCAAAACCCTGGGATGTAATCCACCCTGGTTTCAGCCTCTGGTACTTTCAGTCGAGTCTTTTCTGCTGCCAACTTTAAAGTAGCCAGTGGAGATTCCACTGTGAAACTGCTAAAACGATCCTGATTTTCAGATCTGTCACCTGTAGTCCAAAGTAATGTTTTACATCTCACAATAAGTAGCTTACTGTTGCCATGATATTTCTGGTAACAGCTCTTCTGTATAAAGCTAAAGCTAGGTTATTAATGTTGCTTTAAGTTAATACAGCTTAAAATAATTAGTATTGTGTTTTTCACCTTCCAGATGTGTTTGCAAGCTTATGGAAATACTTGGTGCATCTGCAGAGATGAAATACCATTTTAAAAAGCGCTGGTGCAATTAGTGTGTGTGTGTGTGTGTGTGTGTGTGTGTGTGTGTGTGTGTGTGTGTTTGATTTTCTTTTTTCTTTTTTTGAAAATATGTGGACATTTGTTTCAAATTAAAGAACGAATGTGTTTTGTTTTTCTTAAGGGAAAGAAAATGTACTACTCAAAGACTCAGGCTATTCTGCGGGATCCCAGGTACTTGAATATTCTTGTATCCAATGCAACTCCAGTTTGCTTTCCAAATGCGATCCGTATAATATTTGGCCTCTGACTCTGTTATTGGGCATCCCCCAGAGGTGCTAGATTCCTCAGCGGAGCTTCTTGTAGCTCCACCCGCGAGCAGGCTGGAGCTTTGAGAAGCCAGAACAGGCGCCCTCAAAACTGCCCTCTTCCCCCTGCCTTTTTTTTTGGCTGTTGCTTTCCCCCTGCAACTGTGTTTGTGAACAATTGGCTTTTCTGCCCTTTTAAGGTGGGAAATTCATAAAAACTACAAATTCACCCCAAAATAGCACTGAAATATTGGTTTGATGCTATTTAAAAACTAGGCCTTTTTCACACAAAAAAGGAACTCAATCTAAGCTATCTCCTTTCCCCACTTGCTGCAGCCTCTGAACCCTTCCAGATGCTTTGCGTGGCCATTGGCCGCAGACATTGGCCCATTCCTGCTCTCTCTGAGCTGGAGGGTTGCTGACCTGCATGCTGACAATTTACACCTGGAAATGAGGATGCTATTTTAATCTTCAGGTTAATAAAATTTAGAGGCAATACTTTTACGTTAGTGGAGGGATGTCCTTACGGCTATTTCCTACTTTCTATCCTGATTATAATTGGTGGTCCAACAAGGCATGAATATTTTCCATCTTTCTAACCGGCGTTGGCCTGCCTTTTAATCTGAAAAATTATGGACTGAACTTGGGAGCCGGACATTTGAAACACCAGAGTTGAACTAATGGAGGCTTTTCCTTTTACGTTAAAAACTGTTAAAACGACTGTTTTATGGAAACCGTTGCACAAGACTTGACAAATACCTTTCTTTTGTTTTAAAGCAAACACTTGCTTCGGCGCCTGCCAGTCTCCAGAGCCGATCCATGGTGAGGCCTTTAGAGCTGCTGGGCCCAAACCAGTGTTGCCCCTCGGAGGCTGATGCTGTCAAGCGGGAGCTCAGCAGCATCAGGAGCTGTTACGAGACAGCAAGAGTTGAGCTAAGCAGGCTTCAGGCAGAGCTGTCCCACAAAACCGCAGAATGCAAAGCCCTGGCGTCTGAGTGTGAGAGAATTAAGCAAGAGTCGGATCAGCAGATAAAGCAGCTGGAAGATGCTTTGAAAGATGTGCAGAGGAGAATGTTTGATTCAGAAGGGAAAGTGAAGCAGATGCAGACCCACTTTCTTGCCCTGAAGGATCACCTGACAAACGAAGCCGCTTCAGGTAGCGTTAAGGTGACTGAGGAGCTGAAGGAGCAGCTGAAAGACATGAAGGCTAAGTATGAGGGAGCTTCAGCTGAAGTGGGCAAGCTGAGGAACCAGTTGAAGCAGAATGAGCTGCTAGTGGAAGAATTCAGACGAGATGAAGCAAGGCTGGTGGAGGAAAACAAAAAGTTGCAGAAAGGACTTGGAATGTTGAAGGTGGAACGTGAAAAAAGGGAGAGGACTTTTTCTGAGGCAGAAGAGCAGCTGAAGGAAACGACAGTGAAATTGGCTAACAAGTTTGACAAGATGAAGAGTTCTCTGTCCAGTGAAATTGATGAGAAGGGCTGGAAGCTGGCAGAGTTGGAGAAAGAGCGGGAAAAGCTGTGCACGGAAGTTCAGCATCTGAGGATGGAGCTTGAGAAGCAGAAAGCTCAGTTTGCTCACTACGTGAAGCCAGAGGAACATAAGCATGTCAGAAGCAGATACGAGCAAAGGGCCCGTGAACTTGAGAAGGGGCACTTGGAACTGAAACAGAAAAACCAAGCCTTGCAGAAGGCAGTAGAAAGGGCTCAGATGGACCAGAGCCTCCTAAAGCAGCAGATGGAGACCCTCAGGGGTGAGGTGAAGACCCAGTATGTTCCTTTGAAGGTCAATGAAGACACAAGGAAAACGGTAGGAGAGTTGAACAAGAAGCTGACAGAAACCGCTGAAAAATATCACCGGTATAAAGGAGAAACAGAGAAACTCCTAGCGGAAAAGCTGTGCCTACAGGAGAAGGTCAGTAAGTTTCAGACAGTTTACATTCCTCCTGAAAAGCACGAGAAGGAAATAGGAGTCTTAAAATCTACCTTGGCAGACGTGCAAAAGCAGCTTGATGAATTTAGCAAGAGGTACAAAAAAGAGCAGGCCAAAGTTTCCGAATTGGTAACTAAAAATGCAGCTCTCCAAGATGTCATGAAGGAGCAGTACGTCTCTTCAGAAACTCACGAAGAGGCAAAAACTGCCTTGAACACCATGCTGGAAAGAACAGGCAAAGAATTGTCAGACCTGAAGGAGAAGATGGAAGAGGTGAAGCAGGAATATTTGAAAGTGAATGAAGAGAACGATGCACTGAAGCAGAAGCTGAGGGGGCTGCAAAGCCAAATGCAGTCCGAATATCTCAATGCAAAAGACCATGACAGTAAAGTCGCTGCTCTGAATAAAAATATTCAGGACCTTCAGAGAAGCAACTCTGAAATGCTGGCAAAGTACCAAGGAAAGCAAGAAGAAGTTGCCCAATTGCATGCAGAGATTGAAGCCCAGAAGAAGGAGATTGACTTGATTCAAGAATGCATCAAGTCCAAATACGCTCCCCTTGCCAGTTTGGATGAAAAGGAGCGGGACTTTGAGGCAACTGTAATGGAGCTGAAAAACCAGCTCCTGGAACAAGGGGAACAACTCAGAATAAAAGAGGAAGAAATCCAGAAACATACTGAGGAAATCGGAAAGTTAACAGCTGGGATCCTGGCTGTCCAAAACGATCTGCAGCAAAACTACATCCTTGCAGAGAAGTATCATGAAATGGAGGGAATGTTGGCAAGCAAGGCGGGTGGCCTGAACAAGGAGTTAAGGGAGTTGCAGGAAAAGTTTGCTGAGGTCACAGGAGAGAAGGAGAGGCTTCAGGAGGAGAGCGCCAGACAGCGCTCAGAGGTGCTCCTCATGCAGAGCCGCTTGCAGGGCCAGTATGTTCCTCTGGAGCAGGTGGAGGCCCTGGAGAGGAAGCTCAGCTGCACCATTGAGGGCCTGAAAGGAGAGCTTGACAACCAGGCAGCCAGAAGCCAGCAAGAGCTGCAAAGAGCGCAAGAGCTGCAACAGGAACTGGCCCACCTACAAGCCACCTCAGTGCCTCTGGCAGAACACTCCCAAATCAAAGAAAGGCTGGAGAAGGAACTGGCCGTCCTGCAGTCCAGATGGAGAGAGAAGGAGGAAGAGAGCCAAAGGACAAAAGAAGAGGCCTCCCGGCTGCACTCTGAACTTCAGAGCGCAAAGCAAGCACTAAGCAAGCTGGAGAAGAGAGAGGTGGTGGAGGCCTCCGAGCACAAGAGGATGAGAAGCAGGCTAGAAGGCCAGGTGAGCAGCATGGCTGAGAAACTGGCTGAGCTGACTCAAAAGATGGAGAAGCTGCAGGACGATTCGCCGGAGACAAATGCGGAGCAGCCATCCTTGAAGGATGAGAAGGAGCTGCTCCAGCCAAGAAACGTCAACATTGAGCAGGAAATCAAAGACCAGAAAGAGCGGTGTGACAAGTCTCTGAGCACCATCGTGGAGTTGCAGAAAAGGATCCAGGAGTCTGCCAAGCAGGTGGAGGCCAAAGATAACAAGGTAAGCCAGTTGAAACGGGGGAAGCTGAGACGCCTGAGGAGTCACAGAGGAGAGCCAGGCTGACTCACTCGTAGATTTCCTTTCAGTAGCTTCGGAATGGAGTCACATGTATGAAGTCTTTAGAGAAGCAGTAGCACACGTGGTTACACAAAGCTGCCTTTATAAACTCTCCACACAAGTATTTTATGGAAAACCCCAAGGAGATTAAAATGCCAATAGCCACCCTGAACTTCTGTGTCTTGGAGACCTTTACAGGGATTTCCAGGTGAGCAGAAGCTGCACCATCAGGTTTTGTGCTCACATGGAAACCACTGGATAGGCCAGCATTACACAGATTTGCAGACCTTTGGGTGCACGTGTGGGGAATTTGCAAAAGCTGCTAAAATTTATGGAAGCCTTTGCTGGAGCTTTTCAGCTATGAAAACACGTAACTTGTGAAAGGCTGAATAGGACTCTAGGTTAAAAGGATTGTCTAAACCTGCCATTGTTTTTACACGTAGTCTTTTAATTACAGTAGTCATGTCCACCATCTACATTTATTTTTATTTTTATTTATTTTATTTTAATTCCATTTATATCCCGCCCTTCTCCGAAGACTCAGGGCGGCTTACAAACTTACAAATTTAAACTCCAGGTAGCTTACATGTAGTCACTGTGGCATAGTAGCTGGCAAGCTCTGGTGTGTATATGTGTGGGGGGACAGTGCATTATCACAGCATTGCCGTTTAATAAAAAATAATGCCCAGATTTCAAAAGACAAGCGACGTTGGTCAGTATTTATCTTAAAACTCTCAGGAGTTTGGTTTTCTGACCTGAAGTCTCCCTGGATTTGAGCGGCTGGCTTTCCTTCTTCCTTCTGCAGTTGGGGTTGGTGGTGTAGCAGGCAGTCATTCCAAAGCTGTTAATGTAGCTAAAACAAAATAAGACGAGCTGCTCAGCATGGAGGTGTCTGCAGTTGTTTCCTGCTTCCTGCCTTTTTATGTTATGCGAGAATTCCGTATAAAAATGGGGTTCAGCCCTCTTTTGTGGGCAGAGCTGAATTTCTGTCCTCTTCTAGATAAAAGTGCCCGAGCAATTGGCTTGCATTCTTTCTCCTTATCTGTGGGCTGGGGGTGATGAGAGGACGAGGCTTGATTCTTCTTGTCATTGGAATTTTGTCAATGTCTGTCTTGAAGATAACGGAGCTTCTCAATGATGTGGAACGGCTCAAACAGGCCCTTAATGGCCTCTCACAGCTTACCCACAACATTCCTGCCAAGAAGCAAAATCCACAGATGGACGTGCTCCAGAACCAGGTGGAAAGTCTACAGCAGCAGCTGGCTGTAAGTAGGGATCTGGGGCATGAGGACCCATTGCAGCGTGTTAGGAGTGCTAGGCTGAGATATGGTGGGGAAATAATCTCTCAGTCCTTGCATGACTTGCAATTTTGCACATCTGCAGAAGAAACGTGAATGCTCTCTGTGAGTGCATGGCCTCTCCCTTCCATTAACACTTGTTTCCTATAGAAGACAATATATATAGCTTGTGTGGAGCTGTGGGTCCTGTCTGGCCTTGGCTGTTCCTTGCAGAGGTTTCCTGACCTGACTAGATCCCATCAGTGCTTTGCTAGTCTGCAAGCAAGCAGCCAATCTCAGAGAGCACCAAGGGCTCCTTGATTGACTGACTGAGTGTCCGTCTGTCTGCCTGTAAGGACCTGCCCCAGCTGGTTCCTCAGGAAAGTTAAACTCAACTCCATTAAGGTTAGTCAAAAGAACTTTTACTGAGAGATACTGCATGCAGAGAAGTCAGGCGGAATCTGAAGGTCCCGTACAAAGAGCAAAGCAGTTCTTTTATTTTCCCAAACTCAGCCCCCCTGACCAAGTCCACTGGCAGCCAATGGGATGCCCCTAAGGTTGTTATGAGAACGCTGAGGTGCTGGGCAAATAACAGCTCACTCTTCAGGGCACGATGGCCTTGGAACCAGGCTGGAACTGGTTGGGAAGGAGTCTGCTCCGTGTCTGAAGACAATCCCCCTCCCTAATTCCCAAGCGGTTACAGCGAAAGCATGCAAAGAATGCCAGAAGCCTTCCTCCCCCACCCCCAGCAGAATGGCAAAATGTCGCTCCCCCCCCACCATCATTGGCTCAGGAGGTGGTGGAAGGCTTGGTCTAAGGCAGGACTCCCCCAACCTTGGCAAATTTAAGACCTGTGGACTTCAACTCCCAGAATTCCTCACCCAGCATAGTCCACATGTCTTAAAGTTGCCCAAGGTTGGAGACCCCTGGTCTAAGGGTAGAAACTGGGTTTTTTAAAAATATATTTTATTGGGTTTTTTTACATATCACATTAATATTTGGTAAACAGTGTGTTGTCTAAGTTTGTATTTACAAATAATAACATTTAATTTTTATAGTTCCATATTCCCCATAGTAATTTTCCTTGATTTTCTCTTCTTCCAATAATAATCTCTTTTATCAACCTTAAATTAGAACATTTCTTGGTATTTTTTTTTTAAAATAACAATTAAATGTCTACGAATATCCTCCACTTCATTATTAACCTTCTTTTCTAATTAATCATCTAGATCACCTTGTCATAGATCCTGTTGAGTTCTCAGTTAAATTTATTTTCCCCACAATATTCAAAAGAAAGCATTTTTACTTGTTAAAATTTTCTTAGAGTTAATTACTTAATTAATTAATTAATTATTATGGTTTCCTCATATGAACCATCCCAACGCTTACATTTTTCGTATCTTGAAATAGAAACAACAAAAATAATATACTATCTAAAAAAAGCATATCCCTTTTAAACTAAAATACCTTAATAATATTTCATTTTTAAAAAACATAATCAAATCTTCAAAATTCATTATATTTAAATATTTAATACATTTCCCTCATATAAATCTTCCCACACATTTTTATATTTCTCATGTCATAGGCAAAAAAACACTATATTGCTTAAGGAGCCTATCCCTCCTAAGCTAAAATTCATTTGTATTCAAAATTTTATTTTTTAACCTTATTCAAACAATACTTTCCTCTTGGAAAATAGTTTTTCTTCATATATTCTTTCTGCAGACCTCTAATGCTCCATAATGACCAAAAATTCTTTCTCTGCCAATCGCTTTAAAATTACAGTTTAAAAAATATTTATAGTTCAGGAAGGTCAATTTTTTTCTAAATTTTATAGAGATAGTCCACAATGTTTTCTTTTCTTTTATTACATCTGTTCTTTTAAACTTTTAAGCTTTGAAGGTCAGAATAACATTTTTTTCCCCTGGGCTGTATATTTAGGGCAGTATTTCCACCCGCCACTAGATGTCAGCACCAGCCCATCTTTTAATTTTCAAAACAAGCCATTTATCTCCGTCAATAATCTTTTGCAGGATACTCTTAATAAATTCCATCAATTTCACCTTTTTCAAGTTTAAATCTTATCTTAATTTTATTTCTGTGTATTTTTATTTCTCATAAATTTAATTCACCACTTCCGTTTAGAGGAGGGTGGAGCAAAGACACCCCCCCCATTTTCGGAGGATTTTTATTTCTGAGGTTTTTTTCTTTTTTTTTCAGGAAATCAGTCAGGTAGAAGAGAGAGAATCAATATTCTTACCCAGTTCAATCACTCTGTTTATGCTTGCTTAATTTAGTGCTTTTTGGCTTCAGCTGCATATTGCTTGGGCTAGACTCATGAATGACGCTAGCCTTTCGTCTGTTGGTTTCCCCAGACGTCCGGATTGACTGCCATCTCCCCATACTTGGTGGGATTCCTCTCCTCCTTTGCCACCTCTCCGGGGTGACTTTTGGCCCATTTAGGGTCCCCAAACAGAGAGAAATCAGCTGTAGGGAGGGGAGACCGATGATCCGTTGCCTGTTGCGCTAACTGTGCAAAACCAGAAGCCGCAACAATCTCAGGTTTTAAGAAGTTACAGTGGAACACAAGGTGGACCCCACGAAGGGACTTTGACAATTCTAACTCCACAGTCACAGTAATATGGCCCAGAGCTGGGCACAGAAGTGACACAGCCAAGGTGAAGGGTTAACTCCCTTTTTATTGCTCCAGCATTCCCCCAAAATTCCTACCATTTACTGCAAGTCCAAGAACAAGCTTTAAACACGCACACACACCTCCAATACTTCCTGGAGCAGCCCAGTTCAGGAAGCTTGGTCACTGTGTGTCCTTGTCTCATGGAGGGTTCCCTGGGACTGCGGCACAACCCGGAGCAGAGATGTGTTGTTGCGAACTCCCACACGGCCAGGCTAGGCAAGGCAAAGCAAAGCAAGGTAGCAAGATGTCGGTTACAGCAAGTGTGGCTAGAAAAATGCAACACTTGTTCCTGACAAAAGCTTTAAATCCTATTCCCCAGGTGAGCTTTGTGAAGAGGGGCAGGGCACCCTCCTTCCGAATAGTCTGGTTGCCCTGCAGCCTGAGTCCAACAGGGCCCTTAAGTTGGCTTTTAGACCTGACTCTTGAAAGCTCAGTTCTATGGGGATTGTTAGAGGTGTGATTGGGCTACTTACCAGGGGATCATTTCAAAGGGAACTTTTATTGGAAGGTGTTGACAGCAGCAAGAGAAGGCAGGATCTGAGGATTTCCTGGACGATTCAATGTCAAAAGAGTCAAGGAAAACCCCACCCCAACTGTCCATCCAGACGGTTCAAATAGGCCAATCCGCAGGTGTGAAAATGAATGGTAGGTCACAAACATGGTGGACCCCCCCTCTCTCTCTCCCTCCCTCCCTCCCTCCCTCCCCCCACCCTCCCTCCTATCTATCTATCTATCTATCTATCTATCTATCTATCTATCTATCTATCTATTCTATCATCTATGAAATTTATTTGCTGCCCATCTTGTATTCAACAATTTTGGGTGGCTCACAGCATAAAAACATAAAAAACATTAAAATCAATATTCTTAGAACACAGTGGATAAGATTAACAAGTAAAATCATTAACATCAGATGGGAAAGAGCAGAGCTGGGCACGCAGGGGTGGGGAGGTGGAATTAAATTTTAGTTCATCAACCAATTCCAGTATGAAGCTTCTCCATCGGGTCCCCAAGCCATCTGGCAGAGCCAGGTCGTAAGGCTCTTCGAAGACGTCAGGAGGGAGGGAGGGAAAAGGCATAAGATGTTTCAGAGAGCAGGAGCTTCCCAGAAGGCTCATCTCATGGAGGTTTTTTAAAATCTTTCCCTTTTAAATATGATTTTTTTTCCTGGTGTTTGCTGGTATTTTACTCTGAGCGCTGGATTAAAATCTTGGAGGAATTTCTAGAGGTGTCGGAAGCATCAGTCCCTTGTGTAACATCTCACTTCTCCTCCACGAGAGAAGCCAACAAGTTGGATCATTTCCTGTAGAAAATTAACGGAAGATTCGTTTGTTTTAGGATGCTGAGAGGCAGCACCAGGAAGTCATCTCAATATACCGGACACACCTTCTTAGTGCTGTTCAGGTGCGTCATCCTGCAGGGACTTGGAGGGGGAGGGTTGCTGTTAGGGTTTGCTTGGCCTGGGTGACTTCTTCCAGGACTGTTGCTCTCGTGCTGGAGTGTGACCGCTGTCTCTCTTAAGGCTTAGGCCCCGAGACTTATTCAAGTAATCCATCCTCAGACCAAGAATGGGCTGCTCTTCAATGTTTAGTAGTTTACCTTTTTAAAGGTCTCCTTTTAATTTTTCAGGGTCACATGGATGAAGATGTGCAGGCAGCCTTGCTCCAGATCATCCGCATGCGACAGGGACTGATTTGCTATGGGAATTGAGGCTCCAGCTGGCTTTTTAGGCTGCAGGCAACTTTGCCAACTTCTTAATGTCCCTTAGTGCTTAGGAGTTGGTAACTCATTACCAACCCCATCCCCCCCCCAGCTGCTTGTAGCAGGAATGCGGAAACATATTTACACAAACCCATTTTTAAACAAAATGAAAAGATCACCCGTGATTTGAAAAATAGAAGCTTTTATTTATAAGTAGTCAAAATGCTGACCAAAGTTCTCCTGAATGTCAGACTGACAGCCTTAAGAGAATGCTAATCCTGCCTTACCCAGACATCTCCCCTCCCCCTCCTTGCAGATGTCAGGTCCTGAGCCAGGAAGCTCAGAGAAGTGGGCCTGCGTCTTGCGGAAAGGGGGGCTAGACGAGGCTGACAGTGTTTTATCCTGGAACTGGCCTTGAGGCTCTCTCCCCCCCCCCCCTGCTCCATGGTGGCTTGGCTGGCCAAGCTGCCTCTTTGAAGACTAGCTAAAAGTAGTAATGCCTTTTTATTGCTGTTTTCGGGAGAGAAAAATACATCAGATAATACTTTGCTTTTTACAAGATACTTTTTCATAAGAGTGTTTATTACTGATTTATTTGTAGCTTTAAGGACAGCAGGACTGGATAGATAAAAATGAAAAGCTGTTATGCAACCTTGAAACGCAGCAGCTTAAAATTTGTGTTCGATCGTTATTTTTTTTTAAAAAAGAAAAAAAATCAACTGTTTACAGATAAGCTAATTAACAACTAAAATAGTTGGGGAAAAAATGTTAAATTTTTTTTTTTAAAAATGCAGAAGCAAAAGAACACCTGTGCCTCTTGTAGTGGGCTTGGCTGTAGTGCTGGACCCCCCCCCCTTTGCAGCTACAGGTTGGAGGCAGTCAAGGGCCGAAGACCAGCTTGTCCTTTCCAGATCTGTAGCTTGTTGAGGAAGGGCCATCTTCCTAGAGCACCAAGTGTGTCTCTTCAGTTACCCATGGAATCTAATTGTGTTCTTACGTATGTTCTGTCAAGCGGTGGCTGTGGCTGTCAGCCGTGGCTCTACTCAACCTGTAGTGGGGACCTCTGCTGAAAGGGGCTCCCGGAAAGACCCCTTCCTCTGGGGAAACATTGCTCCTGCTGTGCCTTGGCTTGTGCCAGTTGTATTCCAAACAATGGGCCCTAATTGCTCAAATTCTTTGATCTCGTGCTAAGGTGATTAATAGCAGCATCTTAAAATACAGTATTTTGTAAATGATGTATGATAATCCACTATAAAGGATACTATATCTGCAGGGAAAACCTTTTGGTAAGAGAATTAATTTGGCATAGATGTTATGTGTTTTAGGAATAAATATAAAGGACTGGAAAGTTTGGTGTTGCTTTTTAAGTAACTTTGGAATAGTTCCAAAGCAGATATATGGAGTTCTGGGGTTCTGGAAAAAAAATCCACCTTTTTACATGGAAATGTGAAAAGCAGATTGCTTCAAAATTCTTGCCCTTTGTCCACCTGAAAAGTGGACCTTCCAGGCACAAGGAACTAGAATGTGTGGACTGCAATGGAGTACGGGCTCCATCGTTATTTTTCTGAGGTGACAGGAATTGCAGGTGATTGTAAACAGAGGAGAAGAAGTGGGGAAGCTTAACCTGGTGGGCTTAATATGTGTGGGGAGAAGGTTGATTTCAAAACAGAAATTCTGAGAATGCCTCTTGTGTTGCTCTTCCTGAAAGCTTAGATTAACCAATTCACCAAGTGCTCTTGTTCTCAGCAACTTGAATAACTGAACAATAATTGCCTGGTTTTGATATATTAATACTTACAAGTATTATCATTCTCTTTTCTCTGGGAGGTATTTATGTATTTCTAGTCTCCCTTTTACACTACATATCAATAAACCTTTATTTTCTGTGTCGCTTCTCTTGTACTTTATTGAAATGGCATGCTGCCGTTTTGGGTGGGTGGGGGATACAGCAAAATGGTGGCTGCTTTATATTTCTGGCTTATAAATAAAAACTTCAAATGCCACGACACAATAACGAGAATACAAAGTAAGCAGAAAAGCACTTATGTCTATAAAATCTGCATTCAAGCATCATCAAAATGGAGGAGTTATTCTTGGAGGCTGAGTTTGGCTGTGCTGTGCTGTGCAAGGCAAATCTTGGGAGCCTTCTGGCTACCCATACAAGTAAATTAATTTGTCAATGGATTTTGAGCTTACTCAAATAGCTGGAAGTGCCTGAGAGAGATCGAGGAGCCCACCAAGATTCTTCCCCTCATTCCTGGGTCTAGGAGGTTGGATTTCCGGTTCGGGTGGTGTTGATGAAAACCAGGCTCATATGCAGCAGAACCGCGTTTATTCAAGCAACTGGCATGTGTGTGATTCTACCAATGTTTGTCTCCTGAGTTTCAGGTGCAGCCTTGGCCATGACTCCAAGGCCTGGCAGAGGGTTGATAATGTGAGAGCTGAAGATGGTGGATGTGACTATTAGTTCTTTGCCAGGCTCAGATAACTTCCTAGTCCATATGCAGTTTATTGCCTTCTGTGACGCTACAAGAGTAGGAAGCTGATTAGGATGGCCTACCCTAAGGATGTACAGGTAATTCTCTACCAGTTGCTTAACAAAGTTGGAAGTTACGACAGAGTTCCCCAGAAAAATTTATGACCAACTTTCAGAGTCACAACAGCCACCCACACCTTAGCAGTCATGTGGTCACATTTTGGGCAGCTGGCAATGACTTACCTTTACAGCCATTTTCAGCATCCAGCGAATGTGGCCAGTTTCCAACATTTACTTCCAATTTCAGTCTCACTTTCGACTACCGTATGTCATGGTTCCAATAGATGAGACCAGTAGAAATAAGAACTGAGGCAATTGCTTTCCTCAAAGAACACTTTCAATGGCTACATAATATCAGCATAAAGGTGAAACCAAGACTGAGTCGCCCTCCCCCCACTCAAAGGTTACAAAGTAAAAGTTAAATTCCCCACCCTTTGATGTGTCATAAATCACAATCCCCAATTAACACCTTTGGGGGGAATCTCTTAACGGTAGCTCCAGCCCAACCAAATACTTAGGCTGCTTGACCTTGGTTCCCACAAGAAAGTTATTGTTTTGACTAAACTAGAAGAATGCATCCCCCGCCCATTGCTGTGGCAAACAAAAACCGAATAAACATGGTTGCATTCAGAGTCTTTGAAGGTTTGACAGTCGGATCCCCTAGAGAAGAGAGAAATTCTGTGAGTGGAAAAGAATTCAGAGTTAGAAATCAACCCCTAGGCTTATTTGGATGCTTATCATAAAATTTACGTATTTATCAGTTTTTACATCAGCACTTTTCACCCAGGTGGCCTCTGATAGTGGGTAACCTTTCCCTTATACAACTTTGAGTCAAGGATTCGTTTTATTTCATAATGAGTCTCTCCCTCCACAACTAGGGGACCTGGTTCCTGTTTGGGAGGAGGTCTCAATGAGGACTCTTGGTATGGTTTCAATAGGCTGCAGTGAAACACAGGGTGAATTTTTCCCAAAAAGGGAGGAAGCTTTAATTCTACTGTGACTGGGTTTATAATTCGCACTATGGGAAAGGTCCAAGGAACTTTGGTCCCAATTTTTTGCTAGGTAGTTTAAGTCTTAGATATTTTGTAGAGAGGTAAACTTTTCCCCCCACATGAAATTATCTCTGGGGTGCCCTTCTCTTCTCTGCCTGCTGTTTGTAAATCTTTGAGGCTTTGATTAGAGCCGCTTTTGCATTGTCCCACATGGTTTTCCAAGAAGTCACCCATTGATTTAAAGTCAGAAATTGGAGGATCCTGAATAAACTCCCTACCAGTGGCTATTTTAAAAGGAATGAGTCCAGTGCTGCTATGTATAGTGTTATTGTAAGCCACCTCAGCAAAGGGGAGGAGGCCAGCTCAAGAAGTCTGTTGGTAGTCCACATAGCACCTAATATATTGCTCCACCATAGAGTTAGCTTTTTCAGCAGCTCCATTAGTAGACAGATGAAAAGCCGATGACAGTCCCTGTGTGGACCCAATAAGTTTCAGAAAGTCTCTCCAGAACTTGGCAGTGAATTGTACCTCTATATCTGAAATAATCTGCTTTGGAGCACCATGGAGTTGGTAGATATGTTTGAGAAAAATTCTAGCCAACTTCTTAGTGGAGGGAAGACTGGTGCAGGCAATGAAATGAGCTTGTTTAGAAAAAAGGTCAGTCAGTTCATATTACCGTATTTCCCTTGTTGTTAGTTGCGAAGTTGTGTCCGACCCTTTGTGATCCCATGGACAATCTTCCTCCAGGCCTTCCTGTCCTCTACCATCTTCTGGAGTCCATTTAAGCTCACGCCTCCTGCTTCAGTGACTCCCTCCAGCCACCTCATTCTCTGTCGTCCCCTTCTTCTCTTGCCCTCCACCTTTCCCAGCATGAGGCTCTTCTCCAGTGAGTCCTTCCTTCTCATTTAGAAGCTCAAAGCTTCGTGACAAGAGGAAAACTGGGGCAACCTAAGGCCCACATAGTTCCAAATAGGTGAAGTAAGAAAGCAGCAGAGGCAGAAGACTCTGCCAAGACACCAAAGAGTTCACAAGTAAAGATTCCATATGCAAACCATGGGAGCAAAAGGAGTTCAGCTGGCGGCGGGGGGGGGGGGAGAGAATCCAGACAGAAGCCTTTCCCCTCCCCTGCCCTGCCCTTTCCTTCTCCCCTCTTTCCACCCAGTTCAGCCCAGTACCCCATGAGAGACTCAGCTCCACACCTGAGCCAGCAAAGAGGGACCCTGGCAAAGAGAATGGGTGGGGAGGCTTCAAGCTCCTGGGCTTCAAGGCAGGTTGCACTGCCAGAAGGAGACCCAGGCTGCTGCTTCCTCCCTGGAAGAGAGCTGAGGGGAGGGCGTCTCCCCTGAAACGCTCTGGACAGGCCCGCTGAAGTCTTCCAGGAGCACAGGGAGAAGCCCTTTGGCAGAGGCAAACCTGGGCAAGCAGGTGGCCACAGGAGCCAGGGAATCCGAAGGTGCTTTGGGGCCAACGTGGCTCAGGGGCTGTGCCAGGCTCTCACTTGGGTCCTCTTCGGCCAATGGCCACCTGAGGAAGAAATCAAGTCCAACCTGCTCTGCTGACGCCATCCCAGCTGAGGTTACCCTTGTTTCTGAAGGGCAGAAGAAGTAAGCAACTTTCTTTGCATAAAATATAATAAACACACCTTGGAAGTAAGCGATACTTTGAAGCAATGGTAAGGTGAGTTGCATTCGAACACCATGTACCTTGTGAGAGAAGCAGACATCTGAGTGGATTATTTGGGGGGAGGGGGAGAAAAAGATTGGCTCCAGGAAACTACAGACCGATCAGTCTAACTTCAATACCTGGGGAAATCCTGGAAAAGATAATCAAAAAACAGATCTGCGATCAACTAGAAGCAAACAAAGTCATAACCAGTAGCCAGCACGGGTTTGTCAAAAACAGATCATGCCAAACCAATCTTATCTCATTCTTTGATAAAGTGACTAAACTAGTAGACCAGAGAAATGCTGTGGACATGGTATACTTAGATTTCAGTAAGGCATTTGATAAAGTAGACAAAGGAGTAGATAAAGTTACCTACTCCTTGGTAACCTAGAAGAAAGGTGGAATAGACAACATCACCACCAGATGGATCTGTAGATGGCTGACAAACCGTACTCAGCGAGTGGTCCTCAATGGCACTACATCCACATGGAGAGAAGTAAGCAGTGGGATACCACAAGGTTCCATCTTAGGCCCAGGACTCTTCAATATCTAACAAGTAACATATATTAGTCAATTATGATTGAGCAACTGCCTTGCTTTCTGTCCAAATAGCACAAGAATTAAAAAAAACTATTATTAAACCTTATCTTGAGTGAGTTTGACTCATTTGTTTTATAACTAGCACCCTAGTGGACAGTTAGAAGCTGTTTTCCATTTGTCCCCCTCTTTGATCCTCATACTATAATAAGCCTCTCGTAAATCCATTTAATAAATATCTTGCCTTTGGCTATATGGGCTAGCATGTCCTTCATTAGGGGCAAGGGGTAAACATTGTCCACACACACCCCTTTTAGTCCTCTATAGTCAACACAAAAATGAAGCAACCCATCCTTTTCCTCTCAGAACAAGATGGGGGCTGCCATCCAGGGCCATGCCGGTTGAATAAATTCATGGGCAAGGTCAATGAACACCCATAACTCATCTAGCTCTCTTGGGGTCATCAAATACAGTTTTGATTTGAGTAGTTTAGTTCCTAGTAGGATCTTAATGGCACAGTCCATTGGCCAGTGAAGTCTGATCCTTTCTTGCTGAATACCCCTCTCAGGTCTCAATACTCTTGGGGGTTGGAGGCAAAATCCTCCCCTGTTCTAGTACTGCAGCACCTGATTCGCAGGATGAAGGAGCTGCCTCCCAAGTCTTCTCAGTCCTGGGAGGGGGGACATTTTGCTCAGATTTTTAGCAGTCCCCTACTCCAATTTACGTAAGGGTTCCACTTCCTCAACCATGCCAGCCTTAGCACCAAGAGGCGCTCCATTCAAGGCCCCCATTTGTAGGGCCCCCATTTGCATTTCTACGGGCTTGGTGATGAACCTCATTGGGATGCCCCATGCTACTGATCCATCTAGTTGGCAAAACACAACTGGCACTTTCATCTACCTTAAGCAGACCCCCAATTCCTCTATGGTGGCTGGTTTGACTAGGAACCTGGTGCAGCCCAAGTCTAGGAGAGCTGATCTGGTGGTTCTCAGCCCCGAAGCTTGGAAATTTATGTTTACAGGAACCATTAGTGGTGCAATCATATCACTTAGCAGGGGGTCGTCATCGGTATCAGTATCAGTGGGCCCCTGGCCTTTGCCTGGTGAGGTCAGAGTTCATTCATCATTGGGGAGGGGATGAACTCAACTAACTCCATCCCTTTTGTCTCCTTGGGATTCTGTGGTAGCTTGGTGGCCTTCCCAGTAGGAACACTCTTCTTGGTGGGTTGGACAGTCTTGCATTCCGCTGCTCAGCACCCTTCCTGGCCACACTTGAAGCAGGCAGTGGAGCACGGCTGAGGGTTAGGTGGTCTCACCGTCTCTCTCATCTCTGGAGGTGAATTTTTCCATGGCCAAGTCAGACGGTACTTGTTTTATACCTGGTCAATTTCTACCTCTTCGGCCAAGACCTACCAGTCATGGAGGGTCAAGGGGGCTCCTCTTGAGATGCAAACATTGTATAAGTCATTGTTTTCAAGCTACAAAGACTTATTGTTATTAAAGGTAAAGGTAAAGGTTCCCCCGCACATGCGTGCTAGTCGTTTCCAACTCTAGGGACTGGTGCTCATCTCTGTTTCAAAGCTGAAGAGCCAGTGCTTGTCCGAGGACGTCTCTGTGGTCATGTGGCCGGCATGACTAAATGCCAAAAGTGCACGGAACGCTATTACCTTCCCACCGTAGTGGTCCCTATTTTTCTACTTGCATTTTTACGTGCTTTCGAACTGCTAGGTTGGCAGAAGCTGGGACAAGTAACAGGCGCTCACTCTGTTACGCGGCACTCAGGATTCGACCCGCCAAACTGACGACCTTCTGATAGACAAGCTCAGCGTCCTAACCCACTGAGCCACCGTGTCCCTTATTGTTATTAGGACAGCCATATTGCTTCTATCTTGCCTACTGTTGCGAGGGGGGAGGGAAGAGCTTGGGATCCACAGGTGTTCCCTATCAGTGTGACAGCCGAGATGGCTGAAGAGAGGTTTTGGCAAACCAAAGTTTTCTTCTCATAACAATTGCTGGGAGATTAATTGGATAATGTGACTGGAACTGTCAGAGAAGGAGGGAAAGTTTTACTTGTTTAATTATCTGTTTCCAACCATATTGCCAGAGCAAGCTTTCCTTCTATCATACCAGTATGCTATGTCTAAGTTTATATTGGAGATCACCATGTCTCTGATGTTTTACTTCGTTGGGTTTTTCACTAAACTAGCTCTCTTTCAATATCAGTTCCACTAAGGGGTCCTGAAACCCAAAGCTCTTTCTGGTAGCCTACAGAGGGGTAGTAAAGTCTCAGGAGAAGATGCCTGAAACAGAGCAGCGGGCTAGAGCAGGGCCAGGGTTCATTAGTGGGACCCCAGCCAGGGCCGAAAGCAGCTTTGAAACCCCACCAGCATCAATAGGCCCTAAGGAACAGGTTGGGCAAAAAGGAGCCAGCCCAGGAGCGTCTTCTAGGGTTCGGCTATCATCTGCAGATTATTGATTTCCACTTCTACTCCTCCATCTAAGCCAGGGGTGTCAAACTGCCGGCCCGCGGGCTGGACGCATCACAACAGAACCGCGCCCACCCCGTTGCCGGCAATGGGGGGAAAAGCTCTGATACGTCACGCAATGTCACGTGACGTCGTGAGTTTGACATGTCTGATCTAAGCCATTAATGTAGATGTCGAAGAGTCCTGGGCCTAAGATGGAACCTTGTGGTGCCCCCTGCTTATTTCCCTCCATGTAGACATAGTAACATTAAGGGCTACTCGTTGAGTACTGTTTGTCAGCCAGCTCCAAATCCATCTGGTGGTGATCGTGTCTATCCTACATTTTTCTAGTTTACCGAGAAGAAGGTTGTGGTCTACTAGACTTCAGCAAAAAAAAAGGTCATTTACATTGTCGCTTACTTAATTTTCATAATGTTTTCTTTATTATCAGAGGAAGAAATTAACCCAAAAATTTATTTATGTACCAGTTTCAAACAGTAACAGCTTGCTAATTGCTTGTTACATGCTTAATAAGCTTACCGCAGATGCTAATGAATTGAGGGCTCACTGTTTCAAAGGTGCTCCATGTAGCAGAATTCTATTTTGGCAGCTTAATTAGTGCAATAATTATGTGCCTGTTGCTCCTTCTTTCAAACAAATACTGTCGAGCTTAAAAGATTAAAGTGAATTATATCACACAAAATAGCTTTTCTTAAGGACTCTGCTGCTACAAATCTGGGTCTGTTCCAAATATAGATGAGGTGAAGAACCCGGAAGGGGGTGCATCTGCACAGACATAGGGCTGCTGCTTTACAACTGCAATGTTTCTGCGTCCAGTTTCTTGAAGCCAAGCCTCATTCTTGGAGACGACCAGGTAGCTTCCCAGTTCTGCAACTGTTAATGTGAGCACTCAGCCTTTATGGCCCCTTCCCATCTCTCATCCAATCCAGCTACATTAGCAGCACTGAGCACTCCGAGCCATTATCTGTCTCACCATGACTTCTGATGGGTCTAAATCCACTGTATTTATACATATAAAAATTAAAGAATGTTGCTAAGGTGAATATTAGATATTTGCCAAGCACTGACTTGGAATATCTCGCATTAAGATAAAGGCTTTAAAAACAAAGCATGTTTCTTCTGACCGTAGAAGGATTGATTCAACCAATGACTTTCCTTCATATAACAGAAAGTGCTTAAAAAGGTTAACCGTGTTAACTTCAGTGTATTGGAAGTAAGAAATAGCATTTACTCACATACTATAATATGGGCTTGTCCTGCTATTGCCATTACAGTCTAATATTCATGTTTGTTAATCAAAATATCAATATGATTTAAGAAACTTTTGAATTATATAACACAATTGTATAACTTTTTGGGATTGATTGCTATATCTTGTGTAGATAATTATGGATTGAGCAGAAACAGCAAAAAAGATTCGGAATTTTGGAAATAATTTTTTTGGGTTGATGCTACATATTGTTCTGTTCCAGCCTCCGCGAATACTGCTCAACTGCTTACTTGTGAGGAAAAACCCCTTTGCATGGAACAAGGCAGGACTTTGTAAGAAAAAGCCCCTTTTATTTTGACACAGATTTTTGTGGAACAAACTCCAACCAGTCCTTTAGCTGTTGACACAAACAAGATTCATGCACAAGTTGTTTAAAATTTCCAAGACCAACCATCCGGCCAATGGAGGCACCTGAAGCAGAGACTTTCCCAAAACATCTTCTTGGCCGATGGTTGGTTACTGGGGCTGTGTGGACTCAAGTTCGTTTCAATTTGCTTCGTCACCCATTTTTCTTCAGATCTTGCCTGACTTCTGCTGTATTAATTTCTTTCTTAGTAAAAGAACATTTTCTCTAAATGTATGGAGCCAAGGGTTTTTTTCTCCTTAGGGATTGAATGGAGGCAGCAGGCATTAGGCAAGATCTGTTTTCATGGTCAACCTGGAGATGGCAATCTACCATGGGTTGTTGTTGTTAGCTGCAAAGTCATGTCCGACCCATCATGACCCTATGGACAACATTCCTCCAGGCCTTCCTTTCCTCTACCATCTTCTGGAGTCCATTTAATCTCATGCCTACTGCTTCAGTGACTCCCTCCAGCCACCTCATTCTCTGTCGTCCCCTTCTTCTCTTGCCCTCAACCTTTCCCAGCATTAGGCTCTTCTCCAGTGAGTCCTTCCTTCTCATTAGGTGGCCAAAGGATTTGAGTTTCAACTTCAGGATCTGGCCTAAAGAGCAGTCAGGGTTGTTCTTCTCTAGGACTGACCGATTTGATCGCCTTGCAGTCCAAGGGACTTACAGGACTCTTCTCCAGAACCACAGTTCAAAGGCCTCAATTCTTTGGCGCTCAGCCTTTCTTATGGTCTAACTTTCACTGACATACATTGCAACTGGGAAGACCATAGCCTTGAATATACACACTTTTGTTGACCATGGGTACTGAGCATCTAAATGCCTAGTCACAAGAGTGAACTGGAGGAGACCAGGATCATGGCTGGGTTCCACCCCCCCCCTCAGATCACGCCATGCTTAAGATGAGGCAAAATGGCTGGAGGAGCTGGATCTTGACGTGGAACCTGTCAGGCCCAGATGGTCACTGGGCATAGGGAAGACCCAGAGCAGCAACCTTGAGGATAACCTTCACCTGAGGAAGCAAAGAGGTGTGTGTGTGCGTCTGCTACAGAATCACCTGTCAGCCATGCTCTCCATGCCTCGGATCAGCTGCAGCGCCATGGAAAGCATGGAGGATTCAGGGAGAGTGCAAGGCAAGGAGTGTCAACAGTAGTGTAACCAGATAGCAGGGTTTGCCTATGTATGTGTGCACACAGGCATGTGGGGTGCAGGCAGGAGACCCTATGCCATGTCAGACAAATGGTTGTCCAATCTCTTCTTAAAAACTTCCAATGATAGAGTACTCGCAGCTTCTGGAGGCAAGTTGTTCCACTGGTTAATTGTTCTCACTATTAAGATGTTTCTCCATAATTCGAAATTGGTTCTCTCCTTGATCAGTTTCCATCCCTTGTTTCTTGTTTTGCCTTCTGGTGCATTGGAAAACAGGTTAAGCCCCTCGTCTTCGTGGCAACCCATCAAATACTGGAATATTACTATCATGTCAATCAATCAATCAATCAATCAATCAATCAATCAATTAGTATAGAGCTGCAAGGGACCATGGAGGTCTTCTAATCCAACCCCCTGCTCAGGCAGGAGACCCTATACCATTTCAGACAAGTGGCTGTCCAGTCTCTTCTTAGAAACCTCCAGTGTTGGAGCAGCCACAACTTCTGGTGGCAGGCTGTTCCACTGGTTAATTGCCTTCACTGTTAGGACGTGTCTCCTTAATTCCGAGTTGTTGTTTTTTTATCCCATTTATATCCCGCCCTTCTCCGAAGACTCAGGGTGGCTTACAATCTACAGCACGAATCAATGTGCTCCTCTCCTTGATTTGTTTCCATCCATTGTTTCTTGTCTTGCCTTCTGGTGCTTTGGAAAACAAGTCGACCCCCTCCTCTTTCTGGCAACCTCTCAAATCCTGGAATATTGCTATAACGTCACCCCTAGTCCTTCTTTTATCTAGACTAACGAAACCCAAATCCTGCAACTGTTCTTCATATGAATACCTGTGGCTTTCCTTCTGCAACTGCCCACCACAGGTCAAGGTGAACGATCGGGAGATTTCCCCTTTCTATCAAAATAGAGCTGGAAGGGACCTTGGAGGCCATCTAGTCCAACCCCCTGCTCAGGTAGGAAACCCTGTACCATTTCAGGCAAATGGCTGTCCAGTCTCTTCTTAAAAACTTCCAGTGTTGGAGCATTCACCACTTCTGGAGGCAGGTTGTCCCACCGGTTAATTGTTCTAACTGTCAGGAAGTTTCTCCTTAGTTCTAGGTTGCTTCTTTCCTTGGTCGGTTTCCATCCATTTCATCCCATCCCTGCTGGCGGGTGACACTGATTGGCAGGGGAGATCACAAATGTCCCTGTTGACCCTTCCCTATAGCCGTGTCATTGACCAGTAGACCTGAGAAGCCGCTGATTGGGACCTGGTGACTAAACTGGGCTTGACAGGCCTCTCATGTGACTCTGTCTCATTGCATTAAACCACAAAGAGGTCACAATACCACAAACTGCCAGGAGATTCTAGTCAGGCGTGGACGAAGCAGATAAGGATGGGACGAGAGTTAACATCAAGCGGTTAGGATTGGGGTGGCAATCAAAGTGAACAGAATCATTAGATGCTCTCACTGCCTTGAGTCACTAAGTGGAACGTGTGCTGAAGAGTCCTTTGGCTGATTTCAGGTGGTCCTCAACTTACGGCCACAACCGAGCACAAAATTTCTGCAGTTAAGGTTAAGCGAGACATTTCTCCCGGGGTTTTTGCCCCGTTTTATGGCCTTTTCCACAGCAGTTGCCAAGGGGATGGCTGTGGTTGTTAAGTTAGTAACACAGTGGTTACTATAGTCAGGGGTCTTCAAACTTGGCCCTTTTATGACTGGTGGACTTCGACACCCAGAATTCCTCAGCCTGACACACTGGCTGAGGAATTCTGGGAGTTGGCCCACCAGTCATAAAAGGGCCAAGTTGGAAGACCCCTGGTTTACCTGGAAGATTTCACTCCCAGCCGGGCCAGAATGTGTCTTTGTGATTGGCCCCAAAAGGCGATTCGGCCAAACATTGAAACTGCTATACAGGCAGTCCTCGACTTATGGCCACAATTAAGCCCAAAGTCTATCAATCAGAATAGAGTTGGAAGGGACCTTGTAGGTCAATACTACTACTACTACTACTACTACTACTACTACTACTACTACTAATAATAATAATAATAATAATAATAATAATAATGAGGAGGAGGAGGAGGAGGAGGAAGAAGAAGAAGAAGAAGAAGAAGAAGAAGAAGAAGAAGAAGAAGAAGAAGAAGAGGAGAAGGAGGTAATAATAATAATAATAATAATAATAATAATAATAATAATAATAATAATAATAATAATAATAATAATAATAATAAGATGATGATGATGATGATGATGATGATGATGAAGAAGATGATAAAGTTGGAAGGGACCTTGGAGGTCATCTAGTCCAACCCCCTGCTCAGGCAGAAAAACCTATCCCATTTCAGACAAATGACTGTCCAATCACTTCTTAAAAACCTCCATTGCTGGAGCATTCACTGCTTCTGGAAGCAGGTTGTTAATTGTTCTGTCAGGAACTTTCTCCTTAGTTCTAGGTTGCTTCTCTCCTTGATAGGTTTCCATCCGTTGCTTCTTGTCCTGCCTTCAGGTGCTTTGGAGAATAGCTTGACTCCCTCTTCTTTGGGGAAACCCCTGAGATATTGGAAGACCGCTATCATATCCCCCCAAATCCTTCTTTTCTCTAGATTAGCCAAACCCAAATCCTGCAACTGTTCTTCATATTGGAATATTGAGATATTGGAACATGGCTATCACGTCCCCCCTCATCCTATTCTTCATTAAACTAGACATCCCCAATTCCAGCAACCGCCCCTTGTATGTTTTAGCCTCCAGTCCCCTGATCATCTTTGTTGTGTTTCTATGTACTCTTTCTAGAGTCTCAACATCTTTTTTCACATCGTGGTGACCAAAAGCACCTGAAGGCAGGGCGAGAAACAATGGATGGAAACTAATCAAGGAGAGAAGCAACCTGGAATTAAGGAGAAACTTCCTGACAGTGAGGACAATTCATCAGTGGAACTCCTTGCCTCCAGAAATCGTGGGCGCTCCATCCCTGGAGGTCTTTAAGAAGAGACTGGACAGTCACTTGTCTGAGATGGTCTAGGGTTTCTTGCTTGAGCAGGGGGCTGGACTAGGAGACCTCCAAGGTCCCTTCCAGCTCTATTCTATTCCAAAACTGTATGGAGTATTCTAGTCCAACCCCCTGCTGAATCTGGCTTCCCCATTGATTTTGCATGTCAGAAGGTTGCAGAAGGGGATCACGTGATCCCAGGACACTGCGATCCTCGTAAATATGAGTCAGTTCTGATGTGTCTGAATTTTGATCCTGTGACCATGGGATGCTGCAACGGTCCTAAAGGTAAAAAACGGTCACTTCAGTGCTGTCGAAATGTCAAACGGTTGTAAGTTGAGGACTACCTGCATTTATAGACACCATTTCAGACCGTGAAGTCATATCACTTCTATAAACAGCAAGAAAGCATTTGAAGCACATTTATAACCATAGAAGCAAAAGGAAAAGAGAGCTCAGTATAAAATCAAAATAGGTGTGGAGAGGATGGCCTTGAGGGAGAGAAGGGAGAACCAGAGAGAGAAAGAGGAAAACACGGATTAGAGAAGAGCAAAAAAGATGGCCAGGGGGCCAGAGGCTAAAACATACGAAGAACGATTGCAGGAACTGGGCCTGGCTCATCTAGTGAAGAGAAGGACCAGTCTTCCAATATCTCAGGGGCTGCCCCAAAGAAGAGGGAGTCAAGCTGTTCTCCAAATCCCCTGAAGGCCAGACAAAGAATGAGGGATGGAAACTAACCAAGGAGAGATTCAACCTACGAATAAAGAGAAACTTCCTGATATTTGGAACAATTAACCAGTGGAAACAACTTGCCTTCAGGAATTGTGGAAGCTTCATCACTGGAGTCTGTTAAGAAGAGATTGGATAAACATTTCTCTGAAATGGCATTGGGTCTCCTGCTTAAGCAGTGGGTTGGGCTAGAAGACCTCCGA
Source organism: Vipera ursinii (assembly GCF_947247035.1). Taxonomy (NCBI): domain Eukaryota; kingdom Metazoa; phylum Chordata; class Lepidosauria; order Squamata; family Viperidae; genus Vipera; species Vipera ursinii. Next base: position 3,503,781 of record NC_139524.1, on the reverse strand, counting down.
AGTCCCTTCCAGCTGTAAGTCAATTCTGGGAGTTGACGTCCACACGTCTTAAAGCTGCCAAGTCTGAAAAATACTATGCTAAGATCAGTCTTTCTCAACCTTGGCAACTTTCTGATGTCTGGACTTGGCTGGCTGGAGAATCGAGTCCATACATTTGATTAAGGAGAGAAGCAACCTGGAACTAAGGAAAAACTTCTTGGCAGTGAGAACAATTAACCAGTGGAACTACCTGCCTCCAGAAGTTGTGGGCGCTCCAATTTGGGAGATCTTTAAGAAGACTCTGGACAAGCCCATCTTTCTTTCTTATTTCTATAGATGCCAATCCCATCAAATGGCTTTGGGAGGCTCACAATTCAAAACATATTTTTCAGTTAAAATTCTAAAAAACATTTTAAACAGTAGAATCAGTAAAAAAAAAACCATTAAAACAGGAAAATCCCAGTAATTTTTGCACTTTAGAGTGCAAAGCTTTAGAATAGAATAGAACGGAACGGAAAGGAACGGAACAGAACAGAACAGAACAGAACAGAACAGAACAGAATAGAATAGAATAGCTGGAAGAGACCTTGGAGGTCTTCTAGTCCAACCCCCTGATCAGGCAGGAACCTCTATACAATTTCAGACAAATGTCTGTCTAGTCACTTCTTAAAAACCTCCAGTGTTGGAACACTCATAACTTATGGAGGCAAGTTGTTCCACTGGCTAATTGTTCTCACTGTCAGGAAATTCTTCCTAAATTCCAGGTTGCTTCTCTCCTTGATTAGTTTCCATCCGTTGCTTCTTGTCCTGCCTTCGGGTGCTTTGGAGAATAGGTGGACCCCCCTCTTCTTTGTGGGACCCCCTCAAATACTGGAAGACTGCTATCATGTCCCCCCCAAATCCTTCTTTTCTGTAGATAGGCCAAACCCAAATCCTGCAACCATTCTTCATATATATTTTTTGTCTTCCAGGCCTTTAATCATCTTAGTTGCTCTTCTCTGCACTTTTTCCAAAATCTCAACATCTTTTTTTTTGTAACGTGGTGACCAAAATTGGATGGTGTATTTCAGGCACGGCCTTACTAAGGCTTTATAAAGCGGTACTAGTACTTCATGCCATTCTGATTCTGTGCCTCTGTTTAACTAGTGAAATCCCGCATTCTCCCAACTTTGCTGTTGCAATTTGCAAATAAGAATATTATAATCTGCCAAAGGAGCCTCTGTTTATGAACAAATGGTACAAGAATTGATTATAAAACAGATGTTTGCAAAGTCTTTACACGCTAGGTGAAACTGCACGCACCGCAGAACATAGGTCTGGAAAAGATAAATCAAAAGGCTTAATAAGGGTGGCACTGTTTTACAGTGGTTCTCCTCCTACCTCCTGGGTCGTTCGCAGTCGGTGTTGGAAGGAGGGCAGAGGTCGGCCTCGAGGCCTCTCATTTGTGGAGTCCCTCAGGGGTCGGTCCTCTCGCCCCTCCTGTTCAACATCTATATGAAGCCGCTGGGTGAGATCATTCATGGTTTTGGGATGGGGTATCATCAGTATGCTGATGATACCCAGCTTTTTATCTCCACCCCAAATCAACCCAGTGATGCCCTCGACGTGATGTCCCATTGTCTGGAGGCGGTTAGGGTCTGGATGGGGAGGAACAGGCTTCGACTTAATCCCGACAAGACCGAGTGGCTGTACATACCGGCATCTCGGGTAATCCAGCCTATTCCATCTTTAACTATGGAGGGTGAGGTGTTACCCCCTGTAGATAGGGCTCACAACTTGGGTGTCCTCCTTGACTCACAGCTCAGTTTGGAAGATCATATAGGAGCTGTGACCAGGGGGGCTTTTGCCCAGGTTCGCCTGGTGTGCCAGTTGCGGCCCTTTTTGGACCGAGATGCCCTACGTACAGTCACTCATGCGCTCGTGACCTCTCGAATAGACTACTGCAATGCTCTTTACATGGGGCTGCCCTTGAGGCTCCAACTGGTGCAGAATGCGGCCGTGCGAGTTGTGATGGGGGTCTCCCAATACTCCCATGTAACACCTCTGCTCCGCGAGCTGCATTGGCTCCCAGTTGCCTTCCGGGTGATATTCAAGGTGCTGGTGATGACCTACAAAGCCCTAACTGACATGGGTCCGGATTATTTACGGGAGCACCTTCTGCCGGCGTCAACTTCCCATCGTCCTGTGCGCTCCCACAGAGAGGGCCTCCTCAGGGTGCCGTCGGCCAGGGAGTGCCAGCTGGCGGCCCCCAGGGGAAGAGCATTCTCTGTGGGCGTGCCTGCCCTCTGGAATGAGCTCCCTGTTGAGCTCCGGATGGCTCCCAACCTTCGCTCTTTTTGCCATGACCTGAAAACTTGGTTATTTGAGCTTGCTGGCCTGGACTGAGGGATTGGGATTTTAAATTTTAGAATTTGATTTACTTGGTTGGGGCTAAACTTAATTTAATTTATTTTTAACTTTGTATGCTATGTGTTAATTGCCCTGTACACCTATATATATATATATATATATATATATATATATATATATATATATATATATATATATATATATATATATATATATATATATATATATATATATAATGAATTCTAAGACAACTCAGGGTTGAAGAACGAGAACAGGATGATAGCATTTGTTGTGATTCCGGGTCAGCCTGTGGTTTCGGCAGTTGGGTCGGACGAATCAGAGGAGGAGGGGGGTCTTGAAGACCTTGCTGAGGGGGTTGAAGATCTTGCTGATGATAGCCCTCAGGCAGGCCCCTCCCACTTGGTCACCATGAAGACCCAGCTGTGTGAGCCTGACAGTGTGGATGAAGATGACCCACAGCTGGCCCTGTTCAAGGACGTCCGACGCAGGAGACAGTCAAGTAGGAGTAAACAGAGGAAGGCTGTGGGGCTTCTCGGAAGGAGTCAGAGAGAGGCCACGCCCTGAACTCTTTATAAAGGGAATTTTGGGGAGGGCTGGTTTGCTGAAAGCAACCGCTCAGATAGTGTTTCAAAGCTCCGGTATCTTGGTACGTGTCTTGTTTGTTTTTTGTAGTAATAAATTTGGCAGACGTCATTCCAGCCTCTTGCCGTTTATAAAGGGGTTGCCATTTCTGCAGGGCCGGTAGCAGGCTGGTACAGAACAGCATTCAGAAAATACAGGATTGTTCAGTGTTGTTTACCAAACCTCTATAGGTAGTCCTCGAGTTAAAACTTAGTGCCTGAAGTTGCAGCAGCACTGCAAAAAGTAATTGTCATCTTTCACACTTATGGCCGTTTCAGCATCCCCATGGTCACATGATTTACATTTGGATGCTCAACAGCTGACTCACATTTATGATGGTTGCAGTGTCCTGGGGCGGGTGGTGTCACATGATGAAAATCCGTGTGATGGGCAACTGGTTCATATTTGTGATGGTTGCAACGTCCCAGGGTCACGTGCTCAACTTTTGCGACAAAGTTAAGAGGAGGAAACCAATTTCACTTTACAACCATGTTATTCATTTAACAACTGCAGCTGTGTTGTGGCAAGAAAGGCTATCAAATGGAGCCAAAACAACCAATGTATCACTTAGCAACATACATTTTGGGTGCAATGGTGGTCGTGCATTGTGGGGGGCTGCGAAATTGCATGTAGAGTCCACATCTGGAAAATAAATATCAAATCATAACCGTTTTAGCACAAGCATTAATGAATGGTTCTCAAGGTGGAAGAACTCAATGTGACAGTTGCACAGATAAAGATGGACCCACAATTCACATATCCCCCCCACACACAGAGTTAGTCACAATGGGTTGATTTTGAATCTCCTGCTTGGGGGGGGAAGGCAGGATGGAGAAGAATGCGTTTCTTGGAAGGAGCAAGATAAGACAGAGAAGCTAGATAGAAATCAAACATTTATCTTCTTTGCCCATTAAAACTGTTGCAACCACAGAAAGCCAGGGAACTTTCCAGAAACAGGAGATACAAATCAGATCAGCAGTTCGATCAGTGGCCTTCATGCAGTGGTAGAGGGTCCCTTTCCCCAGCATAAGAAGACAAAGAGAGAGAGATTTTAAAAAAGGATTACCGGTATCTTATTTAAGCGAAAAATGTTGCTGTCTGAAGATATCGAGAGATCAGGTAGCAATTTCCTTGAAGGAGTCAGTTAAATGCGGTGGGAGGTGTGAATTTTTGGGCTGCGTGCCTTGGTATAAAAGGGCTGCCTGCCTTTTGGTTTCACAACTGCCTCTTTGCCTTCCGTAGGACAGCCCTGCTTGAGGTGAGGTCTCCGTTTTCTTGCTAAAGTCCCCTCTGTGTAGTTCTTACAAAAAAGCCATGCTTTATTTCTCCAGTAGGAATTGGAATGGAATGGAATGGAATGGAATGGAAAGGAATAGAATAGAATAGAATAGAATAGAATAGAATAGAATAGAATAGAATAGAATAGAATAGAATAGAATAGAATAGAATAGAATAGAATAGAATAGAATGGGATGGGATGGGATGGGATGGGATGGGATGGGATGGGATGGGATGGGATAGGATAGGATAGGATATGGAATGCAATAGCAATAGAATAATATACTGGACTGCAATAGAGTAGAATGGAATGGAATGGAGTAGAATAGAATAGAATAGAATAGAATAGAATAGAATAGAATAGAATAGAATAGAATAGAATAGAATAGAATAGGGTAGGGTAGGGTAGGGTAGGATAGAATAGAATAGAATAGAATAGAATAGGATGGGATGGGATGGGATGGGATGGGATGGGATGGGATGGGATGGGATAGGATAGGATATGGAATGCAATAGCAATAGAATAATATACTGGACTGCAATAGAGTAGAATGGAATGGAATGGAATGGAATGGAGTAGAATAGAATAGAATAGAATAGAATAGAATAGAATAGAATAGAATAGAATAGAATAGAATAGAATAGAATAGAATAGAATAGAATAGAATAGAGTAGGGTAGGGTAGGGTAGGATAGGATAGGATAGGATAGGATAGGATAGGATAGGATAGGATAGGATATGGAATGTAATAGCAATAGAATAATTTACTGGATTGAAATAGAGTAGAGTAGAATAGAATAGAGTAGAACAGAACAGAACAGAACAGAACAGAACAAGACCTTGGAGGTCTTCTAGTCCAACCACTTGTTTAGGTGGGAAACCTTATACCATTTCAGACAAATGGTTGTACAATCTCTTCTTGAAAACTTCCAGTGTTGGAGCATTCACAACTTCTGGAGGCAAGTTGTTCCACTGATTAATTGTTCTGTCAGGAAGTTTCTCCTTAGTTCTGGGTTGCTTCTCTCCTCGATTACTTTCCATCCGTTGCTTCTTGTCCTGCCTTCAGGCACTTTGTTGAATATCTTGACCCCCTTTTCTTTGTGGTAGCCCCTCAAATATTGGAAGACTGCTATCATGTCCTTCTCTTCATTAAACTGGACATACCCAATTCCAATTAGAGTCCAATTAGACTTGACCAGGGGTAGGCAATTCTGGGAGTTGAAGTCCATGAGTCATAAAAGAGCCGAGGTTGCCTACCCCTGGACTAGACTCTCCAAATATTTCCAGGGTTCTCATCTGGTCCGTGTATGTATTGGCAGTCGTTTATATAGAATTGTCTTATCCTTCAAAGTCAGGGATGGGGACACTGTAGCCAACTATTTCTTGCTGACCTGCAACTGCTAGCCTGCATGTCCCATCTTTGCTGTTCTTTGAGTTCTTCAATGCTCTTCCTTCTCCTAGAGAAAGACAATGTTGTCCACCTGGCTGCTAGCCTTGGCCTGTTTGGTGTCCCTGAGGACCTTGTCCACAGCTCTGGATCTGACCCTGGAGGGGACATGGAGAGAGTGGAAAGCCACTCACAGTAAGGAATACGCCCTGGTGAGTTTGCCCCACTGGAACTCAAATCAATCTCTCCTTAATTAGTTTCCATCTATCGTTTCTTGTCGTCTTTTGGTGCTTTGGAGAATAGAATTACAGAATAACAGAGCTAGAAGGGACCTTGGAGGTCTCCTAGTCCAGCCCCCTGCTCAAGCAGGAAATGCTCTACCATTTCAGACAGGTGGCTGTCCCGTCCTTTCCTAAAAGCTTCCGGTGATGGAGCACACACAACTTCTGGAGGCAAGCTGTTCCACGGGTGAATTGTCTTCACCGTTGGGAAGTTCCTCCTTAATTCCAGGTTGCTTCTCTCCTTGACTGGTTTCCATCCATTGTCTCAAAGATGCTTTTTCAGGAGGCAGTTGGACTTCCTTGTTCTTCTCTGAAGGCATTTCACTTCTCCTCCAAGAAGCTTCTTCAGCTCCCAAGCTTCCTGGAGGAGAAGTGAAATGTCTTCAAAGAAAAACAAGGAAGTCCATCTCTGTTGTGAAAAAGCTTCTTTGGGACAACTGTGACCTGGAGGACTGAGAATCTGCACAGATGTTTCCAACCATTGTTTCTTGTCTTGCCTTCTGGTGCTCTGGAAAAATAAGTTGACCCCCTCCTCTTCTTTGTGGCGATCCCTCAAATACTGGAACGCTGCTGTCATATCTCCCCAAATCTTTCTTTTCTCTAGACTGGCCAAACCCAAATCCTTCAAATGTTCTTCATACATTTTAGTCTCCAGATCACCTTAGTTGCAATTCTCTGAATTTTTTCCAAAGTCTCAACATCTTTTTCTGTGATATGGTGACCAAAATTGGCTGCAGTATTCCAGGTGTGGTCTTACTTATAAAGCGGTACTGACACTTTGCGTGATCTTGATTCTATGCCTCTGTTTATACAAGCCAGGATTGTATTAGCTTTTGGGGCTGCTCTGCACATGGCTGACTCATGGTCAAGTGATCGTCCACTAGGATTCCAAGGACCCTCTCACACTTGCTGTTTTTCAGACAGGTCTCGCCTAATCGGCACTTGTACCTATGTTTTTCCCCGCCTAAGTGTAAACCTTAGCTTTTCTCCCCATTGAAACTCATTTTGTTGGACAGGGCCCATGGTTCAAGTTGGTCAAGATCTTTTTGGATCCTTGTCTTCTGGGCTATGGGCTATTCCTTAGTGTCCCCTGCAAATTTGTGGAAGGGAGGAACCCTCATTCTAGGCCTGCTAGGTGTCACTGGGTGTTGACCGTCTTAATGTTGGCTTCCCAGCAGGGGGAAGAATCCTTTCGGAGAGCTGTTTGGGAGGATAATCTGAAGATGATCCAAGAGCATAACAGCCAGGCTGACCGGGGAAAACACACCTACAAGCTCGGGATGAATCACTTTGGTGACTTGGTATGTGTGGATCAATGCTAGTTTTATTTATTCAATAAGACATAGATGTTTGTTTGCTGTCCCCCCCCCGCACTCCCGCCATCTCAAGTCAATGACTCTGGGCAATTCATTAATTCAATTAATTGATTATCATCCCTTCATCCCCCCCTTATTTGCAAATAATTTAAGGTGGTGAACATCCCCAGGATAAATTTCTCCTCCCATTTTCCCAACAACAACCTTGTGAGGCGGGTTGTGCTGAGGGAGACGGACTGGCCGAAAGTCACCCAGCAGACTTTGATGCCTAAGGCGGGACTAGAACTCACAGTCTCCTGGTGATTGGCCCAAAGTCACGCAGCTGGCATTTATTTATTATTTATTTATTTATTAGTTTAATTTATATACCGCCCTATTCCCAAAGGACTCAGGGCGGTTCACAGGGCAGTTAAAACAGTACAAAAAGAGAATAAAATGGAATTAAATTAGTACAAGCCCACGATTCATAATAACAATAAAATTTAAAATTAATTTAATATAATTTAATATGATTTAATTAAAATACTTTAAAATTTAAAATCCCTCAGTCCAGGCCAGACAATTCGAACAACCAGGTTTTTAAGTCCTGGCGAAACGAGCGAAGGTCGGGGGCAGTCCAAAGCTCCATCGGCAGTTTGTTCCAAAGGGCGGGCGCACTCACAGAGAATGCCCTCCCCCTATGCCTAAGGTGGGACTAGAACTCCCAGTCTCCTAGTGATTGACCCAAATTCACCGAGCTGGCTTTCATGCCTAATATGGAACTAGAACCTACTGTCTCCTGGTGATTGGCCCAAAGTCACCAAGCTGGCTTTCATGCCTAATATGGAACTAGAACTCACTGTCTCCTAGTGATTGGCCCAAGGTCACCCAGCTGACTTTCATAGCTAAGGTGGGACTGGAACTCACTGTCTACTGGTGATTGGCCCAAAGTCTCCAAGTTGGTTTTCATGCTTAAGGCGGGACTAGAGCTGACAGTTTTCTTCTTTCTGGCCCAGTGCCTTAACCACTAGGCCAGACTGCCTCCAGTAACTGATGTTTGATCTTCATATTCTTTGCAACCCTCAGACTCATGAAGAGATTAACCAGAAACTGAAATGTTTGCTTCCTGACGTGGATCATGCAACTCGAAAGGACGTGGTCACCTTCCAATCCTCCAAAGACCTGCAGATTCCAACTGGGGTAGACTGGCGAGCCAAAGGTGCCGTGACTGAAGTCAAAGATCAGGTGGGTGCTGAAGAGCCTGTGTGTGTGTGTGTGTGTGTGTTTCTCTCTCTCTCTCTCTCTCTCTCTCTCTCTCTCTCTCTCTCTCTCTCTCTCTCTCTGTGTGTGTGTGTGTGTGTGTGAGAGAGAGAGAGAGAGAGACCAGCCAGGAACGGAGGACAGATGCAGAGGGGCTTTTAAGGAAAAGGAGAGGGGGTATGATCTGCCCATTTGCAGTTCAAGTCAGAATTTAGTGGACTCGTGAAATCTTGCAGACAAAGCTAAATTCTTTCCTCCTTTAACTGCATTTTTGAAGCTCCAATTTTGTCACAGCTCATGTATATCAAGAGAGAACAAACCCCACATTCCCTTCTAGCACTGATGATATTACCTAGTTGGGTAATGAGATGTTTGCAAAAAACAGCCAAGCTCAGAGAGTACTAAGGACTCCACAGTCCTCCTCCTCCTCCTCCTCCTCCTCCTCCTCCTCCTCCTCCTCCTCATCATCATCATCATCATCATCATCATCCCTGCAATCCCTAGTTGGGTCATGAAATGTCTGCAAAAAACAGCCAAGACTCCACAGTCCTCCTCCTCCTCCTCCACCCTCCCTCCCTCCACCCTCCCCTCCTTCCCTCCCTCCTGCAATCCCCACTCTAGCACTGATGATGTTACCTAGCTAGGTAATGAAACATCTCCAAGAACCCAACTAGGCTTAGAGAGCAGCAAGGACCCCACAGTTCAACCCTGAGCTACAAAATATTATTTTCTGTTGTAACTTATATTTTGCCCAGCTGCCTACTACCAAGAACTGAAAACAAGTAACTTGCTAAAGAGACATATGTCGAGTTTTCCCTTGCTTGGTGAATCATTGCAGCTTTCTTTTTTTACCCAGGGCGATTGTGGCTCCTGCTGGTCCTTCAGTGCCACCGGCGCTCTGGAAGGCATGCATTTCAAGAAGACGGAGAAGCTGGTCTCGCTGAGCGAACAAAATCTTATCGACTGTTCCAGCGAACAGGGGAATCAGGGGTGCGAGGGTGGACTTATGCCAGATGCTTTTACCTATGTGCAGAAGGAAGGAGGGATCAACTCAGAGAAAAGCTACCCATATGATGGAATGGTAATTCTCTGTGTGTTCCTGTGCATTCTTCACACTATAGTTGGGTTGGGTTGAATAGAGTGGTGTGGAATAGAGTAGAGTAGAGTAGAGTAGAGTAGAGTAGAGTAGAGTAGAGTAGAGTAGAGTAGAGTAGAGTAGAGTAGAATAGAATAGAATAGAATAGAATAGAATAGAATAGAATAGAATAGAATAGAATAGAATAGAATAGAATAGAGTAGAGTAGAGTAGAGTAGAATACAGTAGAGTAGGGTACAGTAGAGTAGAATAGAATAGAACAGAACAGAATAGAATATAGAATAGAACAGAACAGAACAGAACAGAATAGAACAGAACAGAACAAAACATAACAGAGTAGAACAGAACAGAACAGAAAAGAATAGAATACGGAATGGAATAGAATAGCAATTGAGGATAAGATAGAATAGAATAGAACAGAATAGAATAGTTGGAAGGGACCTTGGTGGTCTTCTAGTCCAACCCCCTGCTCAGGCAGGAAACCCCATTTTTTGGGTCTAACTATGATTACTCTTTTATTTTTCTTCAGGACGATTATAGTTGTCGCTATGAAGCTGAGAATTCTGTTACTAGGTGTTCCACAATAGGAGTCATCTTGCCAGGAGACGAAAAGGGCCTTCTGCAGGCAGTGGCCGCCGTTGGCCCAATTTCTGTCGGAGTGGATGCCCGGAGTTCAGAGTTTCATTTTTACAAGTCAGGTAAGGTTCCTGTGGAATAAGAAAGGGGCCCCTTGCATTTGAACTTTGAATGTTCCTATGATCAGCTTGATTGGAAGAATAGAATAGAATAGAATAGAATAGAATAGAATAGAATAGAATAGAATAGAATAGAATAGAATAGAATAGAATAGAATAGAATAGAATAGAATAGAATAGAATAGAATAGAATAGAATAGAGAATAGGAAAAAATAAGAACGGAATGGAATAGAATAGATTAAGAATAGAATAGAATTAGAATTAGAATTAGAATTAGAATAGAATGGAATGGAATGGAATGGAATGGAATAACAGAGTTGGAAGGGACTTTGGAGGTCTTCTAGAGCAACCTCTTGCTCAGGCAGGAAATCCTGTACCATTTCAGACAAATGGCTGTCCCGGCTCTTCTTAAAAACTTCCAGTGTTGGAGCATTCACCGCTTCTGGAGGCAGGTTGTTCCACTGGTTAATTGTTCTAACTGTCAGGAAGTTTCTCCTTAGTTCTAGGTTGCTTCTCTCCTTGTTCTATTCTCTCCCTGAGATATTGGAAGACTGCTATCATGTCACCCCTGGTCCTTCTCTTCATTAAACTAGACATACCCAATTCCAGCAACCGTTCCTTATATGTTTTAGCCTCCAGCCCCCTGATCATCTTTGTTGTTCTTCTCTGGATTCTTTCTAGACTCTCAACATCTTGTTTACATTGTGGCGACCAAAACTGGATGCAGGATTCCAAATGTGGCCTTACCAAGGCCTTGTAAAGTTGTATGAACACTTCATGTGAACTTGATTCCATCCCTCTGTTAATGCAGCTTAGCACCGTGTTGGCTTTTTTGGCAGCTGCAGCACACTGCTGGCTCATATTTAAGGGATTGTCCACTAGGACTCTGACATCCCTCTCACAGTTACTGCTATTGAGTGATGGCGCCAGTGATGGCGAACCTTTTAGAGACCAAGTGCCCAAACCGCAACCCAAAACCCACTTATTTATTGCAAAGTGGCAGGGTCACATCAGCATTGTAGTGGCTTTGGGGGGGGGCAAAGAAGCACCTCTGAGTACCACCTCTGGCACGCAAAACCGGGGGCGCAAAAATGGGCCATAGTGCTGCAAAGTGCAAAAATGGCCACCGCCGTGCCATGGGATGCAGATACAAGGCACTCCACCACACAACGACAGGGCAGGGCTAATGAGTATCACACAGGCACTAGCCTTGCCCCTTTTGCAGTGTGTGCGTGCTCGTGGCCCCATGCACGCATGCACACATGTAAAATGCTTCTCCCTCTCTTCCAGTCCACCAATTGACTATGGTCTACTCGAGCTTGCTAGTTGGCCGTTTCGTCTCCTTTGTGCTGGGCGGGGCTCCTGCTCCGGGTGGTGGTGGTGGCTTGATGGTGGTGCATGTGGCAACAGAGAGGGTTCTGAGTGCCGCCTCTGGCATGCGTGTCATAGGTTTGCCACCACTGATCTACACTGTACCTGTGCATTTGGTTTTTCTTGCCCAAATGTAGAACTGTACTTTTTTCACCATGATACCAAACTCCATGGAGGGGCAACCCTCAGCTTGAGTGTGGAGATGGTATATTATTCCAGGTAGGAAGACACAACTTTACTTGGAAAAGATCTGAATGGCTCTAGGTAAAAGCTTCTTCCGGCCTGCCTGTTTTGCAGAAGAGGTGGTCCCATTAAAAAGAGCAAACTTCGAGGACAGAGTGATGTTCCTGGCTGTCCTTTTGGGAATCCAGATGACCTTGGCTGTGGTTTCTTCTCCAAGCTTGTTTCAATATGATTCCTGAATGTTTTATTCCCAAACTAGGTAACACCAGCAGCATAATTTAATTCTACGACCCTCCTTAGCTCAGAAGCGTCTTGTTGACTCTGTGCTCAATTGTCTGGAGCTACAGTTGAATTCCGAGCAGCTGATTGGTTCTGTTGTTGATTGGCACTTCGAATTCTCCCGGCTGGCTCAGGAATTCTGGGAGTTGAAGTTTACGAATCATGAAAGAGCCAAGGTTGCCTACCCCTGATCTAGATCCATGTTAACTGCTCCTTTGGTGGAATATCAGGCCTCAGTAAGTTGACGCCCGTATCGTTTCAAAATAATAGGAAATGCCTGCAGCTCCTGGTGATGGTGTTACCTAGTTTGCTAATGAAACATTCAATAGTTATATTAAAAGAAGCCTGGAGAAACAAACCACAGCCAAAATCTAAAATGCCGAGCTACAAGCGTTTCCTATTATTTCAAAATTCGGATGATCTGGCAAAGAAGCACGGAGCTTTCACTTTACCGAACAATTTCTCCTCCTCTTTCTCTAGGTGTCTTCAAAAACCCCTGGCTTGGAGACCCCCACTTGACTCATGCTATGCTGGTGGTTGGATATAACAGCACCAAGTACTGGATTGTGAAGAACAGGTGAGTGAAGAGAAGGGGATGCTGGCAGGAGGGTAACTAAAGGGCAACTTCTACTATTCCTGAGTGTCACAATCTTGGCCACTAGAAAGAATCCAGAGAAGAGCAACAAAGATGATCAGGGGATTGGAGGCTAAAACATACAAAGAACAGTTGCTGGAATTGGGTCTCTCTAGTTTAATGAAGAGAAGGACCAGGGGGGATATGATAGCAGCCTTCCAGTATCTCAGGGGCTGCCCCAAAGAAGAGGGAGTCAAGCTATTCCCCAAAGCACCTGAAGGCAGGACAAGAAGCAACAGATGGAAACTAATCAAGCAACCTGGAATTAAGGAGAAATTTCCTGAAAGTGAGAACAATTAACAAGTGGAACAACTTGCCTCCAGGAGTTGTGGGTGCTCCAACACTGGAAGTTTTTAAGGAGAATCATTTGTCTCAGATGGTATAGGGTTTGCTGCCTGAGCAGGGGGTTGGGCTAGATGATCTTCAAAGTCCCTTCCAACTCTGTTATTCTATTCTATTCTATTCTATTCTATTCTATTCTATTCTATTCTATTCTATTCTATTCTATTCTATTCTATTCTATTCTATTCTATTCTATTCTATTCTATTCTATTCTATTCTATTCTACTCTACTCTATTCCGCTCCGCTCCGCTCCACTCATTTCCACTCCACTCCACTCCACTCCACTCCATTCCATTCCATTCCAGAGTGTCTCAGTCCTGGCCACTTGAAGACACATGGACTACAACTCCTAGAATTCCACAGCCAGCATGATTCCCTATTCCAGCAGTCCCCAACCTTTCTAGCTGCGTGAACCGGCAGCAAAAGCAGCAAGGTGGGGGAATGGTTTCACACGTGCAACCTAGTTCCCGTGCATGCACACATAAATGTTTCATGTGCTCATCCACTGCTTGTGTGGCCCAGTTCCCAACAGGCCCTGCCCTACATGGTTTTGAAATAAATAAATCTCTTGCATGCTTCCCTTCACAGTTGGTCTCGCTATTGGGGGGACAACGGATACATGCTCTTGGAACAAGGATCCAATCAATGCGGCATCACCAACATGGCTTCCTACCCCATTCCATAACCAGCCAAGTGTACCATTTGAGAAGCAGGACCAAAAAAGCTAACTGTGGCACTGGAAGCTTCTGGAGAGCCAGAAATATAAATATAAATATGAACACACACACACACACACACACACACACACACACAAATGCTAAAGCCAATAAATGCTTTTACGCAATGCTATGTAGCCTGGCACTTGAACTGTTTTACGGTGTATGTGAGTTGAATGGGCACCAGGGTGGTATAAATGCTGGCACGTTTCCTGAGGGAATTCAGAATGTTTGAGGCTTCTAGGCTGTTAAAAACATATAAGTGTTTGAAGGTATATCATTATGTTCAAAGAAAAATCTTCATCAGGGTGCAGTCCAAGGCGGGAATAAACAAAATGGAGACTGCTTTAAGAAAGAAGTTTTTGTCTATTGAGCTGCCAGAAACTTCAGTAATAGCAGCGTGCTTTTGGGGTGGCTGACCACATGGTGCTGGGAGTGGCGGGTTTTTATACCTTCTTGGGCTTTTGTCTTTGGAGTTGTTCTTGTTCCTGTGGCATGAACTTTGACCTGGGGTTCAGTGTGCCCTGATGGTGCTGGGTTAATCCTATTATGTCCTAACGGTCATATCCTGCTTCCCTGGGGGCTGTGGCTGATGGTTTACTTCTTATATTGCATTTTTTTGAATGAGGGGATGCTGGTTCTAATCCTATCAGTTTTGCTATCAATTTTGCTCCAAGGGATTTCGAAAGATCCTCTCTTGAGTGGATTTATGCAGTCAGTATTTGCTCATGAATGGGGCCTCAGACTTTCTCAGTGGGATTATCAAAGCTGCATTTCTGCATAGCTGGCCTGCTAAGTTTGTGTCTGGGGCTATTAAGAAAACCTGGGCCCGCTCTCCTTCGGGGAAATATAATATTCTGCCTTTTTAATATCCCCCAAAATATTTCCCTCTGTGTGTGTGGGGGGGGGCTGACTTCCCACAATTTCATGATATCACTCGAAGGTATAGAACAGGACTTCACACATCTTAATGTTGCCAAGGCTGGACACCCCTGTTCTAAACTTTTGAAGTGATTATCACGAAATGGTAATGTTTTAGAGAGCCAATCGGGTGTCATCTTGTTTGGGCAATGAGCCAATCAAATCGCAGTAGGATCCAGTTATTGATGTCATTGCATTGAAGCCGAGAGGAGGACATTTGTCAGTGTATTACGTGATCACCATCAAGTCGGTTGGTTTTTTTTGGTGTTCACTTAGTGAGCTTGAAAAACGTAATAAAATTAAAATAATGGTGCAAAGAGTCGACCTGTTGCCCAGAAAGCGATGCCAAATAGTATTATTAAGCGAACAAGGCTACAGTTATAAAGAAATCAGAAGAAAAATGGGTGGAAACTTAACCAAAGGTGGCATCTCTACTGTACACTTTCCCCAAAAGGTTTCCACAATTTTGGCCACTGCTGTAAATCATTTTGTTGGGGGGGAAAACCCAAATTACATGGTCGCTTTTGAAACACCCAAGAACGATTTGCCAATGGGTGCATATTATTTCACAGTCCGGTTGGACACTTGATTTAAACGTTGGTTAAGGATGGATAAAAGCGTTTCCTGGAGAGTCAGTCAACAAGATTGCTGAAAATGAAAATTTCTTTCTTTGCATGGAGAGAAAATGGCAGGTTTGACATTGGCCACCTGGTAATTAACCCCCTTTTTCTGCCAAGGACCTGAGCTGAAACGGCAGGAAAATTCTTTGCAAAAGAAGTAAAAATACAGGTGTCATTTATCCGTTGTATCGTTTATTACATAAAAGTAGAAAATGAAGAGAGAACCAGATTACACCTCTTTCAGGCTAAACTATACTTCATGCTAACTACTATTTAGCATTTAATATTATTTAATATTAATATTATTTCTGTTATTTTTGTAGTACAACTTTTTTAAAAATAATCCTTGACTTACAAGGACAACCACTCGTTTAGTGCCCGTTCTAAGTTACAATGACCACTTGAAAAAAGTGACTTATGATTTTCATGCTTGCAGCATCCCCTTGTCATGTGATCAAAATTTGGATGCTTGGCAACTGGCATGTACTTATGACAGTTGTGTTCTGGGCTTATGGGATCCCCTTTTGCAACCTTCTGACAAGTGAAGTCAATGGAGAACCCAGATTCACTTAACAACCGTGTTAGTAAGTTAACACCTGCAGTGATTCACTGACAGCTCTGGCAATGAAGGTCATTTGTTGTTGTTAGTTGCGAAGTCGTGTCCAACCATTGTGACCCCATGGACAACGTTCCTCCAGGCCTTCCTATTCTCAATGAAGGTCATAAAATGGGGCAAAACTCACTTAATGTCTGTCTCGCTTAGGAACAGAAAAGTCCCCATGGAGGTTGGGGGGCGTCTTCAAAGTTGGCAACTTTAAGGCTTGTCAACTGCAATTCCCAGAACTCACCAGCCATGGAATTCTGGGAGTTGAAGTCCCCGAGTCTTAAAGTTGCCAAGCGTGGACACCCCTGCTCTACGCAATGAAATGATGATTTTGGCCAAATCAAGGTTATCTTCCCCCAAATACCGGCTTGGGAATGGCAGAGAGCCCCCCTAGACGAGCCCAACACCAGACGGAGTATCACGGCCTTCTCACAAGGCCTGCGAAAGAAGCCGTTTCTTCAGAGGAGACGCCATTTATCTCCGAATGGAGGCTGTCGGGGGCCTCTTCCCTTGAGGCAGAGATAAGTCCTTTCTCTGCTGTGGTGACGGTGGAAATAGGTGATCCGTTGAAGACGCTTTCTGGGGAAAAGACGTTGGGTTGGTTTCCACCCCCTAGTAACAATCCAAAAGGGCTACCTGCACATTTTTTCACCACAAATGCCAAGAGGACCAAGATGTGAATAAGTTGTGTGCTCTGTGACAAAAGAGGGACATATTTCAAACATTTTAATTTCAATATTAACAATAGAACAGAACACAAAAATATAATAAACATATATAACAAATCCTATTTCTCAAACAACTATAACAAACATATATAACAAATATAACATGTATAACAAATCCTATTTCTGTAACAAATATAACAACCATAAGAAAAGAAAACATGGATAACAAACAAAACATGTATAACAAAGAAAAAACATGTATAACAAATATAGGAAACAAAATGCGGGTGGGGAAGGACCAGGGCTGATATGGGGTTTGCAGAAGGAAGAGGGGGGTCAACCTATTCTCCAAAGAACGTGAAGGCAGGACAAGAAGCAACAGATGGAAGCTAATCAAGGAGAGAAGCAACCTGGAACTAAGGAGGAATTTCCTGACGGTGAAAACAGTTAACCAGTGGAACAACCTGCCTCCAGAAGTTGTGAGTGCTCCAACACTTGAGGGTTTTAAGAAGAGACTGGACAGCCAATTGCCTGAAATGGCATAGGGTTTCCTGCCTGAGCAGGGGGCTGGACTAGAACAGGGCTTCTCAACCTGTTCAGATTGATCCATTTTGAGATATTCCAATATTGAAGTCCCACCAGTCACCTAGCGGGTGGCATGGCTTGCTCCGCACCACAGAGATGTGCCAGGTGAGCCGTGCTTTGCAGGATGAAGTGGGCAGTCCTATGTTGGCAGGACCATCAGCATCTGGAAGGCTCCGAAGGAGGTAGCTGCGGGGGCTGGGGTGGAGCAGGAGTTTCCAGAAGGTGCTGCCATGCCTCCTCTCCTCTCTCCCCATCCTCCTCCTTTTGCCTTCGGTGTAGCTGCAACTGACTCCTTTCTCCAGGTTGCACGCAGCCTCGGGAAGTGCCAGTCAGCTGGAGCCTGGTGCAGATCCTGCGTGCTCGGCAGAACCCCAGCAAGACCGCAGCTCCAGCTGACTCTCCCACAGGCCTGTGCTGCATTGCCACCGCTTCAGCACATCCCCACGCTACACTTTTATAATTCCTTTTAACACTTTATTTTACAGTGCTTGTCAACACATCGTAAACGTACCACCTGCCAAAGTTCCACCAATGGTAGGTGTACCACAGGTTGAAAAGCCCTGGTCTAGAAGACCTCCAAGGTTCCTTCCAATTCTATCATTATTATTATGTATCATCACCTGTCAGCCGCTGGAGGACTCCACAGCCGACTCAGAGGAGGAAGGACAGGAGTGGGCGCCGGGCCCAGCGTCAGAGCCATCTGAAAGCTCTGATGGGGATGAAGGAATGGAGCTGTCGCAGCCACGGTCAAAGAGGGAGCCTGGGCCAAATGCCAGCCCCAGAGGGGAAGGCTGAGACCTCCATGCCGGGAGGCAAGAGATTCAGGAGCGGAGGATCACACGGGGCCAGTGATTGATCTGCGGGCACGGCGGAGGCTGAGGAGAGGAGAATGGCGAGAGCCTATGGGCCGGTCTTCGGGGCGGAAGAGCCACCGCTGTCAACAGAGTCCCACCCTCAGTTGTGCATAAATGGCAGGGGAAGGAGACAAATACGCATGACAGACAACTATCTGTCTCTCTGCCGGTCAGCCACTTTTAGTTGGAACTCCTGACTCTTCTTTAGGAAACTTGCCGGAGTTTCCTCGGATCCTGTGGCGCTGGGAGTCGGAGCGCTTTCGGAGCAGGAGCGTGCATCTTTTATTGGAAGAGAGCCAGCTTGCCTGAAGGATTTTGGCTGCAAGCGTGGTGAGAGACGGAGATTAACTCTGGGTGTTTGGGAGGCAGCTAAAGACTTTAACAGCCGGCTGGGTGAAACTGCTGGCGTTCCTGAACAAAAGGCATGTTGGAGATTTATTGATGCGTCTGTTGCGTTCGGAAGCTGAGTCAGAACAGATGGGCAGATGTGGATGTTTGGTGGTGTTACAGATATCATCGCAGGATGGAAGCTGTTCCCAGTAAGGCCGCCATTTGCAATGCCAATGGTGTCCAAGTGGTGCATCCAAGGCACCTATCACTGTTGGTGCCACCCTTGCTTGCCTTTGCCACAGTCGTTCTATTGCTATTTGAAGGTCTTTGTATTTTGTGATCTTCTCCAGTTCTTTCTCGTCTATTCTGCTGTCTCCAGGCACTGCCATGTCCACTATCCAGACTTTTTTGTCTTTCTTATCGACAATTGTTAAGTCCAGGATGCTATGTGGCAGGTGAAATATTGAAATTTTCCTCCCTTGATGTTAACCTCTCCCAGTCTCTCACCATTGACCTGGAACTGTGTCTTCCAGTAGTTTTGCAGCTGCTGGCCCTGGTTGTTCAGCCAACAGTCCTGTAGCCCAGAGGTCCCCAACCATTGGGACACCAGGGAGGAGATCCATGGAGAGAGGTTTTTCTGCAGACCGGACAGTGCGTGGTTTTGTCTGCTGCCTGCATGCCTCGAATGGGGCTTTGTTTGTTTGTACAGACCGGTTGCTGGCAGGCCGCGGACTGAGTCTGTCCACGGACCGGGAGTTGGAGATCCCTGCTCTAGTCCATTTTTCACCAGATATCCAGGAACTCCAATATCTAGGGTGGACCTTGTTAACCTGGGCGACATCCGAGCTGGTGTGGCTTTCCGCAATTTACGTCTCTCTATATTTTTTATGGGAGAGACACTTTTTGACTCCTCTGATGAGACCGGCCCAGTATAGTTGAGCCTCTGGCATAGCTCTCATCTTCCTCAGAGTACGCAATCCCCACAACCACTATTACTACTACTACTACTACTACTACTACTACTATTATTATTATTATTATTATTATTATTATTATTATTATTATTATTATTATTATTATTATATTATTATCGTCATCATCGTCATCATCATCATCATCATCATCATCATTATTATCATTTTACTGCTACTACTACTACTATTATCATTATCATCATCATCATCATTATCATTATTATTATTAGGAGCCTTGGTGGAGCAGTGGGCTAATGCCTCCTTAAGTAACACCAGCTGCCTGCAATTAGTGCAGGTTCGCATCCCACCAGGATCAAGGTTGACTCAGCCTTCCATCGTTCCGAGGTAGGTAAAATGAGGACCCAGATTGTTGGGGGCAATTAAGCTGACTTTGTAATAATGCCGCTGGGGGGGGGGGCAAAAGCCCTAATAAGCAGGCATATACATAGAATGAAGGCTATTGCTAAGCACATTGGTTTGTGCTTAGATTGTAAGCCGCCCTGAGTCTTCGGAGAAGGGCAGGATATAAATGGGATTAAAATAAAATAAAATAATTTTTACTACTACTAAACTATTATTATTATTTGAAATGAAAAATCAAGATTGTAGGTCAATACATCATTGTACTGCTCCAAAAGAAGTTGGAACACAATGCTTTTCTTTTTCCCCCCCTTTCTCCTACACTTTTTCATCTTTTTCATTTTCTTCTAAATTAGGGCAATGGGACGTGTCAGACAGGAGCAGGAGGAGTCGCCCATCTACGTAACAGTCAGAGAAAGAGACTGAGGAAGCAGCCGCCATAATAGATGTGTAGTTAAAAGCAACAGTGGGAGGTTTCTACTTTCAGACTTGCAAGATTCTCTTAATAGAGTCCCTTTAGCTGAACTTCTGTCTTCTTTATCTTGTATTTGCCTTAAATGGGGGGGGATGTAACTGGGGAGATACAATTGACCCATAGATGGAAGAAAACACTAGCTGGAAGGTTTGACACTGACCCTTCAAATCTACTAGGCCATCCATCAGTGGAGTTCGTGGATTCACACGGTCTTTAACCCTTCTTCCAGCCTGGGGAGAGATGCTCCAGACAGCAACAGTCGGAGAAACCAGGTGGGCTCCAGGCGCCACGTTCACTGCTGTCCCAACAGGCCATATTTGAAGGTCAGAAGAGTAGAGTAGAACAGAGCAAATGCAACCATTATGTGTAATAATTGATCCTAGAATAGGATAGAGATGGACGGGACCTTGGAGGTCTTCTAGTCCAGCCCCCGGTCAAACAGGAGGACATATACCATCTCAGACAAGTGACTGTCTATCTTCCTCTTAAAAAAAACACCAACGATGGAGCGCCCACAATTTCTGGAGGCAAGCAGTTCCACTGGTTAGTTGTTCTCACTGTCAGGAGGTTTCTCCTTATTTCCAGGTTGCTTCTCTCCTTGATCAATTTCCAACCATTGTTTCTTGCCCTGCCCTCTGGTGCTTTGGAGAATAACGTGACCCCTCTTCTTTGTGGCAGCCCCTCAGATACTGGAACACTGCTATCATGTCTCCCCTATTTCTTCTTGTCTTTAGACTAGCCAAACCCAAGTCCTGCAGCCATTCTTCATGTTTTAGTCTCCAGGGCCCTGATCATCTTAGTTGCTCTTCTATGAACTTTTTCCAAAATCTCAACATCTTTTTTGTGATATGGTGACCAAAATTGGCTGCAGTATTCCAGGTGTGGTCTTACCATGGCTTCGTAAAGTGGTAATAGCACTTCTAGTGAATTTGATTCTATGTCTCTGTTTATACAACCCAGGATTTCGTTAGCTTTTTTGGCGGCTGCTGCACACTGCTGGATAATAGTAAAAGTTATCATCCACTAGGACTCCAAGGTCCCTCTCACAGTTACTGTTTTTAAGCCAGGTCTCACCCAATTTGCTTCTAGTTCTTTGCAAATCTGTGTTTTGATTATCTTTTCTAAGATTTTGCCAGATATTGATGTTAAACTGTTTGGTCTAAAGTTTCCTGTTTCCTTTTCCCCCCCCTTTCTTGAAGATGGGGACCACATCAACCATTTTCCAATCGTCAGGTACTTCCCCGGTGCCCCAGGAGAAAGATATGGTGCAATGGTTCTTAAATAAGATCTGCCAGCTCCTTCAGAACTCTGGGATGTAATCTGTCGGGTCCCAGTGATTTATATTCGTCAAGGTCGGATAGGTGTTCTCTTACCATTCTCTTGCTTATTTTAATGTTTGTTTCTAGTTTGTTTTTTGCAGTGGTTTTTAAAGAATAGAATAGAATAGAGCTGGAAGGGACCTTGGAGGTCTTCTAGTCCAGCCCCCCGCTCAATCAGGAGAACCTATATCATCTCAGACAGGTGGATGTCCAGCCTCCTCTTTAAAATCTCCAGTGATGGAGCACCCACGATGTCTGGGGGTAAGCTGTTCCACTGGCTAATTATCTTCACTGTCAGGAAAATTCTCCTTAGTTCCAAGTTGCTTCTCTCTTTGGTCAGTTTCCAACCCTTGTAGCTCGTCCTTCCATCTGGTGCTTTGGTGAACAACCTGGCCCCCTCTGCTTTGTGGCAGCCCCTCAGATGCTATCATGTCTCCCCTATTTCTTCTTTTCCTTAGACTAGCCAGACACAAATCCTGTAGCCGTTCTTCGTATGTTTTGGTCTCCAAGCCCCTGATCATCTTAGTTGCTCTTCTGTGATTTTTTTTCCAAACTCTCAACATCATTTTTGTGGTATGGTGACCAAAATTGGCTACAGTATTCCAGGTGTGGTCTCACTAGGGTTTTATAAAGCGGTACTAATACTTCACGTGATCTTGATTCTGTGCCTCTGTTTATATAACCCAGGATTGTATTAGCTTTTTTGGCTGCTGCTGCACACGGCTGGCTCATAGTCAAGTGATGGTCCACTAGGACTCCAAGGTCCCTCAGGTCACAGTTGCTGTTTTTGAGCCAGGTCTCACCCAGTCTGTATTTGTGCCTTTGTTTTTTCCTGCCTAAATGTAAGACTTTGCTTTTCTCCACGTTGAAACTGACTGAGTTAGATAGGGCCCATTTTTCAAGTTGGTCAATATCTTTCTGGATCCTGTGTTTGTCTTCTGGGGTGTTGGCTCCTCCTGCTAGTTTGGTGTCATCTGTGAATTTGATGAGTTCCTGTTCAATTCCCTCATCTCAGTCACCTATGAAGGTATTGAAGAGTCCTGGGCCTAAGACGGAACCTTGTGGTACCCCACTGTTTACTTTTCTCCGTGTGGATGTAGTGCCATTGAGGACTATTTGTTGAGTACGATTTGTTAGCCAGTCACAGATCCATCTGGGAGTGATGTTGTCTATCCCAACTTTTCTTAGTTTATCAAGGAGTAGGATGTGGTCTACCTTATCAAATGACTTACTGAAGTCCAAGTATATTATGTCCACAGCATTTTGCTGGTCTACTAGTTTAGTCACTTTATCAAAGAATGGAATAAGATTGGTTTGGCATGATCTGTTTTTAACAAACCTGTGCTGGCTGCTAGTTATGACTTTCTTTGCTTCTAGTTGCTTGCAGATCGGTTTTTTAATATCTTTTCCAGGATCTTCCCAGGTATTGATGTCAGCCTGATTGGTCTGGTTTTTTCCCCTTTCTTAAAGATAGGGACATCAGCCCTTTTCCAATCCTCAGGTAATTCTTTGCTGCTCCGGGATTTGTCAAAGATGTTGCAACGGTTCTAAGATAACACCTGTCAGATTCTTCAGAACTCTGGGATGTAATCGGTCGGGTCCAGGTGCTTTATATTTGTCAAGGTTGGATAGGTGTTCTCTTACCATTTTCTTGCTTATTTTAATTTTAGTTTCTCTTTTGCCATGGTTTTTTTTATATGTTGGGCTATAGTTTCCTTTGTGTGAGGACTGATGCAAAGTATGAGTTAATCAGCTCTGCTTTCTCCCTGTTGTCTGTTATTTCCTTGCCATCTTCTCTCTTTAGTGGACCTAGAGTTTCCTTGACTTTTTTCTTCTTGTTAATATAGTGGAAGAAACTTTTTTTATTATCCTTGATTTCTGATGCAAATCTTTGTTCCTTCTGAGCCTTTGTTTTCCTGACTTCATCTTTGCATGTTCTGGCTGTCTGCTGATAATCGGTCTTTCTTATGTGCCCCTCTTTCCATTCTTTCTATTTGTCCTTTTTGTCTTTCAGTTGGTCAGAGAGATCTTTGTTCAGCTATGGTGGTATAGTCTTGAATGTCCTGTTTTTCTTTTTCGGTGGAATTGTGCTGATATGGGCTTTAATGATCTCATTTTTCAGAGTATATCAAACTTTTTGAGTTGTGTTTCCCTTTAGGATTTTCACTCATGGGATCTTCCCTAGGTTCTCTCTGAGTTTGTTAAAGTCAGCTCTTTTGAAGTATAAGACACTGCTTGCGTTGTTTTCTATTGCTAGTGTTTGCATTATATTAAATTCCAACATGAGGTGGTCACTTTCATCCAAGATTACGGCAGCTTAAACTCCCTCTATCACTTCTTCTCTATTAGTAAGAATAAAGTCCAGCACAGCTTTGCCTCTAGTTCCCTACTCCACCTTTTGGATGACAAAGTTGTCGGTTAGGTTGGTTAGGAATCTGTTTCATCTCCTGCTCGCTGAAGAATTTGTCTCCAAGTTGATATTTGGATAGTTGAAGTCTCCCATTAGTACTGTGGTGTGCTTCCTACATATATTTGTTAACTGGTTGGCAAAGAATCCATCTATTTCTTCTGATTGGTTGGGTGGCCTGCAATTTGCATCTATGGCAATGTCCCTTTTTTTCTTTTTTATATTGACCCATGTACATTCTGGAGAGATTTTATCTTTGATTATGTGCCTTTCGGTAGATATGCAGTGTTCTCTTACATATAGTACAACTCCCCCTCCTCTTTTTCTGGACCTGTTTCTTTTGAACAATTTGTATCCATCCATCAGTCCATTTCACTGATGGGTTTTCATCCCACCAGGTTTCTATGATGCCAACTATGTCATAGCCTTCCTCGTGTAACATTGCCTCTAGTTCGCCCTGTTTGTTCCCCAAGCTTTGAACATTTGTAGATCAGCATTTAAGACTTTTCTGCCTGTCCGTGGATGTGCTTCTCCTCACTCCCTACCTCATTGTTTGATTTGTATTCTTGGGATTTGTGATTGGTTTTGTGTTCTAGAGGTGCTAGAGATTGGTCACCCTTCCCCCTCAGTTTTAGTTTAAAGCCCTCCTGATGAGTTGGGCCAGTCTTTTCCCAAGTACATTTTTCCCTGTTTTCGTGAGGTGCAGCCCGTCCCTTGCCGAGAGTCCTTCCCATAGGAAATGCAGTCCATGATCCAGGAAACCAAAGTTTTCTTGGCGACACCAACCCTTTAGCCAGTGCTTTATTTCTAGAATTATTTTTCCCTTCAGTGGTGTTGGCCTTTCATTGGCAGTAGAATAGAGTAGAGTTGGGAGGGACCTTGGAGGTCTTCTAGTACACTCAACCAGAAGAACCTATACCATCTCAGACAGGTGATTGTCTAGCCTCTTCTTAAAAATCTCCAGGGATGGAGCACCCATGATTTCATGAGGTGAGTTGTTCCACTCAGTAATTGTCCTCACTTTCAGGAAGTTTCTCCTTAAAGTTTCTCCTTCTCTCTTTATTTTTCTACCGTTGTTTCTTGTCCTGCCCTCTGGTGCTTTGGTGAATAATGCGACTCCCTCTTCTTTGTGGCAGCCCTTCAAATACCAGAATACTGCTATCATGTCTCCCCTATTTCTTCTTTTCTTTAGACCAGCCAGAACTGCAGCCGTTCTTTGTATGTTTTATTATCTATGCTTTGAACATCTTAGCTGCTCTTCTCTGAATTTTTTCAAACTCTCAACATCTTTTTTGACATGGTGACCAAAATTGGCTGCAGTGTTACAGTTGTGGCCTTATTAGTCTTTTATAAAGCTGTACTAATACTTCACGTGATCTTGATTCTATACCTCTGTTTATACAACCCAGGATTGTATTAGCTTTTTTGGCGGCGGCTGCACACGGCTGGCTCATTGCTTTACTCCACATTGAAACTCGTTTTGTTGGACAAGACCCATTGTTCAAGTTTGTCAAAATCTTTTTGGATCCTGTGTTTGTCTTCTGGTGCTACTCCTGCCAGTTTGGCTACTCCTGCCAGTTTGGTGTCCTCTGCGAATTTGATGAGTTCCCCCTCAAATCCCAAATCTATGTCACTTATGAAGATATTGAAGAATACTGGGTCTAAGACGGAACCTTGTGGTATCCCATTGCTTACTTCTCTCCGTGTGGATGCAGTGGCATTGAGGACTACTCGTTGAGTACGGTTTGCCAGCCAGCTACAGATCTTCTGGTGATGATGTTGTCTATTCCAGCTCTTTATAGCTTGCCAAGGAGTAGGGAATGGTCTACCTTATCAGATACCTTACTGAAATCTAAGTTTACTATGTCCACAGCATTTTGCTAGTCTACTAGTTTAGTCACTTTATTGAAGAATGAAATAAGATTGGTCTGGCGTGATCTGTTTTTAACAAACCCGTGCTGGCTGCTGGTTATGACTTTGTTTGCTTCTAGCTGTTTGCAGATCGGTTTTTTAATTATTTTTTGCAGGATCTTCCCGGGTATTGATGTTAGACTGATTGGTCTGTAGTTTCCTGGATCTTTTTCAATCCTCAGGTACTTTGTGTTTTGCAGTGGGTTTTTTTTTGATGTGTTGGGCTATAGTTTCCTTTGTGTGAAGACTGTTGCAAAGTATGAGTTAAGTAGCTCTGCTTTCTCCCTGTTGCTTGTTATTTCCTTGCCATCTTCTCTCTTTAGTGGATTTGAGTTTTTTCTTCTTCTTAATTTATTGGAAGATTTTTTTTTATTATCCTTGATTTCTGTGGCAAGTCTTTCTTCCTTCTGAGCCTTTGCTTTTGTGACTTTGCATGTTCTGGCTGTCTGCTCATAATTGGCCCTAGTTATGTGCCCCTCTTTCCAATTTTTGTATTTGTCCTTTTTGTCTTTCAGTTTATCAGAGAGATCATTGTGCAGCCATGCTGGTTTATTTTTGAATTTCTTGTTTTTCTTTTTCTGTGGTATTGTGCTTGTGTGGGCTTTAATGATCGTATTTTTCAGAGCTTACCACACTTCTTGGGTTGTTTTCCCCTTTAGGATTTTCATTCATGGGATCTTCCCTAGGTTCTCTCTGAGTTTGCTAAAGTCAGCTCTTTTGAAATTTAAGACCCTGGTTGCATTGTTTTCTCTTGCTGCTGTTTGCATTATATTAAATTCCAGTACGACGTGGTCAGTTTCGCCCAAGATTACAGCTACTTCACTTCTTCTCAGATGAGACGAGTACTGATGAGAACGCTACTTCTGCTCCTGGCTTCTTGCTAGTTCTTTATAATTTCTCACTATTGTACTCCGGTGCTTTGCTGTGACACTCGTCCCAATGTGGAGGAAGAGGAAAGGATAGCGATCTGTATTATTTTGCTTAGGTTCTCAGCCACATCTTTGATTTTTGCTCCAGGGAGAAAACATACAAACCCTGGATTGTGTGTCTGGTCTGCAGACGGATTTTTCTGTACCTCGGAGGATAGAAGCTCCTATTAACAAAACTCGACTTCCTTTTTGGAGGGCTGCAGTCTGGGGCGCTTTTCTGTTTATCTCAGGTGTGTTTGTGGATGTGATATTATTAGGGATATTTGAACTTGTTTCTTTGCTAGATGTCTGCATGTTTTCTTTGAAGGGCAGGTGGTGGGTCTGAGTGTTTCCATCTAAGGGGCAACATCGATTGCTCACTCTTTATGGGGCTGCTTCTGATTGGGTTGGATTGGGCAGAAGGGGATTGTTACTGGTACTTGTGCGCTGCTTCTTTCTTTCAGTGTTGTGTTTCGTTGTGTGACACACTTCCATTTCTCTTCCTCCAGGGGTTTATCAGTAGGGTCAGTTATTTGTTCATTGTTTCTTTGGGTTTTGGTAGAGCTTTTTTTTCGTACGTTATGCTCCTTACTTTTCCTTGTAGTAGTTCACATCTAATGCATGTGTAGTTTGTATGTTCTTTGGGCATAAGAACATACATACCACAAGAGTACGTCACCTGTTGCATGAGTTTGTTGTTTGAAAATCTTTCTTTTGGGTTGGTGGATCTGCTTTGCAGTTAGCCTCGTTTCTAGCTTCTCTATTCAGCCAGGTTCTCTGGAGCTGCCGCTCAGGTCCACCGCTGCTCCGCTACCTCTGTCGTGCAGCCTCGATGCTGCCTGCAGGCCTCCCAGTCCGCCTCTGCCACCGTCCACCACCTCTGCGCCATCCCCACTGCCTCTCCGTCCTTTGCTCTGCGATGCCGCTACCCACCACCTCTGTGCTGCTCCTGGCCACCTCACTGGTCCGCTGCTCTGCACTGCCACAGGCTGCCTCCTCTCCACCGCTGAAGCTGCCGGCATAATGGATTGCCCGGTTTGCCGCACTGGACTCTGCTACATTGGGCCGGGCTGGGTCACTGGGCCTCCGGGCCTTTCAGGTCCTCCAACGTCCTCCCCTTTATGATCCTGTGCGGCCGCTCTGTGGGACGGGGTTGGGGCGCTCCGGTTCCTCTTCCATGGGCCTCCGGTCTCTTGGCTCATCCTCCCGGGTGCAGCTGGGCCTCCCTCAGCCTGGATGGAGTTTCGTGAAGAGCATCCCTTTGAACCGTTAATTCCTCTTGCAGACACAAGAGTCAGATGGCCAACCGTTAAAACGTGCGATCTTGGCAGTTCTTTGCTTCCCACAGTCTCCCTCCTGGTCTGCTATTCAGCTGCCGGTTCGCTGCTCTTTCTTTTTCCTTCCCAGCATTGATCTGCTTAGCTGAGCTCCTGAGCTGGCCCCCTCCTTCTCTGCTGCCGGCTGCCTCAGACTCCACGTGCAGCCATTCCTTCGCTGCACTCCTGTTTGCTGGCCTTTTCCTCCTGGCCCCAATTCCCCCTTTTCCCTTATCCTTTCACTCTTCCCTATCTAGCATTCTGCTTCTTTTTCCTCCCTTCCCCCTTCTTCTCTCAGTTTCAGTACCTTCCCACTGAGTTTGGTTACTTCTCTCCCCGTTGATCCGATTCTGCTTCCAAGGCTGCCGCCATCTTGGCTAACATCATTAACAGATGGCAATAGAAACACAGGGATTTTTGTTGGGTTCGAGTGGAAGTCCTTTAAATCCATGCTATAGGAATGATAATAATAATGATAATAATGATGATGATAGTAGCAGCAATAATAATAATAATAATAATAATAATAATAATAATAATAATAATAATAATAATAATAAAAAGGTGGAAGGGACCTTGGAGGTCATCTAGTCCAACCCCCTGGTCAGGCAGGAAACCCTATCCCATTTCAGACAAGTGGCTGTCCAGTCTCCTGTTAAAACCCTCCACTGTTGGAGCAGCCACAACCTCTGGAGGCAGGTAGTTCCACTGATTAATTGTTCTCACTCTCAGGAAATTCCTCCTTAGTTCCAGGTTGCTTCTCTCCTTGATCGGTTCCCATCCGTTGCTTCTCGTCCTGCCTTCAGGCGCTTTGGAGGATGGTGGAGAAGGTGGTGGGGAGGAAGCTAGACATCCTCCAAAAAGAGGTCTCCTGCATTGGGGGGGAAAAAGTGAGAGGAATGAAGGAAAGAAGGAAGGGAAGCCTATGTCTATCAACACAATGACCCGCCACAAGTATCTTCATTGATCACTTTATCAGTAAGAAACTTACCTTCATTGATATGAATGTCCTCTTCCTCCTTCTCCAGATTTAGTATCTGGGGATGTGGCAACTGGAAGAGAGAGACAGAAGAGAGATCTCCAGCTTGCTGTGGCCAAAGGGTCTTGCAGACTCACCCCCCGCCTTCCCTTTGGCCCACCGAGACGAGGATTAGCGCCTGGTCCAGGGATCCCCTAATCCACCACCCAGTGGATTGAAATGAGGAAGAGGCTCCCCTGCCCTTTCTCCCCAAGAGGGGAATTATATGGGGGGGGTCCACAGTTTGGCCTTTCCAGGTTGCTACTTACTTTCTCAGTCCTGGTGAAGAGGGGCTGCCTCCTCCTCACCCTCCTCTTCCTTATAGGGAACCCTGGGAAAGGGAGAGGCAGGTGTTGAGCAAACTTTTAGCCCTCCCCCAGATGAAGCCCCCCCCCAAATCAGAGCCTCCTCTGCACTCCTCTTCCCCTTGAGACCCCACGACATCTATCCAGAAGCTTCTTCTGGATCACGGAGCTGGTGGATCCTCCTGGCCAGGGGAGAGATTCTCACCCAGGCCTGGAGCAACTCCTGCTCTCTCTACGGGGGCCATTCGGAAATCCAGCTCCCTTTGGGCGTCCATGAGAGACGCTCCCAGATAGTCATGCAGGAGCTGCAGAGGGAGGGGTGCTGAGTGGGCCAGGAGGAGCCCGGCCCAAAGTGTCCACTCACCACACGGCTCCCGCTTGACCATCTCCAGATTTATTATAAACACTCTCTTCGGGGTAGGGGTAGGGGTAGGGGTAGGGCTAGGGGTAGG
The DNA here is from genome assembly GCF_947247035.1 of Vipera ursinii. Lineage (NCBI taxonomy): Eukaryota > Metazoa > Chordata > Lepidosauria > Squamata > Viperidae > Vipera > Vipera ursinii. The sequence goes on along the minus strand of NC_139524.1, from coordinate 3,473,965 downwards.
GGTAGGAATCAGGGTAGGGGTAGGGGTAAGTTTTGGGGTAGGGGTAGGGGTAGGGGTAGGTTTCAGGGTAGGGGTAGGGGTAGGTTTTGGGGTAGGGGTAGGGGTAGCGGTAGGGGTAGGGGTAGGTTTTGGGGTAGGGGTAGGTTTTGGGGTAGGGGTAGTGGTAGGGGTAGGGTTCTTTGCTGCTTTACTTGCAAAGCAAGGAAAGCAGCAGAAAAAAGCCCTAGAAGAGAGAAAAAAAGGAACGTAAGAAACGGGATCCGCTAAAGCCTCCTTCCCACCATCCCTTTGATTCCAGAAACCAGCCCCTCCCTTTTAGCCTTCCTTAAACCTATTGGAAAGGGCTCAACCGAGCCTTTTATCCCCCCAAAAGAAATAAAGATAAAATTGGAACTCATTTGCCTCCTCCTCCCCCCGCCCGATCCCCTTTCCTAGGAGGATCATCCCAGAGATCCTTTTTCCACCAGGCAAATGGACTTTCCTCTTTTACCTTGAAGAGGTTTGGCCTCCCACCCCAGAACGGAGAGATTTCTACTCCTGCAGACAGCTCTTCCCTTCCGTTCACGGCTGCCCCCCCCTCTGCGGAGTGTCCCAATCCTCTGAGAAATTGGCCAGAAAACGGGGAACGTTCCCCAGAGCCCAGCAGCCCCACTTACATCCCGGCAGCCATTGTGAGGCAGATGAGCGTCAGTTGAACCGTCTGGATGACATCACCAAGCCAGTGGAATCCTCCAGGAGAGGACAGGCCTCCTCTGGGGTCCCCACAGATCCCCCTCCCCACCTTTTCTGCACACACCAAGGCCAGCCCAAAGTCTCTGGGAACGGACCCACAAATCACCAAATCTGCCCCTTTCCCATCTTTTGGCACAGAGGGCACGGCTCTTTGGCTGTAGACTGCCTCTTTATGTGGAAGCTCCACTAAGCTAGCTGACGCAGCTCTTGGCCAGCCTCCATTTTGATTCCCTTTGTGTTGCCATTCTGCTTTGGGGTCCTTTTTTCCCTTTTTTGTGGCAACGTCCCTCCCTCAAAGGTCAGCTGCCTGCGTTGTTTCTGCTGAGGGGCAGAGACCTTTTTCCGGCTGCCAAAGTATCTTTAGATGATGCTGTTTTTAAGCAAAAGAGAAGTTCTCTCCTGGAGTGCTCAAATTGAGAGGTAATTTCTCATAAGCAATCCAGACAAGAAAGAAAAAATCCAACCACGTGGAAGAGATTCCACCAAAACAAAATATTGCGCCCCTTAATGAAGCTGCGCCCCAAAGCACAGGATCCTCTTGTAGACCAGTTCCAGGGTTGAGGGACCCTCCTGCTCTTTCCAGAAAGCCAAAGAATCAGACTTCTTTTTAGCCAAGAGGCCTAGATCTCCCAAGGTAGACTGCCCCTTGCTAGGGAAGCTCTATTAAGTCCCTCCCTTGAGTGAGACTCATTGGGACAGCTTTCTGCCGGTGCTTTTCCTGACTGCTTCTTTTCGGTTCACCTCACGGCTGAGGTCCCACCATTCTCTCTCTTTCGATGAAGACCCCCTCCTTTTTCTCCTGGCCACCAAAGTTCAAGCACGACAAAATACACAACATTTTTCTCTTTCTTTTCATCCATAGATCACGACTGCCTGAAATGAAGGGGAGGGAGAAATTTAACCAATTCCTCAAGGATTTCCGTGACAGGGAATCCAATATTCTGTGCAAGGAGCCCTTAAGGCGGCTTGAGGTTACAATGGAACATCCCCCCACCCAAAAAAACCTTCCTAGGACCCACTTTCAAAGTTCCAGTGTCCCCCCCACCCTCTGTGGTCCCATGGCCGCATTTTGGGCCTTGGCACCTGGACGATATTTTCAGCCATTTGTACCGCCTCACAGTCACATGACCCCAATTTATGCTTTTGCACAATCTGGTATTTGCTTCCAATTTCTGGCAAAAAAAGCCCCATAGCAAAGAATGGGCTTGCCTAATTACTGTGGTGTTTGCTTAATGACTACGGTGTTCGGTTAATAACTGCCACAAGTGATCCACTTTATGACTGTCACAACTTACATCCAAAATTGCAGGTTCGCCATGATTGCGAGGGATTTTCTCTTTACTGTTTATTTTATTTTTATGTTTAGTAAGCCTGCTGATGTGAGGAGTAAAGTGTGAATAAAAATTAAATGCAATCAAAAATTGTATCCATCATTATTCAAGAAAAATAGAATCCATCCGATTGATACAACTATTGAAAAATAATGATAAAGCATTAGATAAAACTTCTCAAAAGAAAAAAGGATATTTTCCAATAGACACCAGCTGATTCCTCCCTTTCCTTAAGTCTCTTGCTAAAGAACCTGTTTGCCACTCGGCCGTAAAAGAGAAGAAACAGTCAAAGGGATAAAACCAGAAAGATGGCAGGTCTGGTGCCTAACAATGTTATGTAGCATATAAGTATTTTTTTTCTTTTGTAAGCAAAAAACTCTTCTAAAAATCCCTCAAGTCCTCTTTGGACTAATATAACCCGAAATTAAGTATTGTCAGTGATTTTTCAGCAAGAGTCCTTCAAGGCTATAAGCACAGTGTCCCTTGTTTAGAAGGGGGAAAAACAACACATAACTGCAGCCATTTCTGCCATGGCCCCAGCATGCCACAGTTTCTAGGAACCATGAATTTGGGGTGATCAGTTTAGTGACTTTCAGTTTGATATACGATTGGTACCCTTCCTTTTCCAAGGATTTTTGTTGCTATGATAACGTGGCTAGGATATTATTGATCTCAAAGCCAATAAACAGATCTCTTCTCAGTATAAATATGGATGACAACGGGGGGGGGGGGAAAGGGAAGCAAAATCTCTCTCGATAGAAACTTTTTGCGTGTTAGCAATTATTATCAGCAGTTATTTGAGGATTTTTTTAAAAGAATCGCGATGCTGATGCACCTTCTTAATTTTTCAGACCATCAGTTAGGGGTCACTGCCAGAGGAGGGTTGTTGCAAAAAAAGATTTTTGGGTGGGTGAATTGTCGTAAAAGCCCCTCTGTCTGTCTCTCTATTTTTATTTTAAAGAAAAATGGTTTGGGTTGATGTTTGGAAGTATTCAGAGGTCTGGGTTCGAGAGTTCCTTGAGTCTCCATTGACACTTGGGGTTGACTCATCTCTGTTGGGGAAGGGGGTTAATTGGGGGAAAACTAGCATACGATGGCTGGCCTCGTATGCCTTCAGAGGTTGTGGGAGCTCCATCACTGGATGCTATCAAGAAGAGACTGGAGTGCCATCTGTCAGAAATGGTGTATGGTCTCCTGATTGGGCGGGGGGTTGGACTAGATGACCTCCAAGGGCCCTTCCAACTCTGTTATTCTATTGGTTTTATATTATTGGTTTTATACTTGTACCAACCTCGGTCAGGGACACTGGAGCTGAGCAACCCCTGACAAATTCCCCTGGCTTCCTCCGATGAATATGCACAGGTTTCCTTCCATTCTGCATCATAAGGAGGCTTAGCTGCATTCATGTCACCCCCAGGCCGGATGTAGCTGGGCCTAAGGCTAATCCTTCCGTGCCACCACTGTATCAGAGTAATCCAATACTAGACTAACCCCTTTCACCACAAACACCTTCGACAACTCATACACGTACACACTGTGGGCTACATCCACTCCTGGATGTTCCACACCGCCCATCCGCACTCTCAGTCACACTTCATCCATTCACAATTATAGTCCCGGCTTCCATTCATGGATTTTCACATGGCGTCCATTGGTCAGTTTTAGCCACTCCTGTCTTCTGGACATCAGCCTTTTTCGATCCATGGGGATCAGAGGGCGACCTGCTGCAAAAAAGTCCTCTCACTCAGGGAGTCCTCCAGAGAATTTATAAGTTATAATAAATACATCTATGGATCTATCTAATTAAATGATTGTGGTGTTCCTCCAGGAAAGAACAGGCCTCCTCTGGGGTCCCCACAGATCCCCCTCCCCACCTTTTCTGCACACACCAAGGCCAGCCCAAAGTCTCTGGGAACGGACCCACAAATCACCAAATCTGCCCCTTTCCCATCTTTTGGCACAGAGGGCACGGCTCTTTGGCTGAAGACTGCCTCTTTATGTGGAAGCTCCACTAAGCTAGCGCCCCTTAATGAAGCTGCGCCCCAAAGCACAGGATCCTCTTGTAGACCAGTTCCAGGGTTGAGGGACCCTCCTGCGCTTTCCAGAAAGCCAAAGAATCAGACTTTTCCTTTTAGCAAAGAGGCCTAGATCTCCCAAGGTAGACTGCCCCTTGCTAGGGAAGCTCTATTAAGTCCCTCCCTTGAGTGAGACTCATTGGGACAGCTTTCTGCCGGTGCTTTTCCTGACTGCTACTTTTCGGTTCACCTCACGGCCGAGGTCCCACCATTCTCTCTTTTTCGATGAAGACCCCCTCCTTTTTCTCCTGGCCACCAAAGTTCAAGCACGACAAAATACACAACATTTTTCTCTTTCTTTTCATCCATAGATCACGACTGCCTGAAATGAAGGGTAGGGAGAAATTTAACCAATTTATTTAACCAACCTCCATCCATTCACAATTATAGTCCCGGCTTCCATTCATATGATTTTCACACGGCGTGCATTGGTGCATGCTGCTTAAAGGTTGCTCAATGGTGTGTCTGTGTAACGGTCACTGAGTGAGCCAGACTTGTTGTCTCCAAGAAGATCATTGGATGATTCGGGGCAGGAATGGGTTCCTTTAAACCTATTGGCCGCCGCCTAGTGGCCAACCGTATAAGTAGCTGCAGCAACCACTCTTTCAGTTCTCTTCCTGTTTGCCTCAATAAAGCATGTTCCTGTTTGCAACCTTCCGTCTCGCTTATTGTCTGCAAAGAACTGGCTACACAACAGGACCCATGATAGCAGTGTTGAGGGGCTTTCACAGAGAGGAGGGAGTCAAGGTATTCTCCAAAAGTCCAAAGCACCTGAAGGCCAGAGAAGCAATAACGGATGGAAACTGATCAAGGAGAGATTCGACCTAGAAATAAAAAGAATTTTTCTGGCGGTGAGAACAATCAACCAGTGGAACAGATTGCCTTCAGAGGTTGTGGGAGCTCCATCACTGGATGCTATCAAGAAGAGACTGGAGTGCCATCTGTCAGAAATGGTGTATGGTCTCCTGATTGGGCGGGGGGTCCCTCCCAACTCTGTTATTCTATTGGTTTTATACTATTGGTTTTATACTTCCACCAACCTCGGTCAGGAACACTGGACCTGCGCATCCCCTGACAAATTCCCCTGGCTTCCTCCGATGAATATCCACCGGTTTCCTTCCATTCCGCATCATAAGGAGGCTTAGCTGCATTCATGTCACCCCCAGAATGGATGTAGCTGGGCCTAAGGCTAATCCTTCCGTGCCACCACTGTATCAGAGTAACCCAATACTAGACTTCCCCCTTTCACCACACACACCTTTGACAACTCATACATGTACACACTGTGGGCTACATCCACTCCTAGATGATCCACATCGCCCATCCGCACTCTCAGTCACACTCCATCCATTCACAATTATAGTCCCGGCTTCCATTCATGGATTTTCACACGGCGTCCATTGGTCAGTTTTAGCCACTCCTGTCTTCTGGACATCAGCCTTTTTCGATCCATGGGGATCAGAGGGTGACCTGCTGCAAAAAAGTCCTCTCACTCAGGGATTCCTCCAGAGAATTTATAAGTTATAATAAATACATCTATGGATCTATCTAATTAAATGATTGTGGTGTTCCAGGAGAACAGAAACTTGATATCAGACATAGAAGACTTCATTTATGTCAGGCTTCTCAGATTCGCCACACAAGAATCGTGTCCAGATGAACTAGCTCTACTTTATTGTAAGGCTACATAATCAGATCCTGCAAGTTTGAAAGGACAAAGCTTCCACCATCTCCTCTACAGCCCAAGAAGCTAGGGAGGGTCCCTACTCAACCACTTTCTCCTCCACTCATTGTGCAGACTATGCCCTTTCTTATCTGACCACTCTCTAGAAGGTAGCCTTTCCTTGCCTCCTTTCTCAAGGTCTTTCTAACCTACAGTGTAATTACGTCTTCTTTGTGCATGGAATAATTCGCAGATGAGCAGGGCGAGCGTGAAGGAGGGATCAAATGCATCATCAGTTTTGAGTCTCTTCGTGCCCATAAGAGATCTAAGTCCAGCCTACCTTGAATTTTATTGATTTTTATTTACTGCCTGTTTCTTTTGACCCTTAGTAGTTCAGATTCATGTAGAAAGCATATGTTTGCAATAAATCTGTATGTTCATTTTAATTGTCTGAATTTTCAGATTTTCCTTTGCTTGACACAAACATCATTGCAGTTACAATATATAAAACTAATAATCCATGAGTCCTTTCTACTGACTGTTTGTAGGTCCTAATAGTAAAGTTCCAGTTTCATTTGAAATGTTATTTTTAAAATTCTCTGCATCACCATATGTACTGTACTTAATCAGATCAGCTCATTTAACCACCTTGCTTGGCAACAGAAATTCTGCTCCCAATTGTGATCATAAATTGAAAACTTCTTGTATGCTGTTTTAAGACCTCGTGTAAAACTGGTCGCTGAGTGAAGCACAGTTGCCTGAATTCATACAAGAGACTGTACCAAAATTAAATAAATTATATTCTACTCTGGTTTAAGACTAGAATATGAATATAAATCCTTTAGCCACAATGATTAAAGTTAATTAGTGAAATTGCAATAATTCCATAATTCAACATAGGATGAAATTTAGCAGCACCCATTTCAGAACCAAGAAGAATACGTTAGCACTGGTTTTCTGTTTTTCTCAGAGATTGTAGCCCTTCATTTTTATTAAATTCTCCATAACGATTCTGTTACAGGTATGTTTCTTTTGTAGAACACAATCAGATAATATACATTCTCATAAATAACAAAAAATGAAAACAGAAAAAAATAAACACCTGGTATTTAATTTAATTCAAAACACTCAACACAATATATTTGCTTATTTACAAAAGGTATCTTCCAATACTATTCAGTTCGTGTTCCACTTTCAAATGGCAAGCAATTACTTACTCTAGATATAGTATTTACCTACAGTGTATCCCTGTAATTTAATTTATTCACTTTAGTTGGCACCCAACTCCACACTTAGCAGGGTGGGAGATTTAGAATGGTTGGTGAGTCTGGCAAACAGACTCCACAATCCACATCCCCAAACAAAAGCATTCTGAGAGAATGCCAGAGTTTTAGGCTTTCTTGAACGCCATCCAGGTAGGGGCCACAGAGTGTCAGGGAGGACCGTATCAGACAACAGGCACAAGGGAAGAGAAGGCATGCTTCTTGGGTGCTAGTAGACAACTATTTAATAGAATCCAGGGAGCACTGACCTATTGGCTTGCACTGGATAGGGAAGCAGCAGGGAGATAGACGGTCCCTCTGAGAATCGAGTACTATGCCTGTGCTGCCACCACGAGGCTGTTCTTGGGAAATTACCAATATGCTAATTGGGTCTGCCAGTACCTTTCCCCTTTGTGATCCTGCTCATGATGCTGTACTAGGATCCACCCCTTCTGGGTTGGACTTCCTCCTTCTCCTTGCTCCCTTGTGTTCCATCCTCCATTGTAACATCTGAACACAAGCCATGCGGACAGTAATCCTGTTACTGTCTTTTGACCTTAAAGTACCGACCAGATTCAACTGACCACACCTTCTCTGCTGTAACCACCTTCTACATGCAAAATAAAGGTATTTCAGATGAACCAGGTGCTTTATGAGTTCACTGTCTGCAAAGGGCCGTTAAATGTGACTAAATTCGCTTAAACAGACCAATAAGTGTCTTAACAAGGAATTAAATTTGCAACACAACGTGTCTGTAGCAGAACAATGCCATAAAGGGTTTGGTGAGTAGATAACCAGGATCTTGAATTGTCCCTGGAAGCATACTGACCATGCTGCTCAGAGTCACTCTGTACTGAGAGATGGGTGGCAGATTTAAAAATCACACAGACTGATTACAAGCAACAGCATGACAAAGTAACAACAATGGTGGATATGGATAGACGCAAGAAATACCATTTGCCTGTAAGAAATAACCGGTGGGGCCATAAAATAGAGGAAATATTAGAAAATGAAGAAGCAAAATTGCTCTGTGACTTCAGATTCAAACCTACACGAACCCGCCACATAACACCCCAGACTTAACAATTGGTGAGAAGAAAGACAAAAAAAATCTGGCTAGTGGACATGGCAGCAGAATAGAAGAGAGAGAACTACAGAAGATAACAAAACGCAAAGAACGGCAAATAGAAATAGAACGATTGTGGCCAAAGAAAGTCAAGGTCGTACCAGGTTCCAGTCTGGGTTGGCCACCAGGACCAGAGGTTTTGTCTTCCAGGCTTTCGGACTCGTGCTTGGAGCCCATCTTTGTGGAACTTCTCTCTAGCACGAATCCGAAAGCTGGGAAGAGAAAACCGCTGGTCCTGGTGACCGACCAAGGTTGGATTCTGCAACATTATCCTGGGACAAGCATGTTCACCTTCGTTCGTGAAAGATAGTACCGACAGTAATAGATACCTTGGGTGCAATCCCATAACAATTTCCCAAAACAACTGGAGCACCATCTGAATACCATTGGCATTGCCAAAATCAGCACTGATCAATTGCAACGGGCATCTTTACTCGGAAGAGCTTACATCCTGTGACAAAACTTTTAACATCATCAAACACCGGCACCTGCCTATCCCAAGCCCTTGGGAAGGACTTGATAGGGGAATAAAAATGCCCCGTCAGTTTCAACATCTGGCTAACTGTGATGACACAACCACCACTGCAGCTTGTGAAGCAGGGGTATCCCAGGGGCATCCTGAAATGTTACCATCCCGCCCCGCCCTACGGACAGGAATCTTTCTGAAACCAGATGCCAATCTGATAACCATAACAGTGCATTCATGTGGTCTTATTTTTTAAAAAAATTCACAGCAGAAACTCATGTTATAGTGTCCATCCCCAAACTTGGTGGCCCGGATTACAAAAGCGTTACCCAAACTGGCAACAAACTACTGCAGCTGCTTTAGAAGTCCACAAATCATCACACACAGTGCTCCACTGTCCACTGATAAAAGTTTCAACCCTTCCTTGGTCTCTGCCTCTCTTGCTGCCATTCGTGAGTCGGACTGCACCCTTCTGTGGCTGTCAGGAGATGCCGGGAGGCCTCTTCTTCCTTCTTCGATCTTGTCTCCCCCAGGCCTTCCTCCTTTCCTGGCCTTTAAAGGTTTGGGTTTTGGAGCAGAGATGGACAGGTTAACGTACATCCTAAAAGATTTAATAATTTAATAATTTAATTTGTATACCGCCCTTCTCCCGAAGGACTCAGGGCGGTGAACAGGGCAATACATAATAAAAACCAGGATACAAAAATTAAAAAGTAATTAAACTACAATGCCCGTAATAAATTAATACATATTAAAAGTTAAAACCGATCATAAAACCCAACCCCAACCCATCAGACCAGGCCAGCTTGTTCAAAAAGAAAAGTTTTGAGATTGCGCCGAAAGGAGCGAAGGTCGGGGGCCGTTCGGAGCTCAACCGGCAAGCGGTTCCAAAGGTCTGGCGCGCCCACAGAGAACGCCCTCCCCCTGGGGGCCACCAATCGACATTCCTTGATCGGCGGCACCCTGAGGAGGCCCTCTCTGTGGGAGCGCACTGGACGGAGGGAAGTTGACGCCAGCCGCAGGTGTTGCCGTAGGTAATCCGGACCCATGCCATGTAGGGCTTTGTAAGTCATCACTCACACCTTGAACCTCACCCGGAGAGCAACCGGCAGCCAATGCAGCTCACGGAGCAAAGGTGTAGCATGGGAGTATCGGGAAGCTCCCAGCACAACTCGCACGGCTGCATTCTGCACCAGTTGGAGTCTCCGAGTGGACTTCAAGGGCAGCCCCATGTAGAGAGCATTACAGTAGTCTAGACGAGAAGTCACGAGCGCATGAGTGACTGTACGCAAGGCATCCCGGTCTAGATAGGGTCGCAACTGGCGCACCAGGCGAACCTGGGCAAAGGCCCCCCTAGTCACAGCTCCAATATGCTCTTCCAAAGAGAGCTGTGAATCTAGAAGGACCCCCATGTTGCGCGCCCTATCTACGGGGGGTAATAGCAGATTACTAATAGCAAAGATAAACATGAATCACTATATAAGTTGGAACAAATGTTTTGTATGGCTTAAAAGGTTTAATTCAGGAGACGAGTGATGAGCTCACTTAATTGATCTGTGTAATTTATTAGGCTTACAAGGTTGACAAGATATGACCAATGGTAGTTTTTTTAAAATGATAAGGATATTCTGTGTATTGGAAAGTTTAGCTGGGATGATATATTTTTGGTTAATAGGAGAGTAGATATAACTCTCGTCTGTTTTGTTTGTTTTTCGCAGTTTGTGTTATGTGATTATATGGTTTGTGTCTTTAAACCTTGTCCCTTTCCCTATGTACTATCCTGTTGTCATTCTTACTGTAAATAAAGATTATTTTTTTTGGGGGGGAAAGGAATAGAAATCTTTAAAATCAAACACTGCCTGCGATCCATCTTGTCCTGCCCCCCCCAGTCCCTTGCGAAGAGGTTCCAGGGTGAATGCAGAGGAAGGGAATGGAGAGGCAGAAGCTCTGAAGAGCCAAACCCCAAGAAATCATTCATTAGATCAGCATCGCAGAGCTTGGAGGTTGTATGTATGTATAAACAAGTTAGAAGGAAACCTAGAGGTCTTCTAGTCCAAGCCCCTGCTCAGACAAACGGCTGTCCAGTCTCCTCTTTAAAACCTCCAGCGCTGGAGCACGTTCAGCTTCTGGTGGCAGGTAGTTCCACTGCTTACTTGTTCTCCCTCTCAGGAAATTCCTCCTCCCTCCCCGCTCAGTTTCCCTCCGTCGCTGCTTCCCCCGCCTTCGGGGGGCTTCGGGGAGGCCTCGGCTCCCTCCTCCTCGGGGGACCCCCCCAGATATGGGAAGGCTGCTCTCCCGCCTCCCCCGCCCTTCTGCCCATCTGCTCCCACCCCCGCGCGGGAGAAGGGCTGCCTGGGGGCCGCGGGGGGAGCCCCCTGGGGGAAGGAGGGAGGAAGCGCCCCCCCCCGCCCTGCCTAGGGGGAGACACAGCCCGGGAGGCCCGTCAGCTCCGCCGGCCTGGATGCTGGGAGGGGGGGGAGAAAATGGTACCCCAAAGAAAACCTTCGCTACTGCGCAGACGCCAAATGGAGGATGGATGGATGGATGGATGGATGGAAGGACGAGGCTGATTGGCAGGAGGATTTCTGAGGGCGGTCCATTGAATGGAAAGAAGAGCTACCAGGCGCTCGGAGAAGCCACGCCTCCACTTCCGGGATCAAACATTACCGAGGCGCCGAATTGACTCGGCCGCGGAGGGGCTCCGACCCAGCCGGGGCGCAAGGGATGCCGGGAGTCGCAGTCCGAGCTCTTCTCTGGCGGAGGGAGGGGGGAGCCCGAGGCCTGGTCTGGCGGGACGTGGGCCGGAGGGAGGCCTGCCCGGAGAGTCTCACTGAGCGGCCGACGCTTCGGCGTTCCTCCGGGGAAGGGAGGAAGCCGTGGCCCGCCTCTCCCCCTTCGCCCCTGCAGGAGTTCGGGCGGAGGAAGGCAGGAGGCCCCGCGGTGCAGCCCCGGGAGGAGACGGCGGGGAAGGCCCGGAAGGGAGGAGCCGAGGGGGACTCTGCGAAAGGAGGCCGCCTGGAGGGCGGAGCGGGCAGCAGGGAACGGGCCTGGAGGGCGGAGGGTCCTTCGGGAGACGCCACAGAATCCGGGAGGGGGGAAAGAAATATCAGTGCCCGGAATGGGGAAAATCCTTCCAATCAAATGGAGTTCTTGAAAGGCATCTAAGAATCCACCATTTAAAGGCCTGGAATGTGGAAAGAGCTTCAGTCTGAGGGAAAACCTTTATGGGATGATGATCCACACGGAAAACCCGTATGAATACCTGGAATGTGGAAAGAGCTTCAGTCTGAGGGAAAACCTTTATGGGATGATGATCCACACGGAAAACCCGTATGAATACCTGGAGTGTGGAAAGAGCTTCAGTCTGAGGGAAAACCTTTATGGGATGATGATCCACACGGAAAACCCGTATGAATACCTGGAGTGTGGAAAGAGCTTCATTCATCTGGGAAAACTTGATGCACATCAAAGAATCCACACTGGGGAGAAACCATTTAAACCCCTGGAATGTGGAGAGACCTTTACTAAGAGCTTGAAGGCTTGTGGACTCCAACTGCCAGAATTCCCCAGCTAAGATGGCGGCGCCTGGAATGGCTGCAGCTGTGCTGGCTCTTGAAGGTGAATAGTTTGGGGAGGGATATTAAGCGATAGAGGCCGCTTGATCAGGAAGGTTTTAATGGGTTTGAGCAACGTGGTGGGACTAAGCTAACATACCAACGACAATCTTTACTGGCATGGCGAGTTTCTAGCTGTTTCGCAAGTGTTGGTGAGACCGTTAAAAGTCGTTGGCGCTGTTTGAATTTGTTCTGCCAGCAGCAAGATCTGACTGCTGGCCCAGCGACGGATTCCATTGCAAATCAGGGTTGTTTGCAAAGGAGGAGGAGAGGTCCCAGGGCTTATGGAGTGAAGAAACTGGACCAGAGGAAGAGAGAGAGGCTTTTGGAGGAGGTGGTGGCAACGTGCTCCAGGGGCAAAAAAAAAGCAAGGCCTCTAAGGAAAAGGTGGAAGAGGCAGGATCAGAAAAAGGAAAGGAGGTGAGGTTGTCGTGCAGGAATGCAAGCTCATTTGAGGGCTAATCCACATGGAGCCCCATTTCCATCTGTCCTCTTTGCCATCGTTCGCTCCCTAGAGACTAAAACGGACCATCTGAAACTTGAGCTGGCCACGAACAAGGAGTCTGTATCGGAGGTGGTGGCCCTTTGAGAGCTGCACGCAATGAAATTTCATTTTGTTGTATGCCGATTGGTGTACATTCAAAGTGACAATAAAGTCATTAAAGTTGCCAAGCTTGCACACCCCTTCTCTTCACAAGGAAATGATGATGGCCAAATCAAGGCTACATTTCCCCAAAAATCGGCTTGAGAATGGCAGCCGCCTTGGGCATCGCAGAGAGCCACCCTAGACAAGTCCAACACCTCCCTGAGCATCGCGGCCTTCTCAGAAGACCAGGCCTGCAAAAGAAGCCGTTTCCTCAGAGAATACGCAATTTAGCTCCGAACTGAGCCGGGCACAGGCTGCTTCCATTGAGGCAGAGATTGCACCTGCTTGAGGCTGGGTTGCACAACAGACCCACAATTGGAGAACACAAGTCCTTTCTCCGCTGTGGTGATGGCCGAGATCTGTGATCCGTGGAAGACCCTCTCTTGGCAAAAGACATTGGGTTGGTTTCCACCCCCTGGCAACACTTGAAAAGGGGCACCTGCACATTTTTTGAAGACAAATGCCAAGAGGACACAGAGGTGAATGGCTTGTGTGCTCAGTGACAAAAGAGGGGCGGGAGAAATATTTCAAAAGTTTTTATTTCAGTATTTCTATAGCAAATATTACAAACAAACATATTAAATATTCCCAACTTCTGGAGGCAGGTGGTTCCATTGGTTAATTGTTCTCACTGTCAAGAAATTTCTCCTTAGTTCTAGGTTGCTTCTCTACTTGATTAGTATCCACCCATTGTTTCTTGTCCTGCCTTCAGTATTTCTAAAACAAATATTACAAACAAACCAAATTAGGGGTCAGGAGTCTGAAACAGAAGAGGAGGGCCAACCTATTCTCTAAAGCACATCAAGGCAGGACAAGTAGCAGGAGAGAAGCAACCTAGAACTAAGGAGAAATTTACTGACAGTGAGAACAATTAACCAGTGGAACCACCTGCCTCCAGAAGTTGGGAATGCTCCAACACTGGAAGTTTTAAAGAGCAGACTGGACAGCCACTTGTCTGAAATGGTATAGGGCGGTGTTGGTGAACCTTTGTGAGACTGAGTGCCCAAAACCTGCCCCTGCCCCACCCCACCTCTTGCCCGCAGAGCCACCCACCGCCTCCATGGCCTGCCACAGCAGATTGCCCACGCGGCCCAGCAGAATCATAGTGGACACGCCCTCTGTCCGTGGCCCGCAGCATCATCTGCATGCGATGAGGCAGGAGGCATAGTCTTGTCCCTGCTGCCTGGCTGCCATGTCCTTGGTTGCATTGCTCTGCACAGGCAGCCCCTGGGGCGGCTCTCCACCGGGGGGCTGCTGGTGAGGGGCCACAGGAGTGTCAAGTCTGGGGGGACGGCGTGCGTGCCCACAGATAGGGCTCTGAGTGCAGCCTCTGGCATGTGTGCCATAGGAAAGGGTAGTAATCTGTAGCCCTGTTAGGTTCTTAGTCACATCTTGGATTTTAGCTCAAGAGTGACAACATACCTCCCTGGATTGTATGTCCGGTCTGCAGAGGGATTATTCTGTTCCTTTGAGGATACAATCTCCTATTATTGCGTTTCCTTCTATGTGTGACATACCTCCATTTGTCTTCCTCCAAGGGTTTATCAGTATGGTCAAATCCTCCGGGTCCGCCTACACCACCATCTGCCACCTCTGCCCAACATCCAGCCACCTCTCCGTCCTCTGCTCTGCTGCCACCACCTCTGCGCTGCCCCTGGCCGCCTTACAGGTCCACTTCTCTGCACTGCCACCAGCTGCCTCCTCTCCACCGCTGAAGCTGCCGGCACAACATGTCGCCATACTGGTCTCTGCTTCATTGGGCCGGGCTTGGTCGCTGGGCCGCCGGGCTTTTCAGGTAGCCTCACTTGGCCTGGAATTCCTCCAATGTCTGGCGGATGGGGGAGGGGTGTTCCTCTGGTTCCTCTTCCATGGGCCTCTGGCCTCTTGGGTAGTCCTCTCGGGTGCAGCTGGGCCTCCCTCAGCCGGGATGGTTTCATGCACAGCATCCCTTCGAACAATGAATTCCTCTTGCAGACACAAGAGTCAGATGGCCAACCATTAAAACGTGCGATCTTGGCGGTTCTTTGCTTCCCACAGTCTCCCTCCTGGTCTGCTATTCAGCTGCCGGTTCGCTGCTCTTTCTTTTTCCTTCCCAGCGTTGAGCTGCTTAACTGAGCTCCTGAGCTGGCCCCCTCCTTCTCTGCTGCCGGCTGCCTCAGACTCCACGTGCAGCCATTCCTTCGCTGCGCTCTGGCTTGCTGGCCTTTTCCTCCTGGCCCCAATTCCCCCTTTTCCTTTATCCTTTCTCTCTTCCCTATCTAGCTTTCTGCTTCTCTTTCCTCCCTTCCCCCTCCTTCTCTCCTAGTACCTTCCCACTGAGTTTGGTTCCTTCTCTCCCCATTGATCTGATTCTGCTTCCAAGGCTACCGCCATCTTGGCTAACATCATTAACGGATGGCGTGAGAAACACAGGGACTTTTCTTGAGTCCGAGTGGAAGTCCTTTAAATCCCCCTGTAGTAATAATAATGATAATAATAATAATAAACTTGGAAAGGACCTTTTAGGTCATGTAGTCCTACCCCTGGTCAGGCAGGAAACCCTATCCCATTTCAGACAAGTGGCTGTCCAGTCTCCTCTTAGAAACCTCCAGTGTTGGAGCAGCCACAAGCTCGGGAGGCAGGTTGCTCCATCAATTAATTGTTCTCATGGTCAGTAAATTCCTCCTCAGTTCCAGGTTGCTTCTCTCCTTGATTGGCTTCCATCCGCTGCTTCTTCTACTGCCTGTAGGTGCTTTGGAGGATGGTGGAGGAAGGTGGTGGGGAGGAAGTTACAGATCTTTGATTATGAAATCACCTGCACTGGGGGTAAAAAAAGTGAGACAAATGAAGGACAGAAGGAGGGGAAGCCTATCCATATAAACACAATGACCCGCCTTAAGTATCTTCATCAATTAATTTACCAGAAATAAAGCTACCTTCATTAATGGGGACTTTGTCTTTTTCTCCCATCTCAGGTTGGGTATCTGGACCTGACAGACCTGGAAGAGAGAGAGAGACAGAAGAGAGATCTCCAGCTTGCTGTGGCCAAAGGGTCTTGCAGAGTCACCCCCCACCTTCCCTTTGGCCCATCGAGACAAGGATTAGCGCCTGGTCCAGGGATCCCCTAATCCACCACCCAGGAAGAAGAGGTTTTCCTGCCTTTTTTTAGTGAGGGGGATTATATGAGGGGGGGTCCACATTTTGGCCTTTCCAGGTGGCTACTTACTTTTTCTGTCCTGGTGAAGAGGGGCTGCCTCCTCCTCACCCTCCTCTTCCTTATAGGGACCTCTGGGAAAGGGAGACACAGGTGCTTAGCAAAACTTTAGGTCTCCCCCAGATGAAGAAAGCCCCTCCCAAATTCAGAGCCTCCTCTGCACCCCTGTTCCCTCGAGACCCCACCCCATCTATCCGGAAGCTCCTTCCGGTTGACGGAGCTTGTGGATCCTCCTGGCCGGGGAGAGATTCTCACCCAGGCCTCAGGCAATTCCTGCTCTCTCTACGGGGGCCATTCGGAAATCCAGCTCCCTTTGGGCGTCCATGATAGACGCTCCCAGATAGTCATGCAGGAGCTGCAGAGGGAGGGGTGCTGAGTGGGCCAGGAGGAGCCCGGCCCAAAGTGTCCACTCACCACACGGCTCCCGCTTGACCATATCCACATTTATTTATTTATTTATTGTATTTATATACCGCCCTTTCCCGAAGGACTCAGGGCGGTTTACAGGGTGATTAAAAACAAAAAATACAAAAGTTAAAAACAATTAAAAAATTATATCAATACTACTATCTACTATATAATATCACTTAGTTCTAATACTATCCACTATCTACACTCTAATATGTTTATCTAATATTTATCCGCTTGATTGGAATCACAAACCATAATTAGGTATTTAATCTGCAGTTTAGACATATAGATTTCCTATCAGAAGTCTTTTTTTTTCTTTCCTGGCGGCATCTTCAGTGTGGAGTTGAAGGGTTCTCTTGAGCCCTTCTCTTCACTTTGTAATCCCATGAATGTCCTGTTTGACGTGTTCACTGAACACACATCCGGGAAATGCACTCCTCTTTGAGGTTCAATTTTCCCCCCAGTGATATGTAGCATTTCTTCATGTACGCTGGCTTTCAATTCCTCGTGGACGGTCGTTTGACTTCCTTCAGGCTTAAGCTGCCGAAGAGTCCTGGGTCTTAGACTGATATTTCCTCGTATTGCTTTGCTGACTTTAACATCTTTTGGAGAAGAAGAGGAATCCCCTTTCTCTTTCCGCATCTGGTCTGCATAAATATTTAGTTCTCGTTCTCTTTCCTGGATTCTCTTATCACTGCCTTCCAATTTTGGGGTAAGTGATATTAATTTATGCTGAAGTTCTCCTTTCTGTCCAAGTCTCTTATCTTCAGAAACTTTCTGCAAAGTCCATAAGGCGTCTGTTGTTCTTAAGAGTTCTGCCTGAACCTCTCTCAGCTTCTTAGAAGACCTGTGCTCTTTTTCCTCAGATGTCCTGAGAAGACGCTTCAACATTGCATTTTCTGTAGCAAAGGTCTCCAAGTTATTCCTCAGAAAAGCCACTTCATTTTTCAATTCTTTAATTTTATGGTCTCTGGATGACAATAGACGCCAAACCATGTTATTTTTCTCTTGAGCATTCATAGTGTGGTCAGTTGTGAATGTGATCTTTTGCTGAGGTTTCTTTTCAGGAAATGTTTTACCCACAACCCGAAACAAGCACTCCTCGATTGCCCAGAGAAGAGAAATCGAAGTCCCCGCTAAGCACCCAGGGTTTAAACTTCCTCCCTACGATGCCCAGGCAGAGGCTTCTACCCGTGGTCCGTTGATTCACGTTACCCGGTTCTTGGGCTTCGTTGGCATTAAATATATACACTCTCTTCGGGGTAGGGGTAGGGGTAGGTTTCGGGGTAGGGTTCTTTGCATTTTGTTTCCTTGCAACGCAAGGAAAGAAGCAAGAAAAAAAAGCCCTAGAAGAGAGGGAAAAATGAAGGTAAGGAAAGGGATCCGCTAAAGCCTCCTTCCCACCATCCCTTTCACTCCAGAAACCAGCCCCTCCTCCCTTTTAGCCTTACTTAAAGCTTCTGGAAAGGGCTCAACCGACGCTATTAGACCCCCCAAAAGAAATAAAGATAAAACTGGAACTCATTTGCCTCCTGCCTTCAGGCGCTTTGGAGGATGGTGGAGAAGGTCTTGGGGAGGAAGCTAGAGGTCTTCTAGAAAGGTCTCCTTCATTGGGGGGGGGGGAAAAGTGAGAGGATTGACGAAAAGAATGAAGGAGGGGAAGCCTATGCCTCTCACTGCGTTGTTGTTTTTTAGTTTTGCCAGCGTTGGAGAAGGTGGTGGGGAAGAAGCTGTAGATCCTCAATGATCAAGTCTCCTGCATTGGGGGGGGGGAAAGTGGGACAAATGAAGGAAAGGAGGAAGGGAACCCTTCCTATCAACCGAATGACCCACCATTAGTATCTTCATTGATTCCTTAACAGTGAGAAATTTACCTTCATTGATATGGACTTCCTCTTCCTCCCTCTCCAAATTTAAAATCTGGGGCTCGGGCTGCTGGAACAGAGAGACAGAGGAGAGATCTCCAGCTTGCTGTGGCCAAAGGGTCTTGCAGAGTCACCCCCCGCCTTCCCTTTCGCCCCTGGAGACGAGGATTAGCGCCTGGTCCAGGGATCCCCTAATCCACCACCCAGTGGATCGAAGGGTTTTCCTGCCCTTTTTCCCCAGGAGGGGGATTATATGATGAGGGGTGGTCCACAGTTTGGCCTTTCCAGGTGGCTACTTACTTTTTCAGTCCTGGTGAAGAGGGGCTACCTCCTCCTCACCCTCCTCTTCCTTATAGGGAACCCTGGGAAAGGGAGACGCAGGTGCTGAGCAAACTTTTAGCCCTCCCCCAGATGAAGAAACCCCCCCCCCAAATCAGAGCCTCCTCTGCACCCCACTCCCTTTTGAGACCCCACCCCATCTATCCAGAAGCTCCTTCTGGTTCACGGAGCTGGTGGATTCCTTTGACCGGGGGAGAGATTCTCACCCAGGCCTGGGGCAACTCCTGCTCTCTCTCAGAAATCCAGCTCCCTTTGGGCGTCCATGAGAGACGCTCCCAGATAGTCATGCAGGAGCTGCAGCGAGGGGTGTGAGTGGGCCCAGAGGAGCCTGACCCAAAGTGTCCACTCACCACACGGCTCCCGCTTGACCTTCTCCAGGTCTATTATTATGGTCACTCTCCTGCTTGCAGGCGTGGGGGAGACTTTTGCCTTTTCCTTGTAAAAAAGGGAAAACAGGATAAAAAAGCCCTAGATGAGAGAAAAAAAGGAAGGTAAGGAAAGGGATCCGCTAAAGCCTGCTTCCCACCATCCCTTTCACTCCAGAAACCAGCCCCTTTTAGCCTTCCTTAAACCTGCTGGAAAGGGCTCAACCGAGCCTCTTAGACCCCCAAAAGAAATAAAGATATGTTCCCCTTTCCTAGCAGGATCCTCCCAAAGATCCGTTTTCCACCAGGCATCTGGACTTTCCTTTTTCCCTTGAAGAGGTTTGGCCTCCCACCCCAGAACGGAGAGATTTCCACTCCCGCAGGCAGCTCTTCCCTTCCGTTCACGGCTGCCCCCCCCTCTGCGGAGTGTCCCAATCCTCTGAGAAATTGGCCAGAAAACGGGGAACGTTCCCCAGAGCCCAGCAGCCCCACTTACATCCTTGCAGCCATTTTGAGGCAGATGAGCGTCAGTTGAACCGTCTGGATGACATCACCAAGCCGGTGGAATCCTCCAGGAGAGAACAGGCCTCCTCTGGGGTCCCCACAGATCCCCCTCCCCACCTTTTCTGCACACACCAAGGCCAGCCCAAAGTCTCTGGGAACGGACCCACAAATCACCAAATCTGCCCCTTTCCCATCTTTTGGCACAGAGGGCACGGCTCTTTGGCTGTAGACTGCCTCTTTATGTGGAAGCTCCACTAAGCTAGCTGACGCAGCTCTTGGCCAGCCTCCATTTTGATTCCCTTTGTGTTGCCATTCTGCTTTGGGGTCCTTTTTTCCCTTTTTTGTGGCAACGTCCCTCCCTCAAAGGTCAGCTGCCTGCGTTGTTTCTGCTGAGGGGCAGAGACCTTTTTCCGGCTGCCAAAGTATCTTTAGATGATGCTGTTTTTAAGCAAAAGAGAAGTTCTCTCCTGGAGTGCTCAAATTGAGAGGTAATTTCTCATAAGCAATCCAGACAAGAAAGAAAAAATCCAACCACGTGGAAGAGATTCCACCAAAACAAAATATTGCGCCCCTTAATGAAGCTGCGCCCCAAAGCACAGGATCCTCTTGTAGACCAGTTCCAGGGTTGAGGGACCCTCCTGCTCTTTCCAGAAAGCCAAAGAATCAGACTTCTTTTTAGCCAAGAGGCCTAGATCTCCCAAGGTAGACTGCCCCTTGCTAGGGAAGCTCTATTAAGTCCCTCCCTTGAGTGAGACTCATTGGGACAGCTTTCTGCCGGTGCTTTTCCTGACTGCTTCTTTTCGGTTCACCTCACGGCTGAGGTCCCACCATTCTCTCTCTTTCGATGAAGACCCCCTCCTTTTTCTCCTGGCCACCAAAGTTCAAGCACGACAAAATACACAACATTTTTCTCTTTCTTTTCATCCATAGATCACGACTGCCTGAAATGAAGGGTAGGGAGAAATTTAACCAATTCCTCAAGGATTTCCGTGACAGGGAATCCAATATTCTGTGCAAGGAGCCCTTAAGGCGGCTTGAGGTTACAATGGAACATCCCCCCACCCAAAAAAAACTTCCTAGGACCCACTTTCAAAGTTCCAGTGTCCCCCCCACCCTCTGTGGTCCCATGGCCGCATTTTGGGCCTTGGCACCTGGACGATATTTTCAGCCATTTGTACCGCCTCACAGTCACGTGACCCCAATTTATGCTTTTGCACAATCTGGTATTTGCTTACAATTTCTGGCAAAAAAAAGCCCCATAGCAAAGAATGGGCTTGCCTAATTACTGTGGTGTTTGCTTAATGACTACGGTGTTCGGTTAATAACTGCCACAAGTGATCCACTTTATGACTGTCACAACTTACATCCAAAATTGCAGGTTCGCCATGATTGCGAGGGATTTTCTCTTTACTGTTTATTTTATTTTATTTTTATGTTTAGTAAGCCTGCTGATGTGAGGAGTAAAGTGTGAATAAAAATTAAATGCAATCAAAAATTGTATCCATCATTATTCAAGAAAAATAGAATCCATCCGATTGATACAACTATTGAAAAATAATGATAAAGCATTAGATAAAACTTCTCAAAAGAAAAAAGGATATTTTCCAATAGACACCAGCTGATTCCTCCCTTTCCTTAAGTCTCTTGCTAAAGAACCTGTTTGCCACTCGGCCGTAAAAGAGAAGAAACAGTCAAAGGGATAAAACCAGAAAGATGGCAGGTCTGGTGCCTAACAATGTTATGTAGCATATAAGTATTTTTTTTTCTTTTGTAAGCAAAAAACTCTTCTAAAAATCCCTCAAGTCCTCTTTGGACTAATATAACCCGAAATTAAGTATTGTCAGTGATTTTTCAGCAAGAGTCCTTCAAGGCTATAAGCACAGTGTCCCTTGTTTAGAAGGGGGAAAAACAACACATAACTGCAGCCATTTCTGCCATGGCCCCAGCATGCCACAGTTTCTAGGAACCATGAATTTGGGGTGATCAGTTTAGTGACTTTCAGTTTGATATACGATTGGTACCCTTCCTTTTCCAAGGATTTTTGTTGCTATGATAACGTGGCTAGGATATTATTGATCTCAAAGCCAATAAACAGATCTCTTCTCAGTATAAATATGGATGACAACGGGGGGGGGGGGAAAGGGAAGCAAAATCTCTCTCGATAGAAACTTTTTGCGTGTTAGCAATTATTAGCAGCAGTTATTTGAGGATTTTTTTAAAAGAATCGTGATGCTGATGCACCTTCTTAATTTTTCAGACCATCAGTTAGGGGTCACTGCCAGAGGAGGGTTGTTGCAAAAAAAGATTTTTGGGTGGGTAAATTGTCGTAAAAGCCCCTCTGTCTGTCTCTCTATTTTTATTTTAAAGAAAAATTGTTTGGGTTGATGTTTGGAAGTATTCAGAGGTCTGGGTTCGAGAGTTCCTTGAGTCTCCATTGACACTTGGGGTTGACTCATCTCTGTTGGGGAAGGGGGTTAATTGGGGGAAAACTAGCATACGATGGCTGGCCTCGTATGCCTTCAGAGGTTGTGGGAGCTCCATCACTGGATGCTATCAAGAAGAGACTGGAGTGCCATCTGTCAGAAATGGTGTATGGTCTCCTGATTGGGCGGGGGGTTGGACTAGATGACCTCCAAGGGCCCTTTCAACTCTGTTATTCTATTGGTTTTATATTATTGGTTTCATACTTGTACCAACCTCGGTCAGGGACACTGGAGCTGAGCAACCCCTGACAAATTCCCCTGGCTTCCTCCGATGAATATGCACCGGTTTCCTTCCATTCCGCATCATAAGGAGGCTTAGCTGCATTCATGTCACCCCCAGGCCGGATGTAGCTGGGCCTAAGGCTAATCCTTCCGTGCCACCACTGTATCAGAGTAATCTAATACTAGACTTCCTCCTTTCACCACACACACCTTTGACAACTCATACACGTACACACTGTGGGCTACATCCACTCCTGGATGTTCCACATCGCCCATCCGCACTCTCAGTCACACTCCATCCATTCACAATTATAGTCCCGGCTTCCATTCATATGATTTTCACACGGCGTGCATTGGTCAGTTTTAGCCACTCCTGTCTTCTGGACATCAGCCTTTTTCGATCCATGGGGATCAGAGGGCGACCTGCTGCAAAAAAGTCCTCTCACTCAGGGAGTCCTCCAGAGAATTTATAAGTTATAATAAATACATCTATGGATCTATCTAATTAAATGATTGTGGTGTTCCTCCAGGAAAGAACAGGCCTCCTCTGGGGTCCCCACAGATCCCCCTCCCTACCTTTTCTGCACTCACCAAGGCCAGCCCAAAGTCTCTGGGAACGGACCCACAAATCACCAAATCTGCCCCTTTCCCATCTTTTGGCACAGAGGGCACGGCTCTTTGGCTGAAGACTGCCTCTTTATGTGGAAGCTCCACTAAGCTAGCGCCCCTTAATGAAGCTGCGCCCCAAAGCACAGGATCCTCTTGTAGACCAGTTCCAGGGTTGAGGGACCCTCCTGCGCTTTCCAGAAAGCCAAAGAATCAGACTTTTCCTTTTAGCAAAGAGGCCTAGATCTCCCAAGGTAGACTGCCCCTTGCTAGGGAAGCTCTATTAAGTCCCTCCCTTGAGTGAGACTCATTGGGACAGCTTTCTGCCGGTGCTTTTCCTGACTGCTACTTTTCGGTTCACCTCACGGCCGAAGTCCCACCATTCTCTCTCTTTCGATGAAGACCCCCTCCTTTTTCTCCTGGCCACCAAAGTTCAAGCACGACAAAATACACAACATTTTTCTCTTTCTTTTCATCCATAGATCACGACTGCCTGAAATGAAGGGTAGGGAGAAATTTAACCAATTTATTTAACCAACCTCCATCCATTCACAATTATAGTCCCGGCTTCCATTCATATGATTTTCACACGGCGTGCATTGGTGCATGCTGCTTAAAGGTTGCTCAATGGTGTGTCTGTGTAACGGTCACTGAGTGAGCCAGACTTGTTGTCTCCAAGAAGATCATTGGATGATTCGGGGCAGGAATGGGTTCCTTTAAACCTATTGGCCACCGCCTAGTGGCCAACCGTATAAGTAGCTGCAGCAACCACTCTTTCAGTTCTCTTCCTGTTTGCCTCAATAAAGCATGTTCCTGTTTGCAACCTTCCGTCTCGCTTATTGTCTGCAAAGAACTGGCTACACAACAGGACCCATGATAGCAGTGTTGAGGGGCTTTCACAGAGAGGAGGGAGTCAAGGTATTCTCCAAAAGTCCAAAGCACCTGAAGGCCAGAGAAGCAATAACGGATGGAAACTGATCAAGGAGAGATTCGACCTAGAAATAAAAAGAATTTTTCTGGCGGTGAGAACAATCAACCAGTGGAACAGATTGCCTTCAGAGGTTGTGGGAGCTCCATCACTGGATGCTATCAAGAAGAGACTGGAGTGCCATCTGTCAGAAATGGTGTATGGTCTCCTGATTGGGCGGGGGGTCCCTCCCAACTCTGTTATTTTATTGGTTTTATACTATTGGTTTTATACTTCCACCAACCTCGGTCAGGGACACTGGACCTGCGCATCCCCTGACAAATTCCCCTGGCTTCCTCCGATGAATATCCACCGGTTTCCTTCCATTCCGCATCATAAGGAGGCTTAGCTGCATTCATGTCACCCCCAGAATGGATGTAGCTGGGCCTAAGGCTAATCCTTCCGTGCCACCACTGTATCAGAGTAACCCAATATTAGACTTCCCCCTTTCACCACACACACCTTTGACAACTCATACATGTACACACTGTGGGCTACATCCACTCCTAGATGATCCACATCGCCCATCCGCACTCTCAGTCACACTCCATCCATTCACAATTATAGTCCCGGCTTCCATTCATGGATTTTCACACGGCGTCCATTGGTCAGTTTTAGCCACTCCTGTCTTCTGGACATCAGCCTTTTTCGATCCATGGGGATCAGAGGGCGACCTGCTGCAAAAAAGTCCTCTCACTCAGGGATTCCTCCAGAGAATTTATAAGTTATAATAAATACATCTATGGATCTATCTAATTAAATGATTGTGGTGTTCCAGGAGAACAGAAACTTGATATCAGACATAGAAGACTTCATTTATGTCAGGCTTCTCAGATTCGCCACACAAGAATCGTGTCCAGATGAACTAGCTCTACTTTATTGTAAGGCTACATAATCAGATCCTGCAAGTTTGAAAGGACAAAGCTTCCACCATCCCCTCTACAGCCCAAGAAGCTAGGGAGGGTCCCTACTCAACCACTTTCTCCTCCACTCATTGTGCAGACTATGCCCTTTCTTATCTGACCACTCTCTAGAAGGTAGCCTTTCCTTGCCTCCTTTCTCAAGGTCTTTCTAACCTACAGTGTAATTACGTCTTCTTTGTGCATGGAATAACTGGCAGATGAGCAGGGCGACCGTGAAGGAGGGATCAAATGCATCATCAGTTTTGAGTCTCTTCGTGCCCATAAGAGATCTAAGTCAAGCCTACCTTGAATTTTATTGATTTTTATTTACTGCCTGTTTCTTTTGACCCTTAGTAGTTCAGATTCATGTAGAAAGCATATGTTTGCAATAAATCTGTATGTTCATTTTAATTGTCTGAATTTTCAGATTTTCCTGTGCTTGACACAAACATCATTGCAGTTACAATATATAAAACTAATAATCCATGAGTCCTTTCTACTGACTGTTTGTAGGTCCTAATAGTAAAGTTCCAGTTTCATTTGAAATGTTATTTTTAAAATTCTCTGCATCACCATATGTACTGTACTTAATCAGATCAGCTCATTTAACCACCTTGCTTGGCAACAGAAATTCTGCTCCCAATTGTGATCATAAATTGAAAACTTCTTGTATGCTGTTTTAAGATCTCGTTTAAAACTGGTCGCTGAGTGAAGCACAGTTGCCTGAATTCATACAAGAGACTGTACCAAAATTAAATAAATTATATTCTACTCTGGTTTAAGACTAGAATATGAATATAAATCCTTTAGCCACAATGATTAAAGTTAATTAGTGAAATTGCAATAATTCCATAATTCAACATAGGATGAAATTTAGCAGCACCCATTTCAGAACCAAGAAGAATACGTTAGCACTGGTTTTCTGTTTTTCTCAGAGATTGTAGCCCTTCATTTTTATTAAATTCTCCATAATGATTCTGTTACAGGTATGTTTCTTTTGTAGAACACAATCAGATAATATACATTCTCATAAATAACAAAAAATGAAAACAGAAAAAAATAAACACTTGGTGTTTAATTTAATTCAAAACACTCAACACAATATATTTGCTTATTTACAAAAGGTATCTTCCAATACTATTCAGTTCGTGTTCCACTTTCAAATGGCAAGCAATTACTTACTCTAGATATAGTATTTACCTACAGTGTATCCCTGTAATTTAATTTATTCACTTTAGTTGGCACCCAACTCCACACTTAGCAGGGTGGGAGATTTAGAATGGTTGGTGAGTCTGGCAAACAGACTCCACAATCCACATCCCCAAACAAAAGCATTCTGAGAGAATGCCAGAGTTTTAGGCTTTCTTGAACGCCATCCAGGTAGGGGCCACAGAGTGTCAGGGAGGACCGTATCAG
Organism: Vipera ursinii; assembly: GCF_947247035.1. Classification (NCBI taxonomy): domain Eukaryota; kingdom Metazoa; phylum Chordata; class Lepidosauria; order Squamata; family Viperidae; genus Vipera; species Vipera ursinii. The sequence goes on along the minus strand of NC_139524.1, from coordinate 3,447,777 downwards.
ACAACAGGCACAAGGGAAGAGAAGGCATGCTTCTTGGGTGCTAGTAGACAACTGTTTAATAGAATCCAGGGAGCACTGACCTATTGGCTTGCACTGGATAGGGAAGCAGCACGGAGATAGACGGTCCCTCTGAGAATCGAGTACTATGCCTGTGCTGCCACCACGAGGCTGTTCTTGGGAAATTACCAATATGCTAATTGGGTCTGCCAGTACCTTTCCCCTTTGTGATCCTGCTCATGATGCTGTACTAGGATCCACCCCTTCTGGGTTGGACTTCCTCCTTCTCCTTGCTCCCTTGTGTTCCATCCTCCATTGTAACATCTGAACACAAGCCATGCGGACAGTAATCCTGTTACTGTCTTTTGACCTTAAAGTACCGACCAGATTCAACTGACCACACCTTCTCTGCTGTAACCACCTTCTACATGCAAAATAAAGGTATTTCAGATGAACCAGGTGCTTTATGAGTTCACTGTCTGCAAAGGGCCGTTAAATGTGACTAAATTCGCTTAAACAGACCAATAAGTGTCTTAACAAGGAATTAAATTTGCAACACAACGTGTCTGTAGCAGAACAATGCCATAAAGGGTTTGGTGAGTAGATAACCAGGATCTTGAATTGTCCCTGGAAGCATACTGACCATGCTGCTCAGAGTCACTCTGTACTGAGAGATGGGTGGCAGATTTAAAAATCACACAGACTGATTACAAGCAACAGCATGACAAAGTAACAACAATGGTGGATATGGATAGACGCAAGAAATACCATTTGCCTGTAAGAAATAACCGGTGGGGCCATAAAATAGAGGAAATATTAGAAAATGAAGAAGCAAAATTGCTCTGCGACTTCAGATTCAAACCTACACGAACCCGCCACATAACACCCCAGACTTAACAATTGGTGAGAAGAAAGACAAAAAAAATCTGGCTAGTGGACATGGCAGCAGAATAGAAGAGAGAGAACTACAGAAGATAACAAAACGCAAAGAACGGCAAATAGAAATAGAACGATTGTGGCCAAAGAAAGTCAAGGTAGTACCAGGTTCCAGTCTGGGTTGGCCACCAGGACCAGAGGTTTTGTCTTCCAGGCTTTCGGACTCGTGCTTGGAGCCCATCTTTGTGGAACTTTTTTTTTTTTAATTGAAAAGTTTTATCATACATTTTATCTTTAACAAACCCCCCTACCCCTCCCCTATCCCTCCCTCCTTACCCCTCCCCCCCTCCCCCCCCGACTTCCCAGAGCTAAGTACAAGGTATAAAAGACAAAAAAAAAATCATAAACAACCATATGCTAACAACCGTAAACTCTAAAATCTATCACTCTCTAGCTCATATAGGATAACTACAAACACTATTAATATAAAATATATAAAAAAAGAGAAAAAAAAGAGAAAAGAAGGGAAGGCTTATTCAAATGCTACATGAAACTTTTTAGTCCCATATTTGTTCTGGATATACTCAATCCATTTGTCCCATATTTGTTCTGGATATACTCAATCCATTCCTCTTAACAGTTTAATTTCATTCTCCAATTCTTTCCTCCTAGCTTCCACAGCACATCTATGTTTATTATTCATATATATCAACACCCCTCTCATATAGGCCTTGCTAGCATCCCAAACCATGTTCATAGAGGTGCCCTTATTCATATTAATTTCTTAAAAAAAAACCCCTTCATCCGCTGTTTACATTCTTCCACATTTCTCTAGTTTCTAAACAAATTCTCATTTACGCGCCACGAGCACCTATCTCTATTCTCCTAATTAATCTCTAACCAAACTGGGCTATAATCAAAAATAGTTCTTGCACATATCTTCACCTTCTTAATCCTTGAAAAAAAGTCATTAGTCAACGAAATAAAATTGATCCGGAAAAAAGATTGATGTCTGTCAGAAAAAAAAAAAAAGTATAATCCTTTTCATGCGAATGTCTTTCACGCCAAATATCTCACGACGCGCTTAAAAGCTCCAGCCTTGTCCATCTGTACATCCAAAACACCATTCCAATCCCCCATAAAAATAAAAAATTTATAATCCAACTGGGTATACTTTGTATGAAATAACCTAAAAAAGTCAGCTTGTTGTTGATTAGGAGCATATAATCCAACTAAAAGCATCTTTTTACCTTCTAACAGCAACTCTATCATAACGTATCTTCCATGCTTATCTGCTTCAATTAAGTCCGCTGTTAAAGCACTTTTAACATAAACAACCACTCCATTAATATTGAAAAACTTTCTTCCTCTTCTGTGGTAAATTTAATCCATTAATGTTCCAAGTTAAAAATTTAGTTGCCATGCATATCATCCCAAAGCTCTTGGAGCACTGCTTAAATAGGACTATCTTTTTTAGGCCGTACTCCTCCCACTGCTTGGCTGTGAGTACATTTTGGAAATTCCATAGACTTCTGCTGACCTTATTCTTTTATTTTTATTTTTTATCGTTTTAAAGCAGCACGCGTCTCCCTCTGCTCTCTAAAATCATCCAAAGAAGTTGTGGCTTGATCTCCTCCAGCACCATTCTCCTCTGTCTGTCCATCTTCAGCCTCTTGGTGTTCTCCTTCTCCAAATCCCTTTGCAGCTTCCAGAAGTGATAGTGGGGTTGCTTTTAAAACGTTATTATAAAAATCACGCGCCTGCATCACAGTGGCCAAACGGTGCCTTTTACCTTCATGCATCACCATCAACCCAACTGGAATCTCCCATCTGAACCTTATATCTCGTTGCTTGAGCTCTTGCACTAAAAATGTAAAATCCTTCCTTCTCCTTAAAATCTTTGGAGGAATTTCTTTTAGAACCAAAACTTCTTGATCAGCAATCACAACTTTAGTACCATAGGCAGCTTGAATAACTTCATCTCTAATTTCCCTCTTTGCAAAATAAACCACCACATCTGTAGGCAACTTTCTCTGTCTAGCAATCCATGAATTCACACGAAACACTTTATCCATGCCTCCCTTTATTTCAGATGCTGGCTGACTCAATACTACTTCCAGAGCCTCAGAAATCAGCTGCTTTAGGTCTTCCTTAATATTCTCCTTTAAACCTCTGATTCTAACAGCATACTGCATCTGGAAATATTGAGCAAGACTCAGTTCTCTGTCCATTTTGTCTCTTAAATCTTCATTCTCCAGTACTTTTGCTTCTAATATGGCATTCTTTTGAGTCAAATCTTCCACTTTTTCATCCAAATCTTCCACACATTCAGCCACTCTATACACTGAAGACAAAATGTCTACCTTCATCACTCTGAACTTCTCTTCCATCCTCTCTTCTATTCTCTCCTCCAATTTCTCCAATTTCTCCTCCATCTTTGCAAATTTATCACCCATTGTTTCCAGAATTACCTGGGCATATTTTTCAAGAGCATCTTGTAAATCCTTCGGTGTCAATACATCAGGAAGAAGCAACGCTTACAATGATGACTGTTGCATCGGAGAAGTTCCAGCACTCCAAAGAGCTTTTGGGGGAGGTTTAACCGCCATCTTTACTTTCACTTACTACGCACTTTCACTTTTAAATTTATAAAATCCATTAAGCTAGAAAGCAGCAATAAAATTCCTCTTCACCTTTTCCTCCTGTACCGCTCTGCCTGCTCCTTTTATTCCATGGTCTTTCCTTCTGGCAGGGGTGGTCGCAAACGCCTGGCTCCGCTCCAGAAATCGCGGAGCAGAGACGCTGACCAGCTGGGAGCAACCCAGGCTACGGGGGAGTTCGATCCTTCAGCCGCCCAAGCTTTAAGCTCAGGCGGCCCCGGAGAACTCAACCCCTACCTGGGGGCTCACCCCCTCCTCTTCTCCCGAGGAGGGGGCTTCAAATCCATCCGAACAGCTGATCGGCGCTGTTTCGGGTGGAAATAACACAGCTGAGCCGCGGGCAGCCCGCAAGGGCTGTCTCCGGCGCCGCGCCGCCACCGGAAGTCCAAACAAGTGTGATCTTTGTGGAACTTCTCTCTAGCACGAATCCGAAAGCTGGGAAGAGAAAACCGCTGGTCCTGGTGACCGACCAAGGTTGGATTCTGCAACATTATCCTGGGACAAGCATGTTCACCTTCGTTCGTGAAAGATAGTACCGACAGTAATAGATACCTTGGGTGCAATCCCATAACAATTTCCCAAAACAACTGGAGCACCATCTGAATACCATTGGCATTGACAAAATCAGCACTGATCAATTGCAACGGGCATCTTTACTCGGAAGAGCTTACATCCTGTGACAAAACTTTTAACATCATCAAACACCGGCACCTGCCTATCCCAAGCCCTCGGGAAGGACTTGATAGGGGAATAAAAATGCCCCGTCAGTTTCAACATCTGGCTAACTGTGATGACACAACCACCACTGCAGCTTGTGAAGCAGGGGTATCCCAGGGGCATCCTGAAACGTTACCATCCTGCCCCGCCCTACGGACAGGAATCTTTCTGAAACCAGATGCCAATCTGATAACCATAACAGTGCATTCATGTGGTCTTATTTTTAAAAAAAATTCACAGCAGAAACTCATGTTATAGTGTCCATCCCCAAACTTGGTGGCCCGGATTACAAAAGTGTTACCCAAACTGGCAACAAACTACTGCAGCTGCTTTAGAAGTCCACAAATCATCACACACAGTGCTCCACTGTCCACTGATAAAAGTTTCAACCCTTCCTTGGTCTCTGCCTCTCTTGCTGCCATTCGTGAGTCGGACTGCACCCTTCTGTGGCTGTCAGGAGATGCCGGGAGGCCTCTTCTTCCTTCTTCGATCTTGTCTCCCCCAGGCCTTCCTCCTTTCCTGGCCTTTAAAGGTTTGGGTTTTGGAGCAGAGATGGACAGGTTAACGTACATCCTAAAAGATTTAATAATTTAATAATTTAATTTGTATACCGCCCTTCTCCCGAAGGACTCAGGGCGGTGAACAGAGCAATACATAATAAAAACCAGGATACAAAAATTAAAAAGTAATTAAACTACAATGCCCGTAATAAATTAATACATATTAAAAGTTAAAACCGATCATAAAACCCAACCCCAACCCATCAGACCAGGCCAGCTTGTTCAAAAAGAAAAGTTTTGAGATTGCGCCGAAAGGAGCGAAGGTCGGGGGCCGTTCGGAGCTCAATCGGCAAGCGGTTCCAAAGGTCTGGCGCGCCCACAGAGAACGCCCTCCCCCTGGGGGCCACCAATCGACATTCCTTGATCGGCGGCACCCTGAGGAGGCCCTCTCTGTGGGAGCGCACTGGACGGAGGGAAGTTGACGCCGGCCGCAGGTGTTGCCGTAGGTAATCCGGACCCACGCCATGTAGGGCTTTGTAAGTCATCACTCACACCTTGAACCTCACCCGGAGAGCAACCGGCAGCCAATGCAGCTCACGGAGCAAAGGTGTAGCATGGGAGTATCGGGAAGCTCCCAGCACAACTCGCGCGGCTGCATTCTGCACCAGTTGGAGTCTCCGAGTGGACTTCAAGGGCAGCCCCATGTAGAGAGCATTACAGTAGTCTAGACGAGAAGTCACGAGCGCATGAGTGACTGTACGCAAGGCATCCCGGTCTAGATAGGGTCGCAACTGGCACACCAGGCTAACCTGGGCAAAGGCCCCCCTAGTCACAGCTCCAATATGCTCTTCCAAAGAGAGCTGTGAATCTAGAAGGACCCCCATGTTGCGCGCCCTATCTACGGGGGGTAATAGCAGATTACTAATAGCAAAGATAAACATGAATCACTATATAAGTTGGAACAAATGTTTTGTATGGCTTAAAAGGTTTAATTCAGGAGACGAGTGATGAGCTCACTTAATTGATCTGTGTAATTTATTAGGCTTACAAGGTTGACAAGATATGACCAATGGTAGTTTTTTTAAAATGATAACGATATTCTGTGTATTGGAAAGTTTAGCTGGGAAGATATATTTTTGGTTAATAGGAGAGTAGATATAACTCTCGTCTGTTTTGTTTGTTTTTCGCAGTTTGTGTTATGTGATTATATGGTTTGTGTCTTTAAACCCCTTGTCCCTTTCCCTATGTACTATCCTGTTGTCATTCTTTCTGTAAATAAAGATTATTTTTTTGGGGGGGGAAAGGAATAGAAATCTTTAAAATCAAACACTGCCTGCGATCCATCTTGTCCTGCCCCCCCCAGTCCCTTGCGAAGAGGTTCCAGGGTGAATGCAGAGGAAGGGAATGGAGAGGCAGAAGCTCTGAAGAGCCAAACCCCAAGAAATCATTCATTAGATCAGCATCGCAGAGCTTGGAGGTTGTATGTATGTATAAACAAGTTAGAAGGAAACCTAGAGGTCTTCTAGTCCAAGCCCCTGCTCAGACAAACGGCTGTCCAGTCTCCTCTTTAAAACCTCCAGCGCTGGAGCACGTTCAGCTTCTGGTGGCAGGTAGTTCCACTGCTTACTTGTTCTCCCTCTCAGGAAATTCCTCCTCCCTCCCCGCTCAGTTTCCCTCCGTCGCTGCTTCCCCCGCCTTCGGGGGGCTTCGGGGAGGCCTCGGCTCCCTCCTCCTCGGGGGACCCCCCCAGATATGGGAAGGCTGCTCTCCCGCCTCCCCCGCCCTTCTGCCCATCTGCTCCCACCCCCGCGCGGGAGAAGGGCTGCCTGGGGGCCGCGGGGGGAGCCCCCTGGGGGAAGGAGGGAGGAAGCGCCCCCCCCCGCCCTGCCTAGGGGGAGACACAGCCCGGGAGGCCCGTCAGCTCCGCCGGCCTGGATGCTGGGAGGGGGGGGAGAAAATGGTACCCCAAAGAAAACCTTCGCTACTGCGCAGACGCCAAATGGAGGATGGATGGATGGATGGATGGAAGGACGAGGCTGATTGGCAGGAGGATTTCTGAGGGCGGTCCATTGAATGGAAAGAAGAGCTACCAGGCGCTCGGAGAAGCCACGCCTCCACTTCCGGGATCAAACATTACCGAGGCGCCGAATTGACTCGGCCGCAGAGGGGCTCCGACCCAGCGGGGGCGCAAGGGATGCCGGGAGTCGCAGTCCGAGCTCTTCTCTGGCGGAGGGAGGGGGGAGCCCGAGGCCTGGTCTGGCGGGACGTGCGCCGGAGGGAGGCCTGCCCGGAGAGTGTCACTGAGCGGCCGACGCTTCGGCGTTCCTCCGGGGAAGGGAGGAAGCCGTGGCCCGCCTCTCCCCCTTCGCCCCTGCAGGAGTTCGGGCGAGCCCGGCGGAGGAAGGCAGGAAGCCCCGCGGTGCAGCCCCGGGAGGAGACGGCGGGGAAGGCCCGGAAGGGAGGAGCCGAGGGGGACTCTGCGAAAGGAGGCCGCCTGGAGGGCGGAGCGGGCAGCAGGGAACGGGCCTGGAGGGCGGAGGGTCCTTCGGGAGACGCCACAGAATCCGGGAGGGGGGAAAGAAATATCAGTACCCGGAATGGGGAAAATCCTTCCAATCAAATGGAGTTCTTGAAAGGCATCTAAGAATCCACCATTTAAAGGCCTGGAATGTGGAAAGAGCTTCAGTCTGAGGGAAAACCTTTATGGGATGATGATCCACACGGAAAACCCGTATGAATACCTGGAGTGTGGAAAGAGCTTCAGTCTGAGGGAAAACCTTTATGGGATGATGATCCACACGGAAAACCCGTATGAATACCTGGAGTGTGGAAAGAGCTTCAGTCTGAGGGAAAACCTTTATGGGATGATGATCCACACGGAAAACCCGTATGAATACCTGGAGTGTGGAAAGAGCTTCAGTCTGAGGGAAAACCTTTATGGAATGATGATCCACACGGAAAACCCGTATGAATACCTGGAGTGTGGAAAGAGCTTCAGTCTGAGGGAAAACCTTTATGGGATGATGATCCACACGGAAAACCCGTATGAATACCTGGAGTGTGGAAAGAGCTTCAGTCTGAGGGAAAACCTTTATGGGATGATGATCCACACGGAAAACCCGTATGAATACCTGGAGTGTGGAAAGAGCTTCATTCATCTGGGAAAACTTGATGCACATCAAAGAATCCACACTGGGGAGAAACCATTTAAACCCCTGGAATGTGGAGAGACCTTTACTAAGAACTTGAAGGCTTGTGGACTCCAACTGCCAGAATTCCCCAGCTAAGATGGCGGCGCCTGGAATGGCTGCAGCTGTGCTGGCTCTTGAAGGTGAATAGTTTGGGGAAGGATATTAAGCGATAGAGGCCGCTTGATCAGGAAGGTTTTAATGGGTTTGAGCAACGTGGTGGGACTAAGCTAACATACCAACGACAATCTTTACTGGCATGGCGAGTTTCTAGCTGTTTCGCAACTGTTGGTGAGACCGTTAAAAGTCGTTGGCGCTGTTTGAATTTGTTCTGCCAGCAGCAAGATCTGACTGCTGGCCCAGCGACGGATTCCATTGCAAATCAGGGCTGTTTGCAAAGGAGGAGGAGAGGTCCCAGGGCTTATGGAGTGAAGAAACTGGACCAGAGGAAGAGAGAGAGGCTTTTGGAGGAGGTGGTGGCAACGTGCTCCAGGGGCGAAAAAAAGCAAGGCCTCTTTAAGGAAAAGGTGGAAGAGGCAGGATCAGAAAAAGGAAAGGAGGCGTGCAGGAATGCAAGCTCATTTGAGGGCTAATCCACATGGAGCCCCATTTCCATCTGTCCTCTTTGCCATCGTTCACTCCCTAGAGACTAAAATGGACCATCTGAAACTTGAGCTGGCCACGAACAAGGAGTCTGTATCGGAGGTCGTGGCCCTTTGAGAGCTGCACGCAACGAAATTTCATTTGATGTATGCCGATTGGTGTACATTCAAAGTGACAATAAAGTCATTAAAGTTGCCAAGCTTGCACACCCCTTCTCTACACAAGGAAATGATGATGGCCAAATCAAGGCTACATTTCCCCAGAAATCGGCTTGAGAATGGCAGCCGCCTTGGGCATCGCAGAGAGCCACCCTAGACAAGCCCAACACCACCCTGAGCATCGCGGCCTTCTCAGAAGACCAGGCCTGCGAAAAAAGCTGTTTCCTCAGAGAATACGCAATTTAGCTCCGAACTGAGCCGGGCACAGGCTGCTTCCCTTGAGGCAGATTGCACCTGCTTGAGGCTGGGTTGCACAACAGACCCACAATTGGAGAACACAAGTCCTTTCTCCGCTGTGGTGACGGCCGAGATCTGTGATCCGTGGAAGACCCTCTCGGCAAAAGACATTGGGTTGGTTTCCACCCCCTGGCAACACTTGAAAAGGGGCACCTGCACATTTTTTGAAGACAAATGCCAAGAGGACACAGAGGTGAATGGGTTGTGTGCTCAGTGACAAAAGAGGGGTGGGAGAAATATTTCAAAAGTTTTTATTTCAGTATTTCTATAGCAAATATTACAAACAAACATATTAAATATTCCCAACTTCTGGAGGCAGGTGGTTCCATTGGTTAATTGTTCTCACTGTCAAGAAATTTCTCCTTAGTTCTAGGTTGCTTCTCTACTTGATTAGTATCCACCCATTGTTTCTTGTCCTGCCTTCAGTATTTCTAAAACAAATATTACAAACAAACATACCAAATTAGGGGTCAGGAGTCTGAAACAGAAGAGGAGGGCCAACCTATTCTCTAAAGCACATCAAGGCAGGACAAGTAGCAGGAGAGAAGCAACCTAGAACTAAGGAGAAATTTACTGACAGTGAGAACAATTAACCAGTGGAACCACCTGCCTCCAGAAGTTGGGAATGCTCCAACACTGGAGGTTTTAAAGAGCAGACTGGACAGCCACTTGTCTGAAATGGTATAGGGCGGTGTTGGTGAACCTTTGTGAGACTGAGTGCCCAGAACCCGCCCCTGCCCCACCCCACCTCTTGCCCGCAGAGCCACCCACCGCCTCCATGGCCTGCCACAGCAGATTGCCCACATGGCCCAGCAGAATCATAGTGGACACGCCCTCTGTCCGTGGCCCGCAGCATCATCTGCATGCGATGAGGCGGGAGGCGTAGTCTTGTCCCTGCTGCCTGGCTGCCATGTCCTTGGTTGCATTTCTCTGCACAGGCAGCCCCTGGGGTGGCTCTCCTCCGGGGGGCTGCTGGTGAGGGGCCACAGGAGTGTCAAGTCTGGGGCGACGGCGTGCGTGCCCACAGATAGGGCTCTGAGTGCAGCCTCTGGCATGTGTGCCATAGGAAAGGGTAGTAATCTGTAGCCCTGTTAGGTTCTTAGTCACATCTTGGATTTTAGCTCAAGGGTGACAACATACCTCCCTGGATTGTATGTCCGGTCTGCAGAGGGATTATTCTGTTCCTTTGAGGATACAATCTCCTGTTATTGCGTTTCCTTCTATGTGTGACATCCATTTGTCTTCCTCCAAGGGTTTATCAGTATGGTCAAATCCTCCGGGTCCGCCTACACCACCATCTGCCACCTCTGCCCAACGTCCAGCCACCTCTCCGTCCTCTGCTCTGCTGCCACCACCTCTGCGCTGCCCCTGGCCGCCTTACAGGTCCACTTCTCTGCACTGCCACCAGCTGCCTCCTCTCCACCGCTGAAGCTGCCGGCACAACATGTCGCCATACTGGTCTCTGCTTCATTGGGCCGGGCTTGGTCGCTGGGCCGCCGGGCTTTTCAGGTAGCCTCACTTGGCCTGGAATTCCTCCAATGTCTGTCGGATGGGGGAGGGGTGTTCCTCTGGTTGCTCTTCCATGGGCCTCTGACCTCTTGGGTAGTCCTCTCGGGTGCAGCTGGGCCTCCGTCAGCCGGGATGGTTTCATGCACAGCATCCCTTCGAACAATGAATTCCTCTTGCAGACACAAGAGTCAGATGGCCAACCGTTAAAACGTGCAATCTTGGCGGTTCTTTGCTTCCCACAGTCTCCCTCCTGGTCTGCTATTCAGCTGCCAGTTCGCTGCTCTTTCTTCTTCCTTCCCAGCGTTGAGCTGCTTAACTGAGCTCCTGAGCTGGCCCCCTCCTTCTCTGCTGCCGGCTGCCTCAGACTCCACGTGCAGCCATTCCTTCGCTGCGCTCTGGCTTGCTGGCCTTTTCCTCCTGGCCCCAATTCCCCCTTTTCCTTTATCCTTTCTCTCTTCCCTATCTAGCTTTCTGCTTCTCTTTCCTCCCTTCCCCCTTCTTCTCTCCTAGTACCTTCCCACTGAGTTTGGTTCCTTCTCTCCCCATTGATCTGATTCTGCTTCCAAGGCTACCGCCATCTTGGCTAACATCATTAACGGATGGCGTGAGAAACACAGGGACTTTTCTTGAGTCCGAGTGGAAGTCCTTTAAATCCCCCTGTAGTAATAATAATGATGATAATAATAATAATAAACTTGGAAAGGACCTTGGAGGTCATGTAGTCCTACCCCTGGTCAGGCAGGAAACCCTATCCCATTTCAGACAAGTGGCTGTCCAGTCTCCTCTTAGAAAGCTCCAGTGTTGGAGCAGCCACAAGCTCGGGAGGCAGGTTGCTCCATCAATTAATTGTTCTCATGGTCAGTAAATTCCTCCTCCGTTCCAGGTTGCTTCTCTCCTTGATCGGCTTCCATCCGCTGCTTCTTGTCCTGCCTGCAGGTGCTTTGGAGGATGGTGGAGGAAGGTGGTGGGGAGGAAGTTACAGATCTTCGATTATGAAATCACCTGCGCTGGGGGTAAAAAAAGTGAGACAAATGAAGGACAGAAGGAGGGGAAGCCTATCCATATAAACACAATGACCCGTCTTAAGTATCTTCATTAATTAATTTACCAGAAATAAAGCTACCTTCATTAATGGGGACTTTGTCTTTTTCTCCCATCTCAGGTTGGGTATCTGGACCTGAGGGACCTGGAAGAGAGAGAGAGACAGAAGAGAGATCTCCAGCTTGTTGTGGCCAAAGGGTCTTGCAGAGTCACCCCCCACCTTCCCTTTGGCCCATCGAGACGAGGATTAGCGCCTGGTCCAGGGATCCCCTAATCCAGCACCCAGGAAGAAGAGGTTTTCCTGCCCTTTTTTAGCGAGGGGGATTATATGAGGGGGGGTCCACATTTTGGCCTTTCCAGGTGGCTACTTATTTTTCCGTCCTTGTGAAGAGGGTCTCCTGCCTCCTCCGCCTCCTCTACCTTGTGGTGACCTCTGGGAAAGGGAGAGGCAGCTGTTCAGCAAACCTTTAGGTCTTCCCCAGATGAATCAGAGCCTCCTCTGCACCACTCTTCCCTCGAAACCCCACCCCATCTATCCGGAAGCTCCTTCCGGTTGACGAAGCTGGTGGATCCTCCTGGCCGGGGAGAGATTCTCACCCAGGCCTGGGGCAACTCCTGCTCTCTCTACGGGGGCCATTCGGAAATCCAGCTCCCTTTGGGCGTCTATGAGAGACGCTCCCAGATACCCCAGCAGGAGCTGCAGAGGGAGGGGTGCTGAGTGGGCCGGGAGGAGCCCGGCCCAAAGTGTCCACTCACCACACGGCTCCCTTTTCACCATCTCCACATTAATGATATACATCACTCTCCTTGCAGAGTTAGGGGTTAGGGTTAGGGTTAGGTTTCGGGGTAGGGTTCTTTGCATTTTGTTTCCTTGCAAAGCAAGGAAAGAAGCAAGAAAAAAAAGCCCTAGAAGAGAGGAAAAAAGGAAGGTAAGGAAAGGGATCCGCTAAAGCCTCCTTCCCACCATCCCTTTCACTCCAGAAACCAGCCCCTCCTCCCTTTTAGCCTTCCTTAAACCTGCTGGAAAGGGCTCAAAGGAGGCTTTTATCCCCCCAAAATAAAGATAAAACAGGAACTCATTTGCCTCCTGCCTTCAGGCGCTTTGGAGGATGGTGGAGAAGGTGGTGGGGAGGAAGCTAGAGGTCTTCTAGAAAGGTCTCCTTCATTGGGGGGGGGGGAAAGTGAGAGGATTGACGAAAAGAATGAAGGAGGGGAAGCCTATGCCTCTCACTGCGTTGTTGTTTTTTAGTTTTGCCAGCGTTGGAGAAGGTGGTGGGGAAGAAGCTGTAGATCCTCAATGATCAAGTCTCCTGCATTGGGGGGGGGGAAAGTGGGACAAATGAAGGAAAGGAGGAAGGGAACCCTTCCTATCAACCGAATGACCCGCCATTAGTATCTTCATTGATTACTTTATCAGTGAGAAATTTACCTTCATTGATATGGACTTCCTCTTCCTCCCTCTCCAAATTTAAAATCTGGGGCTCGGGCTGCTGGAAGAGAGAGACAGAGGAGAGATCTCCAGCTTGCTGTGGCCAAAGGGTCTTGCAGAGTCACCCCCCGCCTTCCCTTTGGCCCCTGGAGACGAGGATTAGCGCCTGGTCCAGGGATCCCCTAATCCACCACCCAGTGGATCGAAGGGTTTTCCTGCCCTTTTTCCCCAGGAGGGGGATTATATGATGGGGGGAGGTCCACAGTTTGGCCTTTCCAGGTGGCTACTTACGTTTTCAGTCCTGGTGAAGAGGGGCTGCCTCCTCCTCACCCTCCTCTTCCTTATAGGGAACCCTGGGAAAGGGAGACGCAGGTGCTGAGCAAACTTTTAGGTCTCCCCCAGATGAAGACCCCCCAAATTCAGAGCCTCCTCTGCACCCCACTCCCTTTTGAGACCCCACCCCATCTATCCAGAAGCTCCTTCTGGTTCACGGAGCTGGTGGATTCCTTTGACCCGGGGAGAGATTCTCACCCAGGCCTGGGGCAACTCCTGCTCTCTCTCAGAAAACAGGATAAAAAAGCCCTAGATGAGAGAAAAAAAGGAAGGTAAGGAAAGGGATCCGCTAAAGCCTGCTTCCCACCATCCCTTTCACTCCAGAAACCAGCCCCTTTTAGCCTTCCTTAAACCTGCTGGAAAGGGCTCAACCGAGCCTCTTAGACCCCCAAAAGAAATAAAGATATGTTCCCCTTTCCTAGCAGGATCCTCCCAAAGATCCGTTTTCCACCAGGCATCTGGACTTTCCTTTTTTCCCTTGAAGAGGTTTGGCCTCCCACCCCAGAACAAAAAGATTTCTACTCCTGCAGACAGCTCTTCCCTTCCGTTCATGGCTGCCCGGCCCCTCCTCTGCAGAGTGTCCCAATCCTGTGAGAAATTGGCCAGAGAATGGGCAACCTTCACCAGAGCCCAGCAGCCCTACTTTCATTCCGGGAGCCATTTTGAGGCGGATGAGCATCAGTTGAACCGTCCGGATGACATTACGAAGCCAGGAGATGACAGGCCTCCCTCACAAATCCCTCTCCCCACCTTTTCTACACAAACCGGTGCCAGCCCAAAGACTTTGGGAATGGACCCACGTATCACCAAATCTGCCCATTTCTCATGTTTTGGCACAGAAGGCACGGCTCTTTGGTTGTAGACTGCCTCTTCATATGGAAGCTCCTCTAAGCTAATTGATTGAACAAGACCCAGTGATGCAGCTTGTGGTCAGCCTCCATTTTGATTCCCTCTGTGTTGCCATTCTGGTTTGCCTAATTACTGTGGTGTTTGCTTAGCGACTACAGTGTTCGCTTAATAACTGCCACAAGTGACATGAAAAACATATGGCGCTTGTTTTTGTTGATGCGCAGAAAGCATTCAACAACGTTGAATGGGATTTCATGTTGAAACAGTTAAAACATGCTATTTGGCAAAAAGTTTATAAATATGTTCAAAGCAATTTATTCGAAACAGGAAGCAAAAGTAGTAATAAACGGAGAAACCACCAAAAGGCACAAGACAAGGTTGTCCATTATCACATTAGTATTTGTCCTCTCTCTAGAAGTCTTGACTAGAGTAATTTGAATGTAAATATGAAGTAATTGTTTGTTTTATCACCTAAATTAGCAATATTTAATGTGGAGGTGGTTCTCAGAAAAAAAAGATCTGTACAACTGCTGTATATACTCAACCACCTTTCACAAGAATGACTGTATATATTGAACGTTAAGACGCCGTTGCAGTTTTTAAAAAAACCTTCCCCCCAAAGTTGTTTACTAGATGAATGGAAGCTTATTGTTTAAAAATAAATATTTTTTTCTGAAAAGTGACCCATTTTAGTCCCTCAAGTCTTCTTTGGACTAATATAGCCCGAAATTAAGCATTGTGACTGATTTTTCAGCAAGAGTCCTTCAAGGCTATAAGCACAGTGACTCTTGTTTAGCAGGAAAAAAACCCCACATAATTGCAGCCATTCCTGCCATGTATGTAGATTTTAGATGTCTGAAGTCTTCTTAGCTTCAACCTTCCTGAATGGTTTACGGCTGCATTTCTATAGAGTTGGTTTCTGCTTGGGGAAGGGAGACTTGGGGCTATTAAGAAAAACTGGGCATGCTTTTCTGCCTCTTTAACTTCTTTTTTTGGACATGTATTTTCCTGCCCTTTTAATATTTCCTTCTCTGGGGAGCTGAATTCCCACAACAGTATTGAAAAAGAATTATAAAACATTGGATAAAGCTTATCAAAAGAAAAGGAATATTTTCCAATAGACACAAGCTGATTCCTCCGTTTCCTTAAGTCTCTTGTTAAAGAACCTGTTTGCCACTCAGCCGTAAGAAAGAAAAAAAACAGTCGAAGGGATAAAACTAGAAAGATGGCAGGTCTGTTGCCTAAGAATGTTATGTAGCATATAAATATTTTTTTCCTTTTGTAAGAAAAGAAACTCTTCCTGAGCATCTTCTAAAAATCCCTCAAGTCTTCTTTGGACTAATATAGCCCGAAATTAAGTATTGTGACTGATTATTCAGCAAGAGTCCTTCAAGACTATAAGCACAGTGTCTGTTGTTTAGCAGGAAAAAAAACCCCACATAATTGCAGCCATTCCTGCCATGGCCCCAGGACGCCACAGCTTCTAGAAACCGTGAATTTGGTGTGATCAGTTTAGTGACTTTCAGATTAATATACTATTGGTAAGCTTCTTTTCCAAGGATTTTTGTTGCTATGTTAATGTGGCTACGATATTATTGATCTCAAAGCCAATAAATAGATCTCTTCTCAGTATAAATCTGGATGACAAGGGGAAGAAAAGGGTCTGCCTCCTCCTCACACTCCTCTTACTTGTAAAAAAGAGACACAGGTGCTCAGCAAACTTTTAGGTCTCCCCCAGATGAAGAAAACCCTCCCAAATCTTTGCAGCCCCCTTCCCCTTGAGACCCCATCCCATCTATCCAGAAGCTTCTTCTGGATCACGGAGCTGGTGGATCCTCCTGGCCAGGGGAGAGATTCTCACCCAGGCCTGGAGCAACTCCTGCTCTCTCTACGGGGGCCATTCGGAAATCCAGCTCCCTTTGGGCGTCCATGATAGACGCTCCCAGATAGTCATGCAGGAGCTGCAGAGGGAGGGGTGCTGAGTGGGCCGGGAGGAGCCCGGCCCAAAATGTCCACTCACCACATGGCTCCCACTTGACCATCTCCACATGAACAATATAGGTCACTCTCCTTGCAGAGTTAGGGGTAGGGGTTAGGGTTAGGGTTAGGTTTCGGGGTAGGGTTCTTTGCATTTTGTTTCCTTGCAACGCAAGGAAAGAAGCAAGAAAAAAAAAGCCCTAGAAGAGAGGAAAAAAGGAAGGTAAGGAAAGGGATCCGCTAAAGCCTCCTTCCCACCATCCCTTTCACTCCAGAAACCAGCCCCTCCTCCCTTTTAGCCTTCCTTAAACCTGCTGGAAAGGGCTCAAAGGAGGCTTTTATCCCCCCAAAATAAAGATAAAACAGGAACTCATTTGCCTCCTGCCTTCAGGCGCTTTGGAGGATGGTGGAGAAGGTGGTGGGGAGGAAGCTAGAGGTCTTCTAGAAAGGTCTCCTTCATTGGGGGGGGGGAAAAAGTGAGAGGATTGACGAAAAGAATGAAGGAGGGGAAGCCTATGCCTCTCACTGCGTTGTTGTTTTTTAGTTTTGCCAGCGTTGGAGAAGGTGGTGGGGAAGAAGCTGTAGATCCTCAATGATCAAGTCTCCTGCATTGGGGGGGGGGAAAGTGGGACAAATGAAGGAAAGGAGGAAGGGAACCCTTCCTATCAACCGAATGACCCACCATTAGTATCTTCATTGATTCCTTAACAGTGAGAAATTTACCTTCATTTATATGGACTTCCTCTTCCTCCCTCTCCAAATTTAAAATCTGGGCCTCGGGTTGCTGGAACAGAGAGACAGAGGAGAGATCTCCAGCTTGCTGTGGCCAAAGGGTCTTGCAGAGTCACCCCCCGCCTTCCCTTTGGCCCCTGGAGACGAGGATTAGCGCCTGGTCCAGGGATCCCCTAATCCACCACCCAGTGGATCGAAGGGTTTTCCTGCCCTTTTTCCCCAGGAGGGGGATTATATGATGAGGGGTGGTCCACAGTTTGGCCTTTCCAGGTGGCTACTTAATTTTTCAGTCCTGATGAAGAGGGGCTACCTCCTCCTCACCCTCCTCTTCCTTATAGGGAACCCTGGGAAAGGGAGACGCAGGTGCTGAGCAAACTTTTAGCCCTCCCCCAGATGAAGAAACCCCCCCCCCAAATCAGAGCCTCCTCTGCACCCCACTCCCTTTTGAGACCCCACCCCATCTATCCAGAAGCTCCTTCTGGTTCACGGAGCTGGTGGATTCCTTTGACCGGGGGAGAGATTCTCACCCAGGCCTGGGGCAACTCCTGCTCTCTCTCAGAAATCCAGCTCCCTTTGGGCGTCCATGAGAGACGCTCCCAGATAGTCATGCAGGAGCTGCAGCGAGGGGTGTGAGTGGGCCCAGAGGAGCCTGACCCAAAGTGTCCACTCACCACACGGCTCCCGCTTGACCTTCTCCAGGTCTATTATTATGGTCACTCTCCTGCTTGCAGGCGTGGGGGAGACTTTTGCCTTTTCCTTGTAAAAAAGGGAAAACAGGATAAAAAAGCCCTAGATGAGAGAAAAAAAGGAAGGTAAGGAAAGGGATCCGCTAAAGCCTGCTTCCCACCATCCCTTTCACTCCAGAAACCAGCCCCTTTTAGCCTTCCTTAAACCTGCTGGAAAGGGCTCAACCGAGCCTCTTAGACCCCCAAAAGAAATAAAGATATGTTCCCCTTTCCTAGCAGGATCCTCCCAAAGATCCGTTTTCCACCAGGCATCTGGACTTTCCTTTTTTCCCTTGAAGAGGTTTGGCCTCCCACCCCAGAACAAAAAGATTTCTACTCCTGCAGACAGCTCTTCCCTTCCGTTCATGGCTGCCCGGCCCCTCCTCTGCAGAGTGTCCCAATCCTGTGAGAAATTGGCCAGAGAATGGGCAACCTTCACCAGAGCCCAGCAGCCCTACTTTCATTCCGGGAGCCATTTTGAGGCGGATGAGCATCAGTTGAACCGTCCGGATGACATTACGAAGCCACGAGATGACAGGCCTCCCTCACAAATCCCTCTCCCCACCTTTTCTACACAAACCGGTGCCAGCCCAAAGACTTTGGGAATGGACCCACGTATCACCAAATCTGCCCATTTCTCATGTTTTGGCACAGAAGGCACGGCTCTTTGGTTGTAGACTGCCTCTTCATATGGAAGCTCCTCTAAGCTAATTGATTGAACAAGACCCAGTGATGCAGCTTGTGGTCAGCCTCCATTTTGATTCCCTCTGTGTTGCCATTCTGGTTTGCCTAATTACTGTGGTGTTTGCTTAGCGACTACAGTGTTCGCTTAATAACTGCCACAAGTGACATGAAAAACATATGGCGCTTGTTTTTGTTGATGCGCAGAAAGCATTCAACAACGTTGAATGGGATTTCATGTTGAAACAGTTAAAACATGCTATTTGGCAAAAAGTTTATAAATATGTTCAAAGCAATTTATTCGAAACAGGAAGCAAAAGTAGTAATAAACGGAGAAACCACCAAAAGGCACAAGACAAGGTTGTCCATTATCACATTAGTATTTGTCCTCTCTCTAGAAGTCTTGACTAGAGTAATTTGAATGTAAATATGAAGTAATTGTTTGTTTTATCACCTAAATTAGCAATATTTAATGTGGAGGTGGTTCTCAGAAAAAAAAGATCTGTACAACTGCTGTATATACTCAACCACCTTTCACAAGAATGACTGTATATATTGAACGTTAAGACGCCGTTGCAGTTTTTAAAAAAACCTTCCCCCCAAAGTTGTTTACTAGATGAATGGAAGCTTATTGTTTAAAAATAAATATTTTTTTCTGAAAAGTGACCCATTTTAGTCCCTCAAGTCTTCTTTGGACTAATATAGCCCGAAATTAAGCATTGTGACTGATTTTTCAGCAAGAGTCCTTCAAGGCTATAAGCACAGTGACTCTTGTTTAGCAGGAAAAAACCCCCACATAATTGCAGCCATTCCTGCCATGTATGTAGATTTTAGATGTCTGAAGTCTTCTTAGCTTCAACCTTCCTGAATGGTTTACGGCTGCATTTCTATAGAGTTGGTTTCTGCTTGGGGAAGGGAGACTTGGGGCTATTAAGAAAAACTGGGCATGCTTTTCTGCCTCTTTAACTTCTTTTTTTGGACATGTATTTTCCTGCCCTTTTAATATTTCCTTCTCTGGGGAGCTGAATTCCCACAACAGTATTGAAAAAGAATTATAAAACATTGGATAAAGCTTATCAAAAGAAAAGGAATATTTTCCAATAGACACAAGCTGATTCCTCCGTTTCCTTAAGTCTCTTGTTAAAGAACCTGTTTGCCACTCAGCCGTAAGAAAGAAAAAAAACAGTCGAAGGGATAAAACTAGAAAGATGGCAGGTCTGTTGCCTAAGAATGTTATGTAGCATATAAATATTTTTTTCCTTTTGTAAGAAAAGAAACTCTTCCTGAGCATCTTCTAAAAATCCCTCAAGTCTTCTTTGGACTAATATAGCCCGAAATTAAGTATTGTGACTGATTATTCAGCAAGAGTCCTTCAAGACTATAAGCACAGTGTCTGTTGTTTAGCAGGAAAAAAAACCCCACATAATTGCAGCCATTCCTGCCATGGCCCCAGGACGCCACAGCTTCTAGAAACCGTGAATTTGGTGTGATCAGTTTAGTGACTTTCAGATTAATATACTATTGGTAAGCTTCTTTTCCAAGGATTTTTGTTGCTATGTTAATGTGGCTACGATATTATTGATCTCAAAGCCAATAAATAGATCTCTTCTCAGTATAAATCTGGATGACAAGGGGAAGAAAAGGGTCTGCCTCCTCCTCACACTCCTCTTACTTGTAAAAAAGAGACACAGGTGCTCAGCAAACTTTTAGGTCTCCCCCAGATGAAGAAAACCCTCCCAAATCTTTGCAGCCCCCTTCCCCTTGAGACCCCATCCCATCTATCCAGAAGCTTCTTCTGGATCACGGAGCTGGTGGATCCTCCTGGCCAGGGGAGAGATTCTCACCCAGGCCTGGAGCAACTCCTGCTCTCTCTACGGGGGCCATTCGGAAATCCAGCTCCCTTTGGGCGTCCATGATAGACGCTCCCAGATAGTCATGCAGGAGCTGCAGAGGGAGGGGTGCTGAGTGGGCCGGGAGGAGCCCGGCCCAAAATGTCCACTCACCACATGGCTCCCACTTGACCATCTCCACATGAACAATATAGGTCACTCTCCTTGCAGAGTTAGGGGTAGGGGTTAGGGTTAGGGTTAGGTTTCGGGGTAGGGTTCTTTGCATTTTGTTTCCTTGCAACGCAAGGAAAGAAGCAAGAAAAAAAAGCCCTAGAAGAGAGGAAAAAAGGAAGGTAAGGAAAGGGATCCGCTAAAGCCTCCTTCCCACCATCCCTTTCACTCCAGAAACCAGCCCCTCCTCCCTTTTAGCCTTCCTTAAACCTGCTGGAAAGGGCTCAAAGGAGGCTTTTATCCCCCCAAAATAAAGATAAAACAGGAACTCATTTGCCTCCTGCCTTCAGGCGCTTTGGAGGATGGTGGAGAAGGTGGTGGGGAGGAAGCTAGAGGTCTTCTAGAAAGGTCTCCTTCATTGGGGGGGGGGGGAAAAGTGAGAGGATTGACGAAAAGAATGAAGGAGGGGAAGCCTATGCCTCTCACTGCGTTGTTGTTTTTTAGTTTTGCCAGCGTTGGAGAAGGTGGTGGGGAAGAAGCTGTAGATCCTCAATGATCAAGTCTCCTGCATTGGGGGGGGGAAAGTGGGACAAATGAAGGAAAGGAGGAAGGGAACCCTTCCTATCAACCGAATGACCCACCATTAGTATCTTCATTGATTCCTTAACAGTGAGAAATTTACCTTCATTTATATGGACTTCCTCTTCCTCCCTCTCCAAATTTAAAATCTGGGCCTCGGGTTGCTGGAACAGAGAGACAGAGGAGAGATCTCCAGCTTGCTGTGGCCAAAGGGTCTTGCAGAGTCACCCCCCGCCTTCCCTTTGGCCCCTGGAGACGAGGATTAGCGCCTGGTCCAGGGATCCCCTAATCCACCACCCAGTGGATCGAAGGGTTTTCCTGCCCTTTTTCCCCAGGAGGGGGATTATATGATGAGGGGTGGTCCACAGTTTGGCCTTTCCAGGTGGCTACTTAATTTTTCAGTCCTGATGAAGAGGGGCTACCTCCTCCTCACCCTCCTCTTCCTTAGGGAACCCTGGGAAAGGGAGACGCAGGTGCTGAGCAAACTTTTAGCCCTCCCCCAGATGAAGAAAACCCCCCCAAATCAGAGCCTCCTCTGCACCCCACTCCCTTTTGAGACCCCACCCCATCTATCCAGAAGCTCCTTCTGGTTCACGGAGCTGGTGGATTCCTTTGACCGGGGGAGAGATTCTCACCCAGGCCTGGGGCAACTCCTGCTCTCTCTCAGAAATCCAGCTCCCTTTGGGCGTCCATGAGAGACGCTCCCAGATAGTCATGCAGGAGCTGCAGCGAGGGGTGTGAGTGGGCCCAGAGGAGCCTGACCCAAAGTGTCCACTCACCACACGGCTCCCGCTTGACCTTCTCCAGGTCTATTATTATGGTCACTCTCCTGCTTGCAGGCGTGGGGGAGACTTTTGCCTTTTCCTTGTAAAAAAGGGAAAACAGGATAAAAAAGCCCTAGATGAGAGAAAAAAAGGAAGGTAAGGAAAGGGATCCGCTAAAGCCTGCTTCCCACCATCCCTTTCACTCCAGAAACCAGCCCCTTTTAGCCTTCCTTAAACCTGCTGGAAAGGGCTCAACCGAGCCTCTTAGACCCCCAAAAGAAATAAAGATATGTTCCCCTTTCCTAGCAGGATCCTCCCAAAGATCCGTTTTCCACCAGGCATCTGGACTTTCCTTTTTTCCCTTGAAGAGGTTTGGCCTCCCACCCCAGAACAAAAAGATTTCTACTCCTGCAGACAGCTCTTCCCTTCCGTTCATGGCTGCCCGGCCCCTCCTCTGCAGAGTGTCCCAATCCTGTGAGAAATTGGCCAGAGAATGGGCAACCTTCACCAGAGCCCAGCAGCCCTACTTTCATTCCGGGAGCCATTTTGAGGCGGATGAGCATCAGTTGAACCGTCCGGATGACATTACGAAGCCACGAGATGACAGGCCTCCCTCACAAATCCCTCTCCCCACCTTTTCTACACAAACCGGTGCCAGCCCAAAGACTTTGGGAATGGACCCACGTATCACCAAATCTGCCCATTTCTCATGTTTTGGCACAGAAGGCACGGCTCTTTGGTTGTAGACTGCCTCTTCATATGGAAGCTCCTCTAAGCTAATTGATTGAACAAGACCCAGTGATGCAGCTTGTGGTCAGCCTCCATTTTGATTCCCTCTGTGTTGCCATTCTGGTTTGCCTAATTACTGTGGTGTTTGCTTAGCGACTACAGTGTTCGCTTAATAACTGCCACAAGTGACATGAAAAACATATGGCGCTTGTTTTTGTTGATGCGCAGAAAGCATTCAACAACGTTGAATGGGATTTCATGTTGAAACAGTTAAAACATGCTATTTGGCAAAAAGTTTATAAATATGTTCAAAGCAATTTATTCGAAACAGGAAGCAAAAGTAGTAATAAACGGAGAAACCACCAAAAGGCACAAGACAAGGTTGTCCATTATCACATTAGTATTTGTCCTCTCTCTAGAAGTCTTGACTAGAGTAATTTGAATGTAAATATGAAGTAATTGTTTGTTTTATCACCTAAATTAGCAATATTTAATGTGGAGGTGGTTCTCAGAAAAAAAAGATCTGTACAACTGCTGTATATACTCAACCACCTTTCACAAGAATGACTGTATATATTGAACGTTAAGACGCCGTTGCAGTTTTTAAAAAAACCTTCCCCCCAAAGTTGTTTACTAGATGAATGGAAGCTTATTGTTTAAAAATAAATATTTTTTTCTGAAAAGTGACCCATTTTAGTCCCTCAAGTCTTCTTTGGACTAATATAGCCCGAAATTAAGCATTGTGACTGATTTTTCAGCAAGAGTCCTTCAAGGCTATAAGCACAGTGACTCTTGTTTAGCAGGAAAAAACCCCCACATAATTGCAGCCATTCCTGCCATGTATGTAGATTTTAGATGTCTGAAGTCTTCTTAGCTTCAACCTTCCTGAATGGTTTACGGCTGCATTTCTATAGAGTTGGTTTCTGCTTGGGGAAGGGAGACTTGGGGCTATTAAGAAAAACTGGGCATGCTTTTCTGCCTCTTTAACTTCTTTTTTTGGACATGTATTTTCCTGCCCTTTTAATATTTCCTTCTCTGGGGAGCTGAATTCCCACAACAGTATTGAAAAAGAATTATAAAACATTGGATAAAGCTTATCAAAAGAAAAGGAATATTTTCCAATAGACACAAGCTGATTCCTCCGTTTCCTTAAGTCTCTTGTTAAAGAACCTGTTTGCCACTCAGCCGTAAGAAAGAAAAAAAACAGTCGAAGGGATAAAACTAGAAAGATGGCAGGTCTGTTGCCTAAGAATGTTATGTAGCATATAAATATTTTTTTCCTTTTGTAAGAAAAGAAACTCTTCCTGAGCATCTTCTAAAAATCCCTCAAGTCTTCTTTGGACTAATATAGCCCGAAATTAAGTATTGTGACTGATTATTCAGCAAGAGTCCTTCAAGACTATAAGCACAGTGTCTGTTGTTTAGCAGGAAAAAAAACCCCACATAATTGCAGCCATTCCTGCCATGGCCCCAGGACGCCACAGCTTCTAGAAACCGTGAATTTGGTGTGATCAGTTTAGTGACTTTCAGATTAATATACTATTGGTAAGCTTCTTTTCCAAGGATTTTTGTTGCTATGTTAATGTGGCTACGATATTATTGATCTCAAAGCCAATAAATAGATCTCTTCTCAGTATAAATCTGGATGACAAGGGGAAGAAAAGGGTCTGCCTCCTCCTCACACTCCTCTTACTTGTAAAAAAGAGACACAGGTGCTCAGCAAACTTTTAGGTCTCCCCCAGATGAAGAAAACCCTCCCAAATCTTTGCAGCCCCCTTCCCCTTGAGACCCCATCCCATCTATCCAGAAGCTTCTTCTGGATCACGGAGCTGGTGGATCCTCCTGGCCAGGGGAGAGATTCTCACCCAGGCCTGGAGCAACTCCTGCTCTCTCTACGGGGGCCATTCGGAAATCCAGCTCCCTTTGGGCGTCCATGATAGACGCTCCCAGATAGTCATGCAGGAGCTGCAGAGGGAGGGGTGCTGAGTGGGCCGGGAGGAGCCCGGCCCAAAATGTCCACTCACCACATGGCTCCCACTTGACCATCTCCACATGAACAATATAGGTCACTCTCCTTGCAGAGTTAGGGGTAGGGGTTAGGGTTAGGTTTCGGGGTAGGGTTCTTTGCATTTTGTTTCCTTGCAACGCAAGGAAAGAAGCAAGAAAAAAAAGCCCTAGAAGAGAGGAAAAAAGGAAGGTAAGGAAAGGGATCCGCTAAAGCCTCCTTCCCACCATCCCTTTCACTCCAGAAACCAGCCCCTCCTCCCTTTTAGCCTTCCTTAAACCTGCTGGAAAGGGCTCAAAGGAGGCTTTTATCCCCCCAAAATAAAGATAAAACAGGAACTCATTTGCCTCCTGCCTTCAGGCGCTTTGGAGGATGGTGGAGAAGGTGGTGGGGAGGAAGCTAGAGGTCTTCTAGAAAGGTCTCCTTCATTGGGGGGGGGGGGAAAAGTGAGAGGATTGACGAAAAGAATGAAGGAGGGGAAGCCTATGCCTCTCACTGCGTTGTTGTTTTTTAGTTTTGCCAGCGTTGGAGAAGGTGGTGGGGAAGAAGCTGTAGATCCTCAATGATCAAGTCTCCTGCATTGGGGGGGGGAAAGTGGGACAAATGAAGGAAAGGAGGAAGGGAACCCTTCCTATCAACCGAATGACCCACCATTAGTATCTTCATTGATTCCTTAACAGTGAGAAATTTACCTTCATTTATATGGACTTCCTCTTCCTCCCTCTCCAAATTTAAAATCTGGGCCTCGGGTTGCTGGAACAGAGAGACAGAGGAGAGATCTCCAGCTTGCTGTGGCCAAAGGGTCTTGCAGAGTCACCCCCCGCCTTCCCTTTGGCCCCTGGAGACGAGGATTAGCGCCTGGTCCAGGGATCCCCTAATCCACCACCCAGTGGATCGAAGGGTTTTCCTGCCCTTTTTCCCCAGGAGGGGGATTATATGATGAGGGGTGGTCCACAGTTTGGCCTTTCCAGGTGGCTACTTAATTTTTCAGTCCTGATGAAGAGGGGCTACCTCCTCCTCACCCTCCTCTTCCTTAGGGAACCCTGGGAAAGGGAGACGCAGGTGCTGAGCAAACTTTTAGCCCTCCCCCAGATGAAGAAAACCCCCCCAAATCAGAGCCTCCTCTGCACCCCACTCCCTTTTGAGACCCCACCCCATCTATCCAGAAGCTCCTTCTGGTTCACGGAGCTGGTGGATTCCTTTGACCGGGGGAGAGATTCTCACCCAGGCCTGGGGCAACTCCTGCTCTCTCTCAGAAATCCAGCTCCCTTTGGGCGTCCATGAGAGACGCTCCCAGATAGTCATGCAGGAGCTGCAGCGAGGGGTGTGAGTGGGCCCAGAGGAGCCTGACCCAAAGTGTCCACTCACCACACGGCTCCCGCTTGACCTTCTCCAGGTCTATTATTATGGTCACTCTCCTGCTTGCAGGCGTGGGGGAGACTTTTGCCTTTTCCTTGTAAAAAAGGGAAAACAGGATAAAAAAGCCCTAGATGAGAGAAAAAAAGGAAGGTAAGGAAAGGGATCCGCTAAAGCCTGCTTCCCACCATCCCTTTCACTCCAGAAACCAGCCCCTTTTAGCCTTCCTTAAACCTGCTGGAAAGGGCTCAACCGAGCCTCTTAGACCCCCAAAAGAAATAAAGATATGTTCCCCTTTCCTAGCAGGATCCTCCCAAAGATCCGTTTTCCACCAGGCATCTGGACTTTCCTTTTTTCCCTTGAAGAGGTTTGGCCTCCCACCCCAGAACAAAAAGATTTCTACTCCTGCAGACAGCTCTTCCCTTCCGTTCATGGCTGCCCGGCCCCTCCTCTGCAGAGTGTCCCAATCCTGTGAGAAATTGGCCAGAGAATGGGCAACCTTCACCAGAGCCCAGCAGCCCTACTTTCATTCCGGGAGCCATTTTGAGGCGGATGAGCATCAGTTGAACCGTCCGGATGACATTACGAAGCCACAAGATGACAGGCCTCCCTCACAAATCCCTCTCCCCACCTTTTCTACACAAACCGGTGCCAGCCCAAAGACTTTGGGAATGGACCCACGTATCACCAAATCTGCCCATTTCTCATGTTTTGGCACAGAAGGCACGGCTCTTTGGTTGTAGACTGCCTCTTCATATGGAAGCTCCTCTAAGCTAATTGATTGAACAAGACCCAGTGATGCAGCTTGTGGTCAGCCTCCATTTTGATTCCCTCTGTGTTGCCATTCTGGTTTGCCTAATTACTGTGGTGTTTGCTTAGCGACTACAGTGTTCGCTTAATAACTGCCACAAGTGACATGAAAAACATATGGCGCTTGTTTTTGTTGATGCGCAGAAAGCATTCAACAACGTTGAATGGGATTTCATGTTGAAACAGTTAAAACATGCTATTTGGCAAAAAGTTTATAAATATGTTCAAAGCAATTTATTCGAAACAGGAAGCAAAAGTAGTAATAAACGGAGAAACCACCAAAAGGCACAAGACAAGGTTGTCCATTATCACATTAGTATTTGTCCTCTCTCTAGAAGTCTTGACTAGAGTAATTTGAATGTAAATATGAAGTAATTGTTTGTTTTATCACCTAAATTAGCAATATTTAATGTGGAGGTGGTTCTCAGAAAAAAAAGATCTGTACAACTGCTGTATATACTCAACCACCTTTCACAAGAATGACTGTATATATTGAACGTTAAGACGCCGTTGCAGTTTTTAAAAAAACCTTCCCCCCAAAGTTGTTTACTAGATGAATGGAAGCTTATTGTTTAAAAATAAATATTTTTTCTGAAAAGTGACCCATTTTAGTCCCTCAAGTCTTCTTTGGACTAATATAGCCCGAAATTAAGTATTGTGACTGATTTTTCAGCAAGAGTCCTTCAAGACTATAAGCACAGTGTCTGTTGTTTAGCAGGAAAAAAAAACCCACATAATTGCAGCCATTCCTGCCATGGCCCCAGGACGCCACAGCTTCTAGAAATCATGAATTTGGTGTTATCAGTTTAGTGACTTTCAGATTAATATACTATTGGTAAGCTTCTTTTCCAAGGATTTTTGTTGCTATGTTAATGTAGCTACGATATTATTGATCTCAAAGCCAATAAATAGATCTCTTCTCAGTATAAATCCGGATGACAAGGGGAAGAAAAGGGTCTGCCTCCTCCTCACACTCCTCTTACTTGGAAAAAGGAGACAAAGGTGCTCAGCAAACTTTTAGGTCTCTCCCAGATGAAGAAAACCCTCCCAAATCTTTGCAGCCCCCTTCCCCTTGAGACCCCATCCCATCTATCCAGAAGCTTCTTCTGGATCACGGAGCTGGTGGACCCTCCTGGCCAGGGGAGAGATTCTCACTCAGGCCTGAGGCAACTCCTGCTTTGTCTACAGGGGCCATTCGGAAATCCAGCTCCCTTTCAGCGTCCATGACAGACTCTCCCAGATACCCCAGCAGGAGCTGCAGAGGGAGGGGTGCTGACTGGGCCGGGAGGAACCTGACCCAAAATGTCCACTCACCACACGGCTCCCTTTTCACCATCTCCAGCTCAATGGTTATCGTGACCTTTGTGGTCAAAGGCTTCGGGGAGACTTTTCCCTTTTTCTTGAAAAAAAAGGGAAGCAGCAAGAGAAAAAAAGGCCTAGAAGAGAGGAGAAACAAGCTCCTCCCTTTTAGCCTTCCTTAAGCGTACTGGAAAGGGCTCAACCGAGGCTTTTAGGCCCCAAAAAGAAATAAAGATAAAATTGGAACCCATTTGCCTCCTCCCCCCACCCGATCCCCTTTGCTAGGAGGATCCTCCCAAAGATCCTTTTTCCACCAGGCATCTGGACTTTCCTTTTTCCCTTGAAGAGGTTTGGCCTCCCACCCCAGAACAAAAAGATTTCCACTCCCGCAGACAGCTCTTCCCTTCCGTTCATGGCTGCCCGGCCCCTCCTCTGCAGAGTGTCCCAATCCTGTGAGAAATTGGCCAGAGAATGGGCAACCTTCACCAGAGCCCAGCAGCCCTACTTTCATTCCGGGAGCCATTTTGAGGCGGATGAGCATCAGTTGAACCGTCCGGATGACATTACGAAGCCACAAGATGACAGGCCTCCCTCACAAATCCCTCTCCCCACCTTTTCTACACAAACCGGTGCCAGCCCAAAGACTTTGGGAATGGACCCACGTATCACCAAATCTGCCCATTTCTCATGTTTTGGCACAGAAGGCACGGCTCTTTGGTTGTAGACTGCCTCTTCATATGGAAGCTCCTCTAAGCTAATTGATTGAACAAGACCCAGTGATGCAGCTTTTGGTCAGCCTCCATTTTGATTCCCTCTGTGTTGCCATTCTGGTTTGCCTATTACTGTGGTGTTTGCTTAGCGACTACAGTGTTCGCTTAATAACTGCCACAAGTGACATGAAAAACATATGGCGCTTGTTTTTGTTGATGCGCAGAAAGCATTCAACAACGTTGAATGGGATTTCATGTTGAAACAGTTAAAACATGCTATTTGGCAAAAAGTTTATAAATATGTTCAAAGCAATTTATTCGAAACAGGAAGCAAAAGTAGTAATAAACGGAGAAACCACCAAAAGGCACAAGACAAGGTTGTCCATTATCACATTAGTATTTGTCCTCTCTCTAGAAGTCTTGACTAGAGTAATTTGAATGTAAATATGAAGTAATTGTTTGTTTTATCACCTAAATTAGCAATATTTAATGTGGAGGTGGTTCTCAGAAAAAAAAAGATCTGTACAACTGCTGTATATACTCAACCACCTTTCACAAGAATGACTGTATATATTGAACGTTAAGACGCCGTTGCAGTTTTTAAAAAAACCTTCCCCCCAAAGTTGTTTACTATATGAATGGAAGCTTATTGTTTAAAAATAAATATTTTTTTCTGAAAAGTGACCCATTTTAGTCCCTCAAGTCTTCTTTGGACTAATATAGCCCGAAATTAAGCATTGTGACTGATTTTTCAGCAAGAGTCCTTCAAGGCTATAAGCACAGTGACTCTTGTTTAGCAGGAAAAAAACCCCACATAATTGCAGCCATTCCTGCCATGTATGTAGATTTTAGATGTCTGAAGTCTTCTTAGCTTCAACCTTCCTGAATGGTTTACGGCTGCATTTCTATAGAGTTGGTTTCTGCTTGGGGAAGGGAGACTTGGGGCTATTAAGAAAAACTGGGCATGCTTTTCTGCCTCTTTAACTTCTTTTTTTGGAAATGTATTTCCTGCCCTTTTAATATTTCCTTCTCTGGGGAGCTGACTTCCCACAACAGTATTGAAAAAGAATTATAAAACATTGGATAAAGCTTATCAAAAGAAAAGGAATATTTTCCAATAGACACAAGCTGATTCCTCCCTTTCCTTAAGTCTCTTGTTAAAGAACCTGTTTGCCACTCAGCCGTAAGAAAGAAAAAAAACAGTCGAAGGGATAAAACTAGAAAGATGGCAGGTCTGTTGCCTAAGAATGTTATGTAGCATATAAATATTTTTTTTCCTTTTGTAAGAAAAGAAACTCTTCCTGAGCACCTTCTAAAAATCTCTCAAGTCTTCTTTGGACTAATAGAGCCCGAAATTAAGTATTGTGACTGATTTTTCAGCAAGAGTCCTTCAAGACTATAAGCACAGTGTCTGTTGTTTAGCAGGAAAAAACCCCACATAATTGCAGCCATTCCTGCCATGGCCCCAGGACGCCACAGCTTCTAGAAACCGTGAATTTGGTGTGATCAGTTTAGTGACTTTCAGATTAACATACTATTGGTAAGCTTCTTTTCCAAGGATTTTTGTTGCTATGTTAATGTGGCTACGATATTATTGATCTCAAAGCCAATAAATAGATCTCTTCTCAGTATAAATCTGGATGACAAGGGGAAGAAAAGGGTCTGCCTCCTCCTCACACTCCTCTTACTTGGAAAAAGGAGACAAAGGTGCTCAGCAAACTTTTAGGTCTCTCCCAGATGAAGAAAACCCTCCCAAAACTTTGCAGCCCCCTTGCCCTTGAGACCCCATCCCATCTATCCAGAAGCTTCTTCTGGATCACTGAGCTGGTGGATCCTCCTGGCCAGGGGAGATTTTCTCACCCAGGTCTCGGGCAATTCCTGCTCTCTCTACGGGGGGCCATTTGGAAATCCAGCTCCCTTTCAGCATCCATGACAGACTCTCCCAGATACACCAGCAGGAGCTGCAGACTCCTAATACTAGTATCATAATACTAGTACGGTATGTAAATATGAAGTAATTGTTTGTTTCATAACCTAAATTAGCAATATTTAATGTGGATGTGGTTCTCAGAAAAAAAGATCTGTACAACTGCTGTACTCAACCACCTTTCACAAGAATGACTGTATATATTGAACGTAAGACACCGTTGCAGTTTTAAAATACCCTTCCCCCCCCAAAGTTGCTTACTACGTGAATGGAAGCTTATTGTTTAAAAATAAAGAATTTCTTTTAAAAAGTGACCCATTTTAAGACTGTCACAACTTACAACCAAAATTGCATGTTTGCTATGATTGTGACGGATGTCCTCTTTACAGTATATTTTATTTTATTTTTATCTTCTATAAGCCTACTGATGTGTTTGGTATTGCTGTTAGTTGCAAAGTCGTGTCCGACCCAACTTTTAGGCCTCTCCCAGATGAAGAAAACCCTCCCAAATTTAAATAAAAATTAAATGCGATCAAAAGTGTATGCATCCTTATTTGAGAAAAATAGATCATCTGTTTTATGCACAGTGCTAGAAAAAAAGTCTTTGTCACGGTTCCTCCGAGCGGGGAATAAACACGGCAACTGCTTTGGGAAGAGGGTTGTGGTTTATTGCAGAGGAAAGCCAGACAGAAAGATGGATCCAACAGAAAAGAGCGAGAGAAGAGAGTGACCACATGTGGGTAGTGAGTTTTTATACCCCCTGAACTCTATTGTCTGGAGTTATTTCCTGTTTCAAGCTTTGTATTTCCTTTGTCACATATTCTGTCCTGAGCCTAGGTGTGCCCCTCTAGGATTCCTGCTGCTTGTCTGTCCCAGCCCCTCCTCCCTTTTAGCCTTCCTTAAACCTGCTGGAAAGGGCTCAAAGGAGGCTTTTATCCCCCCAAAATGAAGATAAAACAGGAACTCATTTGCCTCCTGCCTTCAGGCGCTTTGGAGGATGGTGGAGAAGGTGGTGGGGAGGAAGCTAGAGGTCTTCTAGAAAGGTCTCCTTCATTGGGGGGGGGGGAAGTGAGAGGATTGACGAAAAGAATGAAGGAGGGGAAGCCTATGCCTCTCACTGCGTTGTTGTTTTTTAGTTTTGCCAGCGTTGGAGAAGGTGGTGGGGAAGAAGCTGTAGATCCTCAATGATCAAGTCTCCTGCATTGGGGGGGGGAAAGTGGGACAAATGAAGGAAAGGAGGAAGGGAACCCTTCCTATCAACCGAATGACCCACCATTAGTATCTTCATTGATTCCTTAACAGTGAGAAATTTACCTTCATTTATATGGACTTCCTCTTCCTCCCTCTCCAAATTTAAAATCTGGGCCTCGGGTTGCTGGAACAGAGAGACAGAGGAGAGATCTCCAGCTTGCTGTGGCCAAAGGGTCTTGCAGAGTCACCCCCCGCCTTCCCTTTGGCCCCTGGAGACGAGGATTAGCGCCTGGTCCAGGGATCCCCTAATCCACCACCCAGTGGATCGAAGGGTTTTCCTGCCTTTTTTCCCCAGGAGGGGGATTATATGATGAGGGGTGGTCCACAGTTTGGCCTTTCCAGGTGGCTACTTAATTTTTCAGTCCTGATGAAGAGGGGCTACCTCCTCCTCACCCTCCTCTTCCTTATAGGGAACCCTGGGAAAGGGAGACGCAGGTGCTGAGCAAACTTTTAGCCCTCCCCCAGATGAAGAAAACCCCCCCAAATCAGAGCCTCCTCTGCACCCCACTCACTTTTGAGACCCCACCCCATCTATCCAGAAGCTCCTTCTGGTTCACGGAGCTGGTGGATTCCTTTGACCCGGGGAGAGATTCTCACCCAGGCCTGGGGCAACTCCTGCTCTCTCTCAGAAATCCAGCTCCCTTTGGGCGTCCATGAGAGACGCTCCCAGATAGTCATGCAGGAGCTGCAGCGAGGGGTGTGAGTGGGCCCAGAGGAGCCTGACCCAAAGTGTCCACTCACCACACGGCTCCCGCTTGACCTTCTCCAGGTCTATTATTATGGTCACTCTTCTGCTTGCAGGCACGGGGGAGACTTTTGCCTTTTCCTTGTAAAAAAGGGAAAACAGGATAAAAAGCCCTAGATGAGAGAAAAAAAGGAAGGTAAGGAAAGGGATCCGCTAAAGCCTGCTTCCCACCATCCCTTTCACTCCAGAAACCAGCCCCTTTTAGCCTTCCTTAAACCTGCTGGAAAGGGCTCAACCGAGCCTCTTAGACCCCCAAAAGAAATAAAGATATGTTCCCCTTTCCTAGCAGGATCCTCCCAAAGATCCGTTTTCCACCAGGCATCTGGACTTTCCTTTTTTCCCTTGAAGAGGTTTGGCCTCCCACCCCAGAACAAAAAGATTTCTACTCCTGCAGACAGCTCTTCCCTTCCGTTCATGGCTGCCCGGCCCCTCCTCTGCAGAGTGTCCCAATCCTGTGAGAAATTGGCCAGAGAATGGGCAACCTTCACCAGAGCCCAGCAGCCCTACTTTCATTCCGGGAGCCATTTTGAGGCGGATGAGCATCAGTTGAACCGTCCGGATGACATTACGAAGCCAGGAGATGACAGGCCTCCCTCACAAATCCCTCTCCCCACCTTTTCTACACAAACCGGTGCCAGCCCAAAGACTTTGGGAATGGACCCACGTATCACCAAATCTGCCCATTTCTCATGTTTTGGCACAGAAGGCACGGCTCTTTGGTTGTAGACTGCCTCTTCATATGGAAGCTCCTCTAAGCTAATTGATTGAACAAGACCCAGTGATGCAGCTTGTGGTCAGCCTCCATTTTGATTCCCTCTGTGTTGCCATTCTGGTTTGCCTAATTACTGTGGTGTTTGCTTAGCGACTACAGTGTTCGCTTAATAACTGCCACAAGTGACATGAAAAACATATGGCGCTTGTTTTTGTTGATGCGCAGAAAGCATTCAACAACGTTGAATGGGATTTCATGTTGAAACAGTTAAAACATGCTATTTGGCAAAAAGTTTATAAATATGTTCAAAGCAATTTATTCGAAACAGGAAGCAAAAGTAGTAATAAACGGAGAAACCACCAAAAGGCACAAGACAAGGTTGTCCATTATCACATTAGTATTTGTCCTCTCTCTAGAAGTCTTGACTAGAGTAATTTGAATGTAAATATGAAGTAATTGTTTGTTTTATCACCTAAATTAGCAATATTTAATGTGGAGGTGGTTCTCAGAAAAAAAAGATCTGTACAACTGCTGTATATACTCAACCACCTTTCACAAGAATGACTGTATATATTGAACGTTAAGACGCCGTTGCAGTTTTTAAAAAAACCTTCCCCCCAAAGTTGTTTACTAGATGAATGGAAGCTTATTGTTTAAAAATAAATATTTTTTTCTGAAAAGTGACCCATTTTAGTCCCTCAAGTCTTCTTTGGACTAATATAGCCCGAAATTAAGCATTGTGACTGATTTTTCAGCAAGAGTCCTTCAAGGCTATAAGCACAGTGACTCTTGTTTAGCAGGAAAAAAACCCCACATAATTGCAGCCATTCCTGCCATGTATGTAGATTTTAGATGTCTGAAGTCTTCTTAGCTTCAACCTTCCTGAATGGTTTACGGCTGCATTTCTATAGAGTTGGTTTCTGCTTGGGGAAGGGAGACTTGGGGCTATTAAGAAAAACTGGGCATGCTTTTCTGCCTCTTTAACTTCTTTTTTTGGACATGTATTTTCCTGCCCTTTTAATATTTCCTTCTCTGGGGAGCTGAATTCCCACAACAGTATTGAAAAAGAATTATAAAACATTGGATAAAGCTTATCAAAAGAAAAGGAATATTTTCCAATAGACACAAGCTGATTCCTCCGTTTCCTTAAGTCTCTTGTTAAAGAACCTGTTTGCCACTCAGCCGTAAGAAAGAAAAAAAACAGTCGAAGGGATAAAACTAGAAAGATGGCAGGTCTGTTGCCTAAGAATGTTATGTAGCATATAAATATTTTTTTCCTTTTGTAAGAAAAGAAACTCTTCCTGAGCATCTTCTAAAAATCCCTCAAGTCTTCTTTGGACTAATATAGCCCGAAATTAAGTATTGTGACTGATTATTCAGCAAGAGTCCTTCAAGACTATAAGCACAGTGTCTGTTGTTTAGCAGGAAAAAAAACCCCACATAATTGCAGCCATTCCTGCCATGGCCCCAGGACGCCACAGCTTCTAGAAACCGTGAATTTGGTGTGATCAGTTTAGTGACTTTCAGATTAATATACTATTGGTAAGCTTCTTTTCCAAGGATTTTTGTTGCTATGTTAATGTGGCTACGATATTATTGATCTCAAAGCCAATAAATAGATCTCTTCTCAGTATAAATCTGGATGACAAGGGGAAGAAAAGGGTCTGCCTCCTCCTCACACTCCTCTTACTTGTAAAAAAGAGACACAGGTGCTCAGCAAACTTTTAGGTCTCCCCCAGATGAAGAAAACCCTCCCAAATCTTTGCAGCCCCCTTCCCCTTGAGACCCCATCCCATCTATCCAGAAGCTTCTTCTGGATCACGGAGCTGGTGGATCCTCCTGGCCA
This sequence comes from Vipera ursinii, assembly GCF_947247035.1. Taxonomy (NCBI): domain Eukaryota; kingdom Metazoa; phylum Chordata; class Lepidosauria; order Squamata; family Viperidae; genus Vipera; species Vipera ursinii. Next base: position 3,412,772 of record NC_139524.1, on the reverse strand, counting down.
GGGGAGAGATTCTCACCCAGGCCTGGAGCAACTCCTGCTCTCTCTACGGGGGCCATTCGGAAATCCAGCTCCCTTTGGGCGTCCATGATAGACGCTCCCAGATAGTCATGCAGGAGCTGCAGAGGGAGGGGTGCTGAGTGGGCCGGGAGGAGCCCGGCCCAAAATGTCCACTCACCACATGGCTCCCACTTGACCATCTCCACATGAACAATATAGGTCACTCTCCTTGCAGAGTTAGGGGTAGGGGTTAGGGTTAGGGTTAGGTTTCGGGGTAGGGTTCTTTGCATTTTGTTTCCTTGCAACGCAAGGAAAGAAGCAAGAAAAAAAAGCCCTAGAAGAGAGGAAAAAAGGAAGGTAAGGAAAGGGATCCGCTAAAGCCTCCTTCCCACCATCCCTTTCACTCCAGAAACCAGCCCCTCCTCCCTTTTAGCCTTCCTTAAACCTGCTGGAAAGGGCTCAAAGGAGGCTTTTATCCCCCCAAAATAAAGATAAAACAGGAACTCATTTGCCTCCTGCCTTCAGGCGCTTTGGAGGATGGTGGAGAAGGTGGTGGGGAGGAAGCTAGAGGTCTTCTAGAAAGGTCTCCTTCATTGGGGGGGGGAAAAGTGAGAGGATTGACGAAAAGAATGAAGGAGGGGAAGCCTATGCCTCTCACTGCGTTGTTGTTTTTTAGTTTTGCCAGCGTTGGAGAAGGTGGTGGGGAAGAAGCTGTAGATCCTCAATGATCAAGTCTCCTGCATTGGGGGGGGGGGGGGAAAGTGGGACAAATGAAGGAAAGGAGGAAGGGAACCCTTCCTATCAACCGAATGACCCACCATTAGTATCTTCATTGATTCCTTAACAGTGAGAAATTTACCTTCATTTATATGGACTTCCTCTTCCTCCCTCTCCAAATTTAAAATCTGGGCCTCGGGTTGCTGGAACAGAGAGACAGAGGAGAGATCTCCAGCTTGCTGTGGCCAAAGGGTCTTGCAGAGTCACCCCCCGCCTTCCCTTTGGCCCCTGGAGACGAGGATTAGCGCCTGGTCCAGGGATCCCCTAATCCACCACCCAGTGGATCGAAGGGTTTTCCTGCCCTTTTTCCCCAGGAGGGGGATTATATGATGAGGGGTGGTCCACAGTTTGGCCTTTCCAGGTGGCTACTTAATTTTTCAGTCCTGATGAAGAGGGGCTACCTCCTCCTCACCCTCCTCTTCCTTATAGGGAACCCTGGGAAAGGGAGACGCAGGTGCTGAGCAAACTTTTAGCCCTCCCCCAGATGAAGAAACCCCCCCCCCCAAATCAGAGCCTCCTCTGCACCCCACTCCCTTTTGAGACCCCACCCCATCTATCCAGAAGCTCCTTCTGGTTCACGGAGCTGGTGGATTCCTTTGACCGGGGGAGAGATTCTCACCCAGGCCTGGGGCAACTCCTGCTCTCTCTCAGAAATCCAGCTCCCTTTGGGCGTCCATGAGAGACGCTCCCAGATAGTCATGCAGGAGCTGCAGCGAGGGGTGTGAGTGGGCCCAGAGGAGCCTGACCCAAAGTGTCCACTCACCACACGGCTCCCGCTTGACCTTCTCCAGGTCTATTATTATGGTCACTCTCCTGCTTGCAGGCGTGGGGGAGACTTTTGCCTTTTCCTTGTAAAAAAGGGAAAACAGGATAAAAAAGCCCTAGATGAGAGAAAAAAAGGAAGGTAAGGAAAGGGATCCGCTAAAGCCTGCTTCCCACCATCCCTTTCACTCCAGAAACCAGCCCCTTTTAGCCTTCCTTAAACCTGCTGGAAAGGGCTCAACCGAGCCTCTTAGACCCCCAAAAGAAATAAAGATATGTTCCCCTTTCCTAGCAGGATCCTCCCAAAGATCCGTTTTCCACCAGGCATCTGGACTTTCCTTTTTTCCCTTGAAGAGGTTTGGCCTCCCACCCCAGAACAAAAAGATTTCTACTCCTGCAGACAGCTCTTCCCTTCCGTTCATGGCTGCCCGGCCCCTCCTCTGCAGAGTGTCCCAATCCTGTGAGAAATTGGCCAGAGAATGGGCAACCTTCACCAGAGCCCAGCAGCCCTACTTTCATTCCGGGAGCCATTTTGAGGCGGATGAGCATCAGTTGAACCGTCCGGATGACATTACGAAGCCAGGAGATGACAGGCCTCCCTCACAAATCCCTCTCCCCACCTTTTCTACACAAACCGGTGCCAGCCCAAAGACTTTGGGAATGGACCCACGTATCACCAAATCTGCCCATTTCTCATGTTTTGGCACAGAAGGCACGGCTCTTTGGTTGTAGACTGCCTCTTCATATGGAAGCTCCTCTAAGCTAATTGATTGAACAAGACCCAGTGATGCAGCTTGTGGTCAGCCTCCATTTTGATTCCCTCTGTGTTGCCATTCTGGTTTGCCTAATTACTGTGGTGTTTGCTTAGCGACTACAGTGTTCGCTTAATAACTGCCACAAGTGACATGAAAAACATATGGCGCTTGTTTTTGTTGATGCGCAGAAAGCATTCAACAACGTTGAATGGGATTTCATGTTGAAACAGTTAAAACATGCTATTTGGCAAAAAGTTTATAAATATGTTCAAAGCAATTTATTCGAAACAGGAAGCAAAAGTAGTAATAAACGGAGAAACCACCAAAAGGCACAAGACAAGGTTGTCCATTATCACATTAGTATTTGTCCTCTCTCTAGAAGTCTTGACTAGAGTAATTTGAATGTAAATATGAAGTAATTGTTTGTTTTATCACCTAAATTAGCAATATTTAATGTGGAGGTGGTTCTCAGAAAAAAAAGATCTGTACAACTGCTGTATATACTCAACCACCTTTCACAAGAATGACTGTATATATTGAACGTTAAGACGCCGTTGCAGTTTTTAAAAAAACCTTCCCCCCAAAGTTGTTTACTAGATGAATGGAAGCTTATTGTTTAAAAATAAATATTTTTTTCTGAAAAGTGACCCATTTTAGTCCCTCAAGTCTTCTTTGGACTAATATAGCCCGAAATTAAGCATTGTGACTGATTTTTCAGCAAGAGTCCTTCAAGGCTATAAGCACAGTGACTCTTGTTTAGCAGGAAAAAAACCCCACATAATTGCAGCCATTCCTGCCATGTATGTAGATTTTAGATGTCTGAAGTCTTCTTAGCTTCAACCTTCCTGAATGGTTTACGGCTGCATTTCTATAGAGTTGGTTTCTGCTTGGGGAAGGGAGACTTGGGGCTATTAAGAAAAACTGGGCATGCTTTTCTGCCTCTTTAACTTCTTTTTTTGGACATGTATTTTCCTGCCCTTTTAATATTTCCTTCTCTGGGGAGCTGAATTCCCACAACAGTATTGAAAAAGAATTATAAAACATTGGATAAAGCTTATCAAAAGAAAAGGAATATTTTCCAATAGACACAAGCTGATTCCTCCGTTTCCTTAAGTCTCTTGTTAAAGAACCTGTTTGCCACTCAGCCGTAAGAAAGAAAAAAAACAGTCGAAGGGATAAAACTAGAAAGATGGCAGGTCTGTTGCCTAAGAATGTTATGTAGCATATAAATATTTTTTTCCTTTTGTAAGAAAAGAAACTCTTCCTGAGCATCTTCTAAAAATCCCTCAAGTCTTCTTTGGACTAATATAGCCCGAAATTAAGTATTGTGACTGATTATTCAGCAAGAGTCCTTCAAGACTATAAGCACAGTGTCTGTTGTTTAGCAGGAAAAAAAACCCCACATAATTGCAGCCATTCCTGCCATGGCCCCAGGACGCCACAGCTTCTAGAAACCGTGAATTTGGTGTGATCAGTTTAGTGACTTTCAGATTAATATACTATTGGTAAGCTTCTTTTCCAAGGATTTTTGTTGCTATGTTAATGTGGCTACGATATTATTGATCTCAAAGCCAATAAATAGATCTCTTCTCAGTATAAATCTGGATGACAAGGGGAAGAAAAGGGTCTGCCTCCTCCTCACACTCCTCTTACTTGTAAAAAAGAGACACAGGTGCTCAGCAAACTTTTAGGTCTCCCCCAGATGAAGAAAACCCTCCCAAATCTTTGCAGCCCCCTTCCCCTTGAGACCCCATCCCATCTATCCAGAAGCTTCTTCTGGATCACGGAGCTGGTGGATCCTCCTGGCCAGGGGAGAGATTCTCACCCAGGCCTGGAGCAACTCCTGCTCTCTCTACGGGGGCCATTCGGAAATCCAGCTCCCTTTGGGCGTCCATGATAGACGCTCCCAGATAGTCATGCAGGAGCTGCAGAGGGAGGGGTGCTGAGTGGGCCGGGAGGAGCCCGGCCCAAAATGTCCACTCACCACATGGCTCCCACTTGACCATCTCCACATGAACAATATAGGTCACTCTCCTTGCAGAGTTAGGGGTAGGGGTTAGGGTTAGGGTTAGGTTTCGGGGTAGGGTTCTTTGCATTTTGTTTCCTTGCAACGCAAGGAAAGAAGCAAGAAAAAAAAAGCCCTAGAAGAGAGGAAAAAAGGAAGGTAAGGAAAGGGATCCGCTAAAGCCTCCTTCCCACCATCCCTTTCACTCCAGAAACCAGCCCCTCCTCCCTTTTAGCCTTCCTTAAACCTGCTGGAAAGGGCTCAAAGGAGGCTTTTATCCCCCCAAAATAAAGATAAAACAGGAACTCATTTGCCTCCTGCCTTCAGGCGCTTTGGAGGATGGTGGAGAAGGTGGTGGGGAGGAAGCTAGAGGTCTTCTAGAAAGGTCTCCTTCATTGGGGGGGGGGAAAAGTGAGAGGATTGACGAAAAGAATGAAGGAGGGGAAGCCTATGCCTCTCACTGCGTTGTTGTTTTTTAGTTTTGCCAGCGTTGGAGAAGGTGGTGGGGAAGAAGCTGTAGATCCTCAATGATCAAGTCTCCTGCATTGGGGGGGGGGAAAGTGGGACAAATGAAGGAAAGGAGGAAGGGAACCCTTCCTATCAACCGAATGACCCACCATTAGTATCTTCATTGATTCCTTAACAGTGAGAAATTTACCTTCATTTATATGGACTTCCTCTTCCTCCCTCTCCAAATTTAAAATCTGGGCCTCGGGTTGCTGGAACAGAGAGACAGAGGAGAGATCTCCAGCTTGCTGTGGCCAAAGGGTCTTGCAGAGTCACCCCCCGCCTTCCCTTTGGCCCCTGGAGACGAGGATTAGCGCCTGGTCCAGGGATCCCCTAATCCACCACCCAGTGGATCGAAGGGTTTTCCTGCCCTTTTTCCCCAGGAGGGGGATTATATGATGAGGGGTGGTCCACAGTTTGGCCTTTCCAGGTGGCTACTTAATTTTTCAGTCCTGATGAAGAGGGGCTACCTCCTCCTCACCCTCCTCTTCCTTATAGGGAACCCTGGGAAAGGGAGACGCAGGTGCTGAGCAAACTTTTAGCCCTCCCCCAGATGAAGAAACCCCCCCCCCCAAATCAGAGCCTCCTCTGCACCCCACTCCCTTTTGAGACCCCACCCCATCTATCCAGAAGCTCCTTCTGGTTCACGGAGCTGGTGGATTCCTTTGACCGGGGGAGAGATTCTCACCCAGGCCTGGGGCAACTCCTGCTCTCTCTCAGAAATCCAGCTCCCTTTGGGCGTCCATGAGAGACGCTCCCAGATAGTCATGCAGGAGCTGCAGCGAGGGGTGTGAGTGGGCCCAGAGGAGCCTGACCCAAAGTGTCCACTCACCACACGGCTCCCGCTTGACCTTCTCCAGGTCTATTATTATGGTCACTCTCCTGCTTGCAGGCGTGGGGGAGACTTTTGCCTTTTCCTTGTAAAAAAGGGAAAACAGGATAAAAAAGCCCTAGATGAGAGAAAAAAAGGAAGGTAAGGAAAGGGATCCGCTAAAGCCTGCTTCCCACCATCCCTTTCACTCCAGAAACCAGCCCCTTTTAGCCTTCCTTAAACCTGCTGGAAAGGGCTCAACCGAGCCTCTTAGACCCCCAAAAGAAATAAAGATATGTTCCCCTTTCCTAGCAGGATCCTCCCAAAGATCCGTTTTCCACCAGGCATCTGGACTTTCCTTTTTTCCCTTGAAGAGGTTTGGCCTCCCACCCCAGAACAAAAAGATTTCTACTCCTGCAGACAGCTCTTCCCTTCCGTTCATGGCTGCCCGGCCCCTCCTCTGCAGAGTGTCCCAATCCTGTGAGAAATTGGCCAGAGAATGGGCAACCTTCACCAGAGCCCAGCAGCCCTACTTTCATTCCGGGAGCCATTTTGAGGCGGATGAGCATCAGTTGAACCGTCCGGATGACATTACGAAGCCACAAGATGACAGGCCTCCCTCACAAATCCCTCTCCCCACCTTTTCTACACAAACCGGTGCCAGCCCAAAGACTTTGGGAATGGACCCACGTATCACCAAATCTGCCCATTTCTCATGTTTTGGCACAGAAGGCACGGCTCTTTGGTTGTAGACTGCCTCTTCATATGGAAGCTCCTCTAAGCTAATTGATTGAACAAGACCCAGTGATGCAGCTTGTGGTCAGCCTCCATTTTGATTCCCTCTGTGTTGCCATTCTGGTTTGCCTAATTACTGTGGTGTTTGCTTAGCGACTACAGTGTTCGCTTAATAACTGCCACAAGTGACATGAAAAACATATGGCGCTTGTTTTTGTTGATGCGCAGAAAGCATTCAACAACGTTGAATGGGATTTCATGTTGAAACAGTTAAAACATGCTATTTGGCAAAAAGTTTATAAATATGTTCAAAGCAATTTATTCGAAACAGGAAGCAAAAGTAGTAATAAACGGAGAAACCACCAAAAGGCACAAGACAAGGTTGTCCATTATCACATTAGTATTTGTCCTCTCTCTAGAAGTCTTGACTAGAGTAATTTGAATGTAAATATGAAGTAATTGTTTGTTTTATCACCTAAATTAGCAATATTTAATGTGGAGGTGGTTCTCAGAAAAAAAAGATCTGTACAACTGCTGTATATACTCAACCACCTTTCACAAGAATGACTGTATATATTGAACGTTAAGACGCCGTTGCAGTTTTTAAAAAAACCTTCCCCCCAAAGTTGTTTACTAGATGAATGGAAGCTTATTGTTTAAAAATAAATATTTTTTTCTGAAAAGTGACCCATTTTAGTCCCTCAAGTCTTCTTTGGACTAATATAGCCCGAAATTAAGCATTGTGACTGATTTTTCAGCAAGAGTCCTTCAAGGCTATAAGCACAGTGACTCTTGTTTAGCAGGAAAAAAACCCCACATAATTGCAGCCATTCCTGCCATGTATGTAGATTTTAGATGTCTGAAGTCTTCTTAGCTTCAACCTTCCTGAATGGTTTACGGCTGCATTTCTATAGAGTTGGTTTCTGCTTGGGGAAGGGAGACTTGGGGCTATTAAGAAAAACTGGGCATGCTTTTCTGCCTCTTTAACTTCTTTTTTTGGACATGTATTTTCCTGCCCTTTTAATATTTCCTTCTCTGGGGAGCTGAATTCCCACAACAGTATTGAAAAAGAATTATAAAACATTGGATAAAGCTTATCAAAAGAAAAGGAATATTTTCCAATAGACACAAGCTGATTCCTCCGTTTCCTTAAGTCTCTTGTTAAAGAACCTGTTTGCCACTCAGCCGTAAGAAAGAAAAAAAACAGTCGAAGGGATAAAACTAGAAAGATGGCAGGTCTGTTGCCTAAGAATGTTATGTAGCATATAAATATTTTTTTCCTTTTGTAAGAAAAGAAACTCTTCCTGAGCATCTTCTAAAAATCCCTCAAGTCTTCTTTGGACTAATATAGCCCGAAATTAAGTATTGTGACTGATTATTCAGCAAGAGTCCTTCAAGACTATAAGCACAGTGTCTGTTGTTTAGCAGGAAAAAAAACCCCACATAATTGCAGCCATTCCTGCCATGGCCCCAGGACGCCACAGCTTCTAGAAACCGTGAATTTGGTATGATCAGTTTAGTGACTTTCAGATTAATATACTATTGGTAAGCTTCTTTTCCAAGGATTTTTGTTGCTATGTTAATGTGGCTACGATATTATTGATCTCAAAGCCAATAAATAGATCTCTTCTCAGTATAAATCTGGATGACAAGGGGAAGAAAAGGGTCTGCCTCCTCCTCACACTCCTCTTACTTGTAAAAAAGAGACACAGGTGCTCAGCAAACTTTTAGGTCTCCCCCAGATGAAGAAAACCCTCCCAAATCTTTGCAGCCCCCTTCCCCTTGAGACCCCATCCCATCTATCCAGAAGCTTCTTCTGGATCACGGAGCTGGTGGATCCTCCTGGCCAGGGGAGAGATTCTCACCCAGGCCTGGAGCAACTCCTGCTCTCTCTACGGGGGCCATTCGGAAATCCAGCTCCCTTTGGGCGTCCATGATAGACGCTCCCAGATAGTCATGCAGGAGCTGCAGAGGGAGGGGTGCTGAGTGGGCCGGGAGGAGCCCGGCCCAAAATGTCCACTCACCACATGGCTCCCACTTGACCATCTCCACATGAACAATATAGGTCACTCCTTGCAGAGTTAGGGGTAGGGGTTAGGGTTAGGGTTAGGTTTCGGGGTAGGGTTCTTTGCATTTTGTTTCCTTGCAACGCAAGGAAAGAAGCAAGAAAAAAAAGCCCTAGAAGAGAGGAAAAAAGGAAGGTAAGGAAAGGGATCCGCTAAAGCCTCCTTCCCACCATCCCTTTCACTCCAGAAACCAGCCCCTCCTCCCTTTTAGCCTTCCTTAAACCTGCTGGAAAGGGCTCAAAGGAGGCTTTTATCCCCCCAAAATAAAGATAAAACAGGAACTCATTTGCCTCCTGCCTTCAGGCGCTTTGGAGGATGGTGGAGAAGGTGGTGGGGAGGAAGCTAGAGGTCTTCTAGAAAGGTCTCCTTCATTGGGGGGGGGGAAAAGTGAGAGGATTGACGAAAAGAATGAAGGAGGGGAAGCCTATGCCTCTCACTGCGTTGTTGTTTTTTAGTTTTGCCAGCGTTGGAGAAGGTGGTGGGGAAGAAGCTGTAGATCCTCAATGATCAAGTCTCCTGCATTGGGGGGGGGAAAGTGGGACAAATGAAGGAAAGGAGGAAGGGAACCCTTCCTATCAACCGAATGACCCACCATTAGTATCTTCATTGATTCCTTAACAGTGAGAAATTTACCTTCATTTATATGGACTTCCTCTTCCTCCCTCTCCAAATTTAAAATCTGGGCCTCGGGTTGCTGGAACAGAGAGACAGAGGAGAGATCTCCAGCTTGCTGTGGCCAAAGGGTCTTGCAGAGTCACCCCCCGCCTTCCCTTTGGCCCCTGGAGACGAGGATTAGCGCCTGGTCCAGGGATCCCCTAATCCACCACCCAGTGGATCGAAGGGTTTTCCTGCCCTTTTTCCCCAGGAGGGGGATTATATGATGAGGGGTGGTCCACAGTTTGGCCTTTCCAGGTGGCTACTTAATTTTTCAGTCCTGATGAAGAGGGGCTACCTCCTCCTCACCCTCCTCTTCCTTATAGGGAACCCTGGGAAAGGGAGACGCAGGTGCTGAGCAAACTTTTAGCCCTCCCCCAGATGAAGAAAACCCCCCCAAATCAGAGCCTCCTCTGCACCCCACTCCCTTTTGAGACCCCACCCCATCTATCCAGAAGCTCCTTCTGGTTCACGGAGCTGGTGGATTCCTTTGACCGGGGGAGAGATTCTCACCCAGGCCTGGGGCAACTCCTGCTCTCTCTCAGAAATCCAGCTCCCTTTGGGCGTCCATGAGAGACGCTCCCAGATAGTCATGCAGGAGCTGCAGCGAGGGGTGTGAGTGGGCCCAGAGGAGCCTGACCCAAAGTGTCCACTCACCACACGGCTCCCGCTTGACCTTCTCCAGGTCTATTATTATGGTCACTCTCCTGCTTGCAGGCGTGGGGGAGACTTTTGCCTTTTCCTTGTAAAAAAGGGAAAACAGGATAAAAAAGCCCTAGATGAGAGAAAAAAAGGAAGGTAAGGAAAGGGATCCGCTAAAGCCTGCTTCCCACCATCCCTTTCACTCCAGAAACCAGCCCCTTTTAGCCTTCCTTAAACCTGCTGGAAAGGGCTCAACCGAGCCTCTTAGACCCCCAAAAGAAATAAAGATATGTTCCCCTTTCCTAGCAGGATCCTCCCAAAGATCCGTTTTCCACCAGGCATCTGGACTTTCCTTTTTTCCCTTGAAGAGGTTTGGCCTCCCACCCCAGAACAAAAAGATTTCTACTCCTGCAGACAGCTCTTCCCTTCCGTTCATGGCTGCCCGGCCCCTCCTCTGCAGAGTGTCCCAATCCTGTGAGAAATTGGCCAGAGAATGGGCAACCTTCACCAGAGCCCAGCAGCCCTACTTTCATTCCGGGAGCCATTTTGAGGCGGATGAGCATCAGTTGAACCGTCCGGATGACATTACGAAGCCACAAGATGACAGGCCTCCCTCACAAATCCCTCTCCCCACCTTTTCTACACAAACCGGTGCCAGCCCAAAGACTTTGGGAATGGACCCACGTATCACCAAATCTGCCCATTTCTCATGTTTTGGCACAGAAGGCACGGCTCTTTGGTTGTAGACTGCCTCTTCATATGGAAGCTCCTCTAAGCTAATTGATTGAACAAGACCCAGTGATGCAGCTTGTGGTCAGCCTCCATTTTGATTCCCTCTGTGTTGCCATTCTGGTTTGCCTAATTACTGTGGTGTTTGCTTAGCGACTACAGTGTTCGCTTAATAACTGCCACAAGTGACATGAAAAACATATGGCGCTTGTTTTTGTTGATGCGCAGAAAGCATTCAACAACGTTGAATGGGATTTCATGTTGAAACAGTTAAAACATGCTATTTGGCAAAAAGTTTATAAATATGTTCAAAGCAATTTATTCGAAACAGGAAGCAAAAGTAGTAATAAACGGAGAAACCACCAAAAGGCACAAGACAAGGTTGTCCATTATCACATTAGTATTTGTCCTCTCTCTAGAAGTCTTGACTAGAGTAATTTGAATGTAAATATGAAGTAATTGTTTGTTTTATCACCTAAATTAGCAATATTTAATGTGGAGGTGGTTCTCAGAAAAAAAAGATCTGTACAACTGCTGTATATACTCAACCACCTTTCACAAGAATGACTGTATATATTGAACGTTAAGACGCCGTTGCAGTTTTTAAAAAAACCTTCCCCCCAAAGTTGTTTACTAGATGAATGGAAGCTTATTGTTTAAAAATAAATATTTTTTTCTGAAAAGTGACCCATTTTAGTCCCTCAAGTCTTCTTTGGACTAATATAGCCCGAAATTAAGCATTGTGACTGATTTTTCAGCAAGAGTCCTTCAAGGCTATAAGCACAGTGACTCTTGTTTAGCAGGAAAAAAACCCCACATAATTGCAGCCATTCCTGCCATGTATGTAGATTTTAGATGTCTGAAGTCTTCTTAGCTTCAACCTTCCTGAATGGTTTACGGCTGCATTTCTATAGAGTTGGTTTCTGCTTGGGGAAGGGAGACTTGGGGCTATTAAGAAAAACTGGGCATGCTTTTCTGCCTCTTTAACTTCTTTTTTTGGACATGTATTTTCCTGCCCTTTTAATATTTCCTTCTCTGGGGAGCTGACTTCCCACAACAGTATTGAAAAAGAATTATAAAACATTGGATAAAGCTTATCAAAAGAAAAGGAATATTTTCCAATAGACACAAGCTGATTCCTCCGTTTCCTTAAGTCTCTTGTTAAAGAACCTGTTTGCCACTCAGCCGTAAGAAAGAAAAAAAACAGTCGAAGGGATAAAACTAGAAAGATGGCAGGTCTGTTGCCTAAGAATGTTATGTAGCATATAAATATTTTTTTCCTTTTGTAAGAAAAGAAACTCTTCCTGAGCATCTTCTAAAAATCCCTCAAGTCTTCTTTGGACTAATATAGCCCGAAATTAAGTATTGTGACTGATTATTCAGCAAGAGTCCTTCAAGACTATAAGCACAGTGTCTGTTGTTTAGCAGGAAAAAAAACCCCACATAATTGCAGCCATTCCTGCCATGGCCCCAGGACGCCACAGCTTCTAGAAACCGTGAATTTGGTGTGATCAGTTTAGTGACTTTCAGATTAATATACTATTGGTAAGCTTCTTTTCCAAGGATTTTTGTTGCTATGTTAATGTGGCTACGATATTATTGATCTCAAAGCCAATAAATAGATCTCTTCTCAGTATAAATCTGGATGACAAGGGGAAGAAAAGGGTCTGCCTCCTCCTCACACTCCTCTTACTTGTAAAAAAGAGACACAGGTGCTCAGCAAACTTTTAGGTCTCCCCCAGATGAAGAAAACCCTCCCAAATCTTTGCAGCCCCCTTCCCCTTGAGACCCCATCCCATCTATCCAGAAGCTTCTTCTGGATCACGGAGCTGGTGGATCCTCCTGGCCAGGGGAGAGATTCTCACCCAGGCCTGGAGCAACTCCTGCTCTCTCTACGGGGGCCATTCGGAAATCCAGCTCCCTTTGGGCGTCCATGATAGACGCTCCCAGATAGTCATGCAGGAGCTGCAGAGGGAGGGGTGCTGAGTGGGCCGGGAGGAGCCCGGCCCAAAATGTCCACTCACCACATGGCTCCCACTTGACCATCTCCACATGAACAATATAGGTCACTCCTTGCAGAGTTAGGGGTAGGGGTTAGGGTTAGGGTTAGGTTTCGGGGTAGGGTTCTTTGCATTTTGTTTCCTTGCAACGCAAGGAAAGAAGCAAGAAAAAAAAGCCCTAGAAGAGAGGAAAAAAGGAAGGTAAGGAAAGGGATCCGCTAAAGCCTCCTTCCCACCATCCCTTTCACTCCAGAAACCAGCCCCTCCTCCCTTTTAGCCTTCCTTAAACCTGCTGGAAAGGGCTCAAAGGAGGCTTTTATCCCCCCAAAATAAAGATAAAACAGGAACTCATTTGCCTCCTGCCTTCAGGCGCTTTGGAGGATGGTGGAGAAGGTGGTGGGGAGGAAGCTAGAGGTCTTCTAGAAAGGTCTCCTTCATTGGGGGGGGGGAAAAGTGAGAGGATTGACGAAAAGAATGAAGGAGGGGAAGCCTATGCCTCTCACTGCGTTGTTGTTTTTTAGTTTTGCCAGCGTTGGAGAAGGTGGTGGGGAAGAAGCTGTAGATCCTCAATGATCAAGTCTCCTGCATTGGGGGGGGGAAAGTGGGACAAATGAAGGAAAGGAGGAAGGGAACCCTTCCTATCAACCGAATGACCCACCATTAGTATCTTCATTGATTCCTTAACAGTGAGAAATTTACCTTCATTTATATGGACTTCCTCTTCCTCCCTCTCCAAATTTAAAATCTGGGCCTCGGGTTGCTGGAACAGAGAGACAGAGGAGAGATCTCCAGCTTGCTGTGGCCAAAGGGTCTTGCAGAGTCACCCCCCGCCTTCCCTTTGGCCCCTGGAGACGAGGATTAGCGCCTGGTCCAGGGATCCCCTAATCCACCACCCAGTGGATCGAAGGGTTTTCCTGCCCTTTTTCCCCAGGAGGGGGATTATATGATGAGGGGTGGTCCACAGTTTGGCCTTTCCAGGTGGCTACTTAATTTTTCAGTCCTGATGAAGAGGGGCTACCTCCTCCTCACCCTCCTCTTCCTTATAGGGAACCCTGGGAAAGGGAGACGCAGGTGCTGAGCAAACTTTTAGCCCTCCCCCAGATGAAGAAAACCCCCCCAAATCAGAGCCTCCTCTGCACCCCACTCCCTTTTGAGACCCCACCCCATCTATCCAGAAGCTCCTTCTGGTTCACGGAGCTGGTGGATTCCTTTGACCGGGGGAGAGATTCTCACCCAGGCCTGGGGCAACTCCTGCTCTCTCTCAGAAATCCAGCTCCCTTTGGGCGTCCATGAGAGACGCTCCCAGATAGTCATGCAGGAGCTGCAGCGAGGGGTGTGAGTGGGCCCAGAGGAGCCTGACCCAAAGTGTCCACTCACCACACGGCTCCCGCTTGACCTTCTCCAGGTCTATTATTATGGTCACTCTCCTGCTTGCAGGCGTGGGGGAGACTTTTGCCTTTTCCTTGTAAAAAAGGGAAAACAGGATAAAAAAGCCCTAGATGAGAGAAAAAAAGGAAGGTAAGGAAAGGGATCCGCTAAAGCCTGCTTCCCACCATCCCTTTCACTCCAGAAACCAGCCCCTTTTAGCCTTCCTTAAACCTGCTGGAAAGGGCTCAACCGAGCCTCTTAGACCCCCAAAAGAAATAAAGATATGTTCCCCTTTCCTAGCAGGATCCTCCCAAAGATCCGTTTTCCACCAGGCATCTGGACTTTCCTTTTTTCCCTTGAAGAGGTTTGGCCTCCCACCCCAGAACAAAAAGATTTCTACTCCTGCAGACAGCTCTTCCCTTCCGTTCATGGCTGCCCGGCCCCTCCTCTGCAGAGTGTCCCAATCCTGTGAGAAATTGGCCAGAGAATGGGCAACCTTCACCAGAGCCCAGCAGCCCTACTTTCATTCCGGGAGCCATTTTGAGGCGGATGAGCATCAGTTGAACCGTCCGGATGACATTACGAAGCCACAAGATGACAGGCCTCCCTCACAAATCCCTCTCCCCACCTTTTCTACACAAACCGGTGCCAGCCCAAAGACTTTGGGAATGGACCCACGTATCACCAAATCTGCCCATTTCTCATGTTTTGGCACAGAAGGCACGGCTCTTTGGTTGTAGACTGCCTCTTCATATGGAAGCTCCTCTAAGCTAATTGATTGAACAAGACCCAGTGATGCAGCTTTTGGTCAGCCTCCATTTTGATTCCCTCTGTGTTGCCATTCTGGTTTGCCTATTACTGTGGTGTTTGCTTAGCGACTACAGTGTTCGCTTAATAACTGCCACAAGTGACATGAAAAACATATGGCGCTTGTTTTTGTTGATGCGCAGAAAGCATTCAACAACGTTGAATGGGATTTCATGTTGAAACAGTTAAAACATGCTATTTGGCAAAAAGTTTATAAATATGTTCAAAGCAATTTATTCGAAACAGGAAGCAAAAGTAGTAATAAACGGAGAAACCACCAAAAGGCACAAGACAAGGTTGTCCATTATCACATTAGTATTTGTCCTCTCTCTAGAAGTCTTGACTAGAGTAATTTGAATGTAAATATGAAGTAATTGTTTGTTTTATCACCTAAATTAGCAATATTTAATGTGGAGGTGGTTCTCAGAAAAAAAAGATCTGTACAACTGCTGTATATACTCAACCACCTTTCACAAGAATGACTGTATATATTGAACGTTAAGACGCCGTTGCAGTTTTTAAAAAAACCTTCCCCCCAAAGTTGTTTACTAGATGAATGGAAGCTTATTGTTTAAAAATAAATATTTTTTTCTGAAAAGTGACCCATTTTAGTCCCTCAAGTCTTCTTTGGACTAATATAGCCCGAAATTAAGTATTGTGACTGATTTTTCAGCAAGAGTCCTTCAAGACTATAAGCACAGTGTCTGTTGTTTAGCAGGAAAAAAAACCCCACATAATTGCAGCCATTCCTGCCATGGCCCCAGGACGCCACAGCTTCTAGAAATCATGAATTTGGTGTTATCAGTTTAGTGACTTTCAGATTAATATACTATTGGTAAGCTTCTTTTCCAAGGATTTTTGTTGCTATGTTAATGTAGCTACGATATTATTGATCTCAAAGCCAATAAATAGATCTCTTCTCAGTATAAATCTGGATGACAAGGGGAAGAAAAGGGTCTGCCTCCTCCTCACACTCCTCTTACTTGGAAAAAGGAGACAAAGGTGCTCAGCAAACTTTTAGGTCTCTCCCAGATGAAGAAAACCCTCCCAAATCTTTGCAGCCCCCTTCCCCTTGATACCCCATCCCATCTATCCAGAAGCTTCTTCTGGATCACGGAGCTGGTGGACCCTCCTGGCCAGGGGAGAGATTCTCACTCAGGCCTGAGGCAACTCCTGCTTTGTCTACAGGGGCCATTCGGAAATCCAGCTCCCTTTCAGCGTCCATGACAGACTCTCCCAGATACCCCAGCAGGAGCTGCAGAGGGAGGGGTGCTGACTGGGCCGGGAGGAACCTGACCCAAAATGTCCACTCACCACACGGCTCCCTTTTCACCATCTCCAGCTCAATGGTTATCGTGACCTTTGTGGTCAAAGGCTTCGGGGAGACTTTTCCCTTTTTCTTGAAAAAAAAGGGAAGCAGCAAGAGAAAAAAAGGCCTAGAAGAGAGGAGAAACAAGCTCCTCCCTTTTAGCCTTCCTTAAGCGTACTGGAAAGGGCTCAACCGAGGCTTTTAGGCCCCAAAAAGAAATAAAGATAAAATTGGAACCCATTTGCCTCCTCCCCCCACCCGATCCCCTTTGCTAGGAGGATCCTCCCAAAGATCCTTTTTCCACCAGGCATCTGGACTTTCCTTTTTCCCTTGAAGAGGTTTGGCCTCCCACCCCAGAACAAAAAGATTTCCACTCCCGCAGACAGCTCTTCCCTTCCGTTCATGGCTGCCCGGCCCCTCCTCTGCAGAGTGTCCCAATCCTGTGAGAAATTGGCCAGAGAATGGGCAACCTTCACCAGAGCCCAGCAGCCCTACTTTCATTCCGGGAGCCATTTTGAGGCGGATGAGCATCAGTTGAACCGTCCGGATGACATTACGAAGCCACAAGATGACAGGCCTCCCTCACAAATCCCTCTCCCCACCTTTTCTACACAAACCGGTGCCAGCCCAAAGACTTTGGGAATGGACCCACGTATCACCAAATCTGCCCATTTCTCATGTTTTGGCACAGAAGGCACGGCTCTTTGGTTGTAGACTGCCTCTTCATATGGAAGCTCCTCTAAGCTAATTGATTGAACAAGACCCAGTGATGCAGCTTTTGGTCAGCCTCCATTTTGATTCCCTCTGTGTTGCCATTCTGGTTTGCCTATTACTGTGGTGTTTGCTTAGCGACTACAGTGTTCGCTTAATAACTGCCACAAGTGACATGAAAAACATATGGCGCTTGTTTTTGTTGATGCGCAGAAAGCATTCAACAACGTTGAATGGGATTTCATGTTGAAACAGTTAAAACATGCTATTTGGCAAAAAGTTTATAAATATGTTCAAAGCAATTTATTCGAAACAGGAAGCAAAAGTAGTAATAAACGGAGAAACCACCAAAAGGCACAAGACAAGGTTGTCCATTATCACATTAGTATTTGTCCTCTCTCTAGAAGTCTTGACTAGAGTAATTTGAATGTAAATATGAAGTAATTGTTTGTTTTATCACCTAAATTAGCAATATTTAATGTGGAGGTGGTTCTCAGAAAAAAAAAGATCTGTACAACTGCTGTATATACTCAACCACCTTTCACAAGAATGACTGTATATATTGAACGTTAAGACGCCGTTGCAGTTTTTAAAAAAACCTTCCCCCCAAAGTTGTTTACTATATGAATGGAAGCTTATTGTTTAAAAATAAATATTTTTTTCTGAAAAGTGACCCATTTTAGTCCCTCAAGTCTTCTTTGGACTAATATAGCCCGAAATTAAGCATTGTGACTGATTTTTCAGCAAGAGTCCTTCAAGGCTATAAGCACAGTGACTCTTGTTTAGCAGGAAAAAAACCCCACATAATTGCAGCCATTCCTGCCATGTATGTAGATTTTAGATGTCTGAAGTCTTCTTAGCTTCAACCTTCCTGAATGGTTTACGGCTGCATTTCTATAGAGTTGGTTTCTGCTTGGGGAAGGGAGACTTGGGGCTATTAAGAAAAACTGGGCATGCTTTTCTGCCTCTTTAACTTCTTTTTTTGGAAATGTATTTCCTGCCCTTTTAATATTTCCTTCTCTGGGGAGCTGACTTCCCACAACAGTATTGAAAAAGAATTATAAAACATTGGATAAAGCTTATCAAAAGAAAAGGAATATTTTCCAATAGACACAAGCTGATTCCTCCCTTTCCTTAAGTCTCTTGTTAAAGAACCTGTTTGCCACTCAGCCGTAAGAAAGAAAAAAAACAGTCGAAGGGATAAAACTAGAAAGATGGCAGGTCTGTTGCCTAAGAATGTTATGTAGCATATAAATATTTTTTTTCCTTTTGTAAGAAAAGAAACTCTTCCTGAGCACCTTCTAAAAATCTCTCAAGTCTTCTTTGGACTAATAGAGCCCGAAATTAAGTATTGTGACTGATTTTTCAGCAAGAGTCCTTCAAGACTATAAGCACAGTGTCTGTTGTTTAGCAGGAAAAAACCCCACATAATTGCAGCCATTCCTGCCATGGCCCCAGGACGCCACAGCTTCTAGAAACCGTGAATTTGGTGTGATCAGTTTAGTGACTTTCAGATTAACATACTATTGGTAAGCTTCTTTTCCAAGGATTTTTGTTGCTATGTTAATGTGGCTACGATATTATTGATCTCAAAGCCAATAAATAGATCTCTTCTCAGTATAAATCTGGATGACAAGGGGAAGAAAAGGGTCTGCCTCCTCCTCACACTCCTCTTACTTGGAAAAAGGAGACAAAGGTGCTCAGCAAACTTTTAGGTCTCTCCCAGATGAAGAAAACCCTCCCAAAACTTTGCAGCCCCCTTGCCCTTGAGACCCCATCCCATCTATCCAGAAGCTTCTTCTGGATCACTGAGCTGGTGGATCCTCCTGGCCAGGGGAGATTTTCTCACCCAGGCCTCGGGCAATTCCTGCTCTCTCTACGGGGGGCCATTTGGAAATCCAGCTCCCTTTCAGCATCCATGACAGACTCTCCCAGATACACCAGCAGGAGCTGCAGACTCCTAATACTAGTATCATAATACTAGTACGGTATGTAAATATGAAGTAATTGTTTGTTTCATAACCTAAATTAGCAATATTTAATGTGGATGTGGTTCTCAGAAAAAAAGATCTGTACAACTGCTGTACTCAACCACCTTTCACAAGAATGACTGTATATATTGAACGTAAGACACCGTTGCAGTTTTAAAATACCCTTCCCCCCCCAAAGTTGCTTACTACGTGAATGGAAGCTTATTGTTTAAAAATAAAGAATTTCTTTTAAAAAGTGACCCATTTTAAGACTGTCACAACTTACAACCAAAATTGCATGTTTGCTATGATTGTGACGGATGTCCTCTTTACAGTATATTTTATTTTATTTTTATCTTCTATAAGCCTACTGATGTGTTTGGTATTGCTGTTAGTTGCAAAGTCGTGTCCGACCCAACTTTTAGGCCTCTCCCAGATGAAGAAAACCCTCCCAAATTTAAATAAAAATTAAATGCGATCAAAAGTGTATGCATCCTTATTTGAGAAAAATAGATCATCTGTTTTATGCACAGTGCTAGAAAAAAGTCTTTGTCACGGTTCCTCCGAGCGGGGAATAAACACGGCAAATGCTTTGGGAAGAGGGTTGTGGTTTATTGCAGAGGAAAGCCAGACAGAAAGATGGATCCAACAGAAAAGAGCGAGAGAAGAGAGTGACCACATGTGGGTAGTGAGTTTTTATACCCCCTGAACTCTATTGTCTGGAGTTATTTCCTGTTTCAAGCTTTGTATTTCCTTTGTCACATATTCTGTCCTGAGCCTAGGTGTGCCCCTCTAGGATTCCTGCTGCTTGTCTGTCCCAGCCCCTCCTCCCTTTTAGCCTTCCTTAAACCTGCTGGAAAGGGCTCAAAGGAGGCTTTTATCCCCCCAAAATGAAGATAAAACAGGAACTCATTTGCCTCCTGCCTTCAGGCGCTTTGGAGGATGGTGGAGAAGGTGGTGGGGAGGAAGCTAGAGGTCTTCTAGAAAGGTCTCCTTCATTGGGGGGGGGGGAAAGTGAGAGGATTGACGAAAAGAATGAAGGAGGGGAAGCCTATGCCTCTCACTGCGTTGTTGTTTTTTAGTTTTGCCAGCGTTGGAGAAGGTGGTGGGGAAGAAGCTGTAGATCCTCAATGATCAAGTCTCCTGCATTGGGGGGGGGGAAAGTGGGACAAATGAAGGAAAGGAGGAAGGGAACCCTTCCTATCAACCGAATGACCCACCATTAGTATCTTCATTGATTCCTTAACAGTGAGAAATTTACCTTCATTTATATGGACTTCCTCTTCCTCCCTCTCCAAATTTAAAATCTGGGCCTCGGGTTGCTGGAACAGAGAGACAGAGGAGAGATCTCCAGCTTGCTGTGGCCAAAGGGTCTTGCAGAGTCACCCCCCGCCTTCCCTTTGGCCCCTGGAGACGAGGATTAGCGCCTGGTCCAGGGATCCCCTAATCCACCACCCAGTGGATCGAAGGGTTTTCCTGCCTTTTTTCCCCAGGAGGGGGATTATATGATGAGGGGTGGTCCACAGTTTGGCCTTTCCAGGTGGCTACTTAATTTTTCAGTCCTGATGAAGAGGGGCTACCTCCTCCTCACCCTCCTCTTCCTTATAGGGAACCCTGGGAAAGGGAGACGCAGGTGCTGAGCAAACTTTTAGCCCTCCCCCAGATGAAGAAAACCCCCCCAAATCAGAGCCTCCTCTGCACCCCACTCACTTTTGAGACCCCACCCCATCTATCCAGAAGCTCCTTCTGGTTCACGGAGCTGGTGGATTCCTTTGACCCGGGGAGAGATTCTCACCCAGGCCTGGGGCAACTCCTGCTCTCTCTCAGAAATCCAGCTCCCTTTGGGCGTCCATGAGAGACGCTCCCAGATAGTCATGCAGGAGCTGCAGCGAGGGGTGTGAGTGGGCCCAGAGGAGCCTGACCCAAAGTGTCCACTCACCACACGGCTCCCGCTTGACCTTCTCCAGGTCTATTATTATGGTCACTCTCCTGCTTGCAGGCACGGGGGAGACTTTTGCCTTTTCCTTGTAAAAAAGGGAAAACAGGATAAAAAGCCCTAGATGAGAGAAAAAAAGGAAGGTAAGGAAAGGGATCCGCTAAAGCCTGCTTCCCACCATCCCTTTCACTCCAGAAACCAGCCCCTTTTAGCCTTCCTTAAACCTGCTGGAAAGGGCTCAACCGAGCCTCTTAGACCCCCAAAAGAAATAAAGATATGTTCCCCTTTCCTAGCAGGATCCTCCCAAAGATCCGTTTTCCACCAGGCATCTGGACTTTCCTTTTTTCCCTTGAAGAGGTTTGGCCTCCCACCCCAGAACAAAAAGATTTCTACTCCTGCAGACAGCTCTTCCCTTCCGTTCATGGCTGCCCGGCCCCTCCTCTGCAGAGTGTCCCAATCCTGTGAGAAATTGGCCAGAGAATGGGCAACCTTCACCAGAGCCCAGCAGCCCTACTTTCATTCCGGGAGCCATTTTGAGGCGGATGAGCATCAGTTGAACCGTCCGGATGACATTACGAAGCCACAAGATGACAGGCCTCCCTCACAAATCCCTCTCCCCACCTTTTCTACACAAACCGGTGCCAGCCCAAAGACTTTGGGAATGGACCCACGTATCACCAAATCTGCCCATTTCTCATGTTTTGGCACAAAAAGCACGGCTCTTTGGTTGTAGACTGCCTCTTCATATGGAAGCTCCTCTAAGCTAATTGATTGAACAAGACCCAGTGATGCAGCTTTTGGTCAGCCTCCATTTTGATTCCCTCTGTGTTGCCATTCTGGTTTGCCTATTACTGTGGTGTTTGCTTAGCGACTACAGTGTTCGCTTAATAACTGCCACAAGTGACATGAAAAACATATGGCGCTTGTTTTTGTTGATGCGCAGAAAGCATTCAACAACGTTGAATGGGATTTCATGTTGAAACAGTTAAAACATGCTATTTGGCAAAAAGTTTTATTATAAATATGTTCAAAGCAATTTATTCGAAACAGGAAGCAAAAGTAGTAATAAACGGAGAAACCACCAAAAGGCACAAGACAAGGTTGTCCATTATCACATTAGTATTTGTCCTCTCTCTAGAAGTCTTGACTAGAGTAATTTGAATGTAAATATGAAGTAATTGTTTGTTTTATCACCTAAATTAGCAATATTTAATGTGGAGGTGGTTCTCAGAAAAAAAAGATCTGTACAACTGCTGTATATACTCAACCACCTTTCACAAGAATGACTGTATATATTGAACGTTAAGACGCCGTTGCAGTTTTTAAAAAGACCTTCCCCCCCCCCAAGTTGTTTACTATATGAATGGAAGCTTATGGAAGCTCTTTTTTGTTTCCAAATGGCCCCTGTAGACAGAGCAGGAGTTGCCTCAGGCCTGAGTGAGAATCTCTCCCCTGGCCAGGAGGATCCACCAGCTCTGTGAGCCAGAAGAAGCTTCGGGATAGATGGGATGGGGTCTCAAGGGGAAGGGGGCTGCAAACATTTGGGAGGGTTTTCTTCATCTGGGAGAGACCTAAAAGTTTGCTGAGCACCTGTGTCTCCTTTTTCCAAGTAAGAGGAGTGTGAGAAGGAGGCAGACCCTTTTCTTCCCCTTGTCATCCAGATTTATACTGAGAAGAGATCTATTTATTGGCTTTGAGATCAATAATATCGTAGCCACATTAACATAGCAACAAAAATCCTTGGAAAAGAAGCTTACCAATAGTATATTAATCTGAAAGTCACTAAACTGATCACACCAAATTCACGGTTTCTAGAAGCTGTGGCGTCCTGGGGCCATGACAGGAATGGCTGCAATTATGTGGGGGTTTTTTTCCTGCTAAACAACAGACACTGTGCTTATAGTCTTGAAGGACTCTTGCTGAATAATCAGTCACAATACTTAATTTCGGGCTATATTAGTCTAAAGAAGACTTGAGAGATTTTTAGAAGGTGCTCAGGAAGAGTTTCTTTTCTTACAAAAGGAAAAAAAATATTTATATGCTACATAACATTCTTAGGCAACAGACCTGCCATCTTTCTAGTTTTATCCCTTCAACGGTTTTTTTTCTTTCTTACGGCTGAATGGCAAACAGGTTCTTTAACAAGAGACTTAAGGAAAGGGAGGAATCAGTTTGTGTCTATTGGAAAATATTCCTTTTGTTTTGATAAGCTTTATCCAATGTTTTATAATTCTTTTTCAATACTGTTGTGGGAAGTGGCGACTTCCGGTGGCTGCGCCGCGCCGGAGACAGCCTTCCTGGGCTGCCCGCGGCTCAGCTGAGTGATTTTCGCCCGAAACAGCGCCGATCAGCTGTTCGGGCGAATTTGAAGCCCCCTCCTCGGGAGAAGAGGAGGGGGTGAGGCCCCAGGTAGGGGTAGAGTTCTCCGGGGCCGCCTGAGCTTGTAGCTTGGGCGGCTGAAGGATTGAACTCCCCCGTAGCCTGGGTTGCTCCCAGCTGGCCAGCGCCTCTGCTCCTGATTTCTTGGAGCAGAGCCAGGCGTCTGCGACCACCCCTGCCTGAAGGAAGGACTATGGAATAAAAAGAGCAGGCAGAGCGGTACAAGAGGAAAAGGTGAAGAGGATTATTTTATTTTACTCTCGAGCTTGATGGACTTTTTAAATTTAAAGTGAAAGTGCGTCACAATTGAAAGTAAAAGATGGCGGCTAAACCTCCCCCTAAAACTCTTCGGAGTGCTGGAACTTCTCCGGTGCAACAATCATCATTGCAGGCATTGCATCCTCCTGATGTATTGACATCGAAGGATTTACAAGATGCTCTTGAAAAACATACTCAGGTAATTTTGGAATCAATGGGTGATAAATTTGCACAGATGGAGGAGAAATTGGAGAAGTTAGAGGAGAGAATGGAGGAGAGGATGGAACAGAATTTCAGTGTGATGAAGGTAGACATTTTGTCTTCAGTGTATAAAGTGGCTGAATGTGTGGAAGATTTGGAGGAAAAAGTGGAAGATCTGACTCAAAAGAATGCCATATTAGAAGCAAAAGTATTGGAGAATGAAGATTTAAGAGACAAAATGGATAGAGAATTGAGTCTTGCTCAATATTTCCAGATGCAGTTTGCCATTAGAATCAGAGGTTTAAAGGAGAATATTAAGGAAGATCTAAAGCAGCTGGTTTCTGAGGCTCTCGAAGTGGTATTGAATCAGCCAGCATCTGAAATAAAAGGAGGCATGGATAAAGTGTTTCGTGTGAACTCATGGATTTCTAGACAGAGAAAGTTGCCTAGAGATGTGGTGGTTTATTTTGCAAAAAGGGAAATTAGAGATGAAGTTATACAAGCTGCCTATGATACTAAAGTTGTGATTGCTGATCAAGAAGTTCTGGTTCTAAAAGAAATTCCTCCAAAGATTTTAAGGAGAAGGAAGGATTTTACATTTCTTGTGCAAGAGCTTAAGCAACAAGATATAAGGTTCAGATGGGAGATCCCAGCTGGGTTGATGGTGATGCATGAAGGTAAAAGGTACCGTCTGGTTACTGTGATGCAAGAGCGTGATTTTTATAATAATGTTTTAAAAGCAACCCCATTAACACTTCTGGAAGCTTCAAAGGGATCTGGAGAAGGAGAACATCAAGAGGCTGAAGATGGACAGACAGAGGAGAATGGTGGTGGAGGAGATCAAGTTATAACTCCTTTGGATGATCCCAGAGAACAGAGGGTGACACGTGCTGCTTTAAAACGATCAAAAAAGATAAAAGAACAAGATCAGCAGAAGTCTATGGAACTTTCACAACGTACTTACAGCCAAGCAGTGGGAGGTGGGAAAAGATTTGGGTGAGGAATGTAAAATTTACACAAGTTTGAAATCTAAGAGAGAATTTTTATAAAATGTTTTATGGATGGCAATTAGATCTTAAAAAGCTAAGTATGTATCTGAATTATTAGCCTAAATGTTGGAGGTGCGGTGATGAAGACGCAATATATTTTCATATATGGTGGACTTGTAAAAAGGTTAAGGCTTTTTGGATAAAAGTCTGGTGGAACATACAGAAGATTTTTAAACGGAGGTTAAAGTTTTGTCGGAAACTTTTTTCTTTTTTTGTTTTGTTGGGAATAATTACAGATGCTACAGTTGGAGACACTAAGTTGATGTTGAATTTAATTACGGCAGCAAGACTTTTGATAGGTTAGTACTGGAAGAAAGAGGAACTGCCGACCATAGAAGATGGACTTTAAAGGTTTCCGACCTGGTTGAAATGGCGAAGATTTCGGTCTATTTGAAAGATTACTTGCAAGAACGCTATATTATGGAAGGGAGAAAATGGATTGAGTTTATCCAGAATAAGTATAGGGTTAAGAAGTTTCATGTAGTATTTGAATAAGTCTTCTTTCTTTTTTTCTTTTAGTTTTTTTTTATATATATTTAATATTACTAAGGTTTGTTTTATCCTATATAAGCTAGAGAGTGATAGATTTTAGAGTTTATGGTTGTTAGTATATGGTTGTTTATGATTTTTTTTTATATATATACCTTGTATTTAGCTCTGGGAAGTTGGGGGGGGAGGGGGGGAGGGGGGGGAGGAAGGGGGGGAGGGAGAAGGGAGGGGGGGATTTTTAAGGGAAAAATTGTATGTTAAAACTTTTTAATAAAAAAAAAATACTGTTGTGGGAAGTCAGCTCCCCAGAGAAGGAAATATTAAAAGGGCAGGAAAATACATTTCCAAAAAAAAGAAGTTAAAGAGGCAGAAAAGCATGCCCAGTTTTTCTTAATAGCCCCAAGTCTCCCTTCCCCAAGCAGAAACCAACTCTATAGAAATGCAGCCGTAAACCATTCAGGAAGGTTGAAGCTAAGAAGACTTCAGACATCTAAAATCTACATACCCTGCCCCAGGGAGGTGGGCTGGGACAGACAAGCAGCAGGAATCCTAGAGGGGCACACCTAGGCTCAGGACAGAATATTTGACAAAGGAAATACAAAGCTTGAAACAGGAAATAACTCCAGACAATAGAGTTCAGGGGGTATAAAAACTCACTACCCACATGTGGTCACTCTCTTCTCTCGCTCTTTTCTGTTGGATCCATCTTTCTGTCTCGCTTTCCTCTGCAATAAACCACAACCCTCTTCCCAAAGCAGTTGCCATGTTTATTCCCCGCTCGGAGGAACCGTGACAAAGACTTTCTTTCTAGCACTGTGCATAAAACAGATGATCTATTTTTCTCAAATAAGGATGCATACACCTTTCGATCGCATTTAATTTTTATTTAAATTTGGGAGGGTTTTCTTCATCTGGGAGAGGCCTAAAAGTTGGGTCGGACACCACTTTGCAACTAACAGCAATACCAAACTCACATCAGTAGGCTTACAGAAGATTAAAATAAAATAAAATATACTGTAAAGAGGACATCCCTCACAATCATAGTGAACATGGAATTTTGTTGTAAGTTGTGACAGTCTTAAAATGGGTCACTTTTTTTAAAAAAGTCTTTATTTTTAAACAAGCTTCCATTCACGTAGTAAGAAACTTTGGGGGGGAAGGGTTTTTTAAAACTGCAACGGTGTCTTACGTTCAATATATACAGTCATTCTTGTGAAAGGTGGTTGAGTATATACAGCAGTTGTACAGATCTTTTTTTCTGAGAACCACATCCACATTAAATATTGCTAATTTAGGTTATAAAACAAACAATTACTTCATAGTTACATACTAGTATTATGATACTAGTATTAAGGAGTCTGCAGCTCCTACTGGTGTATCTGGGAGAGTCTGTCATGGACGCTGAAAGGGAGCTGGATTTCCAAATGGCCCCTGTAGACAGAGCAGGAGTTGCCTCAGGCCTGAGTGAGAATCTCTCTCCTGGCCAGGAGGATCCACCAGCTCAGTGATCCAGAAGAAGCTTCTGGATAGATGGGATGGGGTCTCAAGGGGAAGGGGGCTGCAAAGTTTTGGGAGGGTTTTCTTCATCTGGGAGAGACCTAAAAGTTTGCTGAGCACCTTTGTCTCCTTTTTCCAAGTAAGAGGAGTGTGAGGAGGAGGCAGACCCTTTTCTTCCCCTTGTCATCCAGATTTATACTGAGAAGAGATCTATTTATTGGCTTTGAGATCAATATCGTAGCCACATTAACAGCAACAAAAATCCTTGGAAAAGAAGCTTACCAATATTATGTTAATCTGAAAGTCACTAAACTGATCACACCAAATTCACGGTTTCTAGAAGCTGTGGCGTCCTGGGGCCATGGCAGGAATGGCTGCAATTATGTGGGGGTTTTTTTCCTGCTAAACAACAGACACTGTGCTTATAGTCTTGAAGGACTCTTGCTGAATAATCAGTCACAATACTTAATTTCGGGCTATATTAGTCTAAAGAAGACTTGAGAGATTTTTAGAAGGTGCTCAGGAAGAGTTTCTTTTCTTACAAAAGGAAAAAAAATATTTATATGCTACATAACATTCTTAGGCAACAGACCTGCCATCTTTCTAGTTTTATCCCTTCAACGGTTTTTTTTCTTTCTTACGGCTGAATGGCAAACAGGTTCTTTAACAAGAGACTTAAGGAAAGGGAGGAATCAGTTTGTGTCTATTGGAAAATATTCCTTTTGTTTTGATAAGCTTTATCCAATGTTTTATAATTCTTTTTCAATACTGTTGTGGGAAGTGGCGACTTCCGGTGGCTGCGCCGCGCCGGAGACAGCCTTCCCGGGCTGCCCGCGGCTCAGCTGAGTGATTTTCGCCCGAAACAGCGCCGATCAGCTGTTCGGGCGAATTTGAAGCCCCCTCCTCGGGAGAAGAGGAGGGGGTGAGGCCCCAGGTAGGGGTAGAGTTCTCCGGGGCCGCCTGAGCTTGTAGCTTGGGCGGCTGAAGGATTGAACTCCCCCGTAGCCTGGGTTGCTCCCAGCTGGCCAGCGCCTCTGCTCCTGATTTCTTGGAGCAGAGCCAGGCGTCTGCGACCACCCCTGCCTGAAGGAAGGACTATGGAATAAAAAGAGCAGGCAGAGCGGTACAAGAGGAAAAGGTGAAGAGGATTATTTTATTTTACTCTCGAGCTTGATGGACTTTTTAAATTTAAAGTGAAAGTGCGTCACAATTGAAAGTAAAAGATGGCGGCTAAACCTCCCCCTAAAACTCTTCGGAGTGCTGGAACTTCTCCGGTGCAACAATCATCATTGCAGGCATTGCATCCTCCTGATGTATTGACATCGAAGGATTTACAAGATGCTCTTGAAAAACATACTCAGGTAATTTTGGAATCAATGGGTGATAAATTTGCACAGATGGAGGAGAAATTGGAGAAGTTAGAGGAGAGAATGGAGGAGAGGATGGAACAGAATTTCAGTGTGATGAAGGTAGACATTTTGTCTTCAGTGTATAAAGTGGCTGAATGTGTGGAAGATTTGGAGGAAAAAGTGGAAGATCTGACTCAAAAGAATGCCATATTAGAAGCAAAAGTATTGGAGAATGAAGATTTAAGAGACAAAATGGATAGAGAATTGAGTCTTGCTCAATATTTCCAGATGCAGTTTGCCATTAGAATCAGAGGTTTAAAGGAGAATATTAAGGAAGATCTAAAGCAGCTGGTTTCTGAGGCTCTCGAAGTGGTATTGAATCAGCCAGCATCTGAAATAAAAGGAGGCATGGATAAAGTGTTTCGTGTGAACTCATGGATTTCTAGACAGAGAAAGTTGCCTAGAGATGTGGTGGTTTATTTTGCAAAAAGGGAAATTAGAGATGAAGTTATACAAGCTGCCTATGATACTAAAGTTGTGATTGCTGATCAAGAAGTTCTGGTTCTAAAAGAAATTCCTCCAAAGATTTTAAGGAGAAGGAAGGATTTTACATTTCTTGTGCAAGAGCTTAAGCAACAAGATATAAGGTTCAGATGGGAGATCCCAGCTGGGTTGATGGTGATGCATGAAGGTAAAAGGTACCGTCTGGTTACTGTGATGCAAGAGCGTGATTTTTATAATAATGTTTTAAAAGCAACCCCATTAACACTTCTGGAAGCTTCAAAGGGATCTGGAGAAGGAGAACATCAAGAGGCTGAAGATGGACAGACAGAGGAGAATGGTGGTGGAGGAGATCAAGTTATAACTCCTTTGGATGATCCCAGAGAACAGAGGGTGACACGTGCTGCTTTAAAACGATCAAAAAAGATAAAAGAACAAGATCAGCAGAAGTCTATGGAACTTTCACAACGTACTTACAGCCAAGCAGTGGGAGGTGGGAAAAGATTTGGGTGAGGAATGTAAAATTTACACAAGTTTGAAATCTAAGAGAGAATTTTTATAAAATGTTTTATGGATGGCAATTAGATCTTAAAAAGCTAAGTATGTATCTGAATTATTAGCCTAAATGTTGGAGGTGCGGTGATGAAGACGCAATATATTTTCATATATGGTGGACTTGTAAAAAGGTTAAGGCTTTTTGGATAAAAGTCTGGTGGAACATACAGAAGATTTTTAAACGGAGGTTAAAGTTTTGTCGGAAACTTTTTTCTTTTTTTGTTTTGTTGGGAATAATTACAGATGCTACAGTTGGAGACACTAAGTTGATGTTGAATTTAATTACGGCAGCAAGACTTTTGATAGGTTAGTACTGGAAGAAAGAGGAACTGCCGACCATAGAAGATGGACTTTAAAGGTTTCCGACCTGGTTGAAATGGCGAAGATTTCGGTCTATTTGAAAGATTACTTGCAAGAACGCTATATTATGGAAGGGAGAAAATGGATTGAGTTTATCCAGAATAAGTATAGGGTTAAGAAGTTTCATGTAGTATTTGAATAAGTCTTCTTTCTTTTTTTCTTTTAGTTTTTTTTTATATATATTTAATATTACTAAGGTTTGTTTTATCCTATATAAGCTAGAGAGTGATAGATTTTAGAGTTTATGGTTGTTAGTATATGGTTGTTTATGATTTTTTTTTATATATATACCTTGTATTTAGCTCTGGGAAGTTGGGGGGGGAGGGGGGGAGGGGGGGGAGGAAGGGGGGGAGGGAGAAGGGAGGGGGGGATTTTTAAGGGAAAAATTGTATGTTAAAACTTTTTAATAAAAAAAAAATACTGTTGTGGGAAGTCAGCTCCCCAGAGAAGGAAATATTAAAAGGGCAGGAAAATACATTTCCAAAAAAAAGAAGTTAAAGAGGCAGAAAAGCATGCCCAGTTTTTCTTAATAGCCCCAAGTCTCCCTTCCCCAAGCAGAAACCAACTCTATAGAAATGCAGCCGTAAACCATTCAGGAAGGTTGAAGCTAAGAAGACTTCAGACATCTAAAATCTACATACCCTGCCCCAGGGAGGTGGGCTGGGACAGACAAGCAGCAGGAATCCTAGAGGGGCACACCTAGGCTCAGGACAGAATATTTGACAAAGGAAATACAAAGCTTGAAACAGGAAATAACTCCAGACAATAGAGTTCAGGGGGTATAAAAACTCACTACCCACATGTGGTCACTCTCTTCTCTCGCTCTTTTCTGTTGGATCCATCTTTCTGTCTCGCTTTCCTCTGCAATAAACCACAACCCTCTTCCCAAAGCAGTTGCCATGTTTATTCCCCGCTCGGAGGAACCGTGACAAAGACTTTCTTTCTAGCACTGTGCATAAAACAGATGATCTATTTTTCTCAAATAAGGATGCATACACCTTTCGATCGCATTTAATTTTTATTTAAATTTGGGAGGGTTTTCTTCATCTGGGAGAGGCCTAAAAGTTGGGTCGGACACCACTTTGCAACTAACAGCAATACCAAACTCACATCAGTAGGCTTACAGAAGATTAAAATAAAATAAAATATACTGTAAAGAGGACATCCCTCACAATCATAGTGAACATGGAATTTTGTTGTAAGTTGTGACAGTCTTAAAATGGGTCACTTTTTTTAAAAAAGTCTTTATTTTTAAACAAGCTTCCATTCACGTAGTAAGAAACTTTGGGGGGGAAGGGTTTTTTAAAACTGCAACGGTGTCTTACGTTCAATATATACAGTCATTCTTGTGAAAGGTGGTTGAGTATATACAGCAGTTGTACAGATCTTTTTTTCTGAGAACCACATCCACATTAAATATTGCTAATTTAGGTTATAAAACAAACAATTACTTCATAGTTACATACTAGTATTATGATACTAGTATTAAGGAGTCTGCAGCTCCTACTGGTGTATCTGGGAGAGTCTGTCATGGACGCTGAAAGGGAGCTGGATTTCCAAATGGCCCCTGTAGACAGAGCAGGAGTTGCCTCAGGCCTGAGTGAGAATCTCTCTCCTGGCCAGGAGGATCCACCAGCTCAGTGATCCAGAAGAAGCTTCTGGATAGATGGGATGGGGTCTCAAGGGGAAGGGGGCTGCAAAGTTTTGGGAGGGTTTTCTTCATCTGGGAGAGACCTAAAAGTTTGCTGAGCACCTTTGTCTCCTTTTTCCAAGTAAGAGGAGTGTGAGGAGGAGGCAGACCCTTTTCTTCCCCTTGTCATCCAGATTTATACTGAGAAGAGATCTATTTATTGGCTTTGAGATCAATATCGTAGCCACATTAACAGCAACAAAAATCCTTGGAAAAGAAGCTTACCAATATTATGTTAATCTGAAAGTCACTAAACTGATCACACCAAATTCACGGTTTCTAGAAGCTGTGGCGTCCTGGGGCCATGGCAGGAATGGCTGCAATTATGTGGGGTTTTTTTTCCTGCTAAACAACAGACACTGTGCTTATAGTCTTGAAGGACTCTTGCTGAATAATCAGTCACAATACTTAATTTCGGGCTCTATTAGTCCAAAGAAGACTTGAGGGATTTTTAGAAGATGCTCAGGAAGAGTTTCTTTTCTTACAAAAGGAAAAAAAATATTTCTATGTTACGTAACATTCTTAGGCAACAGACCTGCCATCTTTCTAGTTTTATCCCTTTGACTGTTTTTTTTCTTTCTTACGGCTGAATGGCAAACAGGTT
The DNA here is from genome assembly GCF_947247035.1 of Vipera ursinii. Taxonomy (NCBI): domain Eukaryota; kingdom Metazoa; phylum Chordata; class Lepidosauria; order Squamata; family Viperidae; genus Vipera; species Vipera ursinii. The sequence goes on along the minus strand of NC_139524.1, from coordinate 3,381,299 downwards.
CTTTAACAAGAGACTTAAGGAAAGGGAGGAATCAGTTTGTGTCTATTGGAAAATATTCCTTTTGTTTTGATAAGCTTTATCCAATGTTTTATAATTCTTTTTCAATACTGTTGTGGGAAGTCAGCTCCCCAGAGAAGGAAATATTAAAAGGGCAGGAAAATACATTACCAAAAAAAGAAGTTAAAGAGGCAGAAAAGCATGCCCAGTTTTTCTTAATAGCCCCAAGTCTCCCAGAGGCCTGGTTGTTCACGTATTTAAATCCCATCACTGGGGGTGGGTGGGAGGGGGGGCGGTCTCCAAACCTAGCAACCTTAAGGCTTGTGGACTCCAGCTCCCAGAATTCCCCAGCTAAGATGGTGGTGTCTGGAATGGAAGAGAGGTCCCAGGGCTTATGGAGTGAAGAAACTGGACCAGAGGAAGAGAGAGAGGCTTTTGGAGGAGGTGGTGGCAACGTGCTCCAGGGGCGAAAAAAAGCAAGGCCTCTTTAAGGAAAAGGTGGAAGAGGCAGGATCAGAAAAAGGAAAGGAGGCGTGCAGGAATGCAAGCTCATTTGAGGGCTAATCCACATGGAGCCCCATTTCCATCTGTCCTCTTTGCCATCGTTCGCTCCCTAGAGACTAAAACGGACCATCTGAAACTTGAGCTGGCCACGAACAAGGAGTCTGTATCGGAGGTGGTGGCCCTTTGAGAGCTGCACGCAACGAAATTTCATTTGATGTATGCCGATTGGTGTACATTCAAAGTGACAATAAAGTCATTAAAGTTGCCAAGCTTGCACACCCCTTCTCTACACAAGGGAATGATGATGGCCAAATCAAGGCTACATTTCCCCCAAAATCGGCTTGAGAATGGCAGCCGCCTTGGGCATCGCAGAGAGCCACCCTAGACAAGCCCAACACCACCCTGAGCATCGCGGCCTTCTCAGAAGACCAGGCCTGCGAAAGAAGCTGTTTCCTCAGAGAATACGCAATTTAGCTCCGAACTGAGCCGGGCACAGGCCGCTTCACTTGAGGCAGATTGCACCTGCTTGAGGCTGGGTTGCACAACAGACCCACAATTGGAGAACACAAGTCCTTTCTCCGCTGTGGTGACAGCCGAGATCTGTGATCCGTGGAAGACCCTCTCTTGGCAAAAGACATTGGGTTGGTTTCCACCCCCTGGCAACACTTGAAAAGGGGCACCTGCACAAATGCCAAGAGGACACAGAGGTGAATGGCTTGTGTGCTCAGTGACAAAAGAGGGGCGGGAGAAATATTTCAAAAGTTTTTATTTCAGTATTTCTATAGCAAATATTACAAACAAACATATTAAATATTCCCAACTTCTGGAGGCAGGTTGCTCCATCAATTAATTGTTCTCACAGTCAGGAAATTCCTGCTCAGTTCCAGGTTGCTTCTCTCCTTGATCGGCTTCCATCCGCTGCTTCTTGTCCTGCCTGCAGGTGCTTTGGAGGATGGTGGAGGAAGGTGGTGGGGAAGAAGTTACAGATCTTTGATTATGAAATCACCTGCGCTGGGGGTAAAAAAAGTGAGACAAATGAAGGACAGAAGGAGGGTAAGCCTATCCATATAAATACAATGACCTGCGATAAGTATCTTCATCAATTAATTTACCAGAAATAAAGTTACCTTCATTAATGGGGACTTTGTCCTTTTCAGCCATCTCAGGTTGAGTATCTGGACCTCAGGGACCTGGAAGAGAGAGAGAGAGAGAAAGGGAGACCTCCAGCTTGCTGCCGCCAAAGGGTCTTGCAGAGTCACACACACCCCGCCTTCCCTTTGGCCCATCGAGACGAGGATTAGCGCCTGGTCCAGGGATTCCCTAATCCACCACCCAGTGGATGGAAAGGAAGAAGAGGTTTTCCTGCCCTTTTTACCAAGAGGGGGATTATATGAGGGTGGGTTCCACAGTTTGGTCTTTCCAGGTTGCTACTTAGTTTTTCCGTCCTGATAAACAGGGGCTGCTTCCTCCTTCCACTCCTCTTCCTTCAATTGACCTATTGGAAAGGGAGAGGCAGGTGCTGAGCAAACTTTTAAGTCTCCCCCAGATGAAGACCTCCCCCCCAAAAAATCAGAGCCTCCTCTGCACCCCTCTTCCCCTTGAGACCCCACCCCATCTATCCAGAAGCTCCTTCCGGTTCACGGAGCTGGTGGATCCTCCTGGCCGGGGAGAGATTCTCACCCAGGCCTTGGACAACGCCTGCTCTCTCTACGGGGGTCATTTGGAAATCCAGCTCCCTTTGGGCATCCATTACAGACGCTCCCAAATACCCCAGCAGGAGCTGCAGATGGAGGGGTGTGAGTGGGCCAGGAGGAGCCCGACCCAAAGTGTCCACTCACCACACGGCTCCCGCTTGACCATCTCCACGTTGATTGTGATCATCACTTTCCTGCTGGGAGACATGGGGCAAACCTGTGTCTTTATTTTCCTTAAAAAAAAGGAAAGCAGCAGAAAAAAGGGCTAGAAGAGAGAAAAAAAGGAACATAAGGAAAGGGATCCGCTAAAGCCTCCTTCCACCATCCCTTTCACTCCAGAAACCAGTGGCATAGCATGGGGGGTGCAGGGGGGGACCGGCCGCACCGGGCGCAACATCTGGGGGGGCGCGCTCGCACTGAGCTGCTCAGGGAGCCCCAAGGGCTGCACAGAGTTGGCTTGGCTCCGCTCTTGAGCTGCTCTTTCTTGCAAAGCGAAATGAGTCCGGCAGGTGAAATGGGCGGCCACATAAACTGAATAAAATAAATAGAAGCGGCCAACTCTCCGCCCAGGCTCAGGCCAACCGCAAGCGTCCCGCAGGCGCCCCGGCAGGCTTGGCCGAGCAAAGACGGACCCGCCGGCCGGCCGGCCTAGCTTCGTGCGCATGCGTGGCTTTATTTAGCAGGGCTCACGTGCGAGCTTGAATGCAGCGGCTCTTGCAGGTCGGAGCCCCGCCCAGCCGCCCTCGAGAGGGACCCGGAAGCATCCCGCATGCGCGCGACTCTTCTTGGAAAGTCTACGCCGCTGCGGGGCGCGTCTTTTCGGCGGTGCCGTGACGTCACCGCCCGCCCACCCCTCTATTTCCGCTTCCGGTTGCCTTGCCCCGGGTGCTGACAACCCATGCTACGCCACTGCCAGAAACCAGCCCCTCCTCCCTTTTAGCCTTCCTTAAACCTGCTGGAAAGGGCTCAGCCGACGCTATTAGACCCTGCCTTCAAGCGCTTTGAAGGATGGTGGAGAAGGTGGTGGGGAAGAAGCTGTAGATCCTCAATGATCAAGTCTCCTGCATTGAGGGCATAAAAGTGGGACAAATGAAGGAAAGAAGGAAGGGAACCCTTCCTATCAACACAATGACCCGCCATAACTATATTCATTTATTACTTTATCAGTAAGAAACTTACCTTCATTAATTGGGACTTCCTCTTCGTGCCTCTCAGATACACCAGCAGGAGCTGCAGAGGGAGGGGTGCTGAGTGGGCCAGGAGGAGCCCGACCCAAAGTGTCCACTCACCACATGGCTCCCGCTTGACCATGACCTTAGAGGCATGGGGGAGACTTTTGCCTTTTTTTTCTTAAATAGAAAAAGGCAGCAGCAGAAAAAAATCGTACAAGAGAGGAAAGAAAGGAACATAAGGAAAGGGACCACCATCCCTTTCATTCCAGAAACCAGCCCCTCCCTTTTAGCCTTCCTTAAACCTATTAGAAAGGGCTCAAACTAGCCTTGTAGCCCCCCAAAAGAAATAAAGATAAAACTGGAACCCATTTGCCTCCTGCCTTCAAGCGCTTTGGAGGATGGTGGAGAAGGTGGTGGGGAAGAAGTTATACGTCCTCTAAAAAGAGGTCTCCTGCATTGGGGGGGGGGGGAAGTGAGACGATTGAAGGAAAGAAGGAAGGAAGGGAAGCCTATGCCTGTCACTGTGTTGTTGTTTTTTAGTTTTGCCAGCGTTGCTCATTTCTGTCTGCAGTTTTCCCCTGCTCTCTGCACCTGTGTTACTATCTTATCATGTAGCCATAGTGAATATCACATGTCCAGCCATGTTATGGTTTCAATCTGTTTTGTTCTACTAAGTGCTCATGTACACAGAAAGTTTCTCACTTTATTTTTTTCTCTTTCTTTTGCTTCTGATTGATGTAGTCAGTTAGGTCTTGCTTTGTTTGCTCATTAAAAGTTTTATATACAGTAGAATATGCTTCGGGGTTTATTTATTTTACCATGCGTCAAATGAACCCATGGTTCATCGCCCTCTGATAGGGAGATAATAATGACAATGCCTATCAACACAATGACCCGCCATAAGTATCTTCATTGATTACTTTATCAGTAAGAAACTTACCTTCATTAATCGGGATGTCTTCTTCGTCCCTCTCCAAATTTAAAATTTGGGGCTCAGGTAGCTGGAAGAGACAGAAGAGAGATCTCCAGCTTGCTGTGGCCAAATGGTCTTGCAGAGTCACCCCCCGCCTTCCGTTTGGCCCATCGAGACAAGGATTAGCGCCTGGTCCAGGGATCCCATAATCCACCACCCTGTGGATCGAAGGGTTTCCCTGCCCTTTTTCTCCAGGAGGGGGATTATATGATGGGTGGAGGTCCACAGTTTGGCCTTTCCAGGTTGCTACTTACTTTTTCTGTTCTAATGGGCTGCCTCCTCCTCTCAATCCTCTTCCTTATGGGGAATGGTGGGAAAGGGACATGCAGGTACTGAGCAAACTTTTAGGCCTCTCCCAGATGAAGACCCCCCCAAATCATAGCCTCCTCTGCACCCCTCTTCCCCTCGAGACCCCACCCCATCTATCCAGAAGCTCCTTCCAGTTCACGGAGCTGGTGGATCCTCCTGGCCGGGGAGAGATTCTCACCCAGGCCTTGGACAACGCCTGCTCTCTCTACGGGGGCCATTAGGAAATCCAGCTCCCTTTGGGCATCCATCACAGACGCTCCCAAATACCCCAGCAGGAGCTGCAGAGGGAGGGGTGCTGAGTGGGCCTGGAGGAGCCCGAGCCAAAGTGTCCACTTACCACACGGCTCCCACTTGACCATCTCCACATTGATGGTGATTGTCACTTTCCTGCTGGGAGACATGGGGCAAACCTGTGTCTTTCTTTTCCTTGTAAAAAAACAGCAGAAAAAAGCCCTAGAAGAGAGAAAAAAAGGAACGTAAGAAACGGGATCCGCTAAAGCCTCCTTCCCACCATCCCTTTCATTCCAGAAACAAGCTCCTCCCTTTTACCCTTCCTTAAACCTATTGGAAAGGGCTCAACCGAGGCTTGTAGCCCCCAAAAAGAAATAAAGATAAAATTGGAACTCATTTGCCTCCTCCCCCCCCATTCCCCTTTCCTAGGAGGATCATCCCAAAGATCCTTTTCCCACCAGGCATCTGGACTTTCCTTTTTTCCCTTGAAGAGGTTTGGCCTCCCACCCCAGAACAAAAAAATTTCTACTCCTGCAGACAGCTCTTCCCTTCCGTTCATGGCTGCCCGGCCCCTCCTCTGCAGAGTGTCCCAATCCTGTGAGAAATTGGCCAGAGAATGGGCAACCTTCACCAGAGCCCAGCAGCCCTACTTTCATTCCGGGAGCCATTTTGAGGCGGATGAGCATCAGTTGAACCGTCCGGATGACATTACGAAGCCAGGAGATGACAGGCCTCCCTCACAAATCCCTCTCCCCACCTTTTCTACACAAACCGGTGCCAGCCCAAAGACTTTGGGAATGGACCCACGTATCACCAAATCTGCCCATTTCTCATGTTTTGGCACAGAAGGCACGGCTCTTTGGTTGTAGACTGCCTCTTCATATGGAAGCTCCTCTAAGCTAATTGATTGAACAAGACCCAGTGATGCAGCTTTTGGTCAGCCTCCATTTTGATTCCCTCTGTGTTGCCATTCTGGTTTGCCTATTACTGTGGTGTTTGCTTAGCGACTACAGTGTTCGCTTAATAACTGCCACAAGTGACATGGTCCACGGATCCCCTAATCCAGCACCCAGTGGATCAAAAGGAAGAAGAGGCTTCCCTGCCCTTTTCTCCCAAGGGGGGGATTATATGAGGGGGGGGGTTCCACAGTTTGGTCTTTTCAGGTTGCTACTTACTTTTTCTGTCCTTAGGAAGAGGGCCTGCTTCCTCCTCAGACTCCCTTGTGGTGACCTCTGGGAAAGGGAGAGGAGGTGCTGAGCAAACTTTTAGCCCTCCCCCACATGAAGAACCCCCCTCCAAATCAGAGCCTCCTCTGCACCCCACTCCCTTTTGAGACCCCACCCCATCTATCCAGAAGCTCCTTCCGGTTCACGGAGCTACTGGATTCCTTTGACCAGGGGAGAAATTCTCACCCAGGCCTGGGGCAACTCCTGCTCTCTCTACGGGGGCCATTCGGAAATCCAGCTCCCTTTGGGCGTCTATGAGAGACGCTCCCAGATACCCCAGCAGGAGCTGCAGAGGGAGGGGTGCTGAGTGGGCCTGGAGGAGCCTGACCCAAAGTGTCCACTCACCACATGGCTCCCACTTGACCATCTCCATGTTTATTCCCGTTATCACTTTCAGGGTTCGGGTTCAGGTTCGGGTTAGGGTATCTCATCATTCCATTTTTCTATCCAGAAGCTCCTTCCGGTTCACGGAGCTGGTGGATCCTCCTGGCCGGGACGCTCCCAGATACCCCAGCAGGAGCTGCAGAAGGAGGGGTGTGAGTGGGCCAGGAGGAGCCCGGCCCAAAGTGTCCACTCACCACACGGCTCCCTTTTCACCATCTCCACATTAATGATATACATCACTCTCCTTGCAGAGTTTGGGGTTAGGGTTAGGGTTAGGTTTCGGGGTAGGGTTCTTTGCATTTTGTTTCCTTGCAACGCAAGGAAAGAAGCAAGAAAAAAAAGCCCTAGAAGAGAGGAAAGAAAGGAAGGTAAGGAAAGGGATCCGCTAAAGTGCTGAGTGGGCCGGGAGGAGCCCGGCCCAAAGTGTCCACTCACCACACGGCTCCCTCTTCACCATCTCCATGTTTATTCCCGTTATCACTTTCAGGGTTCGGGTTCAGGTTAGGGTTAGGGTATCTCATCATTCCATTTTGTTTCCTTGAAAAAAAAGGAAAACAGTAGAAAAAACCCCTAGAAGAGAGGAAAAAAGGAAGGTAAGGAAAGGGATCCGCTAAAGCCTCCTTCCCACCATCCCTTTCACTCCAGAAACCAGCCCCTCCCTTTTAGCCTTCCTTTAGATTTTGATTTTGATTTAGATTTTATTAGATTTATATATCGCCCTTTTCCCGTAGGACTCAGGGCGGTTTACAAGGTGTCCCCACGGGTCGGGGAGGGAGTGCCGGCCGGGCACTCCCTCCCCGACCCGCGGGGAGCGTCTCCCAAAGCGCAGCGTCTGGTGGCCGGGAGTCCGTCGGCCTTTGTTGGCATTTGTTGTCATGCAAAATGCAAAGGTGTTCTAAAAGAAACCATATTATAAAAGAACATTTTGATACTGATAGGTGTCGGAGTTCCCCGAGGTCTCCTTCGGCTGCCGCTCGGTGCAGTTTACACAGGTCCTTGCTCTGCAAGTTATAGCCGTCGCCGCCGCTACAGATGAGAGCGCCTTTAATCTATTGGAAAGAGCTCAAATGAGGCTTTTAGCCCCCCAAAAGAAATAAAGATAAAACTGGAACCCATTTGCCTCCTGCCTGCAGGTGCTTTGGAGGATGGTGGAGAAGGTGGTGGGTAGGAAGCTAGAGGTCTTCTAAAAAGTGGTCTCCTGCATGGGGGGGGCAAAGTGGGACAAATGAGGGAAAGAAGGAAGGGAAGCCTATGCCTATCAACACAATGACCCGCCACAAGTATCTTCATTGGTTACTTTATCAGTAAGAAACTTACCTTCATTAATGTGGACTTCCTCTTCTTCCCTCTCCAAATTTAAAATCTGGGGATGAGGCAGCTGGAAGAGAGAGACAGAAGAGAGATCTCCAGCTTGCTGTGGCCAAAGGGTCTTGCAGAGTCACCCCCCGCCTTCCCTTTGGCCCATCTAGACGAGGATTAGCACCTGGTCCAGGGATCCCCTAATCCACCACCCAGTGGATCGAAAGGAAGAAGAGGCTCCCCTGCCCTTTTCTCCCAAGGGGGGGGACTATATGAGGGGGGGTTTCCACAGTTTGGCCTTTCCAGTTGCTACTTACTTTTTCTGTCCTGATAAACAGGGACTGCCGCCTCCTCACACTCCTTTTCCTCACAGGGAACCCTGGGAAAGGGAGAGGCAGGTGCTGAGCAAACTTTTAGGTCTCCCCCAGATGAAGACCCCCGCAAATCAGAGCCTCCTCTGTACCCCTCTTCCCCTGGAGACCCCACCCTATCTATCCAGAAGCTCCTTCCGGTTCACGGAGCTGGTGGATCCTCCTGGCCGGGGAGAGATTCTCACCCAGGCCTCGGGCAATTCCTGCTCTCTCTACGGGGCCATTCGGAAATCCAGCTCCCTTTGGGCGTCCATGATAGACGTTCCCATACAGTAATGCAGGAGCTGCAGAGGGAGGGGTGCTGAGTGGGCCAGGAGGAGCCCGGCCCAAAGTGTCCACTCACCACACGGCTCCCTCTTCACCATCTCCATGTTTATTCCCGTTATCACTTTCAGGGTTTGGGTTCAGGTTAGGGTTAGGGTATCTCATCATTCCATTTTGTTTCCTTGAAAAAAAAGGAAAACAGTAGAAAAAACCCCTAGAAGAGAGGAAAAAAGGAAGGTAAGGAAAGGGATCCGCTAAAGCCTCCTTCCCACCATCCCTTTCACTCCAGAAACCAGCCCCTCCTCCCTTTTAGCCTTCCTTAAACCTGCTGGAAAGGGCTCAAAGGAGGCTTTATCCCCCCAAAATAAAGATAAAACAGGAACTCATTTGCCTCCTGCCTTCAGGCGCTTTGGAGGATGGTGGAGAAGGTGGTGGGGAGGAAGCTAGAGGTCTTCTACAAAGGTCTCCTTCATTGGGGGGGGGAAAGTGAGAGGATTGACGAAAAGAATGAAGGAGGGGAAGCCTATGCCTCTCACTGCGTTGTTGTTTTTTAGTTTTGCCAGCGTTGGAGAAGGTGGTGGGGAAGAAGCTGTAGATCCTCAATGATCAAGTCTCCTGCATTGGGGGGGGGAAAGTGGGACAAATGAAGGAAAGGAGGAAGGGAACCCTTCCTATCAACCGAATGACCCACCATTAGTATCTTCATTGATTCCTTAACAGTGAGAAATTTACCTTCATTGATATGGACTTCCTCTTCCTCCCTCTCCAAATTTAAAATCTGGGGCTCGGGCTGCTGGAACAGAGAGACAGAGGAGAGATCTCCAGCTTGCTGTGGCCAAAGGGTCTTGCAGAGTCACCCCCCACCTTCCCTTTGGCCCCTGGAGGATGAAGAAACCCCCCCAAAAAAATCAGAGCCTCCTCTGCACCCCTCTTCCCCTCGAGACCCCACCGCATCTATCCAGAAGCTCCTTCTGGTACACAGAGCTGGTGGATCCTCCTGGCCGGGGAGAGATTCTCACCCAGGACTCAGGCAATTCCTGCTCTCTCTACGCCGTCTATCATGGACGCCCAAAGGGAGCTGGATTTCTGAATGGACCCCGTAGAGTCTACGGGGTCCATTCAGAAATCCAGCTCCCTTTGGGCGTCCATGATAGACGTTCCCATACAGCAGGGGTGTCCAAACTTTTTTCAAAGAGGGCCAGATTGGATGAAGTGAACATGCTGGAGGGCCGAACATTTTTCCGAACATTCTTTGAACAATTACAATTAAATGCAAATGAATTATTTTATGCCAAGTTAATTGCAAATGGCATACTTTTCATTTTATAACATAAGATCAACTGTCAGCTGAGTTTTCACAATGTATTTTAAATAAATTTTAAAAAAAACTTACCTGCACTAATGTGAAGGGTGAAACTGAGATCTGTACTGCAGCAAATAGGCTCGGTCTGGTACAAAGGCAGTGGTTTTGATGCGCAAAATGTCACGCAGATGAGAGTCACTTAGTCTTGTCCTCACGCGGTTCTTATTAAAGTTCATAGCAGAGAATGTCTTCTCACACAAATATGTTGAGCCAAACAAGCTCAGCATTTTCTTTGCAAATGTCCGAATCTCCTGAAACCTGCCCTTATCCAGTTGGCGGTAAAAGTTCACAAGAGAGAGCTGTTGGTGACGACTGCGTAACTCACTGTCACAATGCAGCTCAATGAGCTCAAGCTGCAGCTGATCTGGAGCATCATCGGGGTCAACAGAGAATGGAGAGGAGAAAAGGCTGATCTCCTTTTCAATAGCTGCAAAATCTTGAAAGCGCCGTTTAAACTCTCCAGCCAGAGATGCGATGTCTGCTGCATACCTGCTCATTTGCACACTGATATTGTCCTGTGAAAAACTGTTCATTATTTCCTGCAATGCTGGGAAATGTATGGTATTGGGCTGTGTTTGTGACAAATGCCTTTGGAAAAGTTGCAGCTTTGTTCCAAAGGCCTTGATGTGTGAATAAAGCTGGTTCACCGCTGCATCTTTTCCCTGAAGACTCGTGTTTAGTACATTCAGATGCTTTGTTATGTCAACTAGAAACCCCAAATCAGCCAGCCAAATAGGATCAGATAGTTCTCGCATCGGTTGTCCCTTTGTTTCCAAGAATTCTTTTATTTCCTTTCTGAGAGAGTAGAAACGCTGCAGCGCAGACCCTCGACTGAGCCATCTTACATCGTTGTGATATAAAACATCTTCATATTCAGCCTGGATGTCTAGTAGAAACTGTTTAAACTGGCGGTGGTACAGAGCTTTAGCGCGAATAAAATTAATAGTCTTTACAACCGGTTTCATAACATGATCATATTTGAGATATTTAGCACAGAGAACTTGTTGATGAATGATACAATGGAGTTTAATAGCTTTGCCTCCTTCTTCAATCACCTTGTTACAGATTAGGGTTGATAAGCCACTTCGTTCACCAGCCATAGCAGGTGCCCCATCAGTAATAATCCCAGTAATTTTGTTCCAGGGCAGTTTCATGTCATCTATTGTGGAACTAACAGCAACAAATAAATCTTTTCCTCTAGTTTGGTCCGTAAGGCTCTGGAGGTCAAGTAGCTCTTCAGTCACATTTATTTCATCGTCCACCCCTCTCAAAAAAATCAGCAACTGAGCTGTGTCAGATAGGTCTGTGCTTTCATCACAGGCTATTGAAAAGAAGTCAAAATCCTGTCCTTTGGACGTCAACTGTCTCTTAATATCTGATGAAATATCTTCAATTTTCCGTGCTATAGTGTTACGAGCCAGGCAAATGTTGGCAAACTCTTGCTTCTTCTCGGGACAGATATTTTCAACCATTTTCATAACGCACTCTTTAATAAAATCACCCTCAGCAAAAGACTTGCAATTTTTAGCAATTAACATTGCCACGTCATAGCTTGCCTTTGTGGCATTTTCATTTGACTCACGGGCTCTTGTGAGAAATCGCTGTTGTGACATTAAAACTGCTTCAAGTTGCTTCAACTTTTCACTGCGGTCACGCCCTGTTAGTTTGTCATATGTGCTATGTTTTGTCTGGTAGTGTCTTTTGATATTAAATTCTTTATAAACGGCCACAGTCTCTTGACATATCAGACAAACACAGCGATTCCGTATTTCAGTGAAAAAAAATTCCACTTTCCACCTTTCCTGGAAACGGCGGCCCTCACTGTCAACTTTCCTTTTCTTATTTATAGTCGCCATTTTCTGTTTGACCTTGGAAGATGGAAACTGTGTTATTTGCTTTGACAAGGTCAGCCTCTCTGGTAACAGCTCACACACTTCCACCACTTCACAAATTCTGCCCCGCCGCTGCCTCACCTTCCCCCCTGCCGAGGAGAGAACCAGCGCCGCACGCCCACCCCTTGCCTGGCCTTGAGGCTGCTGAAGAGTAGAGGGTGCCCAGGTAGATGGTCAAAACCAATTGTTTCTGGCTGACAAAAGAACCATTGCACAAAGGGGCTCTGAAAGGCAATTTTCTCGGCTGCCACATACCAATGGCTTCACCTGCATTCCTGGTTAGCACTTGAGAGGGGACCAACCAGAAACATCCGGGAAGAATTCAAGCCGAGCCCTTTCCATGCAGCGGACAAGAAAATTGCCACTTGGAGCCCACCTGGCAACCGAGCGGTGCTTGCAGTGCAGAGAGAATCCGAGAGCGCGGCAGGCCCTTTTTCCCTGGCCACCGGGGCGTCTCCGGGGGCGGGAAGGCCGTTGAGGTCTGCCTGGCGCCAGCTCGGAGACTCCGCCCGCCAGGCCCTTCTCCCGCTTGGCCAGGCCAGGCGCGCACCGTCAGCCTCGCTGCACCGGCACAGACGCCGCACCAAGCCCGGGGCGGGGGGAGGAGCATGGCAGTTCGGCCAGCCAGGAAAAGGTGCGGGAAGCGGAGGCGGCAAGCGAGCGTGAGCTCAGGGCGAGGCGGCTGGTGAGGGAAGAGCGGCGGTGAGGGAAGAGCACCGAGGGAGCGGCCGGCCGGGCAGCGCTGCTGCCGAGCGGAGCTCGCCCGGGGCGCCCGCTCTACACCACTCGTCCTCCACGTTTGGGCGGTGCCGTCAGGATGCGGCCCTCTCACCGCCCTCCCTCGTGTGGCAGGCCCTTTCTCCCTGGCCGGCCCTCTCACCGCCCTCCCTCGTGTGGCAGGCCCTTTCTCCCTGGCCCTCTCACCGCCCTCCCTCGTGTGGCAGGCCCTTTCTCCCTGGCCGGCCCTCTCACCGCCCTCCCTCGTGTGGCAGGCCCTTTCTCCCTGGCCGGCCCTCTCACCGCCCTCCCTCGTGTGGCAGGCCCTTTCTCCCTGGCTGGCCCTCTCACCGCCCTCCCTCGTGTGGCAGGCCCTTTCTCCCTGGCCGGCCCTCTCACCGCCCTCCCTCGTGTGGCAGGCCCTTTCTCCCTGGCCCTCTCACCACCCTCCCTCGTGTGGCAGGCCCTTTCTCCCTGGCCGGCCCTCTCACCGCCCTCCCTCGTGTGGCAGGCCCTTTCTCCCTCCACACGAGGGAGGGCGGTGAGAGGGCCGGCCAGGGAGAAAGGGCCTGCCACACGAGGGAGGGCGGTGAGAGGGCCGGCCAGGGAGAAAGGGCCTGCCACACGAGGGAGGGCGGTGAGAGGGCTAGGGAGAAAGGGCCTGCCACACGAGGGAGGGCGGTGAGAGGGCCGGCCTCGTGTGGCAGGCCCTTTCTCCCTGGCTGGCCCTCTCACCGCCCTCCCTCGTGTGGCAGGCCCTTTCTCCCTGGCCACCGGGGCAGACGCTGCGCCAAGCCCGGGGCGGTTCGGCCAGCCAGGAAAAGGTGGTCCGCCCCAGGCACCTCCTTGCTGCATTTCTTTTTTTTTACCAGGGAGTGAGGAGGGCTTACCTGCGTGGCTCTGCCCGGCTGGTCCTTAGAGTGGGAGGCGCAGCGAGATCGTCCCCCCGCTCGAGAGAGAGAGAGCCCGAGAAGCCGGACAAGAGGCGGTGTCGGGTTTCTTCACCCCACCTCCCTGCACTCAAAGGTCGCCAAGCGCTTTAGCGGGCCCGTCGGTTTCTTCCAGCGAAGCTGTGGCTAAAGCTGCTACTTCACAAAGACTGCAGGCAAATCGCTCCCCTCTCCCACCCCTCCTGCGCCGCTCGTCTTCCAGGTTTGGGCGGTGACGCCAGGAGGGCCGTGGGAGGGCCACATTTACATAGAGCAGGGAGGGCTGTTCGAGGGCCGTATGAAACCGCCCCGCGGGCCGCAAATGGCCCGCGGGCCGGACTTTGGACATGCCTGCCATACAGTAATGCAGGAGCTGCGGAGGGAGGGGTGCTGAGTGGGCCCAGAGGAGCCCGACCCAAAGTGTCCACTCACCACACGGCTCCCTCTTCACCATCTCCAGGTCTATTATTATGGTCACTCTCCTGCTTGCAGGGTTTGGGTTCAGGTTAGGGGTAGGGGTAGGGTTAGGGTTCGGGTATCTCATCATTCCATTTTTTTCCTTGAAAAAAAAAAGGAAAGCAGCAGAAAAAAGCCCTAGAAGAGAGAAAAAAGAAACGTAAGGAAAGGGATCCACTAAAGCCTCCTTCCACCATCCATTTCATTCCAGAAACCAGCCCCTCCCTTTTAGCCTTCCTTAAACCTATTGGAAAGGGCTCAACCGACGCTATTAGACCCCCAAAAGAAAGAAAGATAAAATTGGAATTCATTTGCCTCCTGCCTTCAAGCGCTTTGGAGGATGGTGGAGAAGGTGGTAGGGACGAAGCTGTAGATCCTCAATGATCAAGTCTCCTGCATTAGGGGGGGAAAAAGTGAGATGAAGGAAGGAAGGAAGGAAGGGAAGCTTATACCTATCAACAGAATGACCTGACATAAGTATCTTCATTGATTACTTTATCAATAAGAAATTTACCTTCATTAATAGGGACGTCTTCTTCATCCCTGTCCAGATTGAGTTTCTGGGGCTCAGGAAGCTGGAAGAGAGAGACAGAAGAGTGATCTCCAGCTTGCTGTGGCCAAAAGGGTCTTGCAGAGTCACCCCCCACCTTCCCTTTGGCCCCTCGAGACGAGGATTAGCACCTGGTCCAGGGATCCCCTAATCCAGCTCCCAGTGGATCGAAAGGAAGAAGAGGCTTCTGCATGAACTCGAGCAGTGATGAGAGGGAGACGGTGGCTTCAGTTCAAACGGTTTATTTAGCTCAGCCCGGGCAACGTGAACGGTACAACGAGCCTTATATAGGCAACTGTCAAACTTGTCAACAAATCAGGGACGGGTGTTTTCCCGCTGAAAGGTCCTGCCCAATGACCAGCTGGCAGCTTTTGACATTTCCCTAGTGATAGCGCATGCGCCGCTGAGCCAGGGAAACCCGTCAGCTGGCTGGCGCTTCAGCTGGGAACCCGTGTAACCTAGCTGGTGTTCTGACAGGTAGAGGCTGTCAGTCGGCCGGTGGTTCTGCGCCTGCGCGGCTTTTGACAGCTCGCGGCTGCTGTTACGCACGCACAGCCTTTGACAGCTGTCAGTGTCAATGGCGGGGTGCGCGTGCGTGTTGGGATTGGCGGCCTTCTGACAGCTGTCAGTGCGGCCACGTGGAGCGGCCTTTGACAGCTGTCATTTCTGCGAGGAATACAGTACACCCCTTTCGCCCCCCCCTTGATGGAACAGTGGAACAGGAACATGTTAATTATAACTGGTTGTTTGTCGGCGTGCTTCCAGCCCACTCGAAGTCCATAAGGTATGCAGGGGGTCGTCGGGTCCTTTTAGAGCGGCGGAGAGGTGGCTCTTCGTCAGTTGCCGAATGTTCCTCTGGGGGTGGCGGGGGCGGGGTTTGTGGATCAGAGGGTGTCTGGGGGTTAACAGGGTGATCGCTTCCGGATTGGTCGGCTCCTTCGGATATCGGCCTCGGAGGGGTGTTGGAAGGTGCCCTGGGGCACAGCTGATCCGTGTGCCTGCGAAGGGTGAGCCCTCCCCCGATGTTTATGGTGTAGGAGAGAGGGCCGGTTTGTTCTAGGACAACTCCCTGGGTCCATTTATCCCTTCCCCCATAGTTCCGGGCCCAGACATCTTGTCCCTGAGTGAAAGTCCTTGAAGGCGGATTGATGGCTTCCTCGGCTGCCGGTTTGTCTGGGTGCAGCCTGTCGAGCCTTGTTACCAGCCTGTGACCCCAGCGGAGTTCAGCGGGGGATTTTCCGGTGGTAGATACGGGTGTGGTGTGGTGGGCAAGGAGAAAACGGGAGAGTCGGTGGTGCCAGTCTCCCGAGATGAGTCTTCGGAAGGAGTCCTTGGTGGTCCTCACCATGACCTCTGCAAGGCCATTGGCCGAAGGGTGGAAGGGGGCCGACGTGGCGTGTCTAATACAATTGTTCGTCTTGAAGATCTGAAATTCACGGGAGGTAAATTGAGGCCCGTTGTCAGTTATTATCACGTCGGGGAGACCGTGTGTTGCGAAAAAACCCCTTAGAGCCTGGATGGTGGCACCTGTTGTGGTGTTAGATACCGGGAGAACCTCCAACCACTTAGAGAAACTGTCTACGATAATGAGAAAGACTTGTCCCTGGAAGGGGCCAGCGAAGTCGATGTGGATGCGGGACCAGGGATTTTTTGTAGTTTCCCATTTATGAATAGGGGCATGGGGAAGCACTGGTCTGGTTTGCTGGCATAGGTAACAGCCAGCTACGTGTGCTTCGATGTCCTTGTCAATTGATGGCCACCAAATGTAGCTATGTGCTAAGGCTTTCATTTTTATGATGCCGGGGTGTCCATCGTGCAGGGTTTGTAAGACCCTGGGTCTGTGACATGGTGGCACTATCACCCTGCAGCCCCATAGTATGCAGCCTAAATGGGTGGTAAGTTCGTGACGTTTTACGAAATAAGGTTGGAAGGTGGGGCCAGGGCTTATAGACTGCCAGCCTGACGATACCCAAGCTAGAATTCTACTGAGTATCGGGTCCCTGCCAGTGGCGGACGCGATGTCCTTAGCTGTCACCGGGCATTCTGACAGTTCCTGAATGGCTAGGATGTGACCTGCTGGGGCTGGGTCTGGGTCTATTTGGGGCAGGGGCAGTCTGCTGAGGCCGTCTGCATTGCCCATCTCTTTGCCTGGTTTGTGAATCAATTGGTAGGAGTATGCGGAGAGGAAAGTCGTCCATCGCAGCATTCGAGGGGACAGTATTTGGGGAGTTTGTCGGTCCCACGTGAACAGACCAAGGAGAGGCTTGTGGTCCGTGAATATGGTAAAGGGCCTGCCATAGAGATAATCGTGGATTTTTTTAATTCCAGCTACTATGGCCAGTGCCTCTTTATCTATCTGGGCATAGTTACGTTCTGTCTTGGAGAGGGTCCTCGAGTAATATGCTATGGGGGCTTGTGTTCCGTCTTTTAAAATATGGCTTAGGACTGCTCCGATTCCATATGGGGATGCATCGCAAGTGATGCATAGGGGTTTGTTCTCATTATAGTGAGAAATGGTGGTATTGCTGGACAGTAATTGTTTAAGTTTTGTGAAACTGTCATTGTGAGCAGCGGTCCAGTGCCACGATGCTCCCTTGTCCAGCAATGTATGGAGGGGTTCTGCAATCGTCGCCTTCCCGGGCAGGAAGGCGTGATAGAAGTTCAAGAGCCCCAGGAATGCCTGGAGCTCTGTTTTATTTTTGGGTGCGGGGGCGGCCCTGATGGCTTGGATTTTTGAATTTGTAGGGTGGATGCCTTTGCAGTCTATCCTATATCCTAAAAATTCAGTAGAGGGAACCCCGATGGAGCATTTTTCCCGTTTTAGCTTTAATCCTGCTCCCCGGAACCTGTTCAGAACTTTGTGCAGCCTGGCTGCCAACATACTTTCGGAATCTCCTGCAATGAGCACGTCATCGAAGTATGGGCATACCCCGGGCATTCCTTTTAATGTTCGTTCCATGACCTCCTGGAAAATACCTGGCGCCACGGAGATTCCAAATTGGAGGCGGTTTACTCTGAACGCCCCTCGATGGGTGACTATAGTTTGGGCATCTGCAGTCTCTCTGCTGACAGGGAGCTGCAGGAATGCGTGCGCTAGGTCTAATTTTGCGAAAATGGAGCCTGAGCCAATTTCTGACAGGACGTCCCTGACAGCGGGGACGGGGTAGGCATGGGGGTTCAGTGCGCGGTTGAGGGTGGCCTTATAATCCGCGCAGATTCTCACGTCCCCGTTTGGTTTGACAGGTGTCACTATGGGGGTCTCCCAAGTTCCGCTGTCTGTGGGTTCTAGGACTCCCAGGGCGACTAGACTATCTAATTCTCTGTCAATTTTTTGTTTTAAAGCGAAGGGGACCCTTCTGGCCTTAATTCTGATTGGCCCGACCTCTGGTTTGAGTTTGAGGTCAACGGGCAGACCGGTATATCTGCCTAAAGTTCCGTCAAAAACATCTGTAAAGATTTTGCAGACGCCCTCTAATGACTGGGGTTGAATGCGGTTTGTCCCCTCTAGGCGGATGTCTAATGCTTCGAACCAGTCCAGGCCGATGAGGCTGGTCCGGGGGTGCTTGGTTATTTGGGCTAAAAGGTTCCCTTTGAATTTCTTGAATTCAATTTTTAGATTTGCCTGTCCTATAGGAGCACCCTGGAAACCTGCTAGCAGGATTTTGGATGGTTGCAAGGGATGCTTCTAGATGCTATTTTTTGGAGTGTGTCCCATGATAGGATGGAGACGGAAGACCCTGAGTCGACCTCCATCTCGCAAGGGACCCCCTGAATTTTGATCCAGGCTTTGACCTTGGCACGTATGAGGTGCGTGGCAGTGGGTTTAGTTTGGGAAAATACAGATCCTACAGAGCCTTGGGGATGGCGGGGAGACTTGATCCTACCTGAGGGGATCTCGTCAAGCTCGTGGAGGGTCTCCCGGTTTTGACTGCGGCATGCGGAGTGGATGTGGCCGGTCTTCCCACAACCATGGCACTTCGCATTCCTGAATCGGCAGGTGGCTCTTGCGTGGCCCCCGCCGCAGCTTGCGCACCTGGCCGTGTGGCCTGCAGGGGTTTTTTTTGTGCTGGGACCCGCTGGTTTGTTTTGTCCGCGGTTTCCTTCACGTCCGGTGGCCATCCAATTGAATCGGGAGATGATCGCGTCTACTCCTGAGCCGGTCTCCTGGGGTCCGTGGTCTGCTTCCCAGGCTTGATGGACCGAGGCACCGGGGTTGTCGCTGAATGCCGGGGGGTCTTCGCGGTGGCTGTCCTCATAGGCCATGATCTCGAGCGTAAGCTCGGCGAGGTCCATTGTGGGTCTTGCCACAAGTTTCCTCTGGAGGCGTTTGTTCTGGAGGCCGGCGATGACCTGGTCCGTGATGTGGTCCTCCAGGTCCAGAAAATGGCATTTTCGGGCGGCGTGCCAGACCCCGGCGATGAACGCGGTGGAAGGTTCACCCGGTTGCTGGCGGCGGGCGAAGTGAAGTTGCCAGTACAGCTCTGATCGCCTGGGCATGAAATGTTTGCTGAGGTGATCCGTCAACTCAGTGTATGGCACATGGCGATATCATACACGGCCGGCCCGCTGAGGCATAGGAGCGTGGCGGCCTTGTGGCGGTCCTCAGTGATTTTATTCACGACGAGGTACCCCTCGACCTGGCCCCAATGCGACTCCCAGCCTTCCGGGTGGCGGACGTCGAACTCTCTAATGTGCCTGAGATTTGCCATGTTGGATCAGCGGTACTGTGGTGCATAGAAGATTGTCCTGCCCTCAGCCAGTGACTTAGCCAGTGACTTCAGCGGTAATCGGCGGCTGGGACGGAGCTCCTTCTTGGCCATGACTTCAGCTCAATTGTACCGCGATCCCATCCTCGTCGCCAGGTGCATGACCTCGAGCAGTGAAGAGAGGGAGACGGTGGCTTCAGTTCAAACGGTTTATTTAGCTCAGCCCGGGCAACGTGAACGGTACAACGAGCCTTATATAGGCAACTGTCAAACTTGTCAACAAATCAGGGACGGGTGTTTTCCCGCTGAAAGGTCCTGCCCAATGATCAGCTGGCAGCTTTTGACATTTCCCTAGTGATAGCGCATGCGCCGCTGAGCCGGGGAAACCCGTCAGCTGGCTGGTGCTTCAGCTAGGAACCCGTGTAACCTAGCCGGCGTTCTGACAGCTAGCGGCTGTCACTCAGCCAGTGGTTCTGTGCCTGCGCAGCTTTTGACAGCTCGCGGCTGCTGTTACACACGCGCAGCCTTTGACAGCTGTCAGGGTCAACGGCGGGGTGCGTGTGCGTGTTGGGATCAGCGGCCTTCTGACAGCTATCAGTGCGGCCACGTGGAGCGGCTTTTGACAGCTGTCATTTCTGTGAGGAATACAGTACACCTTCCCTGCCCTTTTCTCCCAAGGGGGGGATTATATGAGGAGGGGGGGTTCCACAGTTTGGTCTTTTCAGGTTGCTACTTACTTTTTCTGTCCTTAGGAAGAGGGCCTGCTTCCTCCTCAGACTCCCTTGTGGTGCCCTCTGGGAAAGGGAGAGGAGGTGCTGAGCAAACCTTTAGCCCTCCCCCACATGAAGAACCCCCCCTCCAAATCAGAGCCTCCTCTGCACCCCTCTTCCCTCGAGACCCCCCCATCTATCCAGAAGCTCCTTCCGGTTCATGGAGCTGCTGGATTCCTTTGACCAGGGGAGAAATTCTCACCCAGGCCTCGGGCAATTCCTGCTCTCTCTACGGGGGCCATTCGGAAATCCAGCTGCCTTTGGGCGTCCATGAGAGACGCTCCCAGATAGTCATGCAGGAGCTGCAGAGGGAGGGGTGCTGAGTGGGCCTGGAGGAGCCTGACCCAAAGTGTCCACTCACCACACGGCTCCATCTTCACCATCTCCATGTTGATTGTGATCATCACTTTCCTGCTTTCAGGGTTCGGGTTCAGGTTAGGGGTGGGGGTAGGGTTCGGGTATCTCATCATTCCATTTTTTTCCTTAAAAAAAAGGAAAACAGCATAAAAAACCCCTAGAAGAGAGGAAAAAAGGAAGGTAAGGAAAGGGATCCGCTAAAGCCTCCTTCCCACCATCCCTTTCACTCCAGAAACCAGCCCCTCCTCCC
Organism: Vipera ursinii; assembly: GCF_947247035.1. Classification (NCBI taxonomy): domain Eukaryota; kingdom Metazoa; phylum Chordata; class Lepidosauria; order Squamata; family Viperidae; genus Vipera; species Vipera ursinii. The sequence goes on along the minus strand of NC_139524.1, from coordinate 3,360,885 downwards.
TTTTAGCCTTCCTTTAATCTATTGGAAAGGGCTCAAATGAGGCTTTTAGCCCCCCAAAAGAAATAAAGATAAAACTGGAACCCATTTGCCTCCTGCCTGCAGGTGCTTTGGAGGATGGTGGAGAAGGTGGTGGGTAGGAATCTAGAGGTCTTCTAAAAAGTGGTCTCCTGCATAGGGGGGAAAAAGTGGGACAAATGAGGGAAAGAAGGAAGGGAAGCCTATGTCTGTAGTGTATGCCTTTTAAAGCATACAGGGAAATGTCAGCACAGCAGGGGGCTGGACAGCTCCAGGCTATAACCGCTTTGGCGGGAAAGCCTGAATAGAGCAAGCCGTTGACAGCCCCAGGGCATGGTCAGCTCTGGCGGGAAGCCAGGGTTTAAATCCATTGGCCACCTGCACTGGCGGGAAGCCCAGGTTTAAATCTATTGGTCACCATTCACCTGGGCAGGTATAAAGAGACGCCAGGTAACCCCTTTACTCCAGCTTCATTTCTGACTCAATAAAGAAATACTACCCAGATCAAGTGTCCGTCTCTCCGTTCAACCATGCGACATTGCACTGGCGACGAGGATGGGATCCTGCACCGGACAACACTAGCCGCGGACGGAATCCAATCGGCAGCCCCGGACCAAGACGCAGGATGACCGAGACGGCGGAATGGCACAACTGGATCAGTATCCCCTTTTCCATAGCAACCGCCCAGAGGAGTGGGAAGCCTTTGTTGGGCAGCTCGAGTGCTACCTACGGGCAAACGGGGTGAACGATGACTGGCAGAGAGCGGTGGCGCTACTCTGCAGCTGCGGCACGGAAACGTACCAGCTGGCGGTCGGTCTCTGCGCTCCCGACGACATCCACTCCGTCGGGTACAACGAGTTGCTGGCAAAACTGACCGAGCACTTCAAGCCCGAGACGTTCGAGATCGTCTGGCGGTATCGTTTCGAGAAGCGGGACCAGCGGCCGGGTGAGTCCACCAAGCAATACATGGCAGCCCTGAGGCAGGCAGCTCACCTCTGTAATTTTGAGAATTTAGAGATCTGGCTGCAGGATCGGATCGTGTGCGGGTTGAGAGACAGGAAGCTGCGCCAGAAAATTTTTGCAAAGCAGAAGCTGACCCTGAGGGATGTCCAAGAGGAATTCCTAGCCTGGGACGCGGCCGAAGAGTCCGACGTGAGGGAAGGTGGATCCATCCACCAGTTGAGCGGTTGCAGCGACACAGACAGGGCAGAGTTGGAAGTGGACGCCATCCACCGACAACAGCGACCCATCACCTCCAACCGAGACAACGTGAGGGAGCCGAGACCAGCCGCAGCGGACACAAGAAGCCAGGAGTGCAGGTGCGGAGCGAACGGGCCCCGGTCTACCCAACTCCACGGTCTACCCAGCATTGCGGTTGCAGCCCCCGGTCTACCCAGCACAGCGGCTGCGGACAACCCTGGTCTACCCAGTGTCCCGGCTGCGGCGCGAACAGGTCCCGGTCTACCCGTTGCGCCAGGTGCGGAGGACAGCATCCCCGGTCTACCTGCCGTTTCAAGTCGGCGAAGTGTCGGGCATGCGGGAAAACCGGGCACATCGCGGTGGTCTGCAGGAGCAAGCAGCGGTATAGCCTACACGAGGTGGAGGCAGAGTTCCAGTTCGCTACAGGTACCGGGGAGCGGTTGCCGGGACTGACGATCAGCCACACGGCGGGACGGCCAGACGTTTTTCTAACAGGGGCCCCTGTGGCGCTAACCCCCGAAGATAAAACTGAGGGTGAAGCTGCAAGGGGTCCCCTGCACAATGGAGCTGGACTCAGGGTCAGCCGTGTCCATCATCTCCGCCAGAACATTTAAGAAGATTTGCAAGCAGAGCGACCAACGGGTTCCCTTGAGGCCATCCAGACTGACCCTCTCTGATTTTCAAAATTCACCCATTAACGTCTGGGGGGAGGCGTTGGTGAGGGTTCAGTACAAGGGGTTCGAGGGCAAATTAAGTGTACTGGTCGTCGAGGGCCAGCGGACCATCCTCGTGGGGTTAGGGTGGTTCAACGCGCTGGGCATCGGAATCATGGGGATTCACCAGACGCGGAGCTGCCTTTCCCTTGAAGCTGTCTGCAAGGATTTTGCGGACGTGTTCGACGGGCAGCTGGGAAGGTACACAGGTCCCCCAATCTCATTTAAGTTAGACCCCCCAGGTGCAACCCATAAGAATGAAGGCTAGGAGGGTTCCGTTTGCGCTAAAACATAAGATAGAGTGAGAATTGGATAAGCTGGTAGACCAGGGGGTGCTAACGCCAGTCAGTGGAGCGGAATGGGAAACCCCCATCGTAACACCGCTCAAGGCAAACGGCGAAATTAGAATTTGCGCCGACTATAAGGGGACGATCAACCGGGCTCTGAGCGCTCACTCTTACCCGGTTCCTGCGGTAAACAGCATTCTGGCTTCCCTGCAAGGCGGGTCAGTGTTCGCTAAACTGGATCTCGCCCAAGCTTATCAGCAGCTGCCACTAGACCCAGGGGCTGCTAGAGCACAAACAATCATTACACACAAAGGGGCGTTCCGGGTAGACCGGTTGCAGTTCGGGGTCAGCGTGGCTCCTGGAATATTCCAGGAGGTGATGGAGAGGACCCTCAAGGGAATACCAGGGGTTTGCCCCTATTTCAATGATGTCCTGATCGCAGCCAGCTCCGAGGACGTACTGGCAGACCGATTGAAGGCAGTACTTGAGAGGTTCAGTCCTGATAAACAGGGACTGCCTCCTCCTCACACTCCTTTTCGTCACAGGGATCTCTGGGAAAGGGAGACGCAGGTGCTGAGAAAACTTTTAGACTTCCCCCACATGAAGAACCCCCCCAAAATCAGAGCCTCCTCTGCACCCCTCTTCCCTCGAGACCCCACCCCATCTATCCAGAAGCTCCTTCAGGTTCATGGAGCTGCTGGATCCTCCTGGCCAGGGAGAGATTCTCACCCAGGCCTCGGGCAATTCCTGCTCTCTCTACAGGGGCCATTCGGAAATCCAGCTCCCTTTGGGCGTCCATGGGAGACGCTCCCAGATAGTCATGCAGGAGCTGCAGAGGGAGGGGTGCTGAGTGGGCCGGGAGGAGCCCGACCCAAAGTGTCCACTCACCACACGGCTCCCTCTTCATCATCTCCAGGTCTATAATAATGGTCACTCTCCTGCTTGCAGGCATGGGGGATACCTTTGCCTTCTTTTCCTTGTAAAAAAAGGAAAACAGCAGAAAAAAGCCCTAGAAGAGAGAAAAAAGGGAGTTAGAAAAATTGTAGTGTAGTATTGTTCACGTTGGGGGGGAAGGGCTGTTGTGTATGCCACCCCCACACCTGGTGGCATGGGTCAGGTGACCGATTGGTCTATCTGTCCAGCGGGAAAAGTAGGACACCGGGTTGGGTGTCACCTGTCTGGCGGGAAAATAGAGCCAGCGGTCTGGCTGACTGCGGGGATGTGGAAAAGCTATAAGAGGGCACCTGGGGGGAAAGATTCCAGTTCCATCTTGTATTCAATAAAGAGATAAACCCTGACTGTTGTCTCCTGGTCCTTACACGATGACAGAACAGGGGGTTTCCACAGTTTGGCCTTTCCAGGTTGCTACTTACTTTTTCTGTTCTAATGAAGAGGAGCTGCGTCCTCCTCTGCCTCCTCTTCCGTATAGGAAACCCTGGGAAAGGGAGACGCAGGTGCTGAGCAAACTTTTAGCCCTCCCCCAGATGAAGAACCCCCTCCCCAAATCAGAGCCTCCTCTGCACCCCTCTTCCCCTCGAGACCCCACCCAATCTATCCAGAAGCTCCTTCCAGTTCATGGAGCTGGTGGATCCTCCTGGCCATGGAGAGATTCTCACCCAGGCCTTGGACAACGCCTGCTCTCTCTACGGGGGCCATTTGGAAATCCAGCTCCCTTTGGGCATCCATGACAGACGCTCCCAGATAGTCATGCAGGAGCTGCAGAGGGAAGGGTGCTGAGTGGGCCTGGAGGAGCCCGACCCAAAGTGTCCACTCACCACACAGCTCCCGCTTGACCATCTCCACGTTGATGGTGATCATCACTTTCCTGCTGGGAGACATGGGGCAAACCTGTGTCTTTCTTTTCCTTAAAAAAAAAAAAGGAAAACAGCATAAAAAAGCCCTAGAAGAGAGGAAAAAAGGAAGGTAAGGAAAGGGATCCGCTAAAGCCTCCTTCCCACCATCCCTTTCATTCCAGAAACCAGCCCCTCCCTTTTAGCCTTCCTTAAACCTATTAGAAAGGGCTCAAACTAGCCTTGTAGCCCCCCAAAAGAAATAAAGATAAAACTGGAACCCATTTGCCTCCTGCCTTCAAGCGCTTTGGAGGATGGTGGAGAAGGTGGTGGGGAAGAAGTTATACGTCCTCTAAAAAGAGGTCTCCTGCATTGGGGGGGGGGGGGAAGTGAGACGATTGAAGGAAAGAAGGAAGGAAGGGAAGCCTATGCCTGTCACTGTGTTGTTTTTTAGTTTTGCCAGCGTTGCTCATTTCTGTCTGCACAGTTTTCCCCTGCTCTCTGCACCTGTGTTACTATCTTATCATGTAGCCATAGTGAATATCACATGTCCAGCCATGTTATGGTTTCAATCTGTTTTGTTGTACTAAGTGCTCATGTACACAGAAAGTTTCTCACTTTATTTTTTTCTCTTTCTTTTGCTTCTGATTGATGTAGTCAGTTAGGTCTTGCTTTGTTTGCTCATTAAAAGTTTTATATACAGTAGAATATGCTTCGGGGTTTATTTATTTTACCATGCGTCAAATGAACCCATGGTTCATCGCCCTCTGATAGGGAGATAATAATGACAATGCCTATCAACACAATGACCCGCCATAAGTATCTTCATTGATTACTTTATCAGTAAGAAACTTACCTTCATTAATCGGGATGTCTTCTTCGTCCCTCTCCAAATTTAAAATTTGGGGCTCAGGTAGCTGGAAGAGACAGAAGAGAGATCTCCAGCTTGCTGTGGCCAAATGGTCTTGCAGAGTCACCCCCCGCCTTCCATTTGGCCCATCGAGACAAGGATTAGCGCCTGGTCCAGGGATCCCATAATCCACCACCCTGTGGATCGAAGGGTTTCCCTGCCCTTTTTCCCCAGGAGGGGGATTTTATGATGGGGGGAGGTCCACAGTTTGGCCTTTCCAGGTTGCTACTTACTCCTTCTGTTCTAATGGGCTGCCTCCTCCTCTCAATCCTCTTCCTTATGGGGAATGCTGGGAAAGGGACATGCAGGTACTGAGCAAACTTTTAGGCCTCTCCCAGATGAAGACCCCCCAAATCATAGCCTCCTCTGCACCCCTCTTCCCCTCGAGACCCCACCCCATCTATCCAGAAGCTCCTTCCAGTTCACGGAGCTGGTGGATCCTCCTGGCCAGGGGAGAGATTCTCACCCAGGCCTGGAGCAACTCCTGCTCTCTCTACAGGGGCCATTCGGAAATCCAGCTTCCTTTGGGCATCCATGAGAGACGCTCCCAGATAGTCATGCAGGAGCTGCAGAGGGAGGGGTGCTGAGTGGGCCAGGAGGAGCCCGACCCAAAGTGTCCACTCACCACACGGCTCCCTCTTCACCATCTCCAGGTCTATTATTATGGTCACTCTCCTGCTTGCAGGGTTCGGGTTCAGATTAGGGGTAGGGGTAGGGTTAGGGTTCGGGTATCTCATCACTCCATTTTTTTTCCTTGAAAAAAAAAGGAAAACAGGATTATATGAGGAGGGGGGTTTCCACAGTTTGGCCTTTCCAACCTTTGCCAAGAATGATGAGCCTATATCTGTTTCAAACCAGTTTGACAAGTTTTAGAAATAAAAAAAATATATTTAGGGGATGATATCCATGATATCACTGTCTCCAACGCTGCAGATGTCCTGCTATGTTTACAGCAACTTTAATTCATTAATTAGTGCCCGGCTGCTAGTACAAAATCTCTTTCTATAGAGCAGGGGTGTCCAACCTTGGCAACTTTGAGACCTATGGATTTCAACTCCCAGAATTCCCCAGCTAGATAGTTCTCAGCTGCCAGGATGTACTGCTCTCAGTTCATTCTCAAGCTGGTCAAAAGCTACACCAGCCTCAGGTTGATGCCGTCCATTGCTAATCCTGATCCTATTGTATTGCTTCTGTTTCCAATCACTGCATTCCAGACCTTTTTTTTAAATCCCATTTATATCCCGCCCTTCTCCGAAGACTCAGGGCGGCTTACAATTTAAAGCACAAATCAATGTGCTTAGCAATAGCCTTCATTCTATGTATATGCCTGCTTATTAGGGCTTTCCCCCCCCCAAGCGGCATTATTACAAAGTCAGCTTATTGCCCCCAACAATCTGGGTCCTCATTTTACCTACCTCGGAAGGATGGAAGGCTGAGTCAACCTTGAGCCTGGTGGGACTCGAACCTGCACTAATTGATGTTAGACTGATTGGTCTGTAGTTTCCTGGGTCTGTTTTTTTTCCCTTCCCTTTCTTGAAGATGGGGACTACATCATCCCTTTTCCAATCCTCAGGTACTTCCCTGGTGCTCCAGGATTTGTGAAAGATGTTGTGGAATGGTTCCAAGATAACATCCACCAGCTCCTTCAGAACTCTGGGATGTAATCTGTGGGGTCCCACCAGTTTATATTCGTCAAGGTCGGATAGGTGTTCTCTCACCATTTTCTTGCTTATTTTAATTTTTGTTTCTAGTTTGTATTTTGTAGTGGTTTTTTGATATGTTGGGCTATAGTTTCCTTTGTGTAAAGACTGATGTCTGCTGATAATTGGAATAGTTATGTGCCCCTCTTTCCATTTTTTGTATTTGTCATTTTTGTCTTTCAGTTTGTCAGAGAGATCTTTGTACAGCCATGGCGGCGGCGGCGGTGGAGACATTTTCTGTTGGACCTGCTTGTGCCGTCTTGTTGGCAGCTGCGGCGTCTTCGGGCCGTTTGGCGGCGGAGAAGACAGCTGCTTGTTATTCTACTGATGGGGCTGCCCTTGTGCGGGTCCTGAGTTATTGCTGACGATGGAAGTGGCGATGGCGGCGGCGTCCTCGGGCTGCTTTGGGCGGTGGAGAGGACGACCATGGCGACAGCGATTCGTTGGTTTTTGGCTGCTTGAGATGATGGCAGCAGCAACGACATTTATGACAACGATGGCGATACAACGGACTGCCAACTTATTTATTAACTTATTTATTATCTTATTTATTAACTTTCCATTTGCCTCTTTCTTTCCCCCTTTGGACTGGGACGGACCTGGGTACAGGCCACAGTGGGAGAGTGGCCTGTTTTTCATCGGCAGCCCCATAGAGGTGGGAGCTCTGTGGGTGCTGCCCCACCCAGGGTGGGCATTTTGGACCATCCCCGGAGGCAGACTCGCGTCCCGTTGTGAGAGGACGGGTTGTGGTGTGCCCCTGGGAGCATCCAATCAAGTGGCAGTGGTTGGTGGATGGCCCAAATGTCCCACTCCTTTCCTTTGATCCTCCTGTTGGTTTCAATCATTGGACTGCCCTCTCTGGACTCGCTGACTGGATGCATCAATATTCCGACACGGACTTGCTCGCTCTCAGGGGTGCCCCCCTCTCCTGGGTGCGTCCCGCCTTCTTTTCTTTCCCTAATCTCGATGAGGGGCCCAATTGTTGGGACCCTGAGAGATGGCCGGGAAAGGCCAGGGGCTTGCGATATAAACCTAATAAGAGGCCCCTGGTTAATTTTTTAGCTAAATTTTTTAGGGGGTTGGGGAGGGGGGTGGGGGGTAGTGGTTGTTTGGCGGTGGGGGGTAGCCAAACAACTTTGTTGCAGGCCAGGCCTGGGTCTGACGGCGTTCGTGGGGAGCGGGTTGTGGGTACATCTGGGGCTCTTGAGCGGGTCGTGGGACTACCAATTCCCACGACGGGGAAAGGCAGCAGGCGGATAGACAGGGGGCCATATCGTTACCGGGAGGGCCGTCTCCGCTGTCTTCAAGCGGTGAGGCGCTCCGACCCTCTGGTTCTTCCCCGAGGTCCCGGGAGCGGGGATGTGCAGCCTCCTGAGCTCCGGCTGGTGTACCTGAATGCCAGGTCCGTGGTTAATAAAGCTCCCCTCGTTAGGGATCTAGTTGAGGGTGAGCATGCGGACCTGGCTTGCATCACGGAGACTTGGTCGGGCCCAGAGGGTGGGGTCCCTTTGGTTGACCTCTGCCCACCAGGTTTCCGGGTGCTACACCGGCCACGAGCTCAAGGTAGGGGTGGGGGAGTGGCGGTTACCATTAGGGAGACCTTATGTCCGCGGGAGGCCACCGTTTCTCAGATAGTCGGGTGTGAGTCTCTCTTCATGAGATTTGGTCCTGGGGCGCAGTTGGGCTTGCTGCTGGTGTACATTTCGCCTAGTCTCACAGCGGCAGCCCTGCCCGAGCTGCTCGATATCCTCTCGGGTTTGGTGGTTGAGTTTCCCAAACTTATAGTTTTGGGAGACTTCAATCTACCATCCCTGGGAGGTTCATCTGAGCTAGCTCGGGAGTTCATGGCTTCCATGGCGGCCATGGACCTGACGCAAGTAATTTCAGAGCCAACTCATGAGGGAGGCCACACCCTTGACCTGATTTTTTTATCTAGACGGTGGTTGGATGATCTAGGTGGGGGCTCTCCATTTATTATGCCCCTGTCATGGACCGATCATCATCTCCTGCGGCTGGTCTTCCGCTTTGCCACCCCCCGCCGTGGGGGTACGGAGCCAATTAGATGGTACCGCCCCAGACGCTTAATGGATCCTGACAGATTCCAAGCGGCGCTGGGGTCCCCACCTGCCTCCACTGCTCACAGCTCGGCTGATGCCTTAGTGGAAGCCTGGGGAAGGGCAGCCACTGAGGCACTTGACCGGGTTGTACCCTTGCGGCCCCTGACCCGGCGCAGATCCCAGCGAGCTCCATGGTTTTCCGCGGAGCTCCGGGAGATGAAGCGCCGGAAACGGGGCCTAGAGAGCTGCTGGAGGTCTAGCCGATCCGAACCCGACCGATTGCGGTTAAGAACCTATATTAGGTCTTATCTCGCAGCGATGAGGGTGGCGAGGTGTAATTACTTCTCCACCCTCATCGCGTCCGCAGATAATCGCCCGGCCGCCTTGTTTAGGGTGACTCGCTCACTTCTCAATCAGGAGGTGAGGGAGGATCCCTTGCAAGGTCGTGCCGAGGAATTTAGTCATCATCTGTCGGATAAAATCGCTCGGATTCGGACCGGTTTGGACTCCAGCTGGGCAGAGTCAGGCGATCAGGACACGGGCGGTCTTGTCAATGTTATCTGGGAAGAGTTTGATTCTGTGACCCCTGATGAAGTGGACAGGATTATGGGGAGGCTGAGCTCCTCCACATGTTTGTTGGACCCGTGCCCTTCCTGGTTGGTTTATGCAGCTAGGGAGAGGACACGAGGCTGGCTCCAGGCGGTTATATCTGCTTCTTTGAGTGAGGGTTATTTCCCCGCCGTCTTGAAGGAGGCGGTGGTGAGACCTCTCCTCAAGAAGCCTGTCCTGGACCCAGCCGTTTTGAACAACTTTCGTCCAGTCTCCAACCTTCGCTTTCTTGCGAAGGTTGTTGAGAGTGTGGTGGCGCATCAGCTCCCTCTGGTCCTGGATGAAGCGGATTATCTGGACCCCTACCAATCGGGTTTCAGGCCCGGGTACAGCACGGAGACGGCATTGGTCGCTCTGGTGAATGATCTCTGGAGGGCGCGGGATAGGGGACATTCCTCTATCCTAGTCCTATTAGACCTCTCAGCGGCTTTCGATACCATCGACCATGGTATCTTGCTGCGGCGTCTCAGGGGATTGGGAGTGGGAGGCACAGTTCTTCAGTGGTTCTCCTCCTATCTCCTGGGACGCTCGGAGTCGGTGTTGGCAGGGGGGCAGAGATCGGCCCCTAGGTCTCTCGTTTGTGGAGTTCCTCAGGGGTCGGTTCTCTCGCCTCTCCTGTTCAACATCTATATGAAACCGCTGGGTGAGATCATTCGTGGTTTCGGAGTTGGGTATCATCAGTATGCCGATGATACCCAACTTTTCTTTTCGACCCCAAACCACCCCAGTGATGCCCTCGCCGTGATGTCCCGTTGCCTGGAGGCGGTTCGGGTCTGGATGGGGAGGAACAAACTTCAGCTCAACCCTGACAAGACTGAGTGGCTGTGCATTCCGGCATCCCGGGACATTCCAAATGTTCCATCTCTTTCTATGGGGGGTGAGCTCTTACCCCCCGTGGATAGGGCTCGCAACTTGGGAGTCCTTCTAGATTCGCGGCTTACTTTGGAAGAGCATATAGTGGCCGTGACTAGGGGGGCTTTCGCCCAGGTTCGCCTGGTGCGCCAGTTGCGGCCCTATCTAAACCGGGATGCCCTGTGTACAGTCACTCATGCGCTCGTGACCTCTCGCCTTGACTACTGTAATGCTCTCTACATGGGGCTTCCCTTGAAGACCACTCGGAGGCTCCAACTGGTACAGAATGCGGCTGCGAGAGTTGTCTTGGGAGTTTCCCGGTACTCCCATGTTACACCTTTGCTCCGCGAGCTGCATTGGTTACCAGTTGTCTTTCGGGTGAGGTTCAAGGTGTTGGTTACGATCTTTAAGGCCCTACATGGCATGGGTCCGGGTTACCTCAGGGACCACCTGCTGCCGGCATCGACTCCCCTCCGCCCTGTGCGTTCCCACAGAGAGGGCCTCCTCAGGGTGCCGCCAGTCAGGGAATGTCGACTGGTGGCCCCCAGGGGGAGGGCCTTCTCTGTGGGGGCCCCGGCTTTATGGAATCAATTGCCGGTGGAGCTCCGGATGGCACCAGACCTTCGAACTTTCCGTCGGGGCCTGAAGACCCATCTGTTCGAATTAGCTGGTCTGGCCTGATGGGGATTATGGGCTTTTAATTGTTTTTAATCTGTACTACTGTTTTATTGGGCAAGGGTTTAATTCTTTTTTAATTTTTGTATAGTGTTTTTTGTTTTTTATATATGCCCTGTGAACCGCCCTGAGTCCTACCAAGGAGAAGGGCGGTATATAAATCAAATAAACTATAACTATAACTATAACTATAACTATGGTGGTTTCTTCTTGTTAGATGTTTTGTGCCAGCCATGGCAGTTCCCCAAAAAGGTCATCAGATGGGAGCAAAGAGGCTTCTTTGCTTCCACTGATGAGCCAAGGGTCTCAGACCCAACAGCCCCATTGGTGAGAGAGTTTTATGGTCAGGAAGGGACCAAGACCCCCCATAAATACCTCTGCACGAGAGGCTGCTCTTTGTTCTATTTCTACTTCTAGTTCTAGCCTCTTAAGATTCTACTCCTAGCTTCTAGTTCTTCTTCTATTTTAGTTATGTAATGCTAGTTTGCTTTTATTTTGTTTCTCTCTCACATGCAGGCATGAATGCTTTCATGCCAAGTATTTCTTTCTCTTTGATCTATCATTGAATAAAGCTAATATGATTGCATCTCTGCGTGATGCTTTTACTTGGAAGCACCTTTAACGATCCATCGTCCTCGTGAGATCACCTCACAAGTTGGTAGCCAGAGGATGGTTTAAAGGAACGCTTCCAAGCCAGCCAGGAACTATACTACAATATGTCTGGAAGATCCAGCTCAAATCCATTTATAACAGATGGCAGGACCTCTCCCATCGTGACCAGAAGTCATCGATCAAAGACGGTGTCCCTGCCTACATCCAAGCCTTCAGCCTCTGAAGCAATCTCCGCTGCAGGTGAGAGCACAGATGACCTCCATCCCGTCAGAGGATCCAGCAGAGCATCTGGTAGTCCAATGCATGCCTCTCTCCCCCTGAACGCCACAGAGGAGAGTATAGAAGGCTTGCAGACTGCCCAAGACTGCTCAGATGCTGCAGAGACGGACCTGGCTGAAGCCAAAAGCCGTGTGAGCAAGATGACACAACAGGAACGTGAAGAGCTGCTTGTAAAGCTACTTGCAACGAAAAAGAGGAGGACACCAGCGCAGAAAGCCTCAGAACCCCTGGTGAGTCTTTCCCTAGCCACCACGAGGCCTCCAAATATGGTGCCCGCCACCCTTAGTGACCCCGGGACCCCAGGGCTTTTGGCGCAAACCCCCCCGCCCAGCTGTGAGCTACAGCTTTCTGGGGCAAGCGGAAACAAGATGGCTCCTTCCACAGCACCCACATGGTCTGGCACAGGAAACAAGATGGCGGCCCCCAGTAAGCCCACCCAGTCTAACAAAGACAAGCCTCAATTAAGCCTGGAAAGCCAGCAATCCCTGGCATCCAGCCGAAATAGCATGCAAATTCCTGGGTCCTCCCCTCCACAAAGCCTAAAATCCTATGATGGCAATGAGGTCTGTCCAGCCAAAACTGTTACAATGGCACTTCAGACAGCCATACAAGCCCTGACTACAGCCCTAGAGGCCAGCAAGACAGCGGCCCTAGCATCGGGGGTGCCCAGCCCCCCTCCAAGGCCTCCTACCCTCTCCCCAGGGCCCCACTGCCGGGGGGGGTCCAGCTTGGAGCCTCCCAACAATCAACCCCCGCGGCCTCCCACCTTCTCTTCAGGTCTTCAGGACCAGTGATGGGCTTCTCAAGGGAAATCAGGCAATCCATGTGCTTGCAATTCTCAGGAGGAATCATTGGGCTCCGCCCCCCCAATGCCTCATGGGAAGAAGGGAAAAATCCTGAACAAAGCCCTCCCCTGGATCACATGGTTTCCGGGCACGCCCATTTGGAGTTACTAAATAATCAAGAAAAAATTCCCTCCTCGACCACTAGAGGGACCCCTTTCCCTTTCCCTTTTATGTCGATGGACACTTCTCAGATGTATGCTAATGGAACTGAGAGGGATTTCTTTCCAACAACAAATCTTCCGAGCGACTTTAAAAAGCTGCAACTTGGGGGGGAGAATTACAACAGTTGGAGTAGAGATATACAGGTATATCTCTTAAAGAATGGGACTCTAGAAATGGTTCAGAAACCACCCCCTCCCCCATGGGGACCTCGAGAAGAGTGGCGACACCTGCAGGCTTACTCGACTCTGCTCAGTTCTCTGGATAATAACCTGTTCTCCAGCATTCCAGCAGGACTCAAAGCTGATGAAGTTTGGCAGTTATTATACAATTTATTCAACAGCGATACCATTGGTTCCATCACCAGACATACAACTGAGCTTTATACAACCAGACTGAGGTTTGGTGCCAGCATGCCTGAACATCTTGCAAAATTAAAGGCACTCAGGGCAGAATTGATGTCCAGAAATTTCCCAGTAACTGATGCGAACATGGTCGCGGTCATTTTTGCTTCCCTGGACAGGAGTTGGAGCAATTTCATTGTTTCACTCGAAGCGGTCAGGAGGGAAGACATAAATCTGTCCTACCTCACAGGGAGACTCATCGAGGAAGATAGAAGGAGATGAGATGCAGGGGAATACGCCAGAGTCACCACTCAGCAAGCCAGAAGGGGGCGCCACAACTCAGAGCAAATTAATGCTCTACTTAAGTGTTTCATCTGTGGCTCTGAGGAGCACCTCAAGAAAGACTTCCCCCATCAACATCAAGCCCCTAAACGTGGTCCCAATCAAGTAAGGGGCAAGGGGCAAGGAAGGGGGCGTGGCAGGGGCAAAGGAAATTTTCTGCATACTTGTTCCCTCACCCCCACAACAAAGGCTGATAGCTCCACTGACTTATGGTTACTGGACTCTGGAGCTTCTTCTCACATTACTAATATGAGTCAAGGTTTTAAAAGGTTAAAGAAAATTAACTCATCTGTCAAAGTGGCAAATGGTGATAAGGCTTTAATTGTTGGCGAGGGCTTTGTTTCTGTACCTGGACTTGGAAAAGTTGAAGGTGTTTTGCATGCTCCCTCCATTGCCAACAACCTATTAAGCATTATCAAATTATGTGACGATGACAAAGTGGAAGTTTTATTTCGCAAGGGGGGAGGTCATGTCACCCGGAACCAGAGGGTCATTGGAAATATAGCCATCATAAATGGCCTACCATATTTTTCTCCTAACAGCCCCTCCACCTCAGAAGGGGCCCCAAGACTTTCCAAGGGCAGTGTGGGCAAGGAACCTGAATCTCAGCAGGCACCTACAGCACCACTCAAAGCAACTAGAGCCAAGAGGGTGTCAGTGGGGAAGCCGCTCCACAATAAGTGTGCACACCTATTACACAGAAGATTAGGTCATGCGAGCTTCCCTGTAGTTAAAAAGATGGGAGAATTTGCTGATGGAGTTCAGCTCAAGGATTGTGACATGTTTCTGGACTGTGCCATTTGCAAGAAAACAAAGAGGAAGGCTGCCCCTATACCAAAGGTGTCATTGCGTAAGGCTCAGTACCCGTACCAACTAGTACATGTTGACCTAGTTGGGCCTTTTACACCATCCCTAGGAAAGAAAAAGTATTTTCTCACTGCCGTTGATGATTTTTCATGATACGGCCACGTGTATACCCTCACAGAAAAATCCGAAGCCTTTGACGCCATAAAGTCACTGTACAACTTCGTAGAGACCCAGTACAAGACCAAGATCGCACAATTGCAGAGCGATCGCGGGGCTGAGTTCATGTCCCGAAAGTTCCAGGACTGGGTAAGGCATAAGGTCATCCGTCATTTTCTTACTGCACCATTCATCCTCTCACAAAATGGTGTAGCTGAGAAAAGAAATGGAATTCTGCAAACCATGATGCGTAGTCTGATTGCAGACGCTGCAGTCACAGAATCATACTGGGGGGAAGCAGTCCACTACGCCAATTACACCTTAAACCGCAGCTGGAGCAGTGTTGTGAACCAGACCCCATATTTCCTGGTTCACGGTAGGAAACCAAATCTGGGACATTTGCGTGTGTTTGGTTCCTACGCATGGGTGCACATCCCCAAGCAGCTGCGGAAGAAGGGGAGATCTGTTTCCCAGAGACTACGGTTCTTGGGCTATGCTCCTGGCTCCAAGGCCTATCGTTTCCTGGGAAAAGGGGGCAGGCCTGTGACTTCCCAATCTGCCTCTTTCGAAGAGGACTCCAATTGGACTCAGATCCACTCAAATGATCTGAGCCCATATGCCAACCGACCCAGCAAGGACACACCGACCACGACATCACCAGAGGCGACTACGTATCCTGCCACCGACGAAAGTGAGGAACAAGACGAAGATGCGTCCAGTCCCATGGAGGAAGACACGCTGTCTTCACCCCCAGCGACGCCTCAGAGACCCACGGAAGAAAAGAGCGGTGAGTGGCAGAAGGTAAGGAGGTCAAAGCGGTCCAACAAAGGGGTCCCGCCAAAGAGAATTGACATTGGCCACATTGCATCTGTCAACAGCGTTGTGGTCACCCCAAAATCCTTCTCTGACATCCAGGAGCTGCCCATCGAAGAGCAGGAGAAATGGCAGCTCGCGATGGAGAAGGAGATGCAGAGCTTAAAGAAACTCAAAGTCTTCACCCCCCAGCAACCACCAAAGGAGAGGAAAGTCATTGGCACAAGGTGGGTTTACAAAGCCAAACCACTTGCCAATGGCCTCTACCTATATAAGGCCCGTTTGGTAGCCCAGGGCTTCGCTCAGCGCTATATGGAAGACTACACCGAGACGTACTCTCCAACCGTCCACGCAGAGAGCGTCAAGGCCGCCCTCATGACTGCAGCCGCTCTGGGAGAAGAAGTCTTCCAATTCGACATCCAGACGGCTTACCTCCACGCCAACCTGGACCGGCAGATCTACGTGAGGGCTCCTCCTGGCTACCAGCAAGAAGGGGGAAATATATGGTTGCTCCACAAAGGGTTATATGGCCTCAAGCAGTCAGGGAAATTATGGTATGACTGTCTTACGAGTTTAGAACGAGTTGGTTTCACAGCATCCCATGCAGATGAATGTATCTTCACACGCAACTCCAAGGGTACCACAGAACGGGTGTTAGTTTATGTGGACGACCTATTATATGTAGGGCCTGACAAGGAAGGGTGTGATAAATTTGCCAAGGCCCTGGAAGAAAAGTTTACTCTGAAGTCTTTGGGGCGGGTTGACAAGTACTTGGGTGTGCATATTTTGGCCACTAAGGGGGGGTTCGCTCTATCTCAAAAAGAAAAGATAGAGGAATTACTGGCCAAATGCAAAATGAGAGAATCTAATCCTACGCATAGCCCAATGCAAAGCGACTTTTACAACCACACCCATAAGGACGGTCCTGAGTTCACAGATAACACGCTTTACAGATCTGTGATTGGCTCCTTGCTATATATCAGCAATTGGAGCAGGCCTGACATAGCTTTAGCTGTGAATCTATTGTCCAGGCACGTGGAACACCCAAAGGAATTCCACTGGACTGCTGTTAAAAGGGTGCTTAGATACCTTAAGGGCACAGCTGATGCTCTCCTAATGCTAGAACCAGAGAAGGGGAAGACGGCCCAGCTCTCCGCTTACTCAGATGCAGACTGGGCTGGCGACACCAAAAGTAGACGGAGCACCTCTGGTTTCCTCATATTGCTAAATGGCTGTCCAATACATTGGCATGTCAGGCAGCAAAAATTTATTTCTTGCTCCACGGCCGAGGCTGAATATGCCAGCCTGTCAGACACGGCCAATGATTTGACTTGGTTCAATGAGCTGATAACAAGCATCTGGGCATCTCCTCCTCTGCCCATCCAAATTCTAGAGGACAACACAGCTGCAATTGCAATCTCGGGCGCTTATGCAGTAGGATCTAGGTCTCGCCACATAGACATACGCTATAAAAATGTCAGGCAGCTTACCAAAAAGGGTTTCATTCATGTTGAGCACTGTAACACAGCTGACCAGATAGCTGATCTGTTCACCAAACCTGTTTCCATTGACCGGCACAACCTTCTGTGTAAGCGTTTGTGTTTGGTCTTCTGAATGTTTTTATGCATGTCTATGACACCTGCTCGCCCCTCACATACATTCACTGGTCCCTGTCATTGGCTGGCAAGAAGGGGAATTGTTAGATGTTTTGTGCCAGCCATGGCAGCTCCCCAAAAAGGTCATCAGATGGGAGCAAAGAGGCTTCTTTGCTTCCACTGATGAGCCAAGGGTCTCAGACCCGACAGCCCCATTGGCGAGAGAGTTTTATGGTCAGGAAGGGACCAAGACCCCCCATAAATACCTCTGCATGAGGGGCTGCTCTTTGTTCTATTTCTACTTCAAGTTCTAGCCTCTTAAGATTCTACTCCTAGCTTCTAGTTCTTCTTCTATTTTAGTTATGTAATGCTAGTTTGCTTTTATTTTGTTTCTCTCTCACATGCAGGCATGAATGCTTTCATGCCAAGTATTTCTTTCTCTTTGATCTATCATTGAATAAAGCTAATATGATTGCATCTCTGCGTGATGCTTTTACTTGGAAGCACCTTTAACGATCCATCGTCCTCGTGAGATCACCTCACACTTCTTGAATTTTTTGTTTTTCTTTTTCAGTATTATTGTGTGGGTCTGGGCTGGTCAAGAAGAGCAATATCAAGATACATCAACCCCATCTCATTTCCACCAGAAGTTATCAAGAAGTGCAATCAATGCTGCCTTGGTCCCATACTCATGGCTCAATCTTGACTGAAAGAGTCCAAATAATCTGCTTCTTCCAGAGTCCTCTGGAGCTGCAACACAAGCACAATACCTTATCTCTTCCAAAAGGGAGGTTCAAAATTGAACAGAAGTTATCAAGAATAGCTCGGTTCAGAATTTTAGTTTAACATTTTTGACATCACTGCAATTTTCTGCAGATAGACTTGAAATCCTCCAGGAGATTAGAATTTCCATGAAGTCCGGATTAATTACAGTCAGTGCACATGCCCTGGTTTTAACAAAAATGAAATTACTGAACCAAACGCAAGAGCCAGGAGACACGATGAAAAATCCCGCCAGTGAAAAAAAGACCACCTCCAAAATCTGCCACTGGTGGTGTTGTAGATTTCAGAGGTAAAAACAAGGAAGGAATTTGAATGAAACAGTTTTTGCACTGTAGTATATTCCACGCATATTCCGTGCACAAGACATGCATCCCATGTCTCTCCTCCCTTTGCAACCAGAGGGTCCCCCACAACCACTATTCAGGGGATGGGGCACTTCCCCTGCCCTGGGTGCCTTTAAGGGACTGCTTGAGTGAACGAGTGTGGCTGGCTGCTGGCCAGGTGGGGAGGGGTGTTCACAGCTGGGGTTTGGTGGCACTCAAGGCTTGTGGACAGTTGCTACCCATCTTCTCACAACACCAGCCTAACCAAGCCCAGCTGGTTTGCTGCTGCTACTACATTGCTGGAAAAGCCAGCCAGTCATCGCCTTTGCCGCTTTCCCATGCCATGGATTTCAACATAAGGAAGCTGGGCTTGGACACAAGTGTCTTCTTCATCCGGGCAGCTAGGGAACATCCACCAGCCTTGACCACTGCCAACACCCAGCCATCAACTCCCTCCAGTTGCAAAGGGAGCAGAGCGTGTATTCCCTGCCAAAGAGGGATTTCTGGGAGCCCCCCCCCCACCGCAAAGATGTTTTGGATTGTTTTCAACGGTGAAGTTTCGTGTGTGCCCAGAGAACTAGTCCCATTCACATGCACACTGCTCTGAGGGAACAGAGGAAACTGGGGTGTCCTAGCAAAGGAATGTGTGAATCAACATGCTGGCATTCTGGGGTGTGGTTTGCACATGTCAGGATTTCTCTTTCAACGAGCTAAATTATAGTCCTCAACACGCAAGCCCACGGGGACGTGGCACAGTCTGGCACCACACTTCTGCCTTGCGAAGTGCAACAGTGGCATAAGTGTGGTGCCAGACTGACCCCCATGGGCCTTTCCAGACCCCATCACTCTGTCCCCTGCCTACCCCACCCCCAAGGGTGCTGCCATCCACTGAGAAGGCAGAGGCCCATCCCTCAGTGAGTGGACTGGCTGATGTTTAGTTGTCCCACGCCTTGAATTGACCAGGAATAAATGTCCATGGGTGAATCACCCGTAGCAATGCAGTGGGGAGGGGGAAGATGGGGGACAGTGGAGGGGTGGGGTGCTGACAGAGGGCCAGCTGAGAATGAAAGCCCATAATAGGTTGACTATGATGGGAAGCCTGGGGTGAAGTCAGTGCAAAGATGTCACCATGATCAATTGTTCTAGACCCAGGGGTGTCAAACTCAATTTCATTGAGGGCCGCATCAGCACTGCGGTTGCCCTCAAGGGGCTGGGTGGGTGTGGCCTGGGTGGGTGTGGCCTACTGGGTGGGTGTGGCTAGAGTGCGTATGGCCTACTGTGTGGGCATGGCCAGCTCTACATCGTTCTCATCAAGGGCGCCTATGGGACCCTATGGGCAGGAGTGGGACAGATCTGAGGGCCTTTAGCAGAAGGAGGGTCTCTGGGCCAGGGCCAAGGCAGTGGGGGCCGTTCCCTCACTGTTTCCAGGATGGCTTCTTGGGCCACATGAAACCACTTCGCGGGCCGCATCGGCCCCCGGGCTTTGTGTTTGACATGTCTGTTCTAGACCCTTTATGAAGACATTGAAGACAGACTGAATCTTTTTTTAATACTTTATTAAATTTATTATTTAAAAACATTGGACACGGTGCAAACGGACTGACATACCTTCTTGTCTACAATACACTTAAGATACAAATCAATTAAGTATAATACAATACTTAGAACAATCAACCAATCTATAAGTGCTAATAGAGACCTTCCTTTTGTTCCCGCCAAAGATAAAATTTATTCCAAATTTTGTAGTAACCTGATTGGTCTTTATTTTTAATTTCCAAAGTTAATTTATCCATTTCTGCGCATTCCCAAATTTTCCTTATAACCTCATTTTCTACTGGGATTTCACTCCTTTTCCAGTTCTGAGCAAATGACATTCTTGCTGCTGTAACAATGTGAAACATCAGATACAACTCGTCTTTAGGGTATTTCTCTTTTGTTATGCCCAATAGGAAAAATTCTGGACTGAACTCAACTTCTTGTCTTAATATTTCTTTCAGCCATGCCCAAATCATTCGCCAAAATCTTTGCGATTTGCTACAGGACCACCACGTATGAAAGTATGTACCTAGTTCTTCGGAGCACTTCCAACATTTGGGAGATACTATCTTATACATTTTAGCTAAACGTGCTGGGGGAAGATGCCATCGATAAAACATTTTGAATAGGTTTTCTTTGTAAGATGAAGCCAATGTTATTCTTTTATTTCTGTCCCAGAGCGTTTGCCATGTATCAAGATCAATGCCATGTCCCAGATTTTTAGCACAAGTCAACATAGGGTCCTTCACTTGTTCTTCGAACAACTTATATCCCAGAAGCAAATTATATAGTTTCTTTATCTGTTTATTATCTGGGCCCAGTAATATTTTGTCCAAGGCCGTTTCCTGGGTGTTTATCACCCATTCTTTTTTATCCTTCCCGAATCTTGATTGAATCTGTAAGTAGGCCCACCAATCTAGTTTTATTCCTTGTGAATCTAATTAATTTCTAGACTTCAATTCCCCCTCATCATTCATAATATCCTTATATGAAATTATGTTGCCCAAATCAAATAGATTTGGGTAAACAATCGCTTCGAGAGTGGATAGCCAGACTGGTACTTTAGTGTAATTGTGAGTTCTAATTTTATTCCAGATGTTAAATAATGCTTGCCTAATCCGATGTTTTTGGAAGTGTGAAGATAATCCTTGTTTCTCAGTCCATAAAAAGGCGTGCCAACCAAATTGTAAGTCATGACCTTCTAAAATCAGTAATCTATTTTTCAAAATTATCCATTCTCTAATCCAATTTAAGGCCGCGGCATGGTAATATAACTCCCAGTCTGGCAATCCAAGACCCCCATTTTCCTTCGTATCCTGCAAGTATTTCATTTTAATTCTTGGTTTTTTCCCTTGCCAAACAAAATTTAGTGATAGTTTGTTCAGATTTTGAAAGAATTTGGAGTCAAGTTGTATTGGAATATTTTGGAACAAGAACAAGATTTTGGGCAGGACATTCATCTTGATAACCGCAATTCTCCCCAATAATGAAAGTTTCAGGTTTCCCCATCTTTCCAAATCACCTTTTATTTGTTTCACTATTTTGTCATAGTTATCTTCTTTAAGTGAGGTGCATCTAGCCGTGATATTGATTCCTAAGTATTTTATTTTTTTGACTATTTCTATGTCCATGATTCCAGCCAATTTTTCTTTTTGTTTATTAGTCATATTTTTAACAATCATCTTGGCCTTATGTCTATTTATTCTCAATCCAGCAACTTCACCATATTTAATTAATTCTTCCAGTAATTTTGGACCCGTGTGGTATGGGTCCTCCATGATGAAGACCAGGTCATCCGCGAATGCTTGGAGTTTAAAAGTTTCCTTTTTAATAGTTAATCCTTTTATCTGTGGGTCATTTCTAATTATTCTCGTTAGAATTTCTAGTGTCAGTATGAACAGCAGTGGAGATAAAGGGCAACCTTGCCGTGTTCCCTTTTGGATTTGAAATTTCCTATATGTTTCCCCATTAATAATTACTTTTGCTTCCTGGTTAGTGTAGATTGCCCTAATTATGTTTATAAATTTTTCACCCATATCCATAAAATTGAGTTGTTGATATAAAAATGACCATTTTACATTATCAAAGGCCTTCTGGGCATCTAAAAATAGTAGCACCATCTGTTGTCCACTGTGCAGTTCGTAATACTCTAACGTATCCAGTATTATGTTTAGTTTGCCTCTTAGCAAGGAAGCCATTCTGGTCTACATGTATAAAGTCATTCAGGAATCGTTTAAGTCATTCAGCTATGATTGATGTGAATATTTTATAATCCGAATTGAGTAGAGATATAGGTCTATAATTTTGAATTGATGTGTGATCAGTATTGTCTTTCGGGATGAGAACTATATTTGCCTCAGACCAAGATTTAGGCGTTCTTGCATCTTCTAATACCGCATTAAACACCTCCAGTAAGGGTTGTGCTAAAATATTTTGTTGTTCCTTATAAATTTCTATCGGGAGACCGTCAGGACCCAGTGCTTTATTGTTTTTTTGTTCATTAATGGCCTTTATCACCCCGGACAGCCTAATTTCATCGTTCAGCATATTTCTGATTTCCTCTGTGACCTTAGGTAATTTGGCTTTTTGGAAACATTCCTCCACTTTCTCCACATTTACCTGACTATCTTCTTTGTATAATTGCTCATAAAATTCCTGGGCTATAATTTTTTTCTCCTCTTCCTGATAATGTATTCTCCCTTTGTCATCACATAATTTACTAATCCAGCTTTTCTCCTTTTGTTTTTTCAATTTATATGCGAGCCATCGGCCCGGTTTATTTGCGTTTTCAAAAAAGTTTTGTTTTATGCCTCTCATTTGTTGTGCTAGTTTCTCTTTATCTAGAATATTAAGCTTATGTTTAATCAAATCCATTGATTGTTTGATATTCTTTTTTGTGGATCTTGTTGGAGTATTGTTTCTAAACTTTTATATTCCCCTTCTAATCTTTTCCGTTGTTGTTTTTTCCCCTTGTTCTTATTTATCATATATGCCATCGCTACCCCTCTCATTATTGCCTTGGCTGTGTCCCAATTATTTTGTACAGAGGTGTCTTCAACTTTATTTTCCTTGAAGAAGAGATTTAATTCTCTCTCCATCTTTGATTTGAAATCATCTTCTTTTAAGATTGATCTTTGTAAGGTCCATCTAGATTTTTTTTTTAACCTTTCCAGCTAAATTTCATGGGGTTATGGTCTGCCCAAGTACCTGTCTCAATACCCACCTCTTCAACTTCGGAGTTGATTTCTTTTGTCATCCATACCATATCAATTCTATGCTGATTAGAGTAATATGTATATTGTCTTGCCTTGTGGTTTCTCTCCCTCCAGACATCCTGAATGTTTAAGTCTCTAGCCAAATTAAAAAAAGATCTCGGTAAAGTTCTTATTTTCTTTTTCCTAACCATCTTGCCCATATAATCCAAATTCGTATCTAAGATAGCATTAAAGTCTCCTAGCAAGCAGATCTCATCATGATTGATGCTGCATATCTTATTGTGTAGTGTTTTGAAGAACTGTTCTTGATTGCAATTTGGGGCATATATCTCTACCATCGTCACCTTCCTATGGTTTATTTCAACCTCAACTATCAAAATTCTACCCTCTTTGTCATTATAAATTTGTTTGGCTGCCAATTTCTGATTTACATATAATGCCACCCCTCTCTTTTTCTTTTGTCGGTCTAGTGAAACGAATAGGTTCCCTAATTTTGGTTGGGCTAGCAAATGTTTTTGTTGATCCTTTATATGGACTTCCTGGATTGCAACGATATCTAATTGTTGGTTAATAAGCTTATTAAAAAGTTTCCGCCTTTTCACTGGCAAGTTTAATCCGTTAATGTTTAAAGACAAAATTCTACACTCATCTCCCTTTGTCTTACTTATTTCTAGTTTTTGTAGATCTCGTAATTCGGGGTTTTCTCGCATCCTTATCTCTGGCTCCATGTAACTCTGTTGACTCTCCAGGTTTATTCCTTCTATCCTCTACTCCTAAAGCTTTCCCTTCTGTAGCTATCCGTCTTGTGTCTCTTTCTCTTACCTCCCTTCCATCTTGATCTTCTACTTCTGTTTCATCCTGGCTATTAAAGTGGAGTTTATAAAAATCTTCTGCCTTCTCTATCGAGTCCAATCTGTACCTTCTATCCTGCCATGTGACTAAAATACCTTCTGGGATTAGCCATCTAAAGTTCACATTTTCACTAATCAGTTTTGATGTTAAAAATTGATAGCCACGTCTCAAATCCCTCATCCTTCTAGGTATCTGTTTGAGAATAGTAATTTGTTGTCCGCGAAATTCTAATGGCTCCTCTCTAGATCTATGCAGAAGTTCATCCCGGATTGATTTTTTAACCAGTCTTACATGTACTTCTTTAGGGAGATTGTGTCTCCTCGCATAGTTAGTTTGAACCCTGTATGTTTCATCAATTTCCACCAACATTTCCTCCTTCCCTAAACCAAGTGCCTTTGCCATTAATTCTGCCATCATATCCAACAAATCTTCCCCTCTTTTTTCTTGAACATTTTGGAAACGTAGGTAATGAGCAGCCTTTTCTGCTTCCAGAAAAATAATTGTTGTCTCTAACTCCTTATTTGCCTGAAGTAGTGTTTCATTTAGATCATCAACTCTCTTCTCCTCTTTTTCCATTCTAGCTTCCATGTCTTGTAACCTTTGTTCATTGTTAATTAATTGTTGAATCCCTTCAAATTTATCATCTATTTCTTGAATTTTCCCTTTACAGCAGTGTCCACAGCTAGTTTGCAGTCAAATGACTTCCTGGCTTCCTCTTCTTGTCGTTCTCGCCTAACGCCTTCTCTCAGCGCTTCTATCGCTGCTTGTTCCCTCTCCGTGAGGCGCCCACTTCAAACCAGTGTCTCTTTCTCAAGCGCTTCCTAATATTTCCAAATATAAATATTCGGATATACTTTCCGTCAGCTCCGTTCTACCGTTGTACCGCTAGTTCCGTGCTGGCTCCGTCCCTCTGTCAGATCTTCATGTCGGCCATTACTGGCCTCCTTCTCCCCAGTTCGCTTGCATCAGGCTTTCTCCGGATCTCCGACACGAACCGCCGCACGTGTAGGTTCTCCGGGACGCCTGCAACTTCGGCTGTCCCTACAGGACCTCCTGGGGCTCCGAAAAGCCCCCACGAACACTGGGTGAGAGGATGTGTGTGACAGAGAAATCCGTTCACACAGCCGCCTGCTCTTACAGCTGGCTCCGCCCAAGACAGACTGAATCTTGAGGTGCCTCACTGCATGTCTTCCTCCATGTAGTTGTAATTCCATTGAGGACTACACACTGAGTGCCCTTGGTCAGCCAACTGCAAATCCATCTGTTGGTGGTGTCGTTTATCCCACATTGTTCTGTCTTACCAAGTAGATTGTGCTCCACATTATCAAATGCCTTTCCGAAATCTAAGTAAACTATGTCCACAGCATTTCCTTGATCCACTTATTTAGTCACATTGTCTAAGATGGGAAGGTTTGTCTAGTTTGAACTGTTTTTGACAAACCTATGCTGGCTTCTAGTACTTGTTTGTTTCTAGGTGCTTGTAAATCTGCTGTTTGATTATCTTTTCTTAGATCTTTCCAGAAATTAATATCAGGCTAATTAGTCTGTAGTTTCCTAGATCCGCTTTTTGACCTTTTTTGAAAATTGGAACCTCAAGGTTCATTTTAGGACCAGTACTTTTCAACATCTTCATGCAAATGACATAAAGCAGTTGTCTGAATTTGCTTTTCTACATTTGCAAGGCTGGAATAATCAAATACTGGAATCAGCTAGGTCCAGAGAGATCATCAAATCCAATCTCCTCCTCTGGGCAAGACTCTTTTTTTAAAAAAAAAGTTATTTATTTCCTGCCTCTATTACTTTCATAAATAACTCAAGGCAGTTAACATATCTATTAGTCCTTCCTCCTCTTTTCCTCACAACAACAACCCTGTGAGGTTTTATTTATTTATTTAGCATATGGTGATGGTACATTAGCCAGGAGACTACAGTGTTAATACAGAGTAGTTGTTTGGTTGCCTAAGACTTCAGTTCACCCTGGCACGTTATGGAGAAGTGTGCCACAAGAGGCAAACTAGCTCCATAATCAGAATGGCTAACAGCATTCTGCAGTGTCATCCAGCGCTTTTTCCCTCCACTGATGTCACCTTGCATTCAGGCAGATCTGGCACCAGCTGAATTTGTCCTTCCACATGAAAGTGCTACCTATTTATCTACTTACATGTAACAAACTTTTGAACTGCTTGGTTGGCAGAAACTGAGGCACATGATTGGAGCTCACCCTGTCACATGGTGCTACGACTCAAACTGCTGGAGTACAGGCCTTCTCTTGTGTCATTAAACCACTGAGTCAGAACTGCCATCTTTTAATAAGACTAAGATATTATCCAAGAACCTATCTATGAGTGAAAGGGATATGTTATCTAAATTAACAGGTTTTGAAATAGTGAAGAAGGTTAAATATCTAGGAGTATATATTGCAGCCTCAAATGTAAAATTGTATAAGAATAATTATGAAACACTATGGTTGAAGGTACAAAGGGACTTAAATAATTGGAAAAAATTACAATTATCATTACTGGGAAGAATTGCAGTTGTTAAAATGAATGTTCTACCAAAGTTTCTCTTTTTGTTTCAAATGATACCTATATTGAAAAAGGATGCCAACCTTGATCAATGGCAGAAGGGTATTAACAAATTTATCTGGGCGGGGAAAAAACCAAGAGTTAAATTTAAGATTTTACAAGATGCCAGGGAAAGAGGGGGACTCAAGGCGCCGAATTTGAAATTGTACTATGATGTGGTTGCCTTGACCTGGGTTAGTGATTGGCTTAATTTAACTAACAAGAGAATACTTCATTTTGAGGGATGGGATTTGGTATATGGATGGCATGCATATTTGCTTTACGATAAGAAGGTGGACAGGGCTTTTAAATCCCATATTCTTAGAAGTGCTTTATTGCGTGTCTGGAAAAAGTATTATTATAAGTTAAATTATAAAATACCGATTTGGGGAATTCCTGGACACGCGATAGAGGGCGTATCTATGGGAGTGAGTATGGATATGGTTTCTTATAAGGAATTACTTAGATTGCGAGGGAATGATTGGCAACCAGGAGCCTTGGTGGAGCAGTGGGCTAATGCCTCCTTAAGTAACACCAGCTGCCTGCAATTAGTGCAGGTTCGCATCCCACCAGGCTCAAGGTTGACTCAGCCTTCCATCCTTCCGAGGTAGGTAAAATGAGGACCCAGATTGTTGGGGGAAATTAAGCTGACTTTGTAATAATGCCGCTTGGTGTGTGTGTGTGTGTGAAAGCCCTAACAAGCAGGCATATACATAGAATGAAGGCTACTGCTAAGCTTGTAAGCCGCCCTGAGTCTTCGGAGAAGGGCGGGATATAAATGGAATTAAAATAAATAAATAAATAAATAAATAAACTTAAACCATTAGAGGAGTTAAGACAAGAAAACATAAGTTACTCTTGGTTTCAATATACCCAATTGAAAGTTAGGTGGAAGTCAGATCAAAAGTTTGGCATCACAATTACAGATCAAAATTTAGTAAAGCAAATTAGAGATTTAAATTGTGCACATATAAAGAGGATATATAATGCTTTAATTGAATTGGATTCGGAAACGGAACTGGTTAAAGACTGCATGATAAAGTGGGCACAAAATATTCAGGAACCAATTTCGTTGGACACCTGGGAGATAATTTGGGTCAGAAATGTTAAATTTACTCAGGCTCAAAATTTAAGAGAAAATTTTTATAAAATGTTTTATAGATGGCATCTGGATCCCAAGAAGTTGTCCAACATGTATCCTAATTTACGGTCTAAATGTTGGAGGTGTGGTAGTTTAGAAGCTACCTATTTTCACATGTGGTGGACTTGTAGAAATATAAAAGCTTTTTGGATTAAAATTTGGTGGAACATTCAAAAGATTTTTAAGAGAAAGATAAAGTTTTCTCCGCAATTGTTTCTATTGGGTATTGTTGTAGATTGTGATGTTAAAGAAACTAACTTGATGTTGAACATGATAACAGCAGCACGGTTACTGGTGGGACAATATTGGAAGAAGGATAGTTTGCCCACTATAGAAGAATGGGTGTTTAAAGTTTCGAATCTTGCAGAAATGTCTAAGATTTCTGCTTCTTTGAAAGATCATTCACAGGAAAGATATATTTCAGTTTGGAGGAGATGGATAAATTATATTCAGAACAAATATGGCACTAAAAAGTTCCATTTAGCTTATGAGTAGATTTTAGTGGGATATTGTTATTGGCACGTTGTTTGTAGTTATATTAAAGGGGAGTTAAAGCACATTATGAATTTGGTTAATTGTATATTATGCATAATTTTTATTTAGAATATGATTATTGTAACTATAATCCTGTATTTAGCTCTGGGAAGTGGGGGGGGGAAGTGGGCGGGTTTGGGGTGGGAGGGATTTGGGGATATATTGTAAAATTTTGTTTTTGTAAAACTCTTTAATAAAAAAAAGAACTGCCATCTTTCGCTCCATCCCTGCTTTGCTAGATGCCAGCCTGCCATAAAATGGGGGGGAGAGGTTGCTGGGAGGATGGGGAAACCAAAACTAAAGTTACTGTCATCTCAGGATCAGGTGCTTGGGAAATGGAATGGAATGGCTCAATATCTAGCTAGCCTGCCTTTGCAGGGACAGTTACCAAAACAACTTCTTTGAATGTGACTGGACAAATGGGAAATGGGGTGTGTGTGTGTGTGTGTGTGTAAGTTAACTGGGAGGTTTTCACACAAAAAACATCAGTTTTGGCTTTGTTTTACTGCACGGACTTGGCTTTTAATAAAAGTATTCTTTTCACTATAAATGGAGTCAAGAGTCTTGCTTTTGTAGAAGACCAGACCAGGACAGAAGACCCACCGTGCTTCCTTCACCCTGTGAGATGAGTTGGGCTGAGGAACATTGGGCTGAAGAACATTACACCTAAAGCAGAACTAGAATTCACCATCTCCTGGTTTCTAGACCACCATCTTTAATCACTGACACTAATGGCTTTAATTTAGATTTTAAACTAAAACTTCCTCATAAATGGGGGCACCTCCAAAAGAATCTTTCTCAGGATAACCAGCTCCACTGTCAAAGGACTGTGCTGTAGACTAACCCTAACCCTCTTTGACCTCTCTGTCAAACCAGCAGTCTTCGGTCAGAGGCCATCTATGTCCAAACTGAAGAGCTTTTTCTCAACAGAGGGGGAGGGATATGTCATCAACTTTCTCCACTCTACCACACAGCCCTTTCAGCAGTTCCAAGAAAGCTCTATACCCAGGCAAGTCATGGAGTTAAAATGGCCACCCCAGGAGCTGAGATTGAATCCAAGTCACATGGCTACAGAGACCTGTTTTGGGTCACAATTTTGAATTTCTAATGTAAGTACCCTTTCTAACTAACTTCGTTTTTGTGAAAACTCACTCAAATCTAGACGATTACCTGTATATCCACATGGAGAGAAGTAAGCAGTGGGGTGCCACAAGGATCAGTCTTAGGGCCAGTACTCTTCAATATCTTTATCAACGATTTAGATGAGGGAATTGAAGGGGAACTCATCAAATTCGCAGATGACACCAAACTGGCAGAAGTAGCCAACACCCAAGAAGACAAACTCATGATCCAAAAGGATCTTGACAAACTTGAAGAATGGGCCCTATCCAACAAAATGAATTTTAATGTGGAGAAAAGCAAAGTTTTACACTTAAGCAGTAAAAATCAAAGGTTTAAGACCTGCCTCAAAAACAGCAACTGTGAGAGGACCTTGGAGTCTAGTGGACGATCACTTGACTGTGAGCCAGCAGTGTGCAGCAGCTGCCAAAAAAGCAAATACAATCCTAGGTTGTATAAACAGAGGCATAGAATCAAGACCACACAAAGTATTAGTATCGCTTTATAAAACCCTAGTAAGGCCATACCTGGAATACTGCAACCAATTTTGCTCACCATACTACCAAAAAAAATGTTGAGACCTTGGAAAAAAATCAGAAAAGAGCAACTAAGACAGGGGTAGGCAACCTCGGCTCTTTTATGACTCATGGACTTCAACTCCCAGAATTCCTGAGTCAGCATAGCTGACTCAGGAATTCTGGGAGTTGAAGTCCATGAGTCATAAAAGAGCTGAGGTTGCCTACCCCTGAACTAAGATGATCAAAGGCCTGGAGACTAAAACATATGAAGAACGGCTGTGGGACTTGGATTTGGCCAGTCTAAAGAAATGAAGAAATAGGGGAGACACGATGGCGGTATTCCAGTACTTGAGGGGCTGCCATAAAGAAGAAGGGTGTCACGTTATTCTCCAAAGCACCAAAGGGCAGGACAAGAAACAATAGTTGGAAACTGACCAAAGAGAGAAGCAACCTGGAATTAAGGAGAAACTTCCTGACAGTGAAGACAATCAATCAGTGGAACAGAAGTTGCCTCCAGAAATCATGGGTGCTCCAGAACTGGAGATTTTTAAGAAGAGGCTAGACAGTCTCTTGTCTGAGATTGTATACGTCAAGGGTAGGCAACCTTGCCTCTTTTATGACTTGTGGACTTCAATACCCAGAATTCCCGAACCAGCCATGCTGACTCAGGAATTCTGGGACTTGAAGTCCACAAGTCATAAAAGAGCCAAGGTTGCCTACCCCAGGTATCTGTTCTCCTGCTTGAGCAGGAGGCTGTACTGGAAGACCTCCAAGGTCCCTTCCAACTCAACTCTATTCTATTCTTTGTATCAAGACATTCATCAGTTTCAAAATGCTGTAAGGATGGAAAATTTGCAGTGATTTGATTGGCCAGGTGACTGGATTGCTTCGGATTACTGATTGGATTGTTTTGCTCATCTGCAAGAAAAGAAACACCAAAGAGAATTTGTCACTCTTAAAACTTTTTGTTGTTAGCTGCGAAGTCGTGTCCGACCCATCACACCCCCATGGATGACATTCCTCCAGGCCTTCCTGTCCTCTACCATCTTCTGGAGTCCATTTAAGCTCACACCTACTGCTTCAGTGACTCCATCCAGCCACCTCATTCTCTCGTCCCCAGGGCCACCCAAGACGGACAGGTCATAGCTGAGAGTTCTGACAAAACGTGATCTACTGGAGAAAGAAATGGCAACCCACTCCAGTATCTTTGCCATGAAAACCCCATGAACAGTACTCTTAAAACTAGAAGATGGCAAAACTAGAATGAAGTCTGTGTTGATCACCCTCCCGTCATCGTCCGGCAGAGGCAGCCCAGTTACAAAGCAGTCAATGTCCAAAGAGCTCTGGGGGCTCAAGAGGAGACACTTCCTGGAAAGGGTCTCTTTTGAATGCTCCTCACACGCCCTGGGAATTCCAAAGGCTAAGCCATTTCTCAGGGTGGCAGAGAAATCTTCCAACCTGCCCTGAGGTTGCTCTGATCTGAATGCCATGAACTTTCTGCTCATCCACAAGGCTATAATCATCAATGGTGCTCTGAGCGCGGCATTTGCCTGGTTAAAACTGGAAAAGCTTGTGTGATTTCCAAATCCAAACTATGCACTTGTTCTCCTCCCTGTGTACCCACAAGAGGTCCTGTAAGGACCTGCCTCAGTTTCCTTACCAAGAAAGCAGAACTTTTGAAACTTGCATCATTTCAAAAGGAACTTTTATTGGCAGGTACAGATAGGAGGAAAGCTAGGCAGGATCTGAAGGTTTCTCACCCGAATCAGTAAGTAAAACCTGTGTAATAATAACCCCAACTGTCCACCCCAACTGTCCATCCAGTCAGTTCAAACAGGCCAAGCTATAGGTGACAATGAGCCATGGGAAACGGACCAATAAGGCGCCTCTCTCTAGGTTCTCAGGTCTTCACTCTTTCCTCCCTCCACACTGAGATAATAAGGCAGATGGCCCTCAGGCATTCCATTCACACCCCGAAGAGGGTACATCGAAGCAGATAGACAATGGCGAACCTTTTAGAGACCGAGTGCCTAAACTGCAACCCAAAACCCACTTATATATCATCGGGTGCCAGGTGGGCATGGCCCATTGGATGGGTGTGGCCCATTGGGTGGGCGTGGCTGCAGTGGTAACGGCAGACTGGGTGGGAATTAAAAAGTTCAATCAATCAATTCCAACTTTGCAAGATCTTTTTTTCCCGCAAGAAGTTGAAATTGACTGATTGATTGAACCTTTTTTTTTTTTGCACTGGGCGGCAGAGGCCTAAAGTGAAAAGATTTTATAAAACCCAGCAGAAGGCCTAGGACTGGGGCAACGGCTCGCGTGCCCACAAAGAGGGCTCTGTGTGCCACCTGTGGCAAGCGTGCCATAGGTTCGCCACCACGGAGATAGAGGAAGCATGCACTACAAACACTACAAACCCTTTCCCCCCTCTTCCCCCTCTCCAGGGAGAATGGCAGAACCCAACAGCTAGAGAACAAATATCTGAGATGGGGGGATTAATAGGAACATACAGCTGTGGATTAGCAAATCAGTTTCAGAGTTTTGCAGAGAGTTTTAATCCAAGCCCATCTCACCAACAGGAAGCCAAGTATTCTAGACCAGGGCTTTTCAACCGGTGGTACGCATACCACTGGTGGTACTTTGGTACCTGGCAGTAGGCATATGACCTAGACAAGTGTAGCGGGGGGGGGGGTGAGCTGAAGTGATGGCAGAGAGGCCTGGGGGAAAAGTCAGCTGGAGCTGCAGTGTTGCTGGGGCTCTGCTGAGGGCCCAGGATCGGCACGTGCAGCTCCAACCTAGCAGCGCTTGCAGCAGCCTCTGCTATCACTGGGAGCAGCAAACATGCCTTGGGGTGAGTGTCAGCTGGAGCTGCACAGTCCCCGGGATTGGCACAGGCAGTTCCAGTGCTCAGGGCTGTGTGCAATGGCCAGCCAGGGAGTGGGTGACTGCATGGGGAAGTGCGACTGGGGTAGTGACCAATGCTGGAGCTCTCCCTGAGCCCTAGAGAGTGGCACACCCGGAACAGAAAAAGAGGAGGAGGGGAGAGAGAGAAGAGGATATAAAAGGAGGTGGTTTTGGCAGGAGAGGGAGAGAAAAAAAGATGATGGGGAAAGAGAAGGGGACAGAGAAAGAGAGACGGACAAGAGGAGAGGCTTCTGTGAGAGAAACAGTGAAGAAAAAGAGCGAGGAGGAGGAGGAGGCGCTTCTTTGAGAGGAGGAGTGAGAGGCTTCTGTGAGAGACGCAGTTGGGAGAAGGACAGAAGGAGGCTTCTGTGAGAAAAAGTGGGGAGAAAGAGAGGAGAGGTTTCTGTGAGAGAAGCAGTTATCAATGAAGGCTGTGAAAGAGAGAGACGAGACAAAGAAGGGCCGACAAGCCACCCAACCACCAAGGTAGTGGTGCATATTAATAAATATGGATAAATTTGTCATACATTCATCAGTGCAAAGGAAAAGTGGTTCAGCAGAAGAACCACCACAGAAAAAATTAAAATAGGTACTTTCCCCCCCTTTTTTTGTCATCAGGTTTTTGACATCTTGCTAAACACTGGTGGTACTTGAATATTGTCATGTCCTCAAAGTGGTGCAGTCTGTGAAAATGTTGAAAAACACTGTTCTAGACCACTGATCCCAGCTTCCCGCTAAGGCAACGTACAACCTCGATTACGCCCTGGAATCCCATCCTGTAAATAGCAAAACAACAATACCTGAATCCAATGATCACAAGTCAAGACTGTTGCAGAACCCAGGATATGAAAGTTGGCAAAGACTGAGCATGAGATTTCCAAATGATACTCGGCACCCAGGTGGCACCCCGCAAATATCAATTAAGTCATCCTTCAAATTACACCCTTTGAAGCAGGTGTGCAAATACCAGCTTCTTTCATTCGTGCTGCAAATTGAAAGGGAGCTTTAGCTGCTTTGCTCCCAGCTGCCCTGATTGCACGGAAGAGGCAAGGTTGATTGCATTTTCTTTGCTGGCTGGTAGGAACTGCGCCCTGCATTAGAAGCCGCAAACAGGCCCAAGAGAAGGCCACAGTTGGGGAGGCTGTTTGCAATGCAGTGGACTTGAGTCATATGAGCCTTTCATCCGGAGGCTTCTTGATGGGGAGTTGGACTAGATGACCTCCAACTCCGTTATTCTATGTTATTCTATGCCAGAGATCAGCACAAGAGGCCTGGCCACCTGAAAAGATGCTGCCACTGCCCCAAGTCCTCATCTTTGCTCCACTCAGTTGCTGTCTCCCAGCAGTAAAATGGGAGTGGGGGGGCAAATCTGTTTCTGAACCCCACCAAGTGCTTTTAATGAATCTGGGCTAGTCACATATGAGGTAGAAGGTAATAGAAGGCAGCCTATGAGATACTAACCTACGAGGTACATGATGCCATGATCAAACCCCCTGCCCTGCAGCAGTCCTTCCACAAAGCAGTCTGCATTCTAGCCACAATTGAACAGCGCTGCGTAAAGCCTGCAGCCTCCAAGGCAGGGGCTCTCAAACCTGGCAACTTTAAGGCCCGTGAATTGGCTGGAAGTTGAAGTACACCATCTTAAAGTTGCTAAGGTTGAGAAGCCCTGCTCAAAGACCTCGGATCTGGCAGGCAGACCTTCCAAAGCTCAAGGGATTGCTCTCAGCATCCTTGTGATTTTTTTTCTGAAAAGATAAAAGTGGAAGGACAAGGTTAAGGGCAGCACTAGGAATCTCAGGGGAAACCCCACATAGCCCACCTTTTTTTTTACATTTTCCCCAGAAGCTCCCATTTTTCTCCTCTCAAAGAGCAGTCTTCCTCTCAGCCCCAGCTGAAGTCCTCCAGAACAACTGAGGGAAACCACTTCCATGCAGACCGTAATCTGGTCATCTCAAATCCAGCTGCACGGAGCATCTTGGGCTGTTTTATACAGTTCTACAATTCATGCAATTTTTGCGTGTCTTGATTTATTTGTTTCTGCAATTGTAAAATCATTCAGCAGGAAGATGCTTAAAAATCTTGGTAAATTTACAAAGCCGGTGTCGGTTGGTGGTCTGTTTTCATCTTTCTCTAAATTTTGTGTTCCTGTGGATTACTAATATAAATTATCACTTCAGGGCTGATAACAATGTTCCACCAATCCCAGTACTTCCCTACTAGGTGGAGATAAATTGCTCACTGCCCACGCCTGAGAATCCCCGGTTGGAATAAGGTTGCACTTCCAACCCCATTTCTCAACCTGCCTTTCTTCTTTGCTGTAGCTGTAGTCGTAAGCAAACATACTGTGACCTTGAACTATTTTAACAAGCCCTAGGTGCATGTATGTTTACATAGTGCTTTGTCCAAAGGCAGGTGAGTTTCTGCTGGGATGGCTGAAGGCTGGGCCTCTCCACGCACTTTGTGGGAGTGCGCAAGCCAAGCTCCTCTTGGGGAACTGTTTGCTTTGCTTAGAGGTGCTTGGCTGGCGCACTCCCACAATTGCAGCCAATTATCTCTGCAATCTGTGCCCTGCCTTGTGTGCACCATCTGTTTTGAACCTGGAAGGGAATTTGCACAATGGAAGGTGGAGATACAAGGAAACCTTTCTCATAAAAGTGTCTGGAATTATTGCAGAAGCCTGCAAAGTGATTTAATGGAGCACTCCAGGTAGACACATTCTTCCCAAGATAGCCAAACCCAGCCCAATAAATTATTAATATGATTTTTTTTTCTTCTGAAGGGAGAGACCTGGAGGTGGCGGAATCTAGACTGTGTTTCTATCGACTCTCTTGCATACTGTACTGCAGGATTTAAAAAATGATTTTTTCAAGAGATGCAAGTCTCTCTTTTTTTAAAAATCCCATTTATATCCCGCCCTTCTCTGAAGACTCAGGGCGGCTTACAATCTAAGAAGCACAAATCAATGTGCTTAGCAGTAGCCTTCATTCTATGTATATGCCTGCTTATTAGGGCTTTCGCCCCCCCCAGCGGCATTATTACAAAGTCAGCTTAATTGCCCCCAACAATCTGGGTCCTCATTTTACCTACCTCGGAAGGATGGAAGGCTGAGTCAACCTTGAGCCTGGTGGGACTCGAACCTGCACTAATTGCAGGCAGCTGGTGTTACTTAAGGAGGCATTAGCCCACTGCTCCACCAAGGCTCTTTTGAAGCTTCTTTCTGAACTCCTCTTCTAGATGTAGGCAGAGATTGGCACAAAGGCTGCTTTGCTGCATCGCACTGGTCTCTCTTCCTTCCGGATAACTCTTGATGACGAGATAATTCATACAGGAATGTTTGCACTTCTCTGAAAACTAGGGTTTGTTTCAAGCTATTTTGCACCATCCTTTCCCCTGGATCTTTGTGGAGGGAAAAAAAGAATCTGCTTTCTTTTCCTGCCCACTTGGTTTACCCATCACTCATCCAATACAGGCAGCTTTGAACTTGTACATGGAACCTCAATGGAAGCTGAATAAAATCCATGGCTGATTCATGGATTTTACTTGAGTTATTACGTAGGAATCCTTAGTCTCTCACACTGGATTTTATGAAACCAGGCCTGCGCAAACATTACAGGAGTGGCTTTCTGTTTGAAGCAAATTGAAGCAAACAACACCTGGATAGGGAGAAATTGTGCATCCAGTCTGGGAAATCTGGCTCACTGCAGAAATAGTAAGAAATGTTTAGAGGAGTCTTACAATTTGGGGACTGTGGTGCTGGGGTAATGTGCTTAAGAGACCAAAATTACAATTTTCATTTTGGTGTGTTTAAAACCACCATTCCATGGGAGGGGTTTGTGTTTCCTGTCTCACAATGGCCAATTTTGAGCATCAGAGGCTGCCAAAAGCCTGAAGCTGTGGGCAGCCCCAGGAGAGGAAGGCCAGAGGTTCCAGGTAAAGCTATCAAGAGTTACTCATCTTAGGATGAAGACATTGGAAGGAATTATGGCTGGAGCGACTTGCTGTCCCAGCACCACCTGTCCTCCCTTACCTGGGATCACTGCTGGGCATCCAGAACCCTTAAGCATGTCAATCACTTAATGATCTGATAGCATTTTTCTTTTTTTGGACTGGCTCTGGAGGTTCACCTCAGAACCTGATAGACCCCAACACTGCTGATGGAGGCAAGCAGCAAAAGAACATGCCAACTCCACACACCCTCTCAGTCAGGCCTTGCGGTCATCAGTTGTGTAGACTTCCAGAGCCGGAAGGGGTCCGAACTCATCAAATCCAAAGCCCCGTGCAACTGCTCTTAATTAGGAAGTACGCTTTCCCACTCCAACGCGGCTGTCCTTCCAGCCAGCTATAATGTTACAATCACTGAGCGATCGAGGACTGTCGTTCCTTTTCTGTCCATGCAGTGCCAGATTGCAAGGAAGATCTCCCACAACGCCGGTTCCTTGAAAGATCGGATCTCACAGCCGGGTGATGGGAGTTGCGGGGACCGCGGCCCTCCCTCCTCCGCAAAACGAAGCGTCTCCCGAGTCTCGCTTGGCGGGGCTCGCAGAGGGCAGGCGGCAGGCCTGCAGCCGTCTCTTTGCTCGGCCTGGCGGCTGCGTTTGCCGCCAGCAGGGAACGGAAAACTTCTCTCCGTGCTGCGCGCACTCAAGCACCGGCCGTCTGATCGGGAGCGCAAGCAGGGCCGCCGACCCCGGCTTCCGGACGGGCGAGGCGGCGTCTTCGGGGCCGGAAGCCCCGGCAGGCTCCGGCGCCCGCAGTCCTCGGCCACGCCACGCTCGCCCGACCGGCCAGCGGCTGCCCGCCACTCCGCACGCGACTGGCTGCGGCTGCCCGGCCGCTCCCCCGGCACAGCGCAGCGCCCGATTGCGGGAGCCGGAGGAGGAGCCCGTTAAGCCAGCGTTTTCCAACCTTAGGAACTTGAAGATGCGTGGACTTCAACTCCCAGAATTCCCCAGCCAGCATAGCTGACTGGGGAATTCTGGGAGTTGAAGTCCACGCATCTTCAAGTTCCTAAGGTTGGAAAACGCTGCGTTAAGCGCCCGCCCGACCGGCAGCGCTGGGCTCCGCGGCCCGCGTGGGCTTGACGGACAGCCGGCCCGGCGGAGTAGCAGCCAGCGGCCAAGCGGGCCAATGGGCGGCCGGGAAGGCGCCGATTGGCCGTCCTGCCCTCGCGCGGCCGTGCTCCACGTGGGCCGAGCGCCAGCCTCCCGTGACGTCACGGGCCGTTCTGCCCTCCCGCCGGGGAAGCCCCGACTGGCCCGGCGCTTTGCACGCGCCTAGGAGCCCCGCTGGCTCCGGCGGCCGCGTCGAGGGCGACCCTCCGGCACAGCTGCCGCCCTCGCCCGGGAGCCCTCGGCGCCTCCTCCGACCGGCGCTGCCTGGCCGCGGGGAAAGGGCCCGCGGCGGCCCCGCAGTGCAAAAGTCCCGCCGGCGAAGCGCGGCTGCTTCTCTTGGCGCCGCTGATCGCGCTGTCGGGGGCAGCCGACCCTCCCAGGCGGCCCGCCAAGGCCGCCGCGGCCCCGGCCTTCCGCCCGCCGATCTCCGGCTTGGCGCGCCCCGAGAGCCCGACGGGTCGCCTGTACCGCTCCGCCGGCGCCTAGCAGAACGGGGACGGCCGCCCGGTCGAGCGGCTACTGCGAACGGGGGGCTCGTTGCGGGGCAGCAGCCGCAGCCGCGGAGGAGGCGGGCCGGGCTTTCCTTCCCCGCCGGAGGGCTCGGCCTGCCATCTCGCCCGGTTCTGGGGCTCGGGCGGCCCCGCAATGCCTCGGCGGAACCCCGGCCTAGAACGGAGGGCAGGAGCCGAACCCCACCGCCCGGCTCGGCCTCGGGACGCTCCCCGCCCCTCCTCCCGGGCCCCAATCAGAGCGGGAGCTCCCCACGTGGGATCCCAGCGCGCTGATTGGCGCAGAGCGGCGGGGACGCGCGCCCTCCCCTCCCGCTCGCCCCTTTCTTCCTCCGGCCGCCGCCTCCTTCCCCCCCCCCGGTGCTGGAGCGGAGCCCGACGGTGCGGAGCGGTCGCGGGAGGAGCCGGCGGCGCTCGTCCCCCCTCCTCCGGGAGGCCGCGGCGGAAAGCAGGCGCTCCTTCCCCGTCGAGCCTGGCCGGAGCGGGCGCCTTGGGACGCGGAGCGAGGGAAGTTCGCCGGGGCGCCCTGCTCGGCGGAAGCGCTTCCGCGGCCTGGCTGGATTTCCGCGGGGCGGCAGGCGGAGGAGACGCCTCTCTTGGCCCGCCCGGGCTTTGTTCGCCTGCCGTTTCCCGGCTCCCCGCGGGAAGGGTGGCGGCGCAGCGCTTCGCCCGGCCTTACTCCGCTCCGCGTCCCGGGAAGCGGCCTGCCGAGGCGCGTAGGCGAAGAAGGGCCGGTGCTGCGCGCAGCTCTCCGGCTTGGCTGAGCGGCGCCGGGTCGGGATCGGGCCGGGGAGTATCCTCGGGAGCCTGGAGGGCTAGGATGCCCGGGAGCCGCGGCGCTGCCGTCTCGCCCGCAGCCGCCCGCCCGGGGGAAGCCCGGCCGCCCCCGCCGCTGCCGCCCCACCCGGAGGAGGAGGAGGACGAGGAGGAGGCGCGCCAGGCTCCCGGCGGGGGCGGCGGCCGGGGGGGCGGCGGGTGCTGAGCTGCCCGCGCTCGCCTCTTTTGTCCCGGCTGCAGGAGACTCCTCGTTCCCGTCGCGGCGGGCCTTCCGCGCCTGCTGAGGCGGGCCATGTATCCGCAGGGGCGGCACCCGGTGAGTGGCGCTGGGCCCCGCCCGGGGAACCTTCCTTTCTCGGGCAGAGGGACGCCTCCCAGCAGCCCCTCCCCCCCCCGTCGGTCCGCCGGCGACGCTCTTCCTCCGGTCCCTCCTTCCTCGTCATCGGTTAAACTGCGGGTGGGGAAAGTCGAAGTGATAGATTCGCCGCCCCGGCTGATCGAAACTCGCCCGGGTCCTGGCAAAGTTGCTTTCTTTGACTTGCGAAGCAGATGTGTGTAAAGCCGCATCTCTTGTTAGGGAGGGCCTGGAGTATTGTGTCTGTCGTCATTTGCTCACTAAGGCTTCGCTCCAATATTCAGTTCTGTTCAAGGAACCCTTAATTTTGCTTCTCCCCCCCCCCAGCTCTGTTGAGTGAGACTCTCTAGCTCAGCGTTTCCCAACCTTAGGAACTTGAAGATGCGTGGACTTCAACTCCCAGAATTCCCCAGCCAGCTGGCTGGGGAATTCTGGGAGTTGAAGTCCACGCATCTTCAAGTTCCTAAGGTTGGGAAACGCTGCTCTAGCTAATCCGTTGCTCTTTGGGGTGGGGGAGGCCAGATGGTTCTCCCCGCCTTTTCCCAGGGTCTGAAGTCCCACTCCAGTTGGGCTGGCATGGGGGGGGGGTTGTGCTCCCCCTGGCCACCAGTCAATGTGTTTCTTCCTCAGGGCCCCCATCAGCCTGGACAGCCCGGCATTAAATTCACAGTGGCTGAATCCTGTGACAGGATTAAGGACGAGTTCCAGTTTCTGCAGGCCCAGTACCACAGGTGAGCCTCCTGCGCACCCATCCTCCACTCAACTCCTTGGATCTTGCAGCCGGGCCCTTCGGGGGGCACTCTTGGCTTTACTTAAATAAGGGGGGGGGGGCAGGAAGTAGATGTCCCTCTCTGTGAAAAGCCCCCTTCCCCTTTCCAGTACTGTTTTCTGCCTCCCCTTCTCCGTTGGCTCTCCTGGGAAATGCTTTGGATTCCAGGCTGTGCCCTGAAGCGTCTGGGCCAGGGGTCAGCAACCTGAAACAGTGAAAGAGCCACTCGGAACCGGTTCCCACGCAAAAGGAAAAACTGGGAGCCACAAAAAATGTGTGCGCATGTACGTACATGCGCACAAGCGCAGAACAGGGTTTGACTGAAGAGTAGAGCCAAGGCAAGATATGCACCTACCCTGCATGTTTGAATTGATTGGTTGAGCTTTTTTAGTCCCACTTTTTTTTGGGACTGCACATGGCAGAGGACTGGAGACAGCTGAAAGAGCCGCATGCAGCTCCGGAGCCGCGGGTTGCAGACCTGTGGTCTGGGCCCTACTGCCCACGTTTACTTGGGAGTGAAATCCCCTTACTTTCTCCATCCCTTTCTCCGGCTCATGCCTTCCTAGCATGCAAATGCAAGTAGATTAATAGGTACCACTTCAGTGGGAAAGTAACAGCGTTCAGTGCGCTTTTGGGGTTCAGCAATGCTGGCCGCCTGACCAGGGAAATCGTCTCTGGACAAGGCCGGCTCGAGGGAGCACTGTGCCCCAGAGTCGGACACGAATGACCGGGAAATCTTTCTCTTTTGAAATCCCAGCGGTACCGAGGATTGGGTCTTGCGTGAAGGGCTGCCAGCTCTTGGCACTCCCGTCTTCCGGATTGTTAAGGAAGCCCAAGGTGGCTGGTGGCTTCCCTCCCCCTACGCAGGGTGCTTGCCTGCTGTTTGCTTGCCCTGTGTAAAGAGAAATTCCAGGAGTGGCACTGAAGCCTCTGAGGATTTACTTCTTTTCCCCAGCCTGAGAATCCCTTCTTTGGGTGGATACTTGACAGGCTGTGATTCAGAGAGTCCAGAAGGACGGTTGCTCTGGATGTTTTAGTTTTAGAGAGTGGAGGGTCTTTCCTCCAGGCCAGGGGTAGGCAACCTTGACTGTTTTATGATGGCTCAGGAATTCTGGGAGTTGAAGTCCACGAGTCATAAAAGAGCCATGGTTGCCTCCCCCTGCTCCAGGCCTTTGTGCCTCCGGTTCTGGGTGCCAGAGTTCATTTTTGTGAAAGCTGAAATTTGTTTATGAGCACGGCTAGTAGACATGCAGGAAGGAAGAGTTTCGTGTCAAAATTTTGGGTTTGTTGGCATCTTTTTCCCCACTTCCTTCCTTTGCATTTGAACAAATGATGTTTTGTATGTCATGTCACCTTAAATTTCCTATTTTTTTTAGCCTGAAAGTGGAGTACGATAAGCTTGCCAATGAAAAGACAGAAATGCAGCGCCATTATGTCATGGTAAGAGACATCTGCACGGAACAGGACTGGGAGGGATCTGCTTGCCCATCACTTTTGAGTCCCGCTTGTTGGGGCCCTCAAAAGTAGCCCCAATGGTCATGCTGGGGGGGGGGGAAGGGGGGGAGAGAGCTTGGCTAAACTGCAGTCTCTGATCTCCCTAGCTGTGGTGTCTGTGGTCTCCCATGCACTGAAAATGCTCTGGGCCCTTTGCTCAAACGATGGTCCATAATCCCGACTCCCTGGTTGTGTGATTGGAAAACTCTTCGTTGTATTGTAGATCTTGGTTTGAGGTTCCTGACACGCTCTTTCTTTCTCTTAAGGTTTGTGTAGAAAGGGCTCTGTGTTGTCTGAGTGGGTTTTACGGGCTCTGAGCTTCGGGTACTTCAGCTGCCTCTGAGCAGGTTGTTGGTGTGTATCAAAGGTTCTACTTGAATAATACATCAGGAAGGGGTGTTGTACCAAACTACCAAAACTGTGTTCAGTGTCACTTCTCTTTTGGGGGACTCACCCTAACCCAGAAGGATTACCGGGCTGGAGGTGGCCCCATCATGTCCCCAGGAGGAACATAAGATCAGTGGTGGGTAAATGTTTGATCACTGTGGTATGTAGTCAGCTGCTTTTGCTCCTGCCATCTTTTCCCCTCTGCACTCACTGCTGCCTCAAATCTTCTCTGTAGTTGTGGCTGTTCAATAATTATTCTAGGCCAGGGGTAGGCAACCTGAGCTGACTCAGGAATTCTGGGAGTTGAAGTCCATGAGTCATAAAAGAGCCGAGGTTGCCTACCCCTGTTTAATAACTCGGGTGGCAAGGCCTGTGTGACGACATTTGAGTAGGCAAAGCTTGTTCAGATTTTAAGGTAGTTGTAGCTGCCCCAAACTCCCTACTTGTCTATGGGACCCTAAAGATTTGCTCTGAATGAGAAGCTTCTGCCCACAGTGGCTTTATCTAGCTGGGGCAACTGAGACAGCCTTGCTTCAGAGCAGTGACTGATTCTCCTTCTAGGCCTCCAGATATGCAGGCTGGCATGTTTGCGTCCATTTTCTTGCATATTGAAAGGGCTTGTAAACCACCCCAGTGATGCCCTCGCTGTGATGTCCCGTTGCCTGGAGGCGGTTTGGGTCTGGATGGGGAGGAACAGACTTCAACTCAACCCTGACAAGACTGAGTGGCTGTACATTCCGGCATCCCGGGACATTCAAAATGTTCCATCTCTTTTTATGGGGGGTGAGTCTTTACCCCCCGTGGATAGGGCGCGCAACTTGGGAGTCCTCCTAGATTCGCGGCTTACCTTAGAAGATCATGTAGTAGCCGTGACTAGGGGGGCTTTCGCTCAGGTTCGCCTGGTGCGTCAGTTGCGGCCCTATCTAGACCGGGAGGCCTTGTGTACGGTCACTCATGCGCTCGTGACCTCTCGTCTTGACTACTGCAATGCTCTCTACATGGGGCTTCCCTTGAAGACCACTCGGAGGCTCCAACTGGTACAGAATGCGGCCGCGAGAGTTGTCTTGGGAGTTTCCTGGTACTCCCATGTTACACCTTTGCTCCGCGAGCTGCATTGGTTACCAGTTGTCTTCCGGGTGAGGTTCAAGGTCTTAGTGATGGTTTTTAAGTCCTTACATGGCATGGGTCCGGAATACCTCGGGGATCACCTGCTGCCGGCGTCAACTCCCCTCCGCCCTGTGCGTTCCCACAGAGAGGGCCTCCTCAGGGTGCCTCCGGTCAGA
The DNA here is from genome assembly GCF_947247035.1 of Vipera ursinii. NCBI lineage: Eukaryota > Metazoa > Chordata > Lepidosauria > Squamata > Viperidae > Vipera > Vipera ursinii. The sequence goes on along the minus strand of NC_139524.1, from coordinate 3,317,948 downwards.
GAATGCCGGCTGGTGGCCCCCAGGGGGAGGGCCTTCTCTGTGGGCGCCCCGGCTTTGTGGAATCAACTGCCGGTTGAGCTCCGGATGGCACCGGATCTCCGCTCCTTCCGGCGCGGGTTAAAGACCCACCTATTTGAACAAGCTGGCCTGGCCTGATGGGGAGTTAATTTGGGTTTTAAATATTTGTATATTTTATTGTTTTATTTTGGGCATTAATTTAATTGTATTTTAACTTTTGTATTTTTGTATTTTTATTATATGCCCTGTTCACCGCCCTGAGTCCTTCGGGAGAAGGGCGGTATAAAAATTTAATAAAACTAAAACTAAACTAAACTAAAATAAGCTGGTTATGTGTTCTTTGACAGATCATCAACTGATTTCCTGTTCATGCTCAGCTCTTGGGCTGTGTACCAAGTATTCTAGGATAATTCTATTGTATCAGCATTGTATAGTGTTCCTCTATGTAGAAAAGTCTGACCTAGTTGGCACTGCTTGTAAATTGGGTGCTTGTGGCAGAGAGCTCCTGCTGTCCTGGATCATTGAGTTCCTGAGTTGATGGGTGGTGATGGTGTCCAACCCAATGGCTTCCTCTACTCTGAGCACCTCATGCCTCACATAGTAGTGTTGGAGGGAGCCCCAGGGAAGCTTCAAGAGCTCCTTGGTCTGTGTACATCTTGCAAGCAGCCAGGCTCAATTTGTGCCCATTTGCTCAAAGGAAGAGGCATTTGATGACTGTCTTTTTCTAGTTTTGCTAGGGTGACCTGTACAAAACTGAGCTGTTTTGAGATTCCAATAAATGCAGGTTTCGTCATTTTGATTTTGAATTTTGGGCACGCTTAGTTTCTTCCAGACATTTCTTACATAGTTAGTAAAAAGCCTGTCCCCCTTTTGTTTTTCAGTACTACGAAATGTCTTACGGGTTGAACATTGAAATGCACAAGCAGGTGAGTGCCTTCCTTGAAAGCCCCTGCCTTTCCCAAGGGACCCTAAGACTGAGGCCTGTAGACCTGGGCTGCAATTGTGGGCGGGAGTGGGTAGAGAGTTCTTTTTCCCCTTGGCCCGAATTCAGGATGGCTAAAGGACCCACAGAACTACGGTGCTTCCTTGACTCTGCGAGAAAACGTCATTTCAGCTGTCGTAGCCAAATTCTGGCAGTATTTTTTCCAACAGTAATATATCTTGGATTTTGCCTTGCTTTTTAAGCAAGAGTGCATTTTACTATATTTATTTCCTTATTGGAAAATATATCCCACCGTTCAGAAGCTCAAGCCAGATCATGATAGGCTGACAGCACCGCCAGATTGGTTGGCAAACAGAAGGTGACGTGCTTGGCCTCCTGGTGAGCCTCTCCCAATTTAACCTAGATTCCCCTTTCCAGTCCCACCTCTCCACCATCTGCTGGGCATCTTGCAGCTAGCAGAATGGCTCTCATCTGGATGATGGCTCTGAACAGGTATCACCCCACCGGATTGTTCATTAAGGGCACAAAGCCATCTGGCTGCTCCTTTTTGCAGGTGCCTTGAAAACTGGGTTTCTGGTTATTTGCTTATTTTTCCTTAACTAGTCAAAAGTAAGGGGCCAACTGCTTATCTTGTAAGGAAACACTAGTATTTGATTAGAAGTAGTGGAAGAGCGCTGTGTGTGTGGTCGGGAGTAAAACACGCGTCCTGTAGTGTATTGCACAGGAGGGTCCGGTAAAGAGGATGGCTTTGGAGAGAAACCGTCACGAGGTGACATATAGGGGAGGCTGTGAAATGGCTGCAAAGTTTGGGGAATTAATGAAGTTTCTCATTCTGCCCCGGGCACTTTAGGGCTATCTGGATGCCCTTGACTGAGTGGCCTCCTCCTTAGGTGCCTCCAGATTGCCTGGCCATCAGGGCAGGTAGCTGGATTCCCGGAGAGAGGCATTCCTTGGCTTTGTGCCCTCTCCTAGAAGGAGGGAGCCTGTTCAGCAAGCCACTTGTTTGGCTGCTTTTCCTCTGGCACAATGAGTGTTGGGGTTTCCTGCCTTCATGAGCCCGAAGTCTCCCTTGTGAGAGAGAAACTTCCAAGGAATTGTTATTGAGATCCATTCTGATGAACTGTGGAATGCGGGTGGTGGTAAACCTTGGCTCTGCTGAAGCCTCTCGGTAAAGCCTGGCCTGTGACTCAAGGCTGCTAGGGCCAGCCTCCAGCCTTGATCTGCAGCCCTGGGACAAAGCTTTCTCAACAAAAGACGGGGCATTGGAGAGCACCATCCTTGCTGGAGGCTTCCCCTGTCACCCTGAGTCAGCTACGCTCTCTGTAAGGTGCACGCAAACCACACTGGCTGCTTGTGAGAAATGGGGCTGTCTGTCCTGCCTCAACTTTCTGACCTTTCTCCTTCACAATGCAGTCAGATAAACATCCTTGGTTGCATCTGATGCGTTCTGATTTTACCTTCAGGTTACCTGATCCTTTTCTCTAAGCTACTATGGATGTAGGTACAGGGAGGGAAAAGGTTATTTCATCCCCTGGTGATTTTGTACGTTTTCCCATTGACAAAGAAATGATCAGTCTATAATTTTAATGGTAGGTTTACCTTAACAGTGGAAGACAAGACTAACCAAAAAAATTCCAAAAAAGTTATAAATAGATTTGCGGTTTAATGAGTGTAATAAGTATTTGATCCCCTATCAATCAACAAGATTTCTGGCTCCCAGGTGTCTTTTATACAGATAATGAGCTGAGATAGGAGCACTCTCTTAAAGGGAGTGCTCCTAATCTCAGCTTGTTACCTGTATAAAAGACACCTGTCCACTGAAGCAATCAATCAATCAGACTCCAAACTCTCCACCATGGCCAAGACCAAAGAGCTGTCAGGGACAAGATTGTAGACCTACACAAGGGTGGAATGGGCTACAAGACTATCGCCAAGCAGCTTGGTGAGAAGGTGACACGAGTTGGGGCGATTATTCGCAAATGGAAGAAACACAGAATAACTGTCAATCTCCTTTAGTCTGGTGCTCCATACAAGATCTCACCTCGTGGAGTTTTAGTGATCATGAAAACGGTGAGGAATCAGCCCAGAACTACACGGGAGGATCTAGTCAATGATCTCAAGGCAGCTGGCACATAGTCACCAAGATAACAATTGGTAACACACTATGCCGTGAAGGACTGAAACCAGCAAGGTCCCCCTGCTCAAGAAAGCACATGTACAGGCCTGTCTGAAGTTTGCCAGTGAACATCTGAATGATTCAGAGGAGAACTGGGTGATCAACTTTGGCATCAACTCCTTTGGAAGAGGAGGAATTCTGCCTATGGCCCCAAGAACACCATCCCCACCGTCAAACATGGAGGTGGAAACATTGTGCTTTGGGGGTGTTTTTCTGCTAAGGGGAAAGGACAACTTCACCACATCAAAGGGTCGATGGACGGGGCCATGTACCATCATATCTTGAGTGAGAACCTCCTTCCCTCAGCCAGGGCATTGAAAATGGGTCATGGATGGGTATTCCAGCATGACAGTGACCCAAAACACACAGCCAAGGCAACAAAGGAGTGACTCAAGAAGCAGCACATTAAGCTCCTGGAGTGGCCTAGCCAGTCTCCAGATCTTAATCCCACAGAAAATCTGTGGAGGGAGCTGTAGGTTCAAGCTGCCAAACCTCGGAAGCTTAATGACTTGGAGAGGATCTGCAAAGAGGAGTGGGACAAAATCCCTCCTGAGATGTGTGCAAACCTGGTGGCCAACTATAAGAAACCCCTGACCTTGGTTTTGCCACCAAGTACTAAGTCATGTTTTGCGAAGGGGTCAAATACTTATTTCGCTCATTAAAATGCAATTTATAACTTTTTTAAAATGTGTTTTTCTGGATTTTTTTGTTGTTATTCTCTCACTGTTAAAATAAACCTGCCGTTAAAATCATAGACTGATCCTTTCTTGGTCAGTGGGAAATGTACAAAATCAGCAGGGGATCAAACATTTTTCCCTCACTGTAGCTACAGAGTATTGCAGACTTTTCCCCAGCTTGCAAAGGTGCCAATTACAACTCTTGTAAGTCCCAGCTGGCTCAGGACTCTGGGAGTTAGAATTTCATCATATTTCAGGTTCCAGACTGAAGAAGGCTGATTTATCGTCATGGGTACCATAGGGACATTTGGGGCAAAGAAATTAGTTTGGGGTTCTTCTTTCCCCTCTTTCTGTTCTCCACATTCCCCTTGTGGCTTGTCTTTGCAACAAACAGTCTCTTTGATGGAGCATTGGCTCCCTTGCTGATGGTTGCATGTGTCTGGAGGGCGGTGGGTGTACGTTTGAATTCTTTAATGGGGAAAGATTGCTGGATGATGTTAAACAAGCATCTTTGCTGGTGCTGTCTTTGCTTTGTCTTTTTCTTTCGAAAGACTCTGCTGGACTTTCTTAGAACCGGCACACACAGTTCTGTCTTCAGGCCCATTCAGTGACCGAGTGGCTTTGACTCTGAGGGGCTGAACCTGAAGGCAACTATTGGGACCAACGGGAGAGGGTGGTACAGCACGGCTTCAGAAATGGTTAAAAAACCAGGCATCTTGGCATTGTCTTGTGTTGTGTAATACAGCACCTGTCAGGTACAAGAAATTTGTTTAGTTATTGAGGACACTTGAAACCTTTGAAGTTCTTCCCAAATGAAGCTGTATTTGCTGGAGGGATCAGATATGCATGGCAGGTCTGTGCTTATTTGCCTACTAGCAAGTCGAACATCAGGATACACATCAAAGATGCTTCTGTCAGCCCCAACAAATGAGCACGGCTGCAGCTTCTTTACTAATAGGACTTTCTGAGCAGTCTAGGGGAAGGCAAAGCACCATCCATATTGTGCCTTTGTAACTTGCCCAGAGTCACTCTAGCAGATTGGATGGCCGCATAAATCAAGTCAGCCCATCAGTAAAATAAACTTCAGGGATATGTTTCTGAAATCAGCTGGTGCTGAGCTTGACTTAGAGGAGGCCAAACCTTTTGCTTCCTTCAGTTGCACCCCTCCTGCCTTGTGCTCTCAGGGAATGAGTCCCACGGAACAAAACACTGTGTTGGGGGGAAGGTCTAAAAGGAGATCAGATTTCTGACACCTGATCATTTGGTGCAGGTGTCCTGGTGATCATTTAAAGGACTGATGGGGCGGATTAAAGGGCCACCTAGGCTAGGGGCTTTGACTGCACTGGAGCGGGGATGCTGACCTGCATTTTAAATACAAAGGAATCCTTTAATGAACCTAAACTGTTCCACCTTGAGGTACTAAAATTGTGCAAATGTCCAGCTGTCCTATGCCTCTCGCAATCTGCTGGGGATATATCTCCCTTTCAGACAGCCCTCTCCCTTCCCTCTGTCTGTTCTTAGAAATCCTGTCCTTGCAGGCCCAAGGCCTCGTGCCACACTGATCTGGGCCCCTCTTTGCCCTGTACAATTGGTTACACCGTAATATCTGCTTGTGCCTGCATGCAGACTCCTCCCTGTGAGTAATTGTCATCAGCAGGGTTCTCCAACCTTGCTAACAGTGGTGGGATTCAGCCGGTTTGCACCACTTTGGCAGAAACGGTGGCTAATTTTTTGTTGCCCAGGCCCAGAATGGACTTTCGGAAGCAGCATCCACACAGAGAACCGGTTGTTGACATGTTTGAATCCCACCACTGCTTGATAATGATGACTTGCAACCACAAATAGCTTTCAACTTGCCATGGAGGGCCTGACAATAGAGAGCACTTGAATGAGTGCTAGATAGCTGGAAGTGCCCCTAATTGTCTGCCTGAGTGAGAACTGCCAATGCTCAAAGATTTATTTTCATCTGCTTAGAGAGACAATACTCTGCTTTCAGCAAATACTGGAGGCACTTGGGTAGATGGCTGCATCTCTCTTAATTGTGAGACTGTTTTAAGACTTGTTGGGAAATAGGCAGAGAACAGAAGCCACAATGAGGGCTTTTGAGGAGTATCCAGTATTTCCAGCAGAGGTGAGAAGCTGACCGTTCCCTTCAGAATGGCCTTGCAGTCTTCCTTAGCAGCACCTTATCTGTCAGACGTGAGGTACAAATAGGGGAAGATTGGGGAGAAATATAGGGTGCTAAACGGTACTGGGCCTTGGAAGGTCTAGGGCCAGGGAAAGAATAGGCCTGAACAGAGGCTGTGTGGGCGGCAGTGGCTGCTGCTGTACAGAATAGAGGAATTTTTTTCCTGGTGTACTTGGAAATGGGGAAGGAGAAATCCTTTCCAGGGACGCTGAAAGCACAGGAGATGATAGCTTGGTTGCTTTCAGTCAACAGGATCCGGCAAGAGACATTTGTCCCGAGACTTAAATGAACAAATGGAGAGTTCAGAGAAGGGCTGCCAAGGCAATGAGGGCTGTGAGGAACTGTTAAGGTAACAAGGCTTGCTGAAGAGAAGGCTGTCTTTAGATGTTCCCCTTCATTGGAAACCTTCAGGCAGAGACTGAATGGCCATCTAACCAAAACGCTTCAGCAGAATCCTGGACTGTTCCACTCTATTGTTGCCCAGGATGCGTGACTGTAGCTGTTTTCTGCCAAATAAAGAGGAATAACATGAGTCTTTGGATTGGAGTTGATCAGGGAATTCAAGGAGCCCACACCTCCCTCTGGTTCACAGGTTTGTGCTTGGCATGATGAAATCCTGAACCAGCAAATGGCCACAGTATCCCTGATAAGAAGGGCAGATGAGTTCAAAGAAAGGATATTCTATAGCTGAAATTGGCAGCAGAAGCAATTCTCTGTCAGAAGGCTGCCTAGTAAAGAGTAGGGGCAAGGAGGGGGGTCTCAACAAACATAGAAGAATATCTTGTGTGGCTGGAGCTAGAAACAAATGGTTTTCAAGTCCTAAAGGATGAAACAGGTTTTGTCCAGAAGAAAAACAGACCTGAGGACAGCAGGTTGCGTTGCTAAAGAGCAGGGAAGGGGCATCTGCCCTCAAAAGAAGAGGAGAAGAATCAGTGTTCTTAATGGATGCCTAAGGGATAAAAATTAGGGTTAAGACAAAGTATCACATCAAGTACCACTTCCTGCTAATTTGGCAATCCTAATGCTGCAGTGGACAGCATTGGAAACTATTCCCTTGGTGGATAAAATGTGAAGTTGACTAGGAATGAAAACCTGAGTTGGGGACCTGAGAGAAAGACTCGGTCCTGCGTAAGTCTCTCCACTAACACCAAGAGCGAGGGGCGTGAACAAGAGAACAGAATGGCAAATATAATTTAACAGGTAAAGTGAAGACCCGCGGGGGTGACTCCATGAAATATGGGGATTGAAAGACAGTTGTTCAAAAGGAGCAGAAACACTAGAAATGGTAGGTGGGTTTGCACTGGAAATTATCAGCTTCACCCATTTCTGCTGAAAAAGCCACGTGAATGAATTTGGCAGGTTTGTAGATTTTTTTCCTGGGTTGAAATATGTGGAGGAACAAACAGAGGCAACTTTAGTATCTTCTGTCACTTGCCCAGTTAAGGGAAATGCTTCCAGTAGGAAATTGCAGTTCTTTCAGGAGGTATTGCAAAGATAAGAGTCTTTAATTACCTTAATATCTGTTGGGAGATGAACTCAGGCAGGATTGAAGAGTGACATGATCAAGTTATCACTTTTTACTTAGAATTTCAGTCTCTGGGATCAGATAAATTACTTCCTGTAGTACTGAAGCAAATAGCTGACAGTTTGGCTGGCTCTTTATCTGTAATCCTTAAATGCTGTGGTACTGACGAAGAGCAAACAGTTTCTGCATCATCCAAAAAGGGTAGAAGAAAAATTCAGCAGACTAGTCTGATGCTTCTGCCTTCTGGAGCACATTATAAAGACCCATATGTTGTTGTTGTTGTTAGCTGCGAAGTCGTGTCCGACCCATCGTGACCCTATGGACAACATCCCTCCAGGCCTTCCTGTCCTCTACCATCTTCTGGAGTCCATCTAGGCTCACGCCTACTGCTTCAGTGACTCCATCCAGCCACCTCCTTCTCTGTCGTCCCCTTCTTCTCTTGCCCTCAATCTTTCCCAGCATTAGGCTCTTCTCCAGTGACTCCTTCCTTCTCATTAGGTGGCCAAAGTATTTGAATTTTAGCTTCAGGATCTGGCCTTCTAAAGAGCAGTCAGGGTTGATCTCTAGGACTGACCGGTTTGATCACCTTGCAGTCCAAGGGACTCGCAGGAGTCTTCTCCAGCACCGTAGTTCAAAGGCCTCAATTCTTTGGCGCTCAGCCTTTTTTATGGTCCAACTTTCACTGCCATACATTGCAACTGGAAAGACCATAGCCTTGACTATACGCACTTTTGTTGACAGGGTGATGTCTCTGCTTTTTAGTGTGCTGTCTAGATTTGCCATGGCTTTCCTCCCGAGGAACAAGCGTCTTTTAATTTCTTGGCTACAGTCCCCATCTGCAGTGATCTTGGAGCTCAGGAAAATAAAATCTGTCACTACCTCCATTTCTTCCCCATCTATTTGCCAGGAATTGAGAGGGCTGGATGCCATGATCTTGGTTTTCTTAATGTTTAGTTTCAACCCAAGTTTTGCACTCTCCTTCTTCACCCACAACAAGAGGCTCTTTAGTTCTTCACTTTCTGCCATTAGAGTGGTATCATCTGCATATCTTAGGTTGTTGATATTTCTTCCGGCAATCTTAATTCCAACTTTTGATTCATCTAGCCCTGCCTTTCTCATGATGTGCTCTGCATATAAGTTAAATAGGCAAGGTGACAGTATACACCCTTGCCGGACTCCTTTCCCAATTTTGAACCAATCAGTGGTTCCGTGTCTAGTTCTCACTGTTGCTTCTTGGCCCGCATATAGGTTTCTCAAGAGACAAATAAGATGGTTTGGTACGCCCATCCTTTAAGAACTTGAAAGACCCATATACTATATGGTATATCTGTAGCATAACTTTCAAAAATTCTGGCGCACCAAGGAATTACCAGAGGATTGGAAAAGAGCTGATGTGGTTTCCATCTTCAAAAAAGGAAAGAAAACAGACCAAGGAAAGTACAGACCAATCAGCCTAACATAAACATCTGGGAAGATCCTGGAAAACATAATCAAAAAATAGATCTGCGAACATCTAGAAACAAAATTATAACTAGAAGCCAGCATGGGTTTGTTAAAAACAGATCACACCAAATCAATCTTGTTTCATTCTTTGATAAAGTGACTAAATTAGTAGACCAGAGAAATGCTGTGGACATAATATACTTGGACTTCAGCAAGGCATTCAACAAAGTAGACCACAGCCTACTTCTTGGAAAACTAAAAAAGTGGGATAGACAGCATCACCATCAGATGGATGTTTAATGGCTGACAAACCATATTCAAGGAGTAGTCCTTAATGGTGCTGTGTCTACATGGAGGGAAGTAAGCAGTGGGGTACCACAAGGCTCCGTCTTAGGCCCTGGACTCTTCAACATCTTCATAAGTGACTTAGATGAGGAAATTGAAGGGGATCTCATCAAATTTGCAGATGATACTAAGCTGGCAGGAATAACCAACAACCAAGATGATAGGCTCAGGATCCAGATGGATCTTGGCAGACTTGAACACTGGGCCCTATTTAACAAAATGAAATTCAGTGTAGAGAAAAGTAAAGTCTTACACTTGGGCGAGAAAAAACAAAAGAACTCATACAGATTGGGTGAAATCAGGCTTAATAGCAGCAACTATTAAGTTGCTTTATTTATGCAGGGACAAATATAATTTGTTTTTAACTTTTGTATCTTGGTTTTTTAATCACCCTGTAAACCGCCCTGAGTCCTTTGGGAAAGGGCGGTATATAAATGTAATAAAATTAAATAAATAAATAAAATAAACTGTGAGAGGGATTTGGAGTCTTTGTGGACAATCAATTAAATATGAGTTAATAGTGTGCTGCGGCAGCCAAAAAAGCCAATGCATTCCTAAGTTGCATTAACAGAGGGATTCAAAGGTACTAATACCACTCTATAAAGCCATAGTAAGACCACACCTTGAATGCTGCAACCAATTTTGGTCTCCACACTATAAAAAAAGAAGTTGAGACTCTAGAAAGAGTACAGAGAAGAGCAATAAAGATGATTAGGGGACTGGAGGCTAAAACATGAAGAATGGTTACAGGAACTGGGCATGGCTAGTCTAGTGAAGAGAAGGACCAGGGGAGACATGATAAAGTGTTCCAATGTTTGAGGGGCTGTCACAGAGAGGAGGGGGTCAACCTATTTTCCAAAGCATCTGAAGGCCAGAGAAGGAATAACGGATGGAAACTGATCAAGGAGAGATTCAAGGATAAATTTCCTGATGGCAAGAACGATCAAACAGTGGAGCGGTTTGCCTTCAGATGTTGTGGGAGCGTCATCACTGGAAGCCTTCAAGAAGAGACTGGACTGCCACCTGTCAGAAATGGTGTAGGGTCTCCTTCTTGGGAGGGTTGGACTAGATGACCTACAAGGTCCCTTGTTATTCTGATTTTTCTCATTTCTCTGGAGGTCTTTCCTCCTGGTGATGCAGGATCTGGGTGGTGCTGTAAGATGTTTCTGCAGAAAGAGCAGTTTGGTTTGTGAGTGGCACTTGAAGAGCTGACTCCCAAGCTGCTTGACCTGGGCCACCTGTAAGGACCCACCTCAGCTAACCACCCAAGAGAGCAGAACTCTTGAAACAGGCATTGCCTCAAAAGGGTATTTTTATTAGGTGCCAGTGACAGTAGGGAAATCAAGGTGAGATCTGGGGAAAAGCTCGCCAAAACAGTATAGTTAAGTAATATTCCTCCTCCCACCAAACTCGTAGCGTCCATTTGAAATCCAGCCAATCCACAGGTGGCACAATGTTTGGGTAATTGGCACAGCTGGCACGCATCTCAAGGTCTTCTCCAGTTTCATTTCTCCGCAACTGTCCCTGATGAGGGAGACACATTCCTCATCTCAGTGGACAGAGGCAGGAGAGGAAGAACAGAAAGCGAAAGTTATCCCAAGCGAAAGTAAATCCCCTCCCCCCAGCAGAATGGCAGGCCCCAAACAAGAGCACAAATGCAGGGAAAGCAATAAGGGTTTGGGGATCTGACAGCACCTGCTCATCCTTGCCCCCTTCCCAACCTGACCTCCAAGTGATTGGCAGCCCCGGTGTACATGGCTTAATGACCTGGCTTAGGTGATTTTGCAACTCCCTCTGGGTTGGTCAAAAAGCAGTTGGTTGTCCTGGGATGGGGATTAGGTGAATATGGTTGCCATGGAAACCAGAGAGTCCATTTGGGAGGAGGCTCCTGTTGCAGGGAGGGCGCCTGTTGGCACCCGAGTCTTCCTTCAGTCTGAAAGGAGGGGGGAGGCATCTCCCAAACTTCTGGAGAATCACCACCTTTTGGGAAGGAAGCTTTCATAACAGCCACATGAAAACAGATCTGAAAATGCAACTGAAGTCATTTAACGATTGCCTTGCTTAGCAACGGCAAAATTGGGCTCAGTTGTGGTCCTAAGTCAGGGACTACCTGTATCTACCTTAAGTGCATTTTCATTTTATTCATACTATTACATAGAATACAATAGAGCAGGAAGGGACCTTGGAGGCCTTCTAGTCCAGCCCCCTGTTCAAGCAGGAGAACCTAGACCATCTCAGACAAGTGACTGTCTAGTCTCTTCTTAAAAACCTCCAGCGATGGACTGCCCACGATCTCTGGAGGCAACTTCTGTTCCACTGGTTAATTGTCCTCACTGTTAGGAAGTTTCTCCTTAATTCCAGGTTGCTTCTCTGTCTGGTCAGTTTCCAACCATTCTCGTCCTACCCTCTGGTGCTTTGGAGAATAACTTGACCCCCTCCTCTTCTTGGTGGCAGCCCCTCAAATATTTAAACACTGCTATCACGTCGCCCCTATTTCTTCTTTTCTTTAGACTAGCCAAACCCAACTCCTGCAGCCGTTCTTTGTATGTTTTAGTCTCCAGGCCTTTGATCATTCAAGTTGCTCTTCTCTGAACTTTTTCCAAAATCTCAACATCTTTTTTGTAGTTTGGTGACCAAAATTGGCTGCAGTATTCCAGGTGTGGCCTCACTAGGGTTTTATTTACCTTACCTTTATGGTTATTCTAATTAGAGCAACTTTTACTAATAAAAATAGGGCCACCTTGATTTTTCAAAAATTGTATATTATGCTATTCTTATTTGTTGGCTGCTTTGAAGTGGAAAATCAAAGGCCCAGTGTGCAGTGGGAGATGGCTGTCTGATGCTGGGCCTTGTAAGAACTGGGCAATTTGAAACTTGGCAGGCAATCCTAGGACTCGTATGCAGCGTGATGTTTGTTCCAACGATGCTCTGCTTCTCCAAAACGGCTCTGAGGACAGTCCTTCGTCAGAGCTGTAGGCCTTCCACAAACAGATTTTTCAAGCTCAAGAGCTCCATTTTCTCCAGCTTATGTGGACCTCCTTGGATGAAGGCCTCTCCACTTTGTTCCTTTCAGAGGAGGGCTGGTGGAGTCTCACTATGCCCAGCTGTGGGCTGGTTGCGGTAGCCGAGGGCAGAGGCTGGCACATTTTTAGTTTCTGCAGCTGGACTTCAGCATAATGTCCTGTCCCAGGCTTGGCTCACTGTTCGACTCCATTGTGGTGATGAAAAAAGTTCTTGTTTTTCAAGTACTGGCAGAGTTTCTGTAAATGCTGATTCCGAAAGTTTTCTTCCTTCTGAAAAATACAGTCACCAATGACAGTCAAATCAATTCATTCTCTCTTTCCTCTCTCCTCACACTTTTAGACAGAGATTGCTAAGAGACTGAACACGATTCTCGCCCAGATCATGCCTTTTCTATCACAAGAGGTAAGACGCTGTTTGCAATGTGGGGAGACTTTGCAGGGCAGAAAGTCAAAGCCAGACTTGAGACGCCTCCCCGACAGCACCCACTGGAAAAGTCTGCCTCCTGCATCTCACTTGGGCACCCCCAAGGAACATGACAGGAGCAGGCCTATGGCAGGAATGCCAGGGGCACAGTTTTGTTGTCACCTGGAGACAAGCGTCTGTCCTCTCCCTTCCGTACCTGAGTACTTTGGAACAATTGCCCATCTTCCAAGGCCGGTTGCTTGCAAAACTGCCTGAGTCTGTCACAGTCCTCGTGGTTTATTTCCTGTGCCAGGCCAGATGGCAGCCTGGTTTCAATACGCCCCTTAATAGCCTGATTCTCCTGAATGAGGTGTGGGTGTGGCAAAGATCCAGAGAGCCCATCTGCCAGCTTCTTACCTGCTGGTAACCACTTCCTTTCGTGTGGCATTGGTTGCCTCCCTACTCCCTCCATCTCCTTTCTGTTTGGGGACACTTCTTTGCTGAGGCATGTTGGCTGGTGATATTTCCCAAAGTTGGCTCTTTTAAAGACTCGCCCACCAGATGTGATTGGCTTGAGCCAGTTGTGGGCCATAATGCACAAGTTACCTTTTCTCTTGCCAAGTCTAGCTCATTTTTTCCACTCTCTAAGCTAGTAGCTGAGTTGCAATATTAGGGAATCCGTGACTAGTTCCCCTCATCCCTCACCACCAGTCTGTCTGCTAGGGGTGCAGCACAGCTAGACAGCCACAGACCCTCCCTCCCTCTCTCCCTGACAATGCCATAATGACCAGGCAAGGAAAGCCAGGAAGTGTGGCTTGACAATCTGGGGAGCCTTCTCTTAGGCGTCCCCACCAAATTGCAAGAGCCCCGGGCTTCTCCTGGGGCCACTGAATTGGCCGACTTCTGGATCGCAGGTGTGCCCTCGGAGGGCTTCTGTCAGAATCCATTTATATCACATTCATAAATGTATGTTAAAAAAATTATTCCCCCCCATGGATTCTGCCATCTCCCGAGGAAGGAGGAGCATATATGGATTCAGCCTGCCTTAGGTTATTTCAAAGGCCAAGGAAACCTTTTGAACTGGGGGGATCAAAAGGGAGGGTTAGAGAAGAGGTATCTGGCTTGTGTCTTCTTTTAATTCTGGAGAGGAAGAAGGCAATAACCATAAAGATTCAAAGTTCCTTTTTTCCCCCCACGAAAGGGATGACATGAAGTAGAAGGATGGGGGCTGACCAAATGGGGTTGAGGGATTTATAAAATTTCAATTTGTAAAACAATACTAAGTCCTGTCTTGTATTCCCACAACCAAGCATGTCCTAGTAAAGATTCCTTTTGGACTAGAACTGACTCCAAGAGTTTTTGTCTTCCTAAGATGTGGATTGGGGTGGGTCCTGACAGCTTCCATCTTTCTGCCTGTCTCTCCACAGCACCAGCAGCAAGTGGCTCAGGCAGTTGAGCGGGCCAAGCAGGTGACCATGACGGAGCTGAATGCCATCATTGGGGTACGTGGTGATTGCTTCTCACTGAGGGCATTTGCTCTGCTTCTGTGGCATGCTATGGACCGAGGCAGGAGGGCAGCCTGCCAGAGAGAGGCTGGCAGCTTCTCTCCTCCCTCTGGGGCTAACATGGCTGGACTATGGGTTGCCTACCTTTAGAAAGGTTGCCTACCTCCTAGAAAGGGCACATGGGGGAAAGAAGGGGACAGAGGCTTCTTTGGACAGCAATGGTGATGTGCCAGTCAAAATGTGGGTATGGGGGATTGTGCCACAGCAGGAAGCACCAGCTTTGGGTTACCAGTTCTCCGCTGTTGCACAGGCAAGGGAGATGCTGTTTGTGGCCTTTGTTCCCTGACTGTCCAATAGAACATCCCGAAAATCTGTCCTTGTTCAGCAGTCATGGGGTTAATGGAAATTCCCCCAGAGCCATGTTCAAGCATCACATTCATATATGCATTCAACCTAACATTAAGTTCACAAGATTTGCTTGGAGGCCTCAGGTTCCTACGGTTTCCCATTCATCCCCCTGAGGTGATTGTTCTCTTTCTCTAATTAAAAATGGCCTTGAAACCGTCAGCCCTCCTGCTTTTATTGGGCTTGGCCTGTCTCTGTTTTCCTGCCCTAGCGAAGTGAGCTTCTCTCAGCTGACTCGGGTGGGTGAGTCAAAGCGAGGCCACTGCCTTTGTCGGGCCTGGCAAGCCAGTCCTGCTGGAGAAGGGCGAGCAGACCATCATTCTTAGTGCCACTTGTGTTAGCTTGAATCTTGGCCTCAGTGCTGGAAAGTTCTGCCTTGGGGTTCCTGTTTGAAGGTCCTGGGTGGGGGCTAGGAGTCAACAACGTCCCCACAGGACTGAAGCGATGTTCCTTCTTGTGGGCCTTACAAGGGGACCCCACCTTCTCCCAACAGAGGGCCCCACTTGCTTTGTGGAGTAGCCAGGAGCTCATAGAAAAGTTGGGGAAATCATAATAGTGCCTTTTTTCATATTTTGCTCCAGTCTGATTCATTGCACACACCCTGCACACTCATAGACTTACAGCCAGAAATTGGTCCTTACCACAGATAAGTTCTCTCTTTGAATAAATTCCTCCTCATAGACTTGGTTGCGCAGAAGGTTTGGATGCCCCATTGAAGAAGAGTTTGGAATTGCTGTGGGACATTCTGGTTTTCCAATGGCTTTGGGAGGTGGGACTTGGTGTCTGTTTAACACGTGGGTCAATGCTTTGCCATGTGTGCAAATGGAAGAGTCATCACAACCAGCTTTAGCCCTACCTGGCTCTGTTCTCTGGCTCTGTGCTTGGCTCACTGCATTGGACTCCAGCTAATTCGGGTTGATGGGAGAAGCTGTTTCAGAGGGCTATTTTGTGCACACGTGCATGTGTGAATGCTGCCCTTTTCCCCTCCCTCTTTCCCCCCCAAGCAAACTTGTTATTCTTCTGCCGTTGAGACTGTGCTGGGGCCAGCTTTTTCCGCCACAGGTGGTTGGGAGAAGCCGCTCGTGTTGGACAAAACCCGGAAAAGTGTGCGGTCTGCATAATACAGACTCAGGCTTTCGATTCAGTTCTGGGGAGGCAGAAAAAGAAAATGGGTCTTTTGCCCTCTGCCAGATGTGCTCCTAATATCTCAAGCAACTATTGGGGGGAACTACTTCCTGGAGGAGTCGTGCTGCCCTTCCTGCCATTTATTTATTTATTTGTTAAATCTTATCTCCTTGTGTGGTGATGCAGGCAGTCATCCAACAGGGGAGCTTTCCCAAAGCAGATTTAATGTGTCTGGTGACCTCGTTTTGTCCCACAGTGTTTGGGATTTTCCTCAGCTCGGATGGGAGGAAGCCAACTTGGCTGCTTTTGTTTTTGACTTATCCTGAGATATTAATTTAATGCTAGTTGAGTCACCACTTTGTCTTTAAGATGCCACGAGATTAGGAGCACATCCGGCAGAGGGCAAAAGACCCATTTTCTTTTTCTGCCTCCCCAGGACTGAATCCAAAGCCTGAGTCTGTATTATGCAGACCACACACTTCTGGTTTTTATCCAACACGAGCGGCTTCCCCGTAGATGTTTTCTGGGCTTATTATGTGTTCTTTCTAATCGTTTCCAAGCCCATTTTTACAACCCTGAAAACAGCAGCCTGGTGGGATGGGGTGGGGCGATTGATCTCAAGCAGAAATTCTCAGGATAGCATTTCTCCCCTTGCTCTGAGAGGAGGGCCGCCATTTGGGGTTCCTGAGGATCTGAACTAGAACGAGAGCCCCCCCTTTGCCTGCACGTCTTTGCTCTCATGCAGAAATATCTCGGGGACCCTCCGGTGGGCTCCCCTCTCCAGGAGCTTCAGTCAGAGGTTCACCTGGACCGTCTTCAGGTCAGGGGCTGACTTGGCCTCGGGCGCTCTGCTTTGGAAGCCTCTGCAGGGGCTCCCTGAATGCTGCCTGTGTGGAAGGACAACCTGGGGGAGGCATCCCCTCCCATCTGGTCTTGCAGGGAGAAGAAACCCCACAACTCTGGTCTCCAGGACAAAACCAAAAAGGCTTCTGGCACATCAGATGCTAGTTGAGTCACCACTTTGTCTTTAAGATGCCACGAGATGTTGACATTTTCCCTTGCTTTGAAAACTTTCCCAATACAAATAAGCTAGAAAGCTTGACATGCAGATGGAGATACAGCCCCTCCCAGAACGTTTCCTTCCCAGTTAGTGGGGGGGTGTCTCTTGGCCCAGGCATCCTGTTGAACCTGCCTCCCCTAGTTAGCGCTAACCTCCTGGCACGCAAGGGGCCCAAAGCCGGAAGGAAGCAGCACAAAATGGGGGGGAGGGGCCGCCTCAGCCCAGCTTCTATCCGTGACCTGTGACAGGACTTCCCCCTCCCTCCCCTGCCCACTTTGCTTCGAGCCTTTGAAAGTGAGCCCTGGTTCACTTGGTAGCTCTGGAAATGATTAGAAGGCTTGAGTAAATGTAATGCAAGTGATGAACCATTAAATCAGCCAACAAAGCCATGAAGCAGGATGTGCATAATCCAATTAAAACTGCCCAACATCCCAAGATACGTTATTTTGCTAGGCTTCCTTGCACATTCCTGCCGCCTCTTTGCTGCATGCAGTGTGTCTTTGGAGCGAACAATAGGTGTGTGCGATTGCGAGTTTTCCCTCCAGTGGGAACTGGCTCCTAGACCAAAGTAGATATAGAGATTTTTTTGGGGGGGGTTGGCACTAATAGGGACGCGGTGGCTCATTGGGTTAGGACGCTGAGCTTGTCGATCAGAAGGTTGGCAGTTTGGCAGGTCGAATCCTGAGTGCCACGTAACAGAGTGAGCACCTGTTACTCGTCCCAGCTTCTGCCAACCTAGCAGTTCGAAAGCACGTAAAAATGCAAGTAGAAAAATAGGGACCACTACGGTGGGAAGGTAACAGCGTTCCGTGCGCCTTTGGCATCTAGTCATGCCGGCCACATGACCACGGAGACGTCCTCTGACAAGCGCTGGTTCTTCGGCTTTGAAACAGAGATGAGCACCGGCCCCTAGAGTCGGAAACAACTAGCACGCATGTGCGGGGGAACCTTTACCTTTACCTTTTTTGGCACTAATATAACAAGGAATGCAACATGGTGGCAGCTGGCCAGGGCTGGGCATGGTGTTTGATGAACGAGAGTGGTGCAGAGTCCTGCCAGGGGGAACTGGAGGAGCTGGAGGGCTTTTAGTTGGATGCCAGAGCAGACCTGTCCTCCATTCCTTCAGAGGACTAGAACACTTGAATGTCCTGCAAGGAGGAGGGAAGCTTTGGTAGCGGTTGGGGAAAGGGGCCTCCGTGGGTCATGGAACCAGCTGCTTCAAGAGACGCAGCCCTCCTCGCTTTGCAGAACAAGCCTGGACTGACAGGTTAACTTGGTCTGGAGCCAGGAGCCTCTATATCCTATCCTGCAAATCCTCCTGCTTTGCTTTTGGGAGCAACCTTACCTGGGTAGGTTTTGGAGGTGGGAATGGACACCTTTGTCCGTGTGGTTTTGTGTTGCTACTGGTAAGTGAACAAACAAGAATAGTGAGAAATAAGTTCTGATGTCCCCACTCCCGGTTCTTTTGTCAGCAGGAGGCTACTGCGAAAAGAGATTATGTTAACCCTAATGCCACCACAGGGAACTGAAGCAAGTCAGACTAGTGTTTTAGGCTTTAAGAGAGGTGCCTTCAACAAGCTAAAAGAGAAAGAGAGACTAGGAAGGATTCCATGAATAGTAATCCTAAAAGGAAAAAACAATTCAAGATGTTTGGAAAACCCTGAAAAATGAGATAATGAAGGTCCAAACAAAAAACAATACCTCAGAATTTTTTTAAAAAAAAGACAAGACCAGCATGGTTGCACAAAGAGCTTTCTGACAAGTTGAGGGACAAAAAAAAAATAAAAAATAAATGGAAAGAGGCACACCTAACTAAAGCAGAATACCAACAAACATCCTGATCCTGCAAGGAGGGAATCAGGAAAGCTAAGGCCTAGGATGATTTAAGACTAACAACTAATGCTAAAAATAATAATAAAAAGGTTTCTTTCTTGACAAGAAAGTCAAGGAAATGATAGGTCCGCTAATGGGAACAGATGGCAAGAAGGTGAGAGACAGCAAGACTGCTTAATTCCTTCTGTGCATATGTTTTTATGCAAAAGAAAGAAAAGGCCCAATCTATCCAAACCAGCACTGGAGGAGACAGAACCCACATCAAGATAAGTGAGGGATTAGCAGCAGAAGACCTAAAGTAACCACCCTAAATGAGTACAAGTCACCTGGGCCAGATGGGTTTTCGTTCCAGGGTTTTGGCAGTTCGAGAGGCACTGAGTGTAATCTTTCAAAACTCTTGTAGCACAGGGGAACTGCCAGAGGACTAGAAAAGAGGTGATGTGGTTCCAGTCTATAAAAAGAGGGGAAAATGGATCCAGGAGCTTAGAAGCCAATCGTCTTGACGTCAATAGCTGGGAAAGATAATTCCAATTGTGGTTGTAAATCGAGGACTGCCTGTATTATGCTATAGGACAGGGGTAGGCAACCTTGGCTCTTTTATGGCTCATGGACTTCAACTCCCAGAATTCCTGACTCAGCTGACTCAGGAATTCTGGAAGTTGAAGTCCATGAGCCATAAAAGAGCCGAGGTTGCCTACCCCTGATATAGGATGACATTTGGCCTTCAGGTGCTTGGCAAACAGACATACCTGGCTGAAGATTTCTCTCCAGCCTTTTACTCAGGCTGTAATCTCTGGCTCTTCTCAACGGTCTGTCTTTTTCCCAAACCCTCTTCAATGCTGTCTTAGGTAGAAATCTATATTTTCTGTTGAAGTAAGGAATATTTTACTAATGCTGAAACAAACTCCTACACTGAAATTGAATGAACACCCCGAAAATTCAAAGCTGATGGTTTGCATGTTTTCTAAGACCTTTTCCTGAAGCTTCAGGAAGTGGTTTAATCCTGAACTTAGTGGTCGCTCTCCTAAAGCGCTCTTGATTCATTTGAACTCTGCTGTAGCTCTTCAGTGGTTTTACAGAAGGGTGTTCTGGAAGGGTGTGTGTGAACCTTTTCTCTCCCCCCCCCTCCTTCCCTCTGGGCAAGTGGAGGGGGGGTCTGTGCAGTGTTTGGACTTCTCACTGTTGGCTTTTTCACAGCAGCAACAGCTTCAGGCTCAGCACCTCTCCCATGCCACTCACGGGTCTCAGGTACAGCTGCCGCCTCACCCATCAGGCCTGCCGCCCCCAGGAATCCCCCCTGTCACAGGGAGCAGTTCGGGGCTCTTGGCCCTTGGGACCCTTGGCAGCCAAGCACACTTGGCTGTGAAAGACGAGAAGCATCAGCACGATCTGGACCATCGAGGTGAGGACATGCAGGCTGGCTTCTTCCTTGACCCTTCAGCCTACCGGCCTCTCGCCTTTGTGTCTCTGGAAGCTCTTGAGCACTTGGGGAGGGGGGGCTAAGTATCAGCCAGTTCCCCCCTCCCCAGAGTACTTCCCAGACTCGTGGAATTCTAGCCACCAGTAGCGTGAATGTTGCACTGGCTTCTCCTACGTCTCCCAGGTGTGTGCAAAGCTGTTGTGTTGCTGCCTGCTTTCCTCTTGGTGTTCCTCTCCATTATTTTATCTGGGCCCTGGTTGCTTCTTCAGAACAAAAGCCAAACCAGAGAAGTCCACTTTGGAAGACTGATGTTCTCTTTTATCCTTCTTTCTCTCCTGCCCCCTTTTTTGTTTTCCCCTCTCCATTGCTGTGACTTGGGCTGCATTCTGGAAAGACCGGGACTCCAGTGCGGTAAGTCTCCCTTTTGTTTTGCCACCTCCATTTTGTGACCTTATTGGTTGTCTTGTCTTCTGAAACTGGCTGCCTGCCACCACCACCACCCCCATCTAGCTAAAATCCAAATTTCTGGCTATTGAAATGGTGTTGATTCCTGGGGAGAGCGTGCCGTTCTCTCCTCCCTGTTCATTCGATTGATTAGGACAGGGGTAGGCAACCGTGGCTCTTTTATGACTCATGGACTTCAACTCCCAGAATTCCTGAGCCAGCCACGCTGAGGGGAAAGGGAGAGGTTTCCAAGCTGAGCCATGGCTGGTTCAGGAATTCTGGGAGTTGAAGTCCATGAGTCATAAAAGAGCCACGGTTGCCTACCCCTGGATTAGGAGATTCTTCCTGGGTGCTGAAATTTTGGGCACAAGCAGCAGCAGGATCCTTAATTAAGAATGTTCCCCATTGTCTCCTCTTTTTCCTTGGACCCTGTTTTCTCCGATTTCCCACCATTTTGGCTGGATCAAGGGAAAGCACATTGGGGCTGTTGCGTGGTTTCTGTGTGAAATTGATTGGCTGTCTTTTGTTCAAGTGCTCGCGGTGGTGCGCAGAGCATTATATCTTGTGAAGTGGCTCAGTCTGAAACCGAATGGCTGGCCTGACCACAATCCCCTAGCAAGTTTCTGGGGCTGAGCGGGTAGAGTGGAACCCACTGTGCCAGTCTCCCCTGTGCCAGTCCTCTGTTCTTTCATAGAATGGAAGGTGAAGCCACCCGGAGTCTCTTCTGCCTGGATTGAGAAAGGACGCTTCTTTTTTTAAAAAAAGCTTAATTGTTCTTCGTGTTGAAGATTAGTGTCCATGAGGCCTCTCCCCAAGCAAAGCACCCCTGAGGCAGAAAAGGGACATCTTCCTCAGCAAGGAAAAGGCTTGGCGGTTCCAAGCACTGCATAAAATTCAAAGACCCCTTTCTTGGGGGCTGGGAAGCCCCCTACTTTGCCTCGTTCCCTGTGTTTGGTCAGCAGAATCTCTTGAAGGATCCATTCTCAGGCTTTGTGCTGGTTCCTACCTCAGAATTTAAATCCTGGCAATCACCCCATTCTTGCCATGGCCAAGAGACTCTGCCCAGAAATGGTTTTGACTTGGCCCAACGCTTAGTAGGAGACCCGCTGGCCTGTGCAGAACCGGACATTTCTCCCAATTCTACCCTTGCGGTGTCAGCTCAGCGCTCTTTCCACCAGGCTATAGGTAAAAACATGAGAGCCACAGCGATATTTTCAAAACGTAGTGAACTATTTCTAGTTCTACTTAGAAAGTTTGATTTCTGTATATATGTGTGTTGATGTGTGCGTGCGTGCATACGTACATTTTAGTCCCATTATTTGGCTCTGAAAGTTTGCTCACAAAAGCACCACCGGTAAGATCTGTGGTGACCCAAGCATTTCACAGGACGGAGATCCTTTTGCAATTTTCTAAAAGACTTTCAGGAGAGACTGTCACCGGGTGGGGGAGGCAACACCCTGTTGCTCTCCCTCTCTCTCTCCTGGCACTGATTTCAGTATTCCTGATAGGAAAACATTTTTGGATCTGGGATCCGCTTAATCACTGGCATTTGCATGCATACCCTTCTCTCCTGCTTGCTCAGAACACCTCCATCTCCCCATCGGAGAGCCTGCGAGCCAGCGAGAAGCACAGGAGCTCCTCAGACTACGCTGGCATCGAGCCCAAGAAGCGGAAGGCGGAGGAGAAAGACAGCTTGAGCCGCTACGTGAGTCTTCGGCTCCGGTTGCTTTTTTGAGTCACTGTCAGCCAGTTGGCGGCAGCCACCAGTCCCTCTTGCCAAGGAAGGCTCAGAATTTAGTCGAGGCCCCAGCAGGAAGGAAACTTACCCAGTTTCCTGTTTGGAAGTGGTGGTGCTAAAGAGGAATGGCCACAGCGGGGGGTGGGGTGGAGGGGCGCGTGGAAGGTGCAGCCAGAGGAGCTGCCCGTGGGCTGGTCTGGAGTTTCGCTTCCTTTTACAGCCCCCAATGCTTTCCTGTTTCAGGATAGCGATGGTGACAAGAGCGATGACCTGGTGGTTGATGTCTCCAATGAGGTAGGCCTGGCTGTGGCCCTCTCTTCCCCTGGCACTGCATCCCATTCCCCAGAAGAGCAGAGGGTGGGCATTGCTAGGGAACCAGGGCAGGGCATCCACCATATGGATACTGGCTATCTAGTTTCTTCCCTTGCGATTTCTTTTGCACTGTCGCTGCAGAACTAGGCAGCTTAGCTGGCTCTGGATCTGTACTTGAAACCTCTCCGGTTACGGGAAGGGGCCCTGGAGTGCTGCTTGTGGTGAGCGCTTTGTTTTTGTTGCCAGGATCTGGCAACGCCCCGGGCGAGCCCTGCCCACTCGTCTCCGGAGAATGGGCTGGATAAAGCCCGTGGACTGAAGAAGGATGCCCCAAACAGCCCTGCTGCCTCCATCGCCTCCTCCAGCAGCACCCCTCCTTCTTCCAAGATTAAAGACTATGTAAGTGACGGTATAAGCAGCCAAGTCCTTTGCAGGGGAGTCCATCTTCCAAGTGTGGTGGTGGTCTCCGTCTCCTGGAACACTGGCCAGCTCCTCTGCACGGGAGGTGGTCCCTGAGGCTTGACCTCCAAGGGTCGGGGGGGGCTGCTCTTTCCCAACAAACCTTGGGCCCCTGAAGCTTACCTGATGCCAAGCCAGTCGCATCCTGCTACTCCAGGTTTTCCCCCCAGAGATTGGAGAAGGAAGGTCAGACAAAGGGGCAGCCCCAGAAATTCCAAGGGGAAAGGTTAACTCTGCTTGGGGCTAACTCTGATCTGCTCAGTTTGGTGATTATTTATTAATTTATTAAAATTTTATGCTGCCCATCTCCCCTCCAAGGTGATCAGGTGACCTAGGCAGGTGAAAGAGCCGCAATGAACCAACTCAAAACGAAGATCATCTCCTCTATACCTACTGCCTAATGATCATACTATAAAGTTACGTTCATTAGACACTAGAATGAGAAGCTCCCAACTCCTTTGAAGTAATTTTGGGGAAATTAACCCCATATCCAATCTTCATTCATAGTTGAATGCAGAGAAATTTCTCACTGGTGAATCTCTTTACCATTTTTGCATCCTGTTTAAAGAAACTGAATTTTAGAATTGATTCTGAGATTGAAAGGCAACCCTTTATCCTGTATCTAGTTAAAAACAAAACAAAAAATGTTTGAATGCAACAGGAATAGTCAGACCTTCCCCCAAATCTTGTTTTGGATCAGAATGATAAATCCTCTACCCCTGGTTTAAAGTCCAGCACTCCCACGCCAAGGAGCGACCTACCAACGCCTGGGACAAGCAGCGCTCCGGGCCTCCGACCAGTGCCGGGCAAGCTCCCTGGTGGAATGGACCCCCTGGGTAGGTTGTGGTTTGCCTTAATCCACTTGGGGTCTGCTTGCCCCAAAAGGCTGAGGGGGAGGTTTGGATTTTGAGGGCGGTTCATGGCATCACGGAATGGCAGACGAGAAGGGAACTTGGGCTCAGCTAGTAGGTCCAGTAAGAGAACCGGCTACCGCAGCCCCTCCCAGTCTCTCTTTAAAAGCCCCCAGTACTCCCATCAGCTCCTGTCGCACCTGGTCTGCAGCTGAACAGCTCTTGCTGCTCGGAATTTTTTCTTCCACCCCAGCCAGAACTGGCTTCCCTGCAATTTAGACCCGCAGTTCCTTGTTCTCTCTTCAGGCACTTTCGGACAAATCATAGTAGCAGTCTTGTTTAGTTTTGGTCAGTTTGATTGCAGAATCTTGCATTTTGTGTGTTTGATTGTTCGCTTATTCTTTGACTTCTTCTAGCATCTGCCTTAAGGACTCCCATCTCCCTCACCGGCTCTTACGCTGCCCCCTTCGCTATGATGGGGCATCACGAGATGAATGGCTCCCTTGCCAGCCCTGGGGCCTATGCAGGGTTGCACAACATCCCCCCTCAAATGACAGCTGCTGCCGCCGCCGCCGTTGCCTATGGCCGGTCACCAATGGTGAGCTTTGGAGCTGTACGTAGACCTTTGAGCTCCTTTCTGTATGGTGCGGGGGGGGGCAGGGGGGCAGAGATGGGGAACCTTGCGGTCATCCTTTCAGGAAAAGGGCACACTCATTTCTTTTCAATATTTTTTTTAATTTATTAAAATACATATTTCAAAAAAGGGAAAAAACAAAAACAAAGCAAAACTCAACAGGACAAAAAAAATAAATGTACATAAAAAACACAGTTTATCAACTTCTGCAGCCCCATTTACACAACCCATTTGACCTGACCTCTATCTACTATCTATATTTCTTTCTATCTATACGTGTGGGGGGGGGCAGTATCTCTAGAGGCAAGGAAGGAAACTCACTTTGAGCGGTGTGGAAAACTGTCCACATGAAGGAGCTGGTTTTGCCTCCCCAGGTCCTTTATAGGCTGCTTTGCAGATTCCTTTTAGTCACTTGGCAGGAGTCTCCAGAGCTTCCAGACATCTCACCCAGCTTTGCAAGTCCTAAAGGAGGGCCAGCCTGGGACTTCTCCATCTCCTGGGAAGTGGGCTGAGGGCTCCAGGCCAGAGCCAGAGCAGTTCAAGGAGGGGGTCTCTCTCGCCAGGCCCCAATCAGGGTATCTTGGGTCTGAGCTTCTGCCTCACCTTGAGGGGAAACCTAATTTTAGGACCAAGGTTCTGGCTGAAGGCTTTCTTTGTGGATGTCCAGATGTTCTGCAATTACAACAACATCATGCATAAAACAACCTAACGGGAATTGGCATCTGCAATGCATTTTCTTAGGAGCCTTTGAGTTGGAGGACCTGCATTCCCAATCTCTTCGTTGGGATAGTTCCATGTCCTCCTGCCTCTCTGGCCTCTGATCGCTTGTGGCCAAGAGTTGAGGAGAAGACCTTTGTCTCCCTAGGACAGGGGTAGGCAACCTCGGCTCTTTTATGACTCATGGACTTCAATTCCCAGAATTCCTGAGTCAGTTGAAGTCCATGAGTCATAAAAGAGCCGACGTTGCCTACCCCTGCCCTAGGATCAGAAATTGGGGCTGACTCTTAAATCCTTTCTTGGAGGTGAGATTAGGACTTCTATCCTTTTATTGCAGAGCTCCCCAATCATCTTTCCGGGATGATTTTGTGGCAGGGTGAGGCACATGCGCCACATGAGCACCCATGAGACTTGCACAAGTGGGACTGCGAGTACTCGCAACAAGGCTCGTGCGAGTGGGGCCACAAGCACCTGCAATAGCACGAGTGGGACCACAAGCGCCTGCAACAATGCTCATGCGAGTGGGGCTGCAACTGCTTGCAATGCTCACAGTGTCCCTTGTGCAAATGGGGCAGTGTGCATGCAGATGTGCGCACACTGACCAGCCAGTCACACGGCCTGGTGGCAATTAGGTTATGGTCTGGTAGCGGGCTGTGGCCCACAGGTTGGGGGCTCCTGTTTTATTAAATGCCTGTTAAAAATCTCATCTCTAGGTTGGATTTGACCCCCATCCACCAATGAGGACTCCTGTCCTGCCCTCCATTCCTGGCGGCAAACCGTAAGTTGCTTTAAGCCTTTGTCCCCAAGTTCAAACTTGTTTAGTCTTGAATCCTGTTCTGTAGAAAGACAGCTACTTAATAAGGATGGGGGTGGGGTGTTATTTGGCTTCCAAAATGTGCCAGGCGCCACAAAGATAGCTTGCAGGTGAGAACGATCTGTAGGCCTTTCCCAACAAGAGCCAGCGGAGTCTGAGGATGGAGCATGAGGCAGCCCTCGGTGTGTAGGGAGATTGTAGGATTGAGGTTAATCCAGTCGCTGAAAAGTCTTCGCCTGAGCAGGGCTTAGCTCTGGGTAACAAGAGCTGCCTTGGCCCTTGTCTCCTCTTCCCCCCCCTTCTCTCCCCAGAGCTTACTCGTTCCACGTGAGCACAGATGGGCAAATGCAGCCAGTTCCATTTCCTCACGATGCCCTTGCTGGCCCTGGCATCCCCCGCCACGCCCGTCAGATCAATACCCTGAGCCATGGCGAAGTGGTGTGTGCCGTGACTATCAGCAACCCAACCAGGCACGTGTACACAGGGGGAAAGGGCTGTGTGAAGATCTGGGATATCAGCCAGCCGGGCACCAAGAGCCCCATCTCCCAGCTAGATTGCTTGGTAAGTGGCGGGGCTGGCAGTTGTCTGAACCTTGGTTAGAACTTGCACCAAGGTCTGTGGGGTGAGGTCAGGGTGCAAATAATCACCTACTGAGCTGTCCACCAGGCTGTTTGTGGGGCTGCCCACCTCCAATTACTTCTGCTTGTCCTGTGAGATCCAGCAGAGGAGTCACGCTTGGCTCCCTTCTTTTAACTGTGACATCTTACAGGACAGGAAGGATGGCACGTACCCCCCTCACTTTGCTGGCCTTCCTGAAGGTAAACACACAGCGATTCCTTTGAGCCCTGGGCCAGGCTGGGGTGAGCCCACCTTGCTGTGACGATTCCAAGCTTTGGGGACAACTCCATACACAGTGTTGATTGGTTTCTTATTATTTTTATTGTAGTGGTTGTTGGCTGCCCAGGGATGAGTGTGGCTGAGCGGTCATAAGGAAAAAGGCTCTTCACTAACTGTGCCTATAGCAGCAGGATGGGCAAGCTGGCCTTTTGGGGTGTGGGGGGGAACATCAGATTCTGAAGGCCAGAAAAGATGCAACTGGAGAGGAGATCACTACTTAGGGCAAGCCAATGTCATTGCTTTTTTAGGGAAAAGAGATGGCTGTGGCGTTTTGTTTTGTTTTTTAAATCAAGCTAAATTTGGCACCGTAAGCCTTGCAGGTGTTTAATACTTACTTTCCTTTTCCCACGAAGAGTTATCCCAATATAATTGAAACAGGTGGATCTTCAGGCCTTTCTGAACGGCTGACGCCATAACTTTTATTGCTGTACGGTTCACTGCAGATGTTTCCCTCTCCAGAACAGGGATAACTACATCCGCTCCTGCAAACTCCTTCCAGATGGGCGCACACTTATTGTAGGGGGAGAGGCCAGCACCCTCACCATTTGGGACCTGGCTTCCCCCACCCCCAGAATCAAGGCAGAACTGACCTCCTCTGCCCCTGCCTGCTATGCCTTGGCCATCAGCCCAGATGCCAAAGTGTGCTTCTCGTGCTGCAGTGATGGAAACATTGCCGTCTGGGATCTCCACAACCAGACATTGGTTAGGTGAGCTTCCCCAGATCTGAGCGATTGTTGGTATGAGGGGCTTGCAGGTTGCTCCCGTGTTCTTTTGTTTAGAAGAAGGCTTCCCCCTGTCTGGCAAAACAAAAGTATGTCCATTCGGAAATAAAGTTGTTATTGTTGTTGTTAGTTGCGAAGTCACGTCCGACCCATCACAACCCTATGGACAACGTTCCTCCAGGCCTTCCTGTCCTCCACCATCTTCTGGAGTCCCTTTAAGCTCACGCCTGCTGCTTCAGTGACTCCATCCAGCCACCTCATTCTCTGTCGTCCCCTTCTTCTCTTGCCCTCCACCTTTCCCAGCATGAGGCTCTTCTCCAGTGAGTCCTTCCTTCTCATTAGGTGGCCAAAGTCTTTGAGTTTCAACTTCAGGATCTGGCCTTCTAAAGAGCAGTCAGGGTTGGAAATAAAGTAGGAGAAGCCAAATGGGGTGGAGCAAGAAGAGCTGCTTATTCAAGCCCTTCCTTGCTTGATAGCATTCATCCTGACCAAGAGCACCAAGCCCTCATCCCCAGGACTCGTTAGCTACGTCACTGGGCTCTCCAGTCTTCCAGCCAGATACCTGAGAATTCCTTCAGGATGTCAGCCAAGTGTTTCTCATCCTCGCAAGGGAAGCAGTTTGGGTTCATGAACCCCCAGTTTCTGCTTGAGGAGAAAGTGGTCAAGAAAACCTTTGCCCAGGTCCATGTGATGTGCCAGGGGTGTCCTCATCTGGGCCAGGGTTCCTTTCTCATAGCCACCCATGTAGGGAGGCTTGCCCTGTGCCCTCCTTGGGCTGCAGCTGGCCCAGAAGGCAGCCTTAGGGATGGCTACCAGCAGTCAAGGTTTCAGAGTTGTGCTAGTTACCAGTGAGCATCCGAGTACGGTTGAAGCATATGTTCAGCCGTGGGGCGGTCTGCTTCTCCGAGGACTGCCTTTCCCCCCTTGTGTCCACCCAGGGTCCCATCCTTAAAACAGGGTCCGCTAAGGAGCCCCAGGAGCGCACCGTCACAGGGGTGTCACTTCCCATCTGGAACAATATCCCTGCGGGAGTTTGTGTTGCCCGACTTTCTTGGAGTGAAAGTCTCTCCCCAGGCCATGGACACCCTTTCAGCAGGAACTTTGTATGATCGGGCTTCGTTACTTCTTTTATTAGTTTTAGCGCCCACCATCTTACGTGTGGGTAAGTTATTGGGGGTTTTATTGTAAACTGGTCAGACTGAATTGAGTCGAGTGGCTCTGTAAATTTCACAAGTAACAGTAAATAAGAGAAGCTTCAGACGGGGCCGTGAAACTCTCTTTCCTCGTCTTGGTTCCCTTTGCAGGCAGTTCCAGGGTCACACGGACGGCGCCAGCTGCATCGACATCTCCCATGATGGCACCAAACTCTGGACGGGGGGCTTGGACAACACTGTGCGCTCCTGGGACCTTCGGGAAGGCAGGCAGCTACAGCAACATGACTTCACCTCCCAGGTGAGTTTTGGGCCTGATTCCTTGCAGGGAGGAAGAACTAATAATAATAAACCTTTATTGTCAAAGTACAACATGTACTAACAGGACCAACCAAGAACTGAAGATTACGAACAACTGGTGCCCTCCCTCTTCCCAGTTCTCTGGGTCCACGTGGCTTCTGAAGTGTCAGTGCATGAGTCCCGCAGGGGCACCATGTTGGTGGAGGTGGATCCTAGGACCAAAAGGAGCCCGGGGGAGGCAGGGGGTTTTTTGTGGCCCATTGCAGCTCCCAAAGTCCCTCCTGGAATCCCAGCCTTAACGGGATTTGAAATTCATGAAACCCAACAAGGGGCTTTTGCTTTCATGGCAAAGCCAATCTGAAAGAAGAAATTACCTGATGCTGAAAAAGAGGGAGGGGTGTCCTGGGGACATTTTCTTCTGCAGGACAGGCGGTGGGGCCTTTCTCCTCCTTGCTTTGGGAGCAGTTGAGTCCAGCCTCAGGCCCTGTGGGAGTTGGACCGAGCCGAGAGGCACCTCCGAGCAGCTGCTCCTTGTCTTCTTTCTAGATCTTCTCGCTTGGCTATTGCCCAACAGGCGAGTGGCTTGCGGTGGGGCTGGAGAGCAGCAATGTGGAAGTGCTGCATCACACCAAACCTGACAAATACCAGCTCCACCTCCACGAAAGCTGTGTCCTATCCCTCAAGTTTGCCTATTGCGGTGAGTGCCTCTTGGGGCGAGGGTGCAATTCAACAGCAGGGACTGAATCTGGCAGGTTGGTGGTTCCCAGTGGGTAGGAAAAGGCTGCTGTAGGCCTGGGAAGTCTCCTCCCACAGGCTGGAGGAACCAGACATTTCCTGAAGCTGCAACTAAGCGTCTGCAGCCGGCTTTCTACTCCTGCAGCATTCAGGGGAGGCAGGTGGCCATTTTGAGAAAAGGTGAGAACAGGAGTAGGAAGGTCCCTATCCAGTGCAGGGAAGAGGCTGGGTCACCTGTAGCACCAGCTTCCTAGAAGGGAATTAAGAAAGTCCTTTGGATTAATGGTGCTATCCTCATTCCAGCCTTGTTTTTCTTGTTGGGAAAGCTAATGCCCGGTTTGTGTCTGTAGGAAAGTGGTTTGTGAGCACCGGTAAGGACAACCTCCTCAATGCCTGGAGGACTCCGTATGGAGCCAGCATCTTCCAGGTGAGAACCTTCCCTGCATTGGGGAAAGGGGGAGGGTGGATGTGGGGAGCAGGCAT
The DNA here is from genome assembly GCF_947247035.1 of Vipera ursinii. Lineage (NCBI taxonomy): Eukaryota > Metazoa > Chordata > Lepidosauria > Squamata > Viperidae > Vipera > Vipera ursinii. Next base: position 3,287,602 of record NC_139524.1, on the reverse strand, counting down.
GGCTCCTCTGAGTCTTGAGCAGCCTGCAGCTTGCACCGTGTTCCGTCAAAGAGAGCCCACCTGCAGGTTTGTTCTCCATTTCCTTGCTGCCTGCACGTCGTTGCAGAGGGATGTGCACGCAAGCACAAGGAAGACACTTGCTGTTATTGCTATGTGATCCTGTGAAAACTAAAAGGCATTGTTTCTTCTTTTTATCCTCTCCATCAAGTCAAAAGAATCTTCTTCCGTTTTAAGCTGTGATATTTCAGCAGACGACAAATACATTGTCACAGGTTCAGGTGACAAGAAGGCCACGGTTTACGAAGTAATCTACTGAGTAGCTGTGACTTGACTAATGACTCTGGGAGAAGAACACAAAAGGAGAGCAGCTGAAGGTTCCTCTGATGCCCTCTGGAGGGTTTTATGACCGGGGTGGATCTTCTGTGACGACCTTGGAATAACTCTGGAAGGAACTTTGAAGCTCAGTCCAGCTGGTCAGTGGCAATGCATTGTCCGTGCTGGTTTGTGTTTTTCTCTTGGTTCTCTGATCAGAAGGCAGCTAACATCCTGGATTTGCATTCAGGAGGAGCCCGCAGGTCTTAGTTCCCCATCAGACTTTCAGGAACTGTAGATAACAGAGGAGTTTCGTGCTGAGGCTTCCTTGGTCTGCTAATCAGTCGTCCTCTGTTTTCTGCTGCTGCTGCTGCTGCTTCCTTGGTCTGCTGTCACTCTGTACTGCTTCAGTTTGGCTTCCATTCTGGCGGTAGCCACCACCATTTTCCTCCCAACCCTGCCCTTCCCTTGAAAATACGCTTGGAGATACTCTTACCAGCCTTGTCAGCAGCCTGAGCAAAGGTGTCCTCCGTGAGATGGTTTTCTCTGTTGGATGTGTGAACCCGTTCTTCTGGCCTTAAGTCTTCTCTGGGCCTGGTTTGAGCCTCCAGTTGGATTCGTCTCTCCTGATTCTGATGCAGTGGAGAAGTCGCTGTTTTCGAAGCACTTATCAATTGGGGCAACAGGATGCCTTGCCCCCCAAGTGGGCTCTTGCCCACCACAGCCTTCAGACCCAAACGCTGAGAGGATGGGTGTTCAAGAACGCCACAGTTAACTAATACGCTCAGGGAGCCCAAGAAAAAGATAATAGCAACTTGTGGTGGGTGTTTCTTTTTTTTACTCCAATTAAATTAAAGTAATAGATAATGCAGGTTGTTTTTTTTTTAAGTTTACTAACGAACATGGTTTCTGTATGGGACGGTGGACAACGGGATTTCTGTGGCTTTTGGCAATTAGTGTTTCAGCCTGTCGGCTTGAGCAAAAGTTGTATGTGGGGAAGGGAGCAGGGAGGGAGACCCACTTCTGGCATTTTTGTACTAAAGGAGTAAATAAAATTAAACATGGGAAATGACATGTTTGTGTAGCAGAAGATCTTGCCTTGTAATGTAGCATACGAAAAAGAATTTTTATACCACATTTTATGGATTGTTTTTTAACTGTTGATTTTGATCTGGTTTTTAAAAAGGTAACTACAGCTTAATGGTGAAAAAAACTACCTGTTTCTATTAAAGGCCATGTTGGTACACAAAGGAAGATGGACTGGACGGTTCTTTGTCTGCCCAATCGGGTTGAGTGTGTTTTTCCTTCCACTGAACAGAACCGGCAGGCTGTTTATTTTATTTATTTTATTTATTTTAATCCCATTTATATCCCGCCCTTCTCCGAAGACTCAGGGCGGCTTACAAGCTTAGCAGTAGCCTCCATTCTATGTATATGCCTGCTTATTAGGGCTTTCACACACCCCCAAGCGGCATTATTACAAAGTCAGCTTATTGCCCCCAACAATCTGGGTCCTCATTTTACCTACCTGGGAAGGATGGAAGGCTGAGTCAACCTTGAGCCTGGTGGGACTTGAACCTGCACTAATTGCAGGCAGCTGGTGTTACTTAAGGAGGCATTAGCCCACTGCTCCACCGAGGCTCTTTAAGCTAGTTTGCAGGTGGCATCGGGTTGGGCCATGGAGATGCCGTGTGCATTTCTGCAGGTGAACCAAGATGAACATAAACAGGAGCATTCACGTATGTCATTACGGGTCAGCTACCCCCGCCCCAAATGGAGGGGAGAATTGTTTCGAATCATGATTCTGCTTTGTGCTGGTCTACATTTTTATGTTAAACTTTGCAAATGAGCAGATTTCCAGTATCTTTAGGTGTGAAGGTAGTTAAGCACTTTGCAACCCAGGCTGCAATAGCTTCCCTAATGACCTGCTTTGTAGGAGAAATTCATCCTTAGCATCATACTTTTAAGATTATTCATAACCCAAACATATCCCGTTTTTGCTGTTGTTTGTAGACTATATTGCCTTATTGTTAAAAGTGCTGAAGAATTTGAAATGGGGTTGCTTGGAGGAGGACTTTGCCCAGTCTGTGATTACATCATCTATTTAAGGTCTTTATGTTACATCAGGAGGAGGAGGAGGACGCAATAGGTTCACATTGTGTCTGATTCTCGGTGATTGCGTGGGCCAGTTCTCTCCACATTCCAAACTTGAGTGGCTTCTTTCATTTGTTTTATGCTTGGCTGGTTTCAGCTTTGATATTCTTTAGCCACTGGGTAGCTAGTCTCCTTTTGCCACTGACCATTTTGAGTATAACTGCCTTTTTCAATTTATTGAATGACAATTAGTAAGTCAGTTTTTTTGTGATTTTGGCTTTGATATGGTGGTTTCTATTTGTGCTTGCTTATTTGCTGTCCAAGGAGCCTTCTCCAACATCACAGCTTGAACAAGTCAATTTTCTTCCTATCCCGTTTTTTCATGGTGAACTTTCACAATTGTAGGCTGCTGTGGGAAATGCAATAGTGCGGAGGAATCTGTGTTTAAGTAGCCAGGCTGAGGTCCTCGCTTTTCCGTACTCAATTCTTGTTCTTCAGTGCAGTTTCACCCTTTATTTCTGGACCGCATTGACTGCTTTGATCAATCTGCAATCCCAGGAATATGAATTCTGACATGCATTCAGTATCTTCAGCCAGTTTGTTCTGACATTTCCATGGCTTGATCTCTTTGATGACAGGAGAAGAGGCCAAATTGTGAGCTGCTTTGGTTCCTGCTTGGAGCTGTATTGAAAGGGGAAAGGAGACAAGCCACACCCACACCCACACACACACAGTTCCTTGGGGGCAGGCACTGTGCTGTGTGAGGACAGGATTCCTGCTGGCAGAGGGCATTCAGCTAATTCCGTGTTTCATGGGAGCAAAGGCTGGCTCATGGCCAAGAGGCATGCTGTGCATAAGCATGATGGGGATGGATATCTACTTGTTCTGCCAGAATTTAGGTTGTTTCTTTCCTGCTACACCATACTGTCACGGTTCTGACAGACAAAAACAAATAAGGCAGAACTCGCAAGGCTTGCAAATTCCTCAAAGAACATGTTTATTCTTACAATGTATCGGCACCTCAAAAGGGAAACCAAGACTAAAGAGATACACAACAATTCCCCAAGCTTGTTGGCGGGCTTTTCATGGCAGGCCCAGCCCGCAGTCCCGGGAGCAGAGGATAACCTTGGTTCTCACCAGAGAAAGCCTGAGAGAAAGTTTGTTTTGACTAGTGAAACACCTGCAACCCCCCCCCTCCCTTGGTGCTGAGTGTGTCAACTAAAAACGAGAAAGGAAAATGGCCACCACCACGCTCATTCAAAGTTGAAACACACCTTTTCTAAGCAAATCTCTACAGATGAAGGGGCAAATTATTTTCGTGCTCTGAGCAATAAGACGCCAGCCATTTGGTCCAAACTGCAAAAAAAAAAAAAAAAAAAGGACTTCTGGCTAATAGTGAAGGAGGTTTTCTGATGGCATAAGAGGTCAGCTTTGGCTTTGGAAATGAATGGGTTTTCCTTCAGGGAGATTGAATATTTCAGCTACTGGAGATTGTTGATCTTTGAAGTGCCTCTGATTTCACAGATTTATTCTCAGCTAGACATAAAATTTCAGTGACGGAGTCACTGACACCTATTGCTTGGATAGGACCGGAGTTTAATTCTGTCCTTTTCCAACCTTGCTGTGTTCCAATCATTTGCGAAATGCATAAGCCCCAGATTCATTTTTTCCCCAATTTATTTTATTTTATTTTATTTTATTTTTCACAGTTCCTTTAATATACCACAAACTAACCAATGAAATATCAACATTTTTTCAGGTATTTAACATTTGTTATATCAGTAATGCTGTAGATATTATATATCGCCATACATAAAATACATACATGTCATGGATGAGAGAATGGATTTTATCTTTATCTTTATCTTTATCTTTATTAGACTTATATACCGCCCTTCTCCCGTAGGACTCAGGGCGGTTCACAAGGTTTTTAAAATAACAATACAACAATTACAAAATTAAGAACAGTTAAAATGATTATATTTAAACCTTGAATAAATATAAAATATAAAACCCCAATTAAAATCCAATTAAAACCCCAATTAATACTCTCAGTCCAGGCCAGAAAGCTCAAAGAGCCAAGTCTTCAGGTCCCGACAGAATGAGCGAAGGTCAGGGGCAGTCCTAAGCTCCACGGGCAGCTGGTTCCAGAGGGCAGGCGCACCCACAGAGAAGCCCCTCCCCCTGGGTGTTATCCGCCGGCAATCTCTTACCGGTGGCACCCTGAGAAGACCCTCCCTGTGGGAGCGCACTGGATGAAGGGAGCTTGATGCCAGCAGCAGGTGTTCCCTCAGATATCCCGGACCCAAGCCATTTAGGGCTTTATAGGTCATCACCAGCACCTTTTACTGAGGAATACTAGATTATTGACATTAGAGGGACATGATTTACAGTTCATATAGTATGGAAAAAATAGAATACACAGCTATTCCCAGAGACATTATATCAGGAATTCTTTATTGATGGTTTGGGAGAAAATAAAGAGGAAGCATTACTTGAGGATTCCAGATTGGCTCTCAATGATGGAAGCGTTAATACACCCCAATATGTTTAACATGGGAAACATTATAAGATATAAAGACCTACTAACAGATACGGGGAAGCTGAAAACCAAGCCCCAGGTTCTATGGAGCATCTCTGGTGGCCCCATTGAGGCAGCCTGTTGAGTTCTGCCCAGCCAGTGTTTGGCTTGCCATGCAGCAGGGAAGGGGGTCTGCAAGACTGTTCAAATCCAGCTGACCAGTCTTTGGTGGGCCTTCACTAGTAAGCTGCACTATTACAGATTTCAAAGTCGGATGGTTCTCACATCAAGAGAAAGGAATTGATATTTGGTAGACTGTGTAATAACTCATTAAATTCAGGAGCAAAAAAGGCTAAAGGTTGCTGGCATGATTTAGACTTGAAAAGATGTGCTTTCAATGGTGAATAGCTAACTAACACCTGCTCTTGGAGCCACAGTCCTCCACTCCAGAGGGAGCTGGTGCAGCATCCCATGTGTTTGTGTAAATGGGAAAAGGTTTGGAAGAAGTTGTTTCTGTAGCCGGATGTCTGCAGTCTTTCCAGCTGTAGCTGCTGCTGGTAAGTCTTGTGTCATTGTCCTACCTGAGGCGAGCCTTTGAGAGTCCCATCTTCCTTCCTTTCATGCCTTTCTATTAAACCCCAAGCATTTCACACACTTTTTCTCGATCTAGAGATCAGCCTTGTTCAACAGATACTGACCACTATCAGTGGTTTCTGGAGAAAACACTTGGGATTCCATGGCACACGAAGCTAGGGCAGGATTAAAAGAAAACAACATTACAATTTACACTTGGGTGTATAGGAGGCTGTAGGAAATCAGGCTGAGGTGAAGGAAACTGTCAAAAGGGGAGCACAGATGTGGTGACTGCTAAGTGGGGTTTTGTGTCTTGTGCATTCATGTGACCCTAAGCAAGGCCTTCACCCAAACTTTGTTAATTCCTCTCTCCGGAACTGGGAGGTACGGCCATAACCCAGAAAGGGGGTGTGTGTTCCTCTTTGGCTGAAATGGAGACCTTTTGTTCAATCCTGATATCGGGGAGACGTGCTCAGTGCCTTTTCCAGGCCCCGTTTCCTGGCCTCCGTCCCCTTGTCTCCTGCTCCCGGAACAGATGGCGAGAGGCAGCTTGGAAGATCCATCAGCTGCTGCTCTCTCTAGTTGATGACAGGGAGCATAACAGTTCGCTGGCTCCCTCGCCATCCCCTCTTCCACTGCTGAATCCCACCAGATTTAATTACTGTAATTGAGTCATAAAGAACAATTGTTTGCTGCCAGTGTGCACTGGAGTGTAGTCCTGGCTGGAGGCGGCTAATGCTTCTCAATGCAGCAGGCCACAAGCAGATGCTGGCAATGTAGAAGCTTCCCCTGACTAATAGGCGTCTTTTATAAATGGTAGGTTTCCTTTTTTTATTTTTTAAAAAATATTATTAGGCTTCAGCAAAAGATTAAATATAAAACCGACAACAACAAAAAGATGGACTAGGGAAAAGAGATTAAAGAAAAAGCAAAAAAAAGCAAACCCTTCCAGCTTTCTCCAGGACAGATACAGATACAAATGCATCAACATCTTACTCTGAAATTAACAATACTGTACACGGTGTTTCTATAATCACGAACAGTTCTTATTGTCAAATCCCAAAATGAAATGTTTATTTCTTTCAGTTTATGGCAGAAAGTCCAATAGGGGTTTCCAAGTAGTAACAAAGTTAGACAAAGTCTTGTCTTTAATCAAAGTAATGAAAGGTCATACCTGTCAATGATTTGCTTATATTCAGTTGACAGAAAGATTGAAGAGTTTTGATCACGTGGCATGTCTGTCTTATCACCAGATAGATACTGGTTTACCCCAGTAGATTTGTTTTTTGGTGCAATCACGAGAGAGGAGAAGAGATTCAATGCGGTGCAAGGTTAGGATTAGAATTAATCTCTCATATTACTGCAGCCAGTTCCATTTACATATTTGGATTATCTCCTACTTCAGTTGCAGCAGCATAGTGGTTACACATATGGAAAAGGTAAATATATCATAAAATATTACTTAACTTTTCTCTTGAGAAAGGCTCCCTACATGCAGAGAATTGATCTGTTAAATTATACAGCATATCTCAGCCTGATAAACTGATCCAGGCAAATTATGTTGCTTGTTTCAGTTTTATTTTGAAAATGTGAATGCCACTGTTGGCCTGGCACCTTACTAGGTTCCTGCCGTCAAAGGGAAAGGCAGGGGGAGGCATTTGGGGCAATACACACCTGTGGGTCTAATGGTGGGAAATGGGAGGGGGAAGTGACAACGGAAGAAGATCAGATCACCAATCCGGCTTGCACCAGGATCTTCTAGTCCTTTGCCCTGAGAATGGAATGTGACCAGTTTCACACCTCAGAATTTCTCAAAACATCACACCAGCATCACATTGGCTGGCCTGGGGAGGGAGGGATTGGGAGTTGGAAAGAATAGCTTTGTATTTTGCGTGGGAACACCAGATTCCACCTGACTTTACTGGAACCGGTTTCTCTCATTAAAAGTTCCTTTGCTTCAATTAAATGGAGGTACAAGTCTCACTTTCCTGAGAGAGCAAACATTAGGCAGAAGCTGCAATTTTGGTCAACCCGGAGAGGATTTTACCACCCATATGATATTGACTCAAGGGAGCCACCAAGAAGAAATTGAAGCCTGGGCAGAAGTGTCTATAAGACCCCCTCCAGAAGGATTGGATCTGTCCGAGCGGCTGGGGGAAGACGACCCGCCGAGACCCTGATGGTGTCTAGAGGAGTAGGAAGAGAAACCCCAACGGGTGACATTGACCTGCAGGGACAGAGGCAGCCACCGACACGGAAAGCAAGCTGAGCTGTAAAGGCTGTAGGAAGAAAGTGATGAGTGCGGAGAGAGCGACTGGGCAGACTGGATGATGGACTAAGCCATAAAGTGCACGTGGGAAGCATTTGAGAACCTCAAAGTGAATGAAACTCATGCTCGGATGGACCAACCTGATGCGCATCCACTCCCTACCGCAGCTGGTGACAGAACATCCATCCCCCTGTGACGGCCAGCACATCAGCCCAAACAGTGGCAGCCATCACCAGCCTAGCACTGGGGCTAGCTGCCCAGCAGGGGGCACCTCCGGGACCAGTCTCGGGGGGGGGAAGGAGAGCCCACAAGACATCCCCCCTGGATGTGAAGTTTAATGGAGACCCCCAGCAGGTCTGGAGCTACATGGTGGAGTATGGCCCGGAAATACCCCCTGGAGGGGCCAGCTGCTCAGTGGATGGTTATCCTCCACAATGACTGATTTGGAGCTGAGAAATTTCAACCGCTTTATGACCATCCTCCACAAGCTGTTCGAAGATCCCCTGGCCGATCACAAGACCAGGGACTGCATCAAACCTTCCTGCAAAGAAAGAGGATGGTGGCTGAGTACACCCAAGAATTTTGCGAGCTGGTGTGCCAACTAACCAATGTCCACAAGACATCCTCATCAGCTGCTTCAGGATGGGTTGAGTGATGAAATTTATAACACCTGTGTCTCCAGGGGTGCCTCCCCCTGTCCATGGGTAGCATGTCCTGGTAGAGATCGGCCTGGCTGGAACAAGCACCGACCAGGACATGGGTGGTGAAAGCCCCCCCAGAGAAGCGGGATGCCCTAAAACCACTGATGAGTACCCAAGGCAGGTTTTCAGTGACTTACAAAAGACTGGCAGAGTTGGGGTAATCTAATTTCCAGGGAAATTACGTTCCAGCCTTCAACAGGTGAGACTCTCCTGCAGAGGAACCCAGAGCGTGCCACTTCTGCCTGAACCAACAGGACAGGTAGACACCACTGGAGAGAGACAGTCCTTTACGTAATCCATCCCCAAGCCACGAAGGGCTTTAAAGGTACCCACCAGTACCTTGAATTGCACCTGAAAGCAGATTGGGAACCAGTGCAGCTCAAGGAACAGAGGTGCTCTATGAGCACGCCGACACATGCTCATCACTGCCCATATTGCCACATTTTGTACCCGATGAAATCTCACACTCTTCAAGGGCACCTCTTGTAGAGCATGCTGCAACAGTGCACTCAGGAGGTGGAACGATTCCTTTTTATTCCATTCTGATAGAATATTTCCTTGAAAGGAGGCTTTTGAAAAATCTGGATGCATCAGCTGGCCTGGCTGCCTGCCCGCCTGGCTGCCTGCCTGGCAATCACTGCAAAGCTGAGAGAAGCAGCCCTGCTTCTTCTCTAGAAAGCTCCGGGCAAGGGCTGGATGAATAGGAGCTCCACTGTCAGCCGTGAAAGCTTTAGGAATCAGCCATTTAATGAGAACGAACAAAGTTAACTGGCGGTTTAGCCCTAATGGGACTGCTGGGCAAATTAACAATCCGTTTAAGCAAAAACAAACAGTCCCGTTCTATGAACGGCTCTGGCACATTGAGCTGACTTAAGCTGAAATGATGAATAGCAGGTCAGAGGAGACCGTCTGTGATTTTTCCTCCCTGGACAGAGGCTGCAAGGAAGGAGACTTAATGGAAGAAAACAGAAGGCAAGGAGAGCAGCAAAGCTTTACTTCTACTTGTAGTGACTTCGTCATGCCTACCATCTTCACAAGGAGCCTTCTTCCATTTGCATCTCAGCCTTGCCTTTGGGAAGGCAGAGTTCACAAGACAGATTGCTCACCATTTGCTTGCCATTCAGACTGAGCCGCAGAGCCAACAGTTGACCAGCTGGTTTTCTAGACCAGGCAAAAGCTGCCTCAGCTGCCACCAGCCAATCTGTTTGCTTACAGCATCTCCCAGACCCCCCCCATGGACTCCCTTTTCCCAGGCATGGGAGCTAGAGAAGAAGGGTTTTGATGTTTTCATAGTCCAACACATTACTAAGATGTACAACCCTGGAATCCACCATCCAAATGAAAGTGAAGTTGAAATGCACAGGAATGGAGCCTGTCAGACCTGCCATCCTGCGGTGCCAGCCCTGCTTAGCTAGATGCCAGGCTGTCGTGAAAAATTTTGGGGGGAGGGAGCTGCTGGGTGGGACAAAAGGGGGGAGAATAAGGGAAAAGAAAGACTTGGCCCGTGAGGGGGATGGTCTGTTCCAAGGCCACCTAATGGAATGCAACACCTTCAAGTCTGTGCAGTGGGGGGGCTGATACCAAAATAATTACTTTGAATGGGATTAGACACTCATTGATAATTCTGGGGGGAGGGGGACCGAGGGAGAAAGTTAACTGCTTGATTTGATTTGGTCTGTGTGTCTCTGTCTCTATCTATCTATCTATCTATCTATCTATCTATCTATCTATCTATCTATCTATCTATCTACTTATCTATCTATCTAATCTATCTGTCATCTATCTGTTTTAAACTTTCTTGCATCTATTCCCTGTTAAGCCTTTTGCCAAACGTTTTTATATCTTTTTTGGTCCAGAAAGACTCACCAAGTGGAATTCTCTTATCCTCAGAAAATTTCCATTTAGCTGTAAAATATTTACATCTAGAAATGTTTAAGAAAGAGGGGCTTATGAGAGCCTTGTATCAAATAAGCTATTATATGGCTATGAGTTTAATTGAAATCCCTCAATTCCCAGCCGCTCTTTTAATTCTGTAATAACAAAAATTACATAATTAAAACACATAATTAAAATTGAAAATATTTTAATAATTAAAATAATTAATTACATAAGCCACTCAATTAATGACATAAGTCATTCATTTATGAGCTGTGGTGGCGCAGTGGTTGGAATGCAGCACTGCAGGCTAACTCACTGCTCGTTCCAGGAATTCGATTCTGAACATCTCAAGGTGGACTCAACCTTCCATTCTTCCAAGGTCGGTAAAATGAGGACCCAGATTGTTGAGGGCAATAGGCTGACTCTGCAAAGCCGCTCACAGAGGGTTGTAAAGCACTATGAATCTTTACATAAGCCTAAGTGCTGTTGCTATGAAAACCTTTGAAAGATTATTGGTGGCCCATCTGAAAATCATCACAGATCTGCTTCTAGACCCCTTGCAATTTGCCTACTGCACACATAGATTGGCAGAAGATGTTCATAATGGCACTGCACTACATCTTGCAACATCTTAAATCCCCAAGGAGCTATGCAAGGATAGTTTTTGTAGACTTCAGCTCATCATTCAATAACAATCCAGAAATTCTTCAGTCTAAGATGACACAACTAGCTGTGCGTGTCCAGCTTAGATTATAAGCTTTCTAAAAGACAGAAATCAGCAGGTGAAGCTAGCCAAAAACACAATGAATACCCATTCAATTAGCACAGGGACCCAGGGCTCTGTGCTCTCTGCATTACACTTTTCTCTATATACCAGGGGTGTCAAACATGTAGGGCTTTATAGGTCATCACCAGCACCTTGAATCTCACCTGGAGGGCAACCGGAAGCCAATGCAGCTCGCGGAGTAGAGGTGTTACATGGGAGTATCGGGAGACCCCCATCACAACTCGCGCGGCCGCATCCTGCAGCAGTAGCAGTAGACCAGCAAAATGCTGTGGACATAATATACTTGGACTTCAGTAAGTCATTTGATAAGGTAGACCACATCCTACTCCTTGGCAAGCCAGAAAAAACTGGAATAGACAACATCAGCACCAGATGGATCTGTGACTGGCTGGCAAACTTTACTCAACGAGTAGCCCTCAATGGCACTACATCCACACGGAGAGAAGTAAGCAGTGGATTACTACAAGGTTCCGTCTTAGGCCCAGGACTCTTCAATACCTTCATAGGTGACTTAGATGAGGGAGTTGAAGGGGAACTCATCAAATTTGCAGATGACACCAGACTGGCAGGAGTAGCCACCTCCCCAAAGGCTACTGGATAGGGGCAGGGGCTCAGGACCCCTTTAATGGTATTGCTAGTTTAAGAGAGCCAGCTTAGTGTCAACCTCTGCCTGAAATCCCCACCAAGAAACACATCAGAGTCCAAAAGTCCTCTAATTTTATCTTTAATGGGCTGAATCATAGCGGCAAGTTAGAAAGTGAAAGCTGGCTCGAACAGAAAGGCAGGAAGTGATTAATTAGAAGAGTAACACTCCTCCTCTCTCCTCTGACTGGTCAGGTCACATTGTCCAATATAATTCCCAATAATACTTATGAGAAGCATTCTCGGTTCACCAAAAGAGAACTTTCACTTCTCTAGCTTTCTCACAATGATAAACCACCTGTGGATTCCACTCTCTCTTCATCTCCCCTGCCCACTCTGTAGGCAAGCTAAAGGCACACAGTGGTCCTAAAGGCAGCTGGGTTCATAGCTGGACAAAGGATCTTTTACTGAGAGAAAGTGATTGCAGAGAAGCAAGGCAGAATCTGAAGTTTCCCTGCAAAGCATTAAGCTGAAAGTCACATTTTACGAGCCCCACCCCAGTGCCCACCCCCCGTTCATCAGGAGCCAACCAGCCTCCTCCTTGCTAGCCCACCGGAGTCAAAGCAGATGGCCCTGAGGGCTTCTCCCCCTCCTCCTATTTCCTACACAGATACATCAAAGCGAAAGCAGAAACAATTTGGAAACATCCTCAATTCACCATTTGTGCTGCCCCTTCCTTTGGAATGGCAGCATTTCAACAAGGACCTGACAAAATCAAACTGATTAATGCAGAAACAAACTTGTGCAGAATGCTTATGATGCCACTTCCATTCACGATACCAACTTTTAAAAAAAATACTCTCCTTCCTAACGGGAAATGCAGGATGTAATCTGTTAGCAAAGGGATGGTTGTCTTGCCAGGCCATGAATTATTCAGTGGCATTTTCGGCTCTGTTATCTGGAGTCCCCTGAGATCTCTCCTCTGTTGTCTGCCATGAAGGGCCATTATGCACTCTGCGAATTTAATCTTTCAGGCTAGCACAGGGGAAGGAGGAAATGTATGAATAACAATTTTCCTTTAATAACCTTCAACTAACCTTTCAAACAGAGTAATTCCAATCCTATTTTCATGTCAATGGCAGAGTCAAAGCCAGACAGTTATCTCTTATCTATTCTACTACAACCCTAGGCATTTTAATTTGAGAGGGGAAGCAGGAAGGGTGCTAAAATGCTTACAGAAAACAATGTAGGGAGTCACATTCTGAGGGAATTATAGGCATTTAGTTCTTAGGTGGACTGATAGCTATTTTTAGATGATGATTAACCTACTGGCACAATGTTCCATAGACCCCCAGTTTGGTGTAGTATTCAAGTATTAGGCTAGAAATCTACCAACCCTTCAAGGTAGCTCAGATTATGAAATCAAAATCACGAATACTAACACATCTTTCATTATAAGGTTGCAGTAACAGAGTCCTGCATGTCTGAATGTGCCCTGTCCTCTTGCCTTTCTGTTCCAGAGAAATAGGGAGGGCCAGTTCTGTGATGTTTTAGAATAGAATAGAGCTGGAAGGGACCTTGGAGGTCTTCTAGTCCAGCACCCTGCTTGGACAGGAGAACTGTATCCGTGGTGGCGACCCTTTTAGAGACCGAGTGCCCAAACTGCAACCCAAAACCCACTTATGTATGTTGGGTGGGCGTGGCCCGCTGGGTGGGTGTGGCTACAGTGGGCATGGCAGACTGGGTGGCCAGGATGGGCGTGGCCAGCTCAATGTTGCTCTGGCGGGTGGGGGGTGGGCAGAAGGACATCTTGCTCAGCAGGTGGGGGGGCATGGGGGAGGCTCCTGAGCCCTGCAGCTCTTCCAAAGGGGGGAGGAGGAGAGTGGGGAGGGGCTGTGCTGGGATCGAGGCTCCTCGTGCCATCCGCTGCCCACCTGCGCTGTTCTGCCAAAGATGCCGCAGCTCCGCTTGCCTGGCAGGGCGGGGGCACGCTCGCGCACGGGGACACACATAGGGCTGCTGCCTTGCTTTCCGTGTCATGCTGGGACTGGCCGTGGAGCCTCCTTGTGGCTTCTTCCCCCGTGGACATCGGGAGTGCCCACCCCACCTACCGCTCATCCCGGGGCAGGTGCCACCATCCCGCGCTCTCCAGCCCCTCGGTGGCCAGCCGGGCATGACAGGATGCCTCCCTTTGGGCTGAGGCTAGTCAGATTCCCCGTGGGAAGCCCTGCACCCGTCCCCAAGCAGTCCTCCTCCTCCATCCTTCTGCTCCTTCCACGGGTGGACTGCGGCTTACCAAGCCAAGCAGTGCCTCTCCCTGCACGCATCCTCAGGCAGAGGAGCCGGGTAGCCATGGCTCTCACTCCCCTCTAGCCTCCATCTGCCCGAGGCCCGAGCTCGGTGCACCTGGCTGACCGGCAATGGGCTGGAGAGCACAGGATGGCAGCAAGTGCCCTGGGACAAACGATAGGTGAGGTGGGTGCTCCCGATGTCCACGGGGGAAGAAGTGGCAAGGAGGCTCCGGCCCAGTCCTGCCCAGCCCCAGCAGGGCATAGAAAGCAAGGCAGCAGCTCCACATGCCTTGGACACAACCCTTGCAGAGTGCCCTTCTCCTGCCGCCCCGACCTGGTTCCTTACCTTCACCCAGCTTGTTCCGTGGCCTCATGGCAGCAGCAATGAGCAGGAGGCAGCAAGCGGGGCTTTCTGAGGACCGAGCCGTGTCTTCCACCGCTACTGCCCTCAGAACCAGCGATCAGCAGGGCCCTGTCACAGGAGGACTTGACCTGTCACAGGCCAAACTTGCCTGTTATTCCAGTTATCTTTTGGCTTCCTACTTTAGCATTCCAATCCCCCATGATGATAAGGATATCATTTTTTGGTGTTAGTTCTATAAGGTGCTGTAGGGCTTCATAGGTAAAGGTAAAGGTTCCCCCGCACATGCATGCTAGTCATTTCCAACTCTAGGGGCCAGTGCTCATCTTCATTTCAAAGCCGAAGAGCCAGCGCTTGTCCGAGGACGTCTCCGTGGTCTTTGAACTCTGCTGCTGGGGAAGAGTCCTGCGAGTCCCTTGGACTGCAAGGCGATCAAACCGGTCAGTCCTAGAGGAGATCAACCCTGACTGCTCTTTAGAAGGCCACATCCTGAAGTTAAAGCTCAAATACTTTGGCCACCTAATGAGAAGGAAGGATTCACTGGAGAAGAGCCTAATGCTGGGAAAGGTTGAGGGCAATAGAAGAAGGGGATGACAGAGAATGAGGTGGCTGGATGGAGTCACTGAAGCAGGAGGCTTGAGCTTAAATGGACTCCAGAAGATGGTAGAGGACAGGAAGGCCTGGAGGAACGTTGTCCATAGGGTCATGATGGGTCGGACACTACTTCGCAGCTGACAACAACAATCATTTTCTTGAACTTTTTCTTAACACAGATATTCTCAAATAGATTTTTAATAACATTTTGCATACTTTAGGAATTACTTAGGCATTATATTGTAAGTTCACTGGTATGGGAAGTCAACCCCCCCACCAAGAATGAAATATTAAAAGGGCAGAATATATTTCCCTAAGACTTAAACAGATAAAAATCCACCTAATTCCAGTTAACTGATTAAGTTTAAGTCACTCCTTCCAGCTGATTAAACCCAATGGTTCTCATCCATTCTTATGGAAAATAGCTATGGACAACCTTATTATTTTCAGAAAGGTTCTGATGGTTGAGAAGCAATAGAAATGGTCATTTGGGATAATCAGGAATGTAAATCTTTTACAATTAGCAAATCACTAAAAATTGAAACCACCTTCTAAGGTTGCCAAAATACTCTCGGTGCTCATATGTACAATAAGAATCTTGATCACCAGTTATAGGAGAAGCAATAACAAGCTATAAATAAATTTGATTCCCACAGCAGGTTATAAAACTGTCACAAGTGTGAACATTTTTGTTTTTCAAGTAAACTATCTCAGAAAAACAGTTTGAGGATTTTCTCAGTTCTTCTTAATGTCAGGGCCTTTCAGGTACGGTAAACTATTTTTATACAAGCGATTAAGCCCCTTAAATGCAGATTTTCTTGAAGTCTCACTCTTCAGTATTGCTCATTCATATAGTTGGATGGAATATTTTTAACCCAATTTCTTCTAGAAATTGTTGCAGACCGAACAAACATCAGCATCTGAAAAATACAGGCTATTGGAAGTGAAGAATCTCCCAAGCTTCTTAATTAACTAGGCATCCAGATGTTTTCCCCCTTGCTCTGATTCATTTACAACTTCATCAGGTCATTGGAACACTACTATTTTTCTTAAAAAAACATCTCAAAGCCAATGGTCTAAGACGGGTAGGCAACCTTGGCTCTTTTATGACTGGTGGACTTCGACTCCCAGAATTCCTGAGCCAGCATGGCTCAGCTTGGAAACCTCTCCCTTTCCCCTCAGCATGGCTGGCTGAGGAATTCTGGGAGTTGAAGTCCGTGAGTCATAAAAGAGCCAAGGTTGCCTACCCCTGGTCTAAGAAGTCATAAGAAGGGGATGGTTTTCAAGAGAGAGAGACTGCAACTGCATAAAATGTCAACGTGCTGCAACGAATTGAACTGAAGCCATTTTTTTCCTCGTTTTCGGTTGCCACATATTTAAAAGGGGTGGAGTGGGAGGGAAGTGTAGTTTTGAGTTAGCCATAACAATTCTTAGGTATGGGAACCAAAGTCATTGCTGATTACATTTTGGCCGGCTAGAGATCTGGGAGGAGTGCCCGCCTTTAGTAACAATTGGAGAATGTGCTTTGTGACATCTAATTGGGGTGGGAACTGCAACTTTGTAACCAGGGATATGGGCATTTAGTATTGGGTTCACCTATGTACGTGCTGTTATTTTGTAACCAAATAAAAATGTTTTTTGAGGAAGAATTCCTTGCCTTGAAGTTCTTTTAACTGGTCTCATCTATCGGAACCATGCCATAAATATTCATTCCTACAATAGAGAAAGCAGACTCTAATAATATAACCGGTTTAAAAATGTACTAAGAAAATTTATGTAGCGTGACCAAACTGAATTACATATTACAGCATTATAATTGATTTTTTAAGAAGAGAGATTAAATGTATTTTATGCCTCACTAATAAACAGCTAGATTTACTTAATTCCTTGGAGTGCAGAGTTTGTAAGATTCATTAAATGCCTCATTTGCTGGGTACATTACACAGTGACTAACACAGCTGGCTTAGAGCAATTAAAAGAGAGAAAAAATAACCCAAACTTGGGAAATTGCTGTCTAGAGCAGCATGATTAGAATGGTAGGGGAAAAATATGCTCAGGTTTTGCTCCATTTGATGCAGGCCATTCTGACATACTTTCTGAGATGCTGGATGAGTAAGAAGGTGGTTCAGATGGAAGCCTAATTTTGACAAAGAGTTGCAGAAAAGCTTTGATAGCTACTTGTTGCCTTAATTTTATACAAACAACACTCTCTCTCTCTCTCTCTCTCTCTCTCTCTCTCTCTCTCTCTCTCTCTCTCTCTCTCTCTCTCTCTGTGTGTGTGTGTCTGTCTCTGTGTGTGTGTGTGTCTGTCTCTGTGTGTGTGTCTGTGTGTGTAGAGAGAGAGAGAGAGAGAGATACAAGATGCATATGTTTTAAAAGTACCCTGAATCAAATCAAAAGGCTGACAGAAACTAAGTGGAAATCAATGCTATGAAAAGAAGAGAGTTGCTAAATATGAGTCTAGAAACACTGACTAATTATATACACATTGAAATAATAAAAGTAGCAATTTACTAAGCGAGGGAAATAACCATAGTAGGTATCATTATCACAGGGGGGGAAAATGTGTTTCACTTAGTATTCCTGTAAAGAAAGCTGCTTTGCTCAAGTAAAGCCAAGGCCCTCCTGGAAACAGAGTCATGCAATCTCAAACTTTTACTTCTTGTTTCCCATTCCTTTAGCTTTGAAATTCAGATCCTGGGAGTTTAGAATGGCTGACCATTTGCATAAAAGGGCAAGGAAAGGAATCCCAGAAAAGCTGCTTCCTAAGAACATAAGAGTCCAGAGTTGGAAAGCACCATCAAGGTCACTGAGTCCAATTTCTGGCTCATATCAGCAACCCAGATCAAGCCAGACGGCTATGCAGCATCTTCTTGAATGCATCCAATGAAGGGAAGCTTGGAGATTTTCTCCTTATGTTATTAGCTCCCAACATTCATTTGAAATGGGCCTTCCTATAACTGTCACTCCTCAGCCTCCACAGACTATCAGAGGGGGCAGAAAGTTAATAGTCCCAGCCTACACAACAGAGCAAATGCTGCAGAGCACCCAGTCCAGAAGCGGAAGCGAATTCCAGGTAAAAGCCAAGACATCATACCATAATACTCTCACCTCATCAGAGCCTGCCCGGGAGATAGGAGCAATTTTATGCTGAATGATAAAAAAAGGTGTAACAACTGGATCATCGTGGCCATTCTTGCCCAAGAGGAAATAAGCCACCTGAGCTACACCTTGCAAGAGCAAAGGGAAAACTCACTGCATCTCTCCCCCCCTCTCCCCCCCCCCGTCTTTATCTCTCTCAAATTTCTACACTGCCCGTCTCACCTAAATGACTCTGGGCAGTTTATAAACAACAGGTCAAGAGTGAAAATTGGGCAGCTACATGCCTCTTTGTTTTCATCTTGCCATTAGAGTAAGGGGGGCGGGAAGATGATACTTCGAATGGGTTAGTTAGAGAAACGAAACCTCTCCAGTTCTGTGGCAGTTCGCTGAGAGGAAGCTGTCTGGAAACCTTTCAAGGAGTGAAGAAGATAGCGGACAGTTCTTATAACAAAGAGAATTTGTTTACATGAGTTATGTGGACATCTGGGTGGTTTGGCTGGGAATGTCATTGTTATATGCTATGGTTAGATCCCTTTGGATTTTAGAGTTAGTTTTCCTTCGCCTGTGCCATGCCACGTATTCAATAAATCAGTTAAGTTTTTTTTCAGAAATGAAAGTAATCCTGGACTTTACTAGAATATTTGAGCTGGAGGTTGACATTAAACTAACTCTCCTAAGTTTTGCAGTCTACCTGAGTTTAACTCCCAGGAGCGCTGGTTCTGAAATGGGAAAAAAGACCGATGGAGGCTCACCTCACAGAGAAACTTATCTCCAGAGGATGGTGACTATAATCCAAACGGGACTTGTCAGGAGGGGCTTGCTTGAAGCAGAATGCTGGAGTGATGGAGCAAACTTGAACTGCTAGAGAAGGAAGAAATACAGAGGTTCCTTCTCTGACACCACGAACTAGGTGGGTGAGTGGCCTCAGGGCTGGCCCGATCTGCTCAAGGGCTTTGCAGAACCATCGGGGAAGGGGCGCCTGGCCTTCCTCGCCCGGCTGTTGCTGGCATAGTTTTCCTGGAGCTTACCATAGCATCCTTCCGTACGAAGCATCCTTCCTTTCCTCCCTTTTGCCAGGAGGAAAGTGGTAGAAAACGGGGCTGCCATTTCCAGACTGGAGAAGGGAGACGCGGGTTGATGCACGCGGGAAAGAAAGTGCAGCAAAGAAGTGCAGTGGTGGTGACGGAGGGCTGGCGGAGGGATATCAGGGCTGGCAGAGGGAGGCGGCCCGTCACTGCGCAAGCCACAGGAGAGCTGGTGGAGGTGGCGGTGGCTGTGGATGCCACCGGGCAGGTGATCTGTGGGGCGAAGCAGGAGTGTTGGGGACTGAAGAAAACCCCTCCAGCAGCAGACGCGACTGTTGCACACAGTGGCAGAGCCTTTTGCCGTCACTCCCCTCTGGCTCCGAAATGGCAGAGGGGGAACTGGGTAAGGCCCATCCTCCATAGCATAGCAGTCCATCTTGGGAGGGGGGGGGTGAAAGGGAAGAGGCAGGTGGGCAGATCGAAGGCACTGCTTCTGCTCCTCTCTTAGACTTTTGGAGAGGGTTTTTTGCCCGCTTGGAAGAAAGTTGAATGAAAACCAGACATGTTCCAGAAAACACACATTTATCATAGTTTGCTGAACTCAACAAAAAGTTAGGTATCAATTCTGCCGAACCGGTGCAAACTGGCTGAATCCCACCACTGGCTATATCAGTGGAAAACATGGATCCCCTTCCACTTATGATATTTTAGGCTATTTGTGTAAAGGGTAAATTTTTACAAAATTAGACCTGAGAGAAGCTTATTATCGAGTACGGAGTAAAGAGGGAGATGAGTGGAAGATGGCTTTTAATTGCCCTTATAGGCTGTTATTAATTCAAAGTGATGCTATTCGGACTACAAGGGGTCCCTGCAATGTTCACGCAGTTAATAAATGAGGTGCTGCATGAGTATCTATATAAAGGGGTGCTGGCTTATTTAGATGACATCTTGATTTATACTAAAACTATGGAAGAACATAATTGGTAAGGGCAGTGTTAACAAAATTATTAGAAAAGCAACTGTATGGTGCAGAAATGAATCCAGGGAAAGTAAAAGCCATAATGGTCTGTGTGGGAAAAGGAAGCTTTTGAGGTTCACTGGGCTCTCCTAAAGTGGAGACAATTCCCAGAGGGTAGCAAAATTCCATTTGAAGTGTGGAGAGATCATAAAAACTTAAGAGGCTTTGAAGACTCCAAGGAAACTGTCTCCTAAACAAGTCAGTGCTCAATATTTTAATTGGTTTAATTTTAGTCTCCGTTACATACCTGACCCTTTCACAAATGCCTCAATGTCAGCAGTGGCCAGCCGGGGGCAGTTTTTACAAACCCAAAATGACCAGCAGAGTTTGCATCATGGGCTGAGTTTAACACCAAAATCCTTTGACTATCTAGTCTAGAACGTAGAGCAGGGGTCTTCAAACTTGGCCCTTTTATGACTTGTGGACTTCAACTCCCAGAATTCCTCAGCCAGCAAAGCTTTGGGAGTTGAAGTCCACAAGTCATAAAAGGGCCAAGTTTGAAGACCCCTGACGTAGAGTCTACGGAGACTTCGGACCCTTTCCACGCCAAGCCTTTTTTTTAAATCATAAAATCACTTTTATGAATCTGAAACCAATTGTCTTTTCACAATTGGCGGCCAAAAACGAAAAAGAATATGCAAAGATATCCAACGTAGCTAGGGGCCCAGTTTGTGCGTCCATGGGGCGGTTGCCCGGGAAAACCAGTAGCCGGCCCTGAAAGACCTGGGTCGTACCAGATGCGAACCCAGCGCCCCACCCGCCGACAGCCCAGTCGCCCGCTCTTCCCATCCGGCGCCCGCAGCGAGCTCTCCCTGCAGCCAACTCCCGGTGCTGCGAGGTCCTGCAACAAGGTGGCAGCAGTGAGTTGGCAGAGGGGAGATGGCGGCGGCGAGAAGGCTGCCCCCTGCCGGCCGCTGCCGACGTTGAGCCGTCCTAGACCCCGCCCCCTTCTGCGCCCTTCTGGACAGCCGCCTGAGCCCATTGGCCAATTGGGGGGGAGAAGGGGGGGTCTGCCAGGCTTGGGCGGGACTGCGGTGAAGGTCCTCGAGTTGGTATTTAAACGGCATTTCAATTTCTGTAGATTTCTCTGTTACTGCAAGCCGCCCGGCGTCACCCTGGGTTCTCTTAATAAACCACGCATAAACGTTGCGCACGCGGGCAGCCTGCTCTTCTTTTAATAAAGTGGATTTTGGTTGGCCAGGCCGAGCGCCCAGAGCTGCCGCTGCCTTTCCCTGCGGGGCAGCCCCTCCCGCCTCCTCCGGCTCGCGAAGCGGGGAAAGCAGGGAAGCGTCGGCCGCGCTTGATGGGGCGCAGGCGCTCTTCTTCTTCTTCCTCCTGCCGGAAGCCCAAAGGCGGAGCCGGCCTTTATGACGTCACAAGCCAAACACGCCCGAAAGGGGGGGAGCGGCTCCTTCCGCCCCGCCCTCTCTCCTGATTGGCTCTGTTTGAATAACGGGGCGGTGCAACGGATGCCGGGAAGTGGAGGGAACGTTTGAACCGCTCTGGTCGGGAGAGCGCCATGAAGTCGGCGGCGGCGTAAGTTTTCCCCGCTCCTTTCGGACGACGCGGGACGTCCCCTCCCTTCTTCGCCGCGGGCCGCGCTGACCCGGTTGGGGGCGCCCGGCTGCTCCGGCCTCGGGCCTGCGGGGGAGCAGCGGGGCGGAGGAGAGGAGCCCTGTTGGGGTTCAGATGGGTGGAGGGCGTCCGCTCACCAGGAACCCGTTTCGCCCCTTGGCCGCACTCGGGAGCCTCCCGGTCTGTCTTCGGCCTCCGCGTAGCCCAGGGGTAGGCAAGCTCGGCTCTTTTATGACTCGTGGACTTCAACTCCCAGAATTCCTGAGCCAGCATAGCTGGCTCAGGAATTCTGGGAGTTGAAGTCCACGAGTCATAAAAGAGCCGAGGTTGCCTCCCCCTGGCATAGCCAGACCTCTTTTATTAACTCCTGTGATCTCTGACCGATACCCGCTTTAATGCTTATTTTTCTTTTATCCTTTCCTCTCTTTTCTTCTGTTCCCGTAAAGTAGATTGCGAGGAGAGGGACAGGTCCCGCTTACCGGAATTTTGAATTGCTTACTTATAGGTAGATTTTACAGGCGATCCGGAACTTGCTAGTTAGGCTAAGTCTTTTAGGAAGTGTGGTGCATTAAATGCAGGGCAAAGGCAAGGCTTGAAGCTCTGTATGATTCATGTACCCTTTTAGTGTATGCTTACCTTCCCCCAAATGATGCTTTCTAGATGTAGAAATACAATTCCTATCGCCCCCAGTGTAGTTGGTACTTTATGTCTTCCTGTAAATGAAAGTAGTGGGATCTGGCACAATCCTCAACTACAGGTGTAGGACTGCAATCATCAGCCTTTTCAGATGTACAGTATTAACATACAAATTTGCAGTGTTAAAATGGGAACAAAGACATTATAAAAAACAAACCTTGTAGTTTGGCAGTTATAATTGATTTGTTGCAGTGCTTATAAGTAGCATATTGTCAGCACCTAATGGAAGTGATAAATTGGGTAAGGCAGGATGACAAACTGCGAATCACTGCTGAATTAGTTTCAGCTGTTTCACATGTCATTTGATAATTGTATATGGGAATTTTAGATGTCATTTTAAAAGTTTTGTTGAGGGTCCTGCTTTTATGGTACGGCGTTGACAGGAGAAAGGGTAGCAGCTACTGACTGACAGGATTCTCACAATTAAGGAGACTTGGCCTGTGTGAGACAGTAGAAGGATGGTTTCTAAATCTACTACCAAAATTCTGGTGGAAAATAGACCAATCTTTCCAGCTTTCATTTTTCTTCTTTACTGCCTAGGAATTTACTCTGTGGATTTGGGTTTTCTGTTCACAGTTTTTAATCCAAAAAATGTGGAAGAACTGAGCATATTTTTTTTGTCTTACAAGAAGAGCCTGATAAAGCAGGAGTGGTGGCAGTTAGCACTTTCAAGAAGAGGATCTTGCATGCAGTTGTTACGGATATTAGAATGCCTCTTTTTAGATGTGGCATGTCCACCCATTGTTTATTTGTATTAATAATATAATACTACCTAAATTAGCTGCTTTTAAAAGCCTCTGTGGCTGCTTTGGTCTTGCTCTACATTGCTGCAATAGAGCATTCCATAAATAATTTCAGTCGATTGCTTTGTGTAGTGTGCATCTTTGATTTTATTTGTAACTTATCTGACATTTATTATCTTCCAGAAGAACTAAAACTCCTAGGAAACATGCATTTAAAAAAGCGTCTAACAATAGTTGGAAGGATCCCGTTGGGGTAAGTGGCTGACTTACAGCAAAATTAGCTCTTCAGTCAGTTCTTGTATATTGTAGGATTTGACTATGAAAGCTGGACTTCTTTATCTTATGAATTCCTTTGTATATGTATTAGCAGTAGCATTTAGACTTATATACCGCTTCAGAGTGCTTTACAGCACTAAGCAGTTTATAGAGTCAGCCTACTGCCTCCAACAATCTGGGTCCTCATTTTACCGACCTTGGAAGGCTGAGTCAAACTTGAGGCAGTGAGATTGAAACTGCTGGCAGCCGCAGCCTATCAGCCCTTTGGCACAAAGCAGGTAAGTCTGAGCGCAGAGGCAGAGGCAGGCGATCCAGACATGCCGTGCACTTTTCGCCCAGAGGTAGACGAAGCTTCGTCTGCTTGCAAATGGGGCGCATAGAAACTGAGCAATTTGCTCCATCTCCAAGGGCCCCATTTGCAAGCAGACGAAGCTTCCAGTCCCTGTCATTTATCCATCTGGGGGAAAAGTGTCTGAGTGTCTATGCGGTGTTTGGAAATGGAGCACGGCAGCGGAGAAATGCGACGGAGCTGGAAAGCAGGCTAGTGAAGGAATGCTTTGCAGAAGAGAGGGGAGCTGCGCAGTGGTGCACCAAGCGCTCCAGCTCCGAGGCGGTGGAGAAATGTGACGGAGCTGGAAAGCAAGTGGCAAGGCAAACCCCACAAGGGCTCCAGGCACTAAAACGTAACTAGCCAGCCTGCCGGAGGGCAAGGTTGGCATCTATTGAAATGTGGTGGCTTCTGGCTCTGGTGGGGAAGGGGGAGCCAGCATGGACGCTGCAGGCAAGACCCCTGCTTGCTTCAGCACCCTGCCCAAAGCTCCGGGGCTTCAGCCCTGGGCTGCTTCCTCCTCACTCTCAGGCGGGCCACAGCAACCCCAGGTCAAAGGCCCCCTACTCTGCCTGGAGGAGCATTAGCCTGGCCGCCCCTGCCTCAGTGCCCTTCCCGCCCCTGCCCAGCACGGCCGCCCCAGGGCTGCAGGGCCGGCCTGGCACAGGAAGGGCATGCACCACTCCGCCCGGACTTTCTCATACCGGTAGTTGGTCTGCCCCGTGCTCCGATGTCGACCCAATCACTGCTTGCTTCAAAGCTCTGCATGTGCACCTCATGTCCTGCTGTTCGTATCGAATGTTGTACCACCCCCGTGCACTCACCACCTGCTATACATGGGGAAAATAAGACATGCCCTGAAAATAAGACCTCATGGGCCTTTTGATCCCCAAAAAACATAAGACCCGGTCTTATTTTGGGGGAAAACACAGTACTATGTTTTTACTATGCTTTTCTGATAGAAGAGGCAAAATAAAGATTGACACTTTTTTTAAAAAAATTTTTTTTGAAAGGTTCATTTAGAATATAGCATTTCTTTGATTCTGGGCAAGTGGATTTTCACCCAGCTTGTTTTAAACCCCAGAAACAGCAGATGGTTTGTCGAGACAATTTCAAAGCTTGCCAACCTAAATAGATCGATACTCTAAAGCACACATGAGCTGCAAACCATTGGACTGATCTGATGCTAATATAGATGGTCCTCAACTTAGGACCAGTTGCTTAGTGACTGTTTAAAGTTACAATGTATCCCTCAAAATGGGACTTATATCTGGTTTTAAAACTCCAAAACCTGGTGGTGGTCCCCCCTAAATCACATGACCACATTTTGAGACCTTAGCAGCTGGCCCACATTTACAACTGTTTGCAGCACCCTGCTGCCACATGACTACAACTTATGAGTTTTTAATTGAAAACCACCATTTACTTTCTGTTTCCAGCAAAAACTGCCCCATAACAAACAATAGGTTTGTTTAATAGGTGCTGTATTTGCATAATGACTATTGGGGGGAAAAAGGTGGTAAATCAGGTGGTCACGTGGCCCAACGTATGACTGAAATTGTGGGTTCAATTGTAAGTTGAGGACTAGTTGTAAACACTTTCCATTCTGATATGTGCTCTGTAAACGAGGATAATCTTAATCCGGTGTTTCTAAATAGTATAATTTTTCTCTGTTCAGGTGTATTGCCGGATCCGCCCAGTCGGTGTAACAAACCAAGAGTGTTGCATAGAAGTGATCAGCAGCACAACCGTCCAGGTTCACTCACCTGATGGGTACCGTATTGCCCGTAATGGAGAATATAAAGAGGTAGTTTGCATTGAAAATGTGCTATTCGCTATGGGCTTCAATCTACACTTTTATTGGGATTGTGTCATTGCAGCTGGGTTTATCATAGGCTGTATGTATAGGATTGAATGTTTGTTAGTAAGCTTGTGATCATACTGACATTCTATTTAGTGATTCTGTTGCTGGAAATACATAATGCATGAAGAAAAACGTGCTTTTGCCAATATTGATTCACCTACCAAATGGCATTCAACATTATTACAGGGAGATAAAAACTTTTAGATTTTTTTTGTACTAGTTACTTTTTTTCAAGAAAATAGAAAGTATTGCTAGAGCATTAGATAAATTGACTATTAAACAGTTGTGGATTCAAAACTTTGATGCAGTATGAAAATCAATGAGAGGACTAGGTGAAACAGCAAATGGGTAAAACTTCTGGTTAATTGCTTCCTAACTGTTAAACTTTTTTTCTAGGTTCAGTATTCATTTAAAGAAGTATTTGGCACAAGCATTTCTCAGAAACATGTATTTGATGTGGTTGCTAAACCTCTAGTGGAAGATCTTATCCATGGAAAAAATGGTATGATATAATTAAGTTATTAAGACTGAATCTCTCTCTAGAGTAGCAATATGAATCTTTTTCCTCCAACAAAGAATTATTTTTTTTCATATAATTGAATCAAAACTCCTGTTTCCTATTGGAGTTTTTAATTTAATTTACTAAGCTTGGATTGCCACCTACACAGCAAGTTCAAGTAATATAATTATAGTAATATAGCAATAGCACTTATATGCTACAGTGCCTTACAGTATTGTAAGCGTTTACATCAGTATATTGCCCCCAACAATCTGGGTTCTCATCAACCTCAGAAGGATGGAAGGCTGAGTCAGCCTTGTGAAGGTCAGGATCAAACTCCTGACACTGAGCCTGCAATTCTGCATTCTAACTACTGCACCACCACTATATTATAGTATTAATATAATAATACCATTTTTGCAGGCTGCCTAACAAGGTACTGGTCGCTTTCTGAGCAGCGACCATTAAAAGTTACGATAACCCTGAAAAATTAGACTTATGACTTGTCTTCAAAGTTGTATCCATTGCAATATTCCCAGGGTCATGTGATAGTGATTTGGGTGTTTATAATGGTTATGCTAGACTTCAAGTAAAATATATTTGCAACCTTCACATTTGGCTTCCAATGAGCAAACTCAATGGGAAAGCCATAACACACCAGACTTGAGAATTGTCTGTGAGGAAGACAATAGTGTCTGGATATTGGATGTGGCAGTACCTGGAGACAGTAGAAGAGAAGAGAAGAAGGTGGAGAAGATAACGAAATATAAAGACCTGCAAATAGGAATAGAATGACTGTGGCATAAGAAAGCAAAAGTAGTACCAATAGTCATAGGTAATTTTGGTGCAGTCCCTCCCCAAATTGAAGCACCACTTGAAGACCAGCAGCATTGACAAGTTCACCAGCAGCCAATTGCAAAAGGCAGCTTTACTGGGAACAGCTTCCATCCTGCAACGATACCTGTAAAACCATCAGACATCCACATCTGCCTATCCCAGGTCCTTGGGAAGGACTCGATAAGCGGACAAAAATGCCAAATCCAGTCTGAACATCTGGTTGATTGTATGACAAAGCAGAATTTATTCTTCATATTATATATAGACCCCCATCTCACAATCGAGTGATTGTGTTCACCTATTCTGAAATTGGAGTAAGACACCATGTAACTAAGAATAATTTTGAGAAATAAAATGCTGTTAATTGTGATGTATAAGATTCATCTGACCACGTTAAGACATGGCTCTGTCAACCAGCATGGTAAGCACCCCTGGGGGGTGATTGGTGGCGTGAGGGTGCTCTTTCAATCTTTTAAACTCTATTTTTGTACAGTTTTTACAGTTTCTTTGTAAGCCACTCCGAGTCACTTCGTGAGATGGGTGGTGTATAAATTTGATTAATAATGAAATATAGCTTCCTGACTTGCTTATCCAGGTATAAGAATTTCTTAATATTTTCATTTCTTAAATTTGAATGTTCCCCCTCTTTTTAGACAAATGAAGATAACCTAAAATTATTTGGAGTATCAAGAATAAGATAAATATGAATAAGATGCTCAGGATTAAATTATGAAGTTTTCTATGTATTCCGTTATTTTACATAAATATTGAAATGCATTTCTCTTGCAAGGTATCCTATGTAATTGTCACTGAACCAATATTGTTTGCATGGATACACTTATTTAAGGTTACCTTTCAATTCTTGCTACAACTGAGAGCTGGAAAAGTTTCAAGAATTTAACTCTTCATTGGGCTCAGCTTGAGAATTATTTGTTCCTCTTGTGCAGATCTCAATTTCAGGACCAACATTTACTAGTACAATTTTTTTACACACACACACACGTAGGTTGTGGATGTAATTCTGATTCTTCTACCAGTGCAATATATTATTTATGGCATAATGTACTTTAAAAATAGCAATTAAGTAATACCTTTAGGGAGTATTATTTGGGGAGTAAAATTTAAAATTTTGGATTTGAAGTTGGATTTACTTCAGAATGTTTTATAGCAATGTATTCAACTCAAAACAATTTCATGCAATAAAGGTAGGAAAAATCTGATTTGTAACAGTGGATTGTTTTGTGATGGTCAATATTTAATTTAGCATTGGGTCAGGGAAAGGCTTGGGTAATTATCAAAAATTTAGAATTGTTATGTTAAATATTCCAAGCCATTTTTCTTTTAAATTTTAATTAAGTTATTTTAGATTGTTAATACTCTTGTATGTAACCTTTTCCCTTGCTTAGATGCAATAACTAATTAAAAACAATATGAACAACTTATTTCCTGCTATACTACTAACTATTAGTGGTAGTACATAATGGAAAATTGTCAAAGAAGGGTTAATTTAATCATAGTGCTCAGAACTATGAATAAAGTTCCCAGAACACCTATATAGTTTTGAGCTCAGAATTACCTTTTCAAATTTGAAATGGTTTGAGTCAAAGGTTTTATAATATGGAAACAGGATCGAATATGATAGTGAAAGATCGGTAAGACTGAGAAATTAGGAAAGTAAATCTTGGAAGAAGCCACGGGGGAAAAACACACCTGATCCACTGCATTGCCAAGTCCATTGACAATTGATGATTTGGACATCTTGGTAACTTGCTATATTTAAAGGTTTCTTATTAGATGGCAAAAAAAAGTATGGCAAAGTATTTTCATGCAGTATATAACAAAATTAATTGTGTCTCTGTGCTTTTGAATTCTAGGTCTCCTTTTTACGTACGGAGTCACGGGGAGTGGAAAAACGCACACCATGACCGGCTCCCCCGGCGAGGGAGGCCTGCTTCCTCGTTGCTTGGACATGATCTTCAAGAGCATAGGGCCCTTTCAGGCCAAGCGCTATGTGAGTTCGGTCTCCAGGTCTTGGGAATTGGCAGCTTAACACAAGTAGGCGGGCCTAAAAAGCCAGCCAAACTGACAGCCATAAGACATTGGTGAAAAGGAGGAGGAGCCTTTGAAAAGAAGGGAAATTGGGAAAGAGAAGGGGGGGGGGAAGCAAGTGGAGATGAAGTGCCCTCCTGTTTCCACAAACAGTTTGCTGAAAATAGGTTGTTCTGAAGGTGATATCTGATTGTACTTGATGCATTTTAAACGTTTAAAATTATGGGAGGGAGGGAGGGAGGCCTGCCAATCTCAGGTAGAAGCTGCTTTCATTGCTGTTGCATAACTAGTTAAATAGCACTTTCTGGGTATCTCTTGGCAAGGGACCCCTTATTTTTCCCGTGATCCTTAATCCCCAGGTTTTCAAACTTGATGATAAGAATGGAGTCGAAGTACAATGTGAAGTGGATGCTTTGCTTGAACGCCAGAAAAGAGAGATACTTCCAGTTCCCAAGACACCGGTGGGCAAGTAAGTGGCTCCGTCTGACTGGGATAATTCAGGAATGTTGTGGGTGTTTCCTTGAACGATGATGATGCAGATGACTCTCGCTCACCTTGGCAGGCGACAGATAGACCCTGAAATTGCTGACATGATCAATGTGCAAGATAATTGTAAACTGGAAGATGTTGATGAGGACAGTGTCTACGGTGTGTTTGTGTCTTACATTGAAATCTATAATAACTACATTTATGACCTTTTGGATGAATCCCCTTTTGATCCCACAAAACCAAAGTGAGTAGTTTCTCTTCAATTGGGAGCTATGCTAACAATCCAGCTGTAGTAAATGCAAGTAAAATTGTAGTCTGGTGATTTAGATTCAAGGAAAGATAACATATATAAATAGCAGATTATAGATCCAGCGGTTGATATAGATCCAACGGCTTGGGGAAAATACGTTCTGTCTGGTTCTAAGCCTGCCTAACAAGACAGTAGCAGCATCGTACTGTTTTGAGCTCTAAATTCAGAGAGACGTAGCTTTTCCATGTTCGTAGCCTTTGAAAATATGTTTTAGAAATCCGCTTTATTGAAACATTGCTAAGTATGACTTGCTTTTAAAGGCTGGTGTTTTTCCTGTTGATACTCTTGGTTTAGCCTGGTATAACTTAATTGCTGCCAAAATTTGGACGATTCTTTAACGGGCACAGGAATGTTTTCCAAGTAGCTGCCACAGTGAGTGATTCTTAGCGAAATGCTCTTCAGCTGAATACTTAGTAACAAGGAAAGTCACTGGGGGAAAATTATTTTCTTTGCTTGGTGGAACAACTAGGGCCCTCCACTGTGGAATGCTGACTTCACATATGTGGACATTACCCTCCATACTTTTGTAGTAATTGATGGTTACTTTCTACTTGGTGAAGCTAGTAACATGATTGTTGCTCTTTATTGCTAGTAGTTTGCATGGACTATGGAATATGCTTGTAGCCCCGTGTGTAATCTGGACGGTCTGTGTTTCCCTCTGTCCACTTTGCTTGTGTGGATAAGCTAACGTTAGCTGTCAATTAGTCTCAGCAGAAACTAGAATGCGTTTATCTAATTCAACATTGTCTTAGGTAACCGTCCAATATTGATAACTGACATCATTTGAACATCCCTGTTGCAGGTTTCCTCAATCCAAAATTCTCCGTGAGGATCAAAATCACAACATGTATGTTGCAGGTTGCACTGAGGTAGAAGTTAAATCTACAGAAGAAGCCTTTGAAGTGTTTTGGAGAGGTAAGAAGTGGAATTATTTCCTGAAAATGTCACTTTAAGTACTCCACGTTAAATCATTTGGCTTGAAGACAGTGAGTAAAAAAAGCCATGAGGGATGAAAGGAAACGTGTTTTGTTTATCCTGTTTCTCTATTGGCCAACCAGATAATCGGCTATGCCCTGAAAAAACCCAGTGGGGCTTGGGCGCTGTATTGAAACTGCCCTGCTACAGAGCCATGAACTAAAAATCATGCTGAACCGTGTCCCATTGATCTGCTTTTTCCTTTTTTTAAGCCTTATGGTTCAAGTGGTTATAATTATAAAATAACTCATCTATAAGGTGCAGCATTCCTCTTTTGTCCCTATTTGCAGATGAGTTTCAGTGGTAAATTACAGGATTTGTAGCAGAAGACATATTAACTATAATCCTTTTCCATTTAGAATTTGCTAGACAGCTTGTGTCCCACTGGGTCATCATTTCAGAGGTATTTCCTTACCTAAACCGAGAAACAGAATGACCACAGATGGACAAAAAAGCAGTGGGAGTGACTTCTGACTTTAGGCTGGCTTCCCCACTGAATTTCCTTATGGAAAGCTGACAGGGTACACTGGACATCTCACTCCCCCTCCCCATTTGTTTTGCTTATGAGAAGCTTGCAGAGAGAAAGTCAGTGGGGAAGCTGACAAGAAGTTGAAAGTTCAAGGCCAGCCTGCAGGTAAATGGCTGCTGCTGGATGTGGGAGGATCTGTGGTGGCACGTGAAAGGTGCAGCATGGATTGGAAAGGGTACATGAAAGTGTGGCACAGGTTGGGGGTGCATAAGGTGTGGCGTGGGTCAGGGAAGGCGTGCAGGGTTGCATGAGTGGCCAGTACCGGCGCAGAGAGGCTGGGTGTCAACTCTACAATGAGTGTGGCTGCAGCCATTTTTCTTCTCATTCTAGGTTGCCACATAGAACGGAGGGAGGGAGGTTGCCCAGGTGCTTTGCTAGTCAAAATAATCTTCTGTCCCATGGGAACCAAGGTTCCCTGTTTAGGGTGACTCGCTCCCTCCTTAACCAGGAGGTGAGAGAGGATCCCTTGCAGGGACGAGCCGAGGAGTTTAGTCACCATCTGGCGGACAAAATCGCTCTGATCCGGGCCGGTCTGGACTCTGACTGGGCAGAGTCCGACGTGGAGGAATCAGGCGGTCTTGAGCATGTTATCTGGACTGAGTTCGACCCTGTTTCCCCTGATGATGTGGACAGGATCATGGGGAGACTGAGCACCACCACCTGTTTGTTGGATCCGTGCCCCTCCTGGCTAGCTTATGCGGCTCGGGAGGGAACACGAGGCTGGTTCTATGCAGTAATAACTGCTTCTTTGAAGGAGGGTGTCTTCCCTGCCGCCTTGAAGGAGGCGGTGGTGAGGCCCCTTCTCAAGAAGCCTGCTTTGGACCCGGCTGTTTTAAACAACTATCGTCCAGTCTCCAACCTTCGCTTTCTGGCGAAGGTTGTTGAGAGTGTGGTGGCGCATCAGCTCCCTCTGTTCCTGGAGGAGACTGATTATCTGGACCCGTACCAATCGGGCTTCAGGCCCGGATACAGCACGGAGACGGCATTGGTCGCGCTGGTGAATGATCTCTGGAGGGCTAGGGACAGGGGTTGCTCCTCTGTCCTGGTCCTATTAGATCTCTCAGCGGCTTTTGATACCATCGACCATGGTATCCTGCTGCGGCGTCTCAGGGGGTTGGGAGTGGGAGGCACCGTTTTACGGTGGTTCTCCTCCTACCTCCGGGGCCGCTCGCAGTCGGTGTTGACAGGAGGGCAGAGATCCGCCCCGAGGTCTCTCATTTGTGGAGTTCCTCAGGGGTCGGTTCTCTCACCTCTCCTGTTCAACATCTACATGAAGCCGCTGGGCGAGATCATTCGTGGTTTTGGGGTGGGGTATCACCAGTATGCTGATGATACCCAACTTTTTCTTTCCACCCCGAACCAACCCAGTGATGCCCTCTCCGTGATGTCCCGGTGCCTGGAGGCGGTTCAGGTCTGGATGGGGAGAAACAGGCTTCGTCTCAATCCCGCCAAGACCGAGTGGCTGTGCGTATCGGCGTCCCGGGTTAACCATGTTATTCCACCTCTAATGATGGGGGGTGAGGTGTTACCCCCCGTTGATAGGGCTCGCAACTTGGGCGTCCTCCTGGATTCACGGCTCAATTTTGAAGATCACATAGGAGCCGTGACCAGGGGGGCTTTTGCACAGGTTCGCCTGGTGCGCCAGTTGCGTCCCTATCTGGACCGGGACGCCCTACGCACAGTCACTCATGCGCTTGTGACCTCCCGTTTGGACTACTGTAACGCTCTCTACATGGGGCTGCCCTTGAAGACCACTCGGAGGCTTCAACTGGTGCAGAATGCGGCCGCGCGAGTTGTAATGGGGGTTTCCCGATACTCCCATGTAACACCTCTACTCCGCGAGCTGCATTGGCTTCCGGTTGCCCTCCGGGTGAAATTCAAGGTGCTGGTTATCACCTATAAAGCCCTACATGGCCTGGGTCCGGGATATTTGAGGGAACACTTGCTGCCGGCATCAAACGCCCTTCGCCCAGTGCGCTCCCACAGGGAGGGTCTGCTCAGGGTTCCGCCGGTGAGAGATTGCCGGCGGGTGACACCCAGGGATAGGGCCTTCTCAGTGGGAGCGCCTGCCCTCTGGAACCAGCTGCCGGTGGAGCTGAGGACTGCCCCCGACCTCTGATCATTCCGCCGGGGCCTGAAGACCTGGCTTTTTCAGCTCTCGGGCCCAGACTGAGGAAGAATTTTTAATTTGGGGTTTTTTAACTGACTACAGGGTTAATTTAATACTTTTTAATTTGTTCTTAATTTTTGTATTTTGGATTTTTAATTCCCTGTAAACCGCCCTGAGTCCTCAGGGAATAGGGCGGTATATAAATATAACTAAATAAATAAATAAAATAAATAAATTTACTACTCCCGTGACCAGGGACTGGGCGTTATATAAAAAAGCCCACCAAATGAATATATTGGGGAACGTAGTTGCTTGCGTAGTTATGCTTTGTAGTAGGGTAACTGTTACTTGTGTATTCAGACTTGGTTTCACTTTTGATCATGCTGATACTTTGTAACTAGTAAACATGTTCTTTGGGGAATTTTAAAGCCGCCGAGTTCTGCTCTATCCATCTCTGTCTGTCGGAACCATGACACTGGGGAGGTCATGTAGGTAGGGGAGATTTGCCTAAGCAACTTGGGACCTTCACTGACAACTTCCCCATTGCCTGGTGGGAAGCTGTCAGGGAGCGTTGGAAATGGTCATGCGACCATGTGATGAAGTTGATGGCTGAACATCCCTAACTTTCCCAGATTTCGTTCCGCAGGAGTAATGAGTCCCTGCATGTGATATGTTAGCCTATTTGAGGAATCTTGGTTTAAGAAGTGTCCTATTGTACACTGCTTTGCCCAATTAAAGGTTACAAACAGGCATGAGTTTTAATACCGGATGGATGGATGGATGGATGGATTACATTTGTATGGCCACTTATCTCACCTAAGCTCTCAACAAACTACAATCCAATAAAAAAGTTAAAGATACATGGATAAAAATCAATAGCCTCTTGAAAACAAAAATAACCATGGTCATCAGCAAAGTCCATCCTTGCATCAAGCTGATCAAAGCCATTGTAAAAGCTCCCCACCATTGCCAATCCGCCAAGCTCAGTGGTGTAGCCATGTCGCTAGGGCTTTCCCGAAGTTTAGCAGGTTGGGGGGCAACCTAGGTTGTGGGGAGGGGAAGATATTACAAAGACCATGAAAATAGCCTCCATGGTTTTGCCTTTTCAGATAGGCAAGGCGCTCCAATCTTCTGTCGTTTGGGTTGTTTTTTTCTTCATTCATTCCAGGTCCACAATATTCTTTGAGAGATGGTATCTAAAATTCTGCCCTGATCGCGTTATGATGATTTTGGACTCTACTTGATGTAAATATTTTTTTCCCCTTTTAACAGGCCAAAAGAAGAGGCGCATCGCACACACTCAACTGAATCGAGAATCGAGTCGTTCGCACAGTGTGTTTCTAATTAAACTGGCTCAGGCTCCTCTCAATGCAGATGGAGATAATGTTCTGCAGGTAAGATGAAGGTCGGCTAGCAAACGGATTCCTTTCTTTTCTCCAGAGGACAACTTTTCCAAAAGTGATAATGGTTAGACCAGCAGCACAAGTCACGATCAAGCGTTGCTGAGGATCCTGGCTGCAGCAGATGCTTTCCTTAAAAGGAACTGGCTCCATTCTCAGCTTTATATATCTACGTGGAGTTGTGCTTCCTGATGGAAAACCACAATATTTCTTCTCTTGCAGGAGAGAGAGTTAATATCCTTGAGCCAGTTGTCGCTGGTTGATCTAGCAGGGAGTGAGAGAACAAACAGAACCAAAGCTGAAGGAAACAGACTCCGTGAAGCTGGTGGGTGCTCTGATAGCAATGAATGGGTGGGTGTCTCTTCTTCCAGTCAAGGAGACTCTGGAAGGTGGGCAGAGAAGAGCAGCCAAGAGGATCAGGGGGCTGGAGGCTCAAACGTACAGGGAACGGTTGCTGGAATTGGATATGTCTAGTTTAATGAAGAGAAGGACGAGGGGCCACAGGATAGCAGTGCTCCAATATCCCAGGGGTTGCCCCAAAGAAGAGGGGGGGTCAAGCTGCTGTCCTAAGCGCCTGAAGGCAGGACAAGAAACAACGGATGGAAACTAACCAAGTAGAGAAGCAACCGGGAACTAAGGAGAAACTTCCTGACAGTGAGAACAATTAACCAGTGCAACAGCTGGCCTCCAGAAGTTGTGGGTGCTTCCTCACTGGAGGCTTTTAAGAAGAGTCTGGACAGCCACTTGTCTGAAATGGTAGTTTCTCCTGCATGATCAGGGGGCTGGACTAGAAGACCTCCAAAGTCCCTTCTCAACTCTGCTGTGCTATTCTATTCTAATTCTAATTCTATTCTGGATTCAAATGGATCAGTTCCTTCAAATAAGCAGGATATACTCTTTTAAATTGCCTTTCCCAGCAGAAAGAATCAGGGCTGACTGACTGAGGGAAGCCACAAAATGACCACAGAGGCCAAGGGCCCACCAGAAATAGGAAAGTTTTTTTTAATATTCTTCTCTAGCCAGGAGGTTTTTCTGGCTCTTGGTTCTCTGTAGGTTTTTTCCATGTTATACTTATTAGAAGTGATAGATAAATCTTGGAGGAAAATTAATATGGAATTCCTTTAGTTTTGAAAAACTATCCAGATGGAGAATGTTATTTTCAATTTAATCCCAAAGGATGTGAAACATTCTCAGTCCCTGCTGTTACTAGGCAGAAGTAAGATAGCATCTTTGCCTATACATTATGGTACCTTCTAGGCCACCTTTTTAAAAAGATGGGTATGCATTGGGAAGATGGTTAGGGTTATTTGGGTGGAGTTTTCCTTATGAAATAGAATTCCTTTTTACTCACGTTTAACTTGTGGATTTTCCGCTGAGTTAGAAAATACAAGTTTTCTAGGCAATTGTATGGAAGTGGTTTGGCACAGTCTTCTAGATTTTTTTTGTACTTTCTAGTTTAGTCGAGAGTCTTGGGATTTCCTCATAGTCCAATGCTAAATCTGCCAAGATTGGCCTGGTGTAGCACCTGTTGTGAATCTTCCCCTTACACTTTCCATAATTTAGCTAAGGCTTTTGACCACTGTCCAAGGTTTAGCTAAAATGGTCCTTATATTGGAACTGGAAATTTCTCTCTCCCTATCCTTTGCCAACCAAGGATGTTGAAAGGGCGAAGTGGCTGTTTCTTTTTCATAGGAGAGGTAATCCCGTGTCCTTCCAAAAACAGGGAATTAAGAAATTCTTACAAAGATAAAACTGTTCCATGACTAGGCGTCATATCAGGCGGTGGTGAGACTAGTGCCATTCACTCTTCCAGGTAATATCAATCAATCACTGATGACATTAAGAACCTGTATAGAAGCTCTGCGAGAGAACCAAACGTACGGGACCAATAAGGTGTGTAGTTACCTATTTCTGCAGAGTTTTTCCTCCTTTCCTCCTGAGTTCCTCAACTCTGAGAATGTTTTGTTCCGCTTGATTCTTCAGATGGTCCCTTACCGAGACTCCAAATTGACCCATCTTTTTAAGAATTATTTTGATGGTGAGGGTAAAGTGCGTATGATAGTCTGCGTGAATCCAAAGGCAGAAGACTACGATGAGAGTTTGGTAATTTAAGTTTGTTGTTTAACTTCAGTTGCTTGAATCTACGAAAACTGGTAGCACGCTCTCTCTATACCTCACTGCTGAGTTAGCCATAGTTTACAGGAACTTTTTAAAATGCTGGAGTATTCTTCCTAGTCACATTTCAGAATATGTGTGCTGTTTATCAAATTTATATGGTCGGTCATCTCACTCTCAGTGGCAGACAATAAAATTAAAACAGTAAAAGCAGTTAAATGTTGAACATGGATAAAAAATAAAGCAAAATCCTGAGGAGAGATATTATATATAATACAGAGGTACCTTGGTACTTGGCTGCTTCAAAGCCTGTTGAATTTGGTTCTCTACGTGTTTTGACATGAAAATGTCCTAGTACTTGACCTTTGTTTAGTAGTCAGCGTGCTGCTATAGGAAGAGGGGGGACAGCGGTGGGGAATGGACAGGAAGTCAGCCATGCTAGGAAGGTTACTGACACAGGAAAAGGGACAGAGAGGCAGTTCTTCCCAGCTGAAGCAAAGGGCTTGGGACTCGTCCTTTTTACTACCCGTTGCACCTCCCAAAACAACGCTGAGTCCCAAGGTGCTACTGTACAGGCAGCACATGCTCCCTCTCTGCAGGGGGTCCCCAGGCGTGTGGAAATGGCAGCTTTTGAGAAACATTTACAAGAAAACAAGCTCAGAGAGGATCAAGCAATCCACTGTTCAAGTCTGAGCTACAAATATACTCTTTCATTCTTCTAATACTCTTTTTTTCCCCTAAATCTTGCTAGCAAGTCATGAGATTTGCAGAAATCACCCAGGAAGTGGAGGTTGCACGACCTGCTGACAAACCTCTGTGTGGACTAACTCCTGGTCGGCGATTTAAGAACCACGCTTTCAGAGAGGAGCTCTCCCGGCAGCTGGAAATCCGAGGTGGACCAGTTGATGGAGGTAAATCTTTAGGTTGGATGGCCCAGCTGAGACTAATAGCAATAGAAATTTCTCCTCCTAGCAATTGCCTTATGTGGTTCTCCTGCCTTTACTAACCATGCAGACTCTGATCTTTGTGGACTGCCACTCAACTAAGTGGCCTGTTGTTTATCTAGACAGAGGCTCCTTGGTCAGAGAATTGCTCCTGCAGAACTTCCCTCCAGTGCCTTCTTGTGAACTTCTGGACATCAATGATGACCAGACCTTGCCTCGACTGATTGAAGTACTTGAAAAGCGGCACCACATCCGGCAGAAGCTTTCAGAAGAGTTTGCCAGAAATGGTAAGTACTTGGCACCAGCTTGTCT
This sequence comes from Vipera ursinii, assembly GCF_947247035.1. Classification (NCBI taxonomy): domain Eukaryota; kingdom Metazoa; phylum Chordata; class Lepidosauria; order Squamata; family Viperidae; genus Vipera; species Vipera ursinii. The sequence goes on along the minus strand of NC_139524.1, from coordinate 3,249,443 downwards.
TGTCCCGGCTGTAAGTGAATAAATTGTGATGTTCTTCATGGAAGGCAAAGCATTGAGCGACTGCTTACTGGAATCAGCAAATACGCAGTATACGTCTGAAAAATAGTCAGAAGAGGTGGTACGTCTTCCATAAAAAGAATTTGTGTTTGTCCAAGATCCAAGCCTGGAATTTCCCTGTTGTAACTGTTGTAAATGTGAGGGCCTTTGCATACTCTAAGGTTGTGCATCAGTTCATGCCCGTTTTTGGATTGGACACTTTGCTCACGGTCACTGATGCCCTCATGACCTTTCATCTGGATTACTGCAATGCACTCTACATGGGGCTGCCCTGCATTTGGATGCTTCAACTAAGGGAGAATGCAGCTGTATGGGTATTGAATGGGGCCGGATACTGGACACATAGAACATTGCTATGTGAGCTGTATTGGCTACCAGATGCAGCTCAATGTGCTGATTGCTACTTTTAAAGCCCTCTAAGGCTTGGGCCAGATTACCTGCGGGACCGTCTTCTCTCAGTCATTTTTACTCACCCAACTCAGACTGGCAGATTGGGCGTGCTACGGGTTCCGTCAACCAAGGAATGTGGCTGATGGGTACTAGGAGGCGTGCCTTCTCTGCTGTAGCCCCTGTCCTCTCCTTTCAGAAACCAGGATGACTGCAACCCTGTTGGCTTTTCATAAGGCCCAGGCCTGGAGTCCCAAATAATGTCAAGGACTCATTTCATGGTTATAGTAACATGGCAATAGTTTTACTCCGTGACAATATATATTTATTTTATATTGTTGTAATGTTTCTCTGAATAAACAGAATAACTTGTTTAGATAGACAGCTATAGAAATCAAACATCTTTTTCTCTTCTAGTTCTGTGTGTTAAGAACATGTTGCAAGAACTTGATGCCAGCATTGTATCCAAAGAAAATTTTGCACAAGTGAAAATAGCTGAAAGAGAGAAAATCATAACAGGACAGAAAAATGAGATTGAGCGACTAGAGAAGAAAGCAAAAACTCTGGAATATAAGGTTTCTATTTACCGTTCGATGATTAAGTATAGCACTCATTTGTAAATATCTCTGCTCAAAAGGAAAATCTTGAAGTGCTTGAAGTGCTTCTCCATTTGTTGATGGATTTTAAGATGGCAAACGTCTTGACATGAGGCAGACCTAAGGGGTCAGCAAGCTTTTAAGATAGTGGGCAACATCATGCAGTTCTATGCAATACCACAAGCGGTAACAAATTTTGAACACCAAAAGGGCTACCCCAATTTACCCAACAGATTTCAAAGCATAATCTTTGCACACTGCTTCTGTCTTGTGATGGTTGCTTATCACTTTTAAGTGTGTCACTTGCAACGTAGGATCTTGCTTTGCCAAAAAAAACAGAAAAGCCGTGCTCAATTTTGTGGAGGTGAGTTTTCAAAATAGGAATTGCATTGTAATCTCTCACACCAGATTGATATCCTGGAGAAAACAACCACCATTTATGAAGAAGAGAAGCGTAATCTGCAGCAGGAACTAGAAAGCAAGAGTCAAAAGCTGCAGCGTCAAGTTTCAGACAAGCGTAGGCTAGAAGCTCGTTTGCAGGGCATGGTGACAGAGACGACAATGAAATGGGAAAAGGAATGTGTGAGTACGACTGATTTACCGAACCACGGGGCTGGGAAGCAGCCCAGCGATTTCCTTTTCACAACAGGAGACGTAGCTGGAGGTGGCAGCAGTCTGGCGTTTCCATCTCTCTCTGTGTTGAGCCCCATGGGCCCGACACACACACACACACACATTGGGGGGAGGAGAACAAGGCCAGACTGCTGCCTCCCTACCAGCCGTTCCCCGTGGGTCCAACACACAGACACAGAGAGAGAGAGAGAGAGAAGGGGGGAAAGAAGGAGGGGGTCTGGCAGCGCCCGAGACTCCATATGCTGCTCAGAACCACCCCCGCACGCCCCATCTGACCGACCCACTCACCTTTCCAGCACTCTCTTCCTCCACTGCCGCCACGTGCAGTCCAAAGAAGGAACTTTCAAACTTCACAATTTTTTTTTCTGAACTACACGTGGCAGAGGAGGACTGGGAGCCGCAGGAGATGGCTGAAAGAGCCGCATGCGGCTCCGGAGCCGTGGGTTGCCAACCCGTGGTTTAACACTATCTCTGTGTGCTTAGTTTTTCCCACATAAGAGTGGGGATATTACACTGTAAATGCGAAGGTGTACAATGCTGCTTTGGGCTGTTCGTTAAGTGTTTCTGGGAATGTATCCTATGTTCATTCTCGCATAGGGTGCAAGTTGATCTTTCAGACTCATTACAGAAGGTTGAGGCTTTGTGTGGGCATTTCCTGTTTCTTTCTCGGTGATATTTTTCTCTACCAGAGAATACTTTATTGCTATAATTTATTCATACAAGACTCAAGTAAACAATTGGCAGCAATAATTTTAAAAAAAATTTTTAAAGGCCTACTAAAAACATACAGTAAATGTTGTAATTGTAGTAAATGTTCAGAATAACAGAGTTGGAAAGGATCTTGGAGGTCTTCTCGTCCTGTACCATTCCAGACGTGGCTGTCAAATGTCTTCTTAAAAGGCTCCAGTGATGGAGAACCCACAACTTCTGAAGGCGCAAATCATTCCACTGGTTAATTGTTCTCAGTGTTAGGAAGTTTCTCCTTAGTTCTAGGTTGCTTCTCTCCTTGATAAGTTTCCATCCATTGTTTCTTGTCTTGCCTTCTAGTGCTTTGGAAAATAGATTGCCCCCCCCTTTGTGGCACCCTTCCCCTTCCCCCCCCCCAGTATTAGAACACTGCTATCATGTCACCCCTAGTCGTTCTTTTCACTAGACTAAAAGGTAAAGGTTCCCCCGCACATGCGTGCTAGTCGTTTCCAACTCTAGGGGCCGGTGCTCATCTCCGTTTCAAAGCCGAAGAGCCAGTGTTTGTCCAAGGACGTCTCCGTGGTCATGTGGCCGGCATGACTGGACGCCAAAGGCGCACGGAACGCTGTTGTTACCTTCCCACCGTAGTGGTTCCTATTTTTCTACTTGCATTTTTACGTGCTTTCGAACTGCTAGGTTGGCAGAAGCTGGGACGAGTAACAGCCGCTCACTCTGTTACGCGGCACTCGGGATTCGACCCGCCAAACTGCCGACCTTCTGACCGACAAGCTCAGCGTCCTAACCCACTGAGCCACCGTGTCCCTTTTCACTAGACTAGACATACCCAATTCCTGAAATCGTTCTTCATGTGTTTTAGTCTCCAGGCCCCTAACCATCTTTGCTGCTCTTTTCTGCACTCTGCATCTTTTTTATAATGTGGGCAAAACTCGATGGAGCATTCTAAGGCTTTATAAAATGTTATTAGTACTTCATGTGATCTTGATTCTATCCCTTTGTTAATACAGTTTAGGACTGCATTGGCATTTTTGGCTGGTGCTGCACACGGCTGGTTCACATTTAAGTGATTGTCCACTAGGACTCCAAGATCCGTCTCACAGTTACTGCTACTGAGCCAGGTTTCACCTAATCTGTACCTGACCCATTTGGCTTTTCTTGCCCGAGTGTAAAACCTTGCTTTTCTCTACATTGAATTTCATTTTGTTAGTTGGGGCCCAGTGTTCCAAGTCTGTTCCAACGTAGGCGATAGGTGGAGTTGAAATGCTCCTGCAGTTTTGAGTTCAGGCATGTTGCCAAGTGCCCAATCACAAATTGTAAGGATGCTACCTATAACTTTGTGACCGGTTGTAAGTCCCTTCATTTAGCTTAGCACCACCAGTAACTTTGGTTGTTGAAGGAATAGTTGTAAATCGAAGACTTCCTGTATGCACATCTCCATTTTGTCTACTGTTCTATCCTAAAACCATTATGTACCTAAACTGGAAAGTAGTAACTTTTGCATTCCTTGAACTGTTCTCAAGTGCCTTAACGAAGGAGCTATTGAAGGTTTCAATGTGTTAAGAAGGTGCTGTTTTCCCAAATATATATAATCCTAATTCTTAATAGCCAGTTACAGCAGCCCACTAGTTTGGCAGGCATTTTAAAACTGGTAAAAGGGAATCCCATTTCTGATCCCATTTAGAGTTCTGATATCGTAGGAAGTAGCAAAACTTCTCAGAATCCTTATGATAGGGTTGGTATACAAAAATGTAAAATAAAACAATAAAAACCTTCCTCATCACTTTCTCTTTATCACGAATATTTTTCATTTGGTACTTCTGTAATTCTTTGTGGTCCATTTCTGTTTTAAAAATCCTAAATAATAACTTGGGACTTCTTGCTGCTAATTTTTAGTTGCCAGGTAGGAACATATATATATTTTTTTAAAAAATGCTTACTCTTTGGTGGAAAAGCCTTTTGTTAACCCTTTATCTAAATTAATGGCACTTTTACATGTAGATTGAATTCAGTAAAATTGGGAACTCCACCCTCCTTTTATAGCACCAGATTCCTCAAGATTCTCTTGTGTTATGGTAGCCCAATTTTTCTGCTTTGGGACAGTGGTGGATAAAATTAAGTTTTCTAACCAAGGCCTTTCAGTGACTAAGTTTAATGTACTCTAATATTTTAACAAGACAAAATAAAACTCAGAGCCACCTAAAATAAAACAAGATGGCTGAAAATTTGCCCTTCTTTTTGTCGTTATGTTGCTGCATCCCTGCTTGTGCCTAGGCAGTTGTTAAAGACTTGAAATAGCACTGCTGAAAATTTAGCCATTCAGTAACTGTCAACCAGCAAGTATACCTTAAACCAGGGATGAGCAACAAGTTGCCATTCAGTTGTTGGACTGTAGCCTTTGTCTTTCGTCATGGTGGTAAGACCATGATTGGGCATTCGATAATATCTGAAGAGGAATTTAGTATTGCCAGTTTATTTTAAGACAAGTGCAGCCAGCATTTCTGAATCATAGGCTGCATTTCCTTGGGATACAAATATGTGGCAACGACTGGAATTAGTAGGTGTCAATCCATGCCTTAATTTTCTGACAACTAGTATGTGCTCTTGTTGTTGTTAGCTGTGAAGTCGTGTCTGACCCATCGCGACCCTATGGGCAACGTTCCTCCAGGCCTTCCTGTCCTCTACCATCTTCTGGAGTCCATTTAAGCTCACGCCTCCTGCTTCAGTGACTCCATCCAGCCACCTCATTCTCTGTCATCCCTTTCTTCTATTGCCCTCAACCTTTCCCAGCATTAGGCTCTTCTCCAGTGAGTCCTTCCTTCTCATCAGGTGGCCAAAGTGTTTGAGTTTCTGCTTCAGGATCTGGCCTTCTAAAGAGCGGTCAGGGTTGACCTCCTCTAGGACTGACCGGTTTGATCTCCTTGCAGTCCAAGGGACTCGCAGGAGTCTTCTCCAGCACCGTAGTTCAAAGGCCTCAATTCTTTGGCGCTCAGCCTTTCTTATGGTCCAACTTTCAGAGCCATACATTGCAACTGGGAAGACCATAGCCTTGACTATACACACTTTTGTTGGCAGGGTGATGTCTTTGCTTTTTAGTGTGCTGTCTAGATTTGCCATGGCTTTCCTCCCCAGGAGCAAGCGTCTTTTAATTTCTTGGCTGCAGTCCCCATCTGCAGTGATCTTGGAGCCCAGGAAAATAAAATCTGTCACTACCTCCATTTCTTCCCCATCTATCTAAAATTACTTTGAAAGAAAAATATCTCTTTATTTTTGCCCATTAAAATTACTGGGTTTACTGTTTTCCTGCAGTTTGCTATAGTAACATAGTTGATCATTTTTCAAAATGTAATATTTCCTCAGGCATCTATTTCACTTTAGAGACATGTCCTTGCAATCAAAAACTCATCAGCCAGTTAATTTTGCGTTAGTTAGCAATACAGGGTGTAATTGTAGCCTTTCTTTACCATGCAGGAGCGCCGTGTGGCAGCCAAGCAACTGGAGATGCAGAACAAGCTTTGGGTGAAAGATGAGAAGCTAAAGCAGCTGAAAGCCATTGTCACGGAACCTAAGAGTAGCAAACCCGAAAGGCCTTCAAGGGAAAAGGATCGGGAGAAAGCTCTCCAAAGATCACTGTCGCCTCCTCCAGTACCTGTAAGCTTCTTGGGAGGTTGAATGGGCCCTTCTCTCTGCATACCTTCGCCCCTGTGGCAAGCGGCTCTGAGAAGTCCAAGTCCCGTGGCTGGGTGTCTACAATTCAGCCAGGACAATTCCCTGTCTGCCGTCTCCTTGAATTAGCTTTGAATCTTCCTATCCGTGCGTGTTTTCTCTTTCTAACTCTGCTTAGTATAGAGCAAACGGACACAGGCTGAATTCTACGAAGGTTTTTGGTAGCGTTCTTTTTCCTTTTGCCTGATTCGCTAACTGCACCTTTCTTCAGTTTTCTAGCAACTGTATCACTCACCTGCCTAACCACCATGATCTACCTGCCAGAAGCCAGCCACAGCTGCACAGGCGTTCAAATTCTTGTAGCAGCATTTCCGTGGCTTCCTGCATCTCGGAGTGGGAGCAGAGAACACCTACTCAGCACAGCAAGCCTCCTGGCAAGGGGGACAGTGGCCTCCCTAGAGCCAGGAGTAGACCGCAGGAGCCAGAGCAAGCCAGGCCCTGGGTTGTGTCAGAGAGAAGGCGGGGCATGTGCTGGACGGGACCCCCGCCGGCTTCCAGCACTAGAGGTCCCCTAGAGCTAGAAGAGGACTTTTGCTGCAGGGTCAGTGTTCTGTCTCCGCTGCGGTTGCCCCTGTGTGATTGGCTGGTGATTGTGGGCACTGCCCTTGCTAAGAAGCCTACCTCGCCATCACGGGAGCTGCAGACACACAGCAAGAGAACAGCTGCCATTGGTAGAGCTGTAGATTCCCACTCCCTTTTTAAAAAATAAGGTTAATCTGAACTAGCCTCTTGCTGCCCGGCCAGCTTTGTACTCTCCATCAAGACTGAACGGTCATCCTGTGAGGTCCTGTCCCCTGTTCTTGCCATTAATGCTTTCACATTAACTGATAATGCGTTTGTATTTACATATTTGTGTGCACGACAAGTCTGGGTAACTGAATTAAACTAAGTAGAAATTAGCTTTTCAAATAAATCTCAAATTACAAAAAACCGCTTACTTTGGACTTCAAAGAAATTCTGATGTCTTGCAGTGATGCCCTTAATAGTAAAGGCTGCAAGTCTTTATAAAAATAGTAAAAGCTGTTTAGGCCTGAAGGGGTTTTACTCCTTTGCAGCTTGGGAACTGCTCACTATTCCCTGGTTTTTTTCTATGCTCATAATAATCGTATGTAGAAAGTGCCCTATTTCGTATTTTATGTGCGTGTGCAGGCTGACCTTTGGATGGTTTCTCGGCCATCCCCCGCTATTCTCCATTTCTGGGAGATGCAGAGTGCATAAAAGCAGAGCCTTTGGGTCTGGCCTCAAAATGTGACATTCTTTTCTCTGCTGGTGCTTCTGATATCTTTGATTTTGCCTGCTGAAGCCTGGAAGGATCTTAAACTTCTGACCCAAATTTATTGGTAGGGGGCTTCAGCTAACCTGCAGTTATCAGTGTGTGCATGGTTTTCCTCTTCTTACATTACATTAAACTGGAAGTGTATATGGGATCTCAACAGCAAATGCTGCGAATTAAATATCTTGCTCAACTATTGATTAAACCCTGGAAGATGCCCTTCCCAGGGATAAGCTTAGGAAACTTGCCTACTCATTTTTTTTTAATTCTTTTTCTGATCTCCCAGAATGCTCCTCCTGTTCGCCTTCGTCAGCGACGGTCTCGCTCAGCAGGAGAGAGGTGGGTGGACCATAAACCCCCTTCCAATATCCAGACTGAAACAGTCATGCAGCCACACGTCCCCCATGCCATCATGGTTACCTCTGCAAACGAGAAGGCACTGGCAAAGTGTGACAAATACATGCTGACGCACCAGGAGCTGGCCTCTGATGGGGAGATTGAAACCAGACTGATCAAGGTAAACTCTTGTGAGGAGGGCAAGCATCCTGGGTGCATGCTGTATTGTGCATCGTATTTCTAAAGAAGCCCTCCAAGAAAAAGAGCTTGTTGACCACAAAGTACAGGTAGTCCTCAAGTTACAAATGGAATGGAGCTATGCTGCCCATTCCATTCGTAACTTGAGGATTTGTAGGAGTGAATGGCGTATCTTGAACACCATCGCTCCCTGCTTTCGCTCACGCATTCGCTAATCGAACGGGTGGGTTGTTAAGTGCACATGAGGTATCCCAGGGTGGGGAAGGCCATGGGGGGGAGGGGGCTGATGATAAAACACCAGCTGCTTCAGACCACCCAAGGCCTCCCATGACTCACTGAGCTGCCTCATTCTCCCCACAATTACTTTCCCCCTATCCTGCTACACTGGACTCACTTACCTTGCAAAGATCTAGTGAGCTGTCTCCTCTCCAGCTTCTCTGCCATGTAAGATCACGGCACTGAGAAGCTTCCAATTTTGGCACCCAAAGTGTTTGCAAGCTGAGCGGACACTTTGAGGCAGCGAAATCGCTGGCCCTAAGCACCCACTTGGCTTGCAAACACTGTGGGCACCGTAATCTCGCATGGCTTCAGTGCTGAGAAACTTCCAGTCTCTGTGCATCGCTCCCGGCCTCCATTTTCAACGTCCAAGGCCTTGAGGAAAAGCCTTTGCTGCCGAAAATGGAGCTTTGGATTGACGCATGCAGAGCTCCAGGTTGATGTGTGTGTGGCCTTGAGGACACATGACAATCCAGAGCTCCGTTCTCGGCAGCAAAGGCTTCTTGCAAAGATGGCAAAATGTTTGCAGACGGAGGGAAGGCTTTAATGTTTCAGGCCTTCCCTCTGGAATTTGCAAGGCCTTTTGCCGCAGATCTCATCCAGGCCTCCGTTTGCAGAGAACAGAGACCTAAAGTACCAAAAGATCCTGTGAGATCTTGCAGTACTTATTAGGCCCCCATTCTCTGAATGCGCCGAAGTCCTGAAGCAGTGAAACAAGCCAAGAAACGAAGTCTCTCTATGTCTTCACAAGGTGAGTATCCACAGGGGGGAGGGAATAGCCAGGGTGAATGTTGCCGTGCCTCTGCAGTCAATCATAAGGGTGAATGACTGCCATTGTGCTGTAACATTTGTAATTTTGGGACTCGTTTATAAACACAAAGGGGTATTTATCACATGTTCGCTAAGGCGGAGGTCCCCAATCTTTCCAGGTTGGCAGCCCAGAGGGAAATGTGTGCATACGCGCATGCGCAAATGGGCACACACATCTGCAGCACCCATGCTGGCACCTGCACACATGTGCAAGGCCGCTAGTGCCCATGTGACACTGGCGCAGAGCTAGCACCCCTGCGCATATGCAAGCAAGGCCACTAGCGCCCGTGTGGCAGCGCTAGCATGAGTGGGAATGGGAGTCCATGCACACGTGTGCGCACTTGCCAGCCATCCCCGTGGCCCATAGTTGGAGGCCCCTGCACTAAGGGAACATTTGTACCTCGGGGATGTTTCTTTATTCTGCTACATAAGGGAAGCTTTTCTACAGGTTCTGGGCCTGCCAGAAGCGTTAAACTGTCAAATTGTATAATTTTTTACTCAGGGTTGTAGGCAAATAGTGGTGGAAACCCAGTGGAGCTTTTGACTGTCTGTGGGCTTTATTCCTGTACTTCTGGGAGATCAGGGGGGAAAAAACCTTTCTAGCTTTACTTATGCGTTTGTAAGGATGTAGCGAAAATAGCTTGTTACATTATCAATTGTGCCAATCTCTGTTCAGATATTTTCTTAAACAGATGTTGTTTTCAAAAGGGCGATGTTTTCAAGACCAGGGGAGGTGGACAGGCTGTTCAGTTCACTGAAATAGAGACCTTGAAACAAGAATCACCAACCGGGTGAGTCACATTCAACCCAAACAGTTTTGCCCTTTTGTGTCTCGGCTCAGTGTGAATGGAACCTGATGTGATTCCTGCGTGTTAGTGGAGATCGTGAGCAGGCCGTGAATTTTTTGTGCATGACTGAATAATCTAGGTTCATGCAGAGAAGGCCAGGAAGTCCTGTGGGTGTGTTCTGCTCCTGGATAAAATTGTAAAAATGCAGAGCAAGCAAACGGAATTACAAAATGGAAATATCCCCAGGTTAATATAAAATAAGAGCAGACTTGATGGATGCCAGCCTTCTCTCTCCCATTAGTCTGTGTCTGGGCACTTTCAGGCAGGAGGCAGACCTCAGAATTTTCACTCCTGCCTCTGAACTGTTTCAAACCTTAACGACTTTTTCCTCTTCTATCCCTAACCCACCGATTCCTCCAGACGCAAGCGGCGATCCTCCCCGTCAAGCCCTCGCCTGCCCGAGGAGGCTTCCGAGTCAGAATGGACTGACGTAGAAACACGGGTAAGGCAGGAGTATCTTTGGCAGGGGGCGGGTTGGATGATCTCGAGTCACCTCTTGACAGCTTTGCCTGCCTTTTTTCGGCCAGTGTTCAGTCGCGGTGGAGATGAAGGCAGGCTCGCAACTTGGACCTGGCTATCAACATCATGCTCAGGCAAAGTAAGTTCTCCGTGTTCCTCCCATCCTGCAGAGTTTCTTCAACGTTCCTGAGAGAGATGGGGTACTTGGCAAGCGGGTTGGGGGGGGAGAGGAGGGGGGGGAGACGGGTAAAGAGCTAGTCTTTAGGACTGAAAATAGACTTCACTATTGAGGTTTGGCCTCTTGCAGATAAGTGCTGGCTTTGCTGTGGAAGTGATCTGTTCAGCTCAGGGAAGAACACTGACAATTGTGCAAGACATTTTAACAGGCAGGAAACAGGGCATCCGAGGTAAAAAGAGGTTAATGTGAGTTCTTTAGAATGAAAGGCAACCATTAACATTCAGGCAAGCCTGCAGCCTACTGGTTTTCTAGCTACAAGGGGGGCTGGATTGCACCACCTGCTTGTCCTCCATACAACCCCCCTGGTGGCTCCCGAGTTTCTGTTGCTCCCACTCCTTTTTTATACAGCTATATTTAGGCTCTTAAGTCATTCTGGGATGCCAACTCCCCTTGGCCCATTATTCCATTTGTCCCCCCCCCAAGCCAAGCTATGGCCCTGAGACAATGTTCAGAAACCCTGGGGTGGAGGCAGAGAGGTGTGTGGAAAGAGTGCCTCTCCTCTGGGGGAAGAGAGTCATGTGCGCCGAGAATTGAAAAACGTCTCAGGATCCTTGCTGGGAAGGTTCACAGTCAGGGGTAGGCAACCTTGGCTCTTTTATGACTTGTGGACCAACTCCCAGAATTCCTGAGCTATGCTGGCTCAGGAATTCTGGGAGTTGAAGTCCACGTGTCATAAAAGAGGCAAGGTTGCCGACCCGTGTTCTAAGTGAATGTTTCAATCCACTTTTAAGCTGTCTGCTTGTTTGTATTGAACTGTAGACTTTTTGATCGTGATTGGGGGTGACAGTCTTGTCCTTTCTTTGCAGACGCAGGAAACCATGAAGCTTTTGAGATTTCTGCTGGGGCTACTTTTTCAAATAAAGTTTCAGGCTACATAGCTGGCTATGCTAGAAAGTGACAAAAGGGAAAATAAAATAAAAAAGTGCTTCTCTTGACCCGCATCTACATCATGACTTTGAGGAAGATGACCTCATTTTATTATTTTATGCATTTTTCTGTAAGGTTTTTGCCTCATTTTTCTTCTCATGCTTCAACACTTGTTTCCATGTCTACCTTTAGGGGACAATGTATTAGACTGTTACTATTTATTTGTCATCATGCACTTTAGTATCTCTGGGTAGCGTTTTGAAATTTGCATTTAGAAACAGCTGTCTTTTGGGTTCCTTTTCAAACTATGGTGCTTTCCTCAGGAATGTTGTGTACAGCTCCACAATTGATAAGTTTTGTTTTCTGCCATATAATTGAAGTAATAGGAAAGGTTCTTTGCTATACAGAATTTCAGTGTATCATGATGATTAGATAACTTTGTAGTGACAGACCCACAGCTGTTGTGATTTCGTCACTTGAATTTGCAAATAAAAAATTCATTCATAGCTTTCTCCATTCAGTGCCCTTTCTGATCTGCCCTGGCCGTATTGAGAGGAAGGATCATTTATTCAGAGTATTGCACTAGCCACCCCACTGAAAAGAATGTTAACACTGCTGCTGCTCTTGTTGCGAACACCACCTTTGGAACCACTCTCCACTTTGGATGTTGTCTCCTCCTGTTCCTGACACAGATGATACCCAGGCGCTCTGCCACCCAAGGCTTGACAGGGAATCGCCTGCATCTCCCCTCCAAGCTGAGACCATCTGATACCGACAGTGTAGGGACAGCTACATGATTCCCTTCTCTCATTGGCCAAATCTTGGAAATGCAATTTATTCAGCTACAACGCAAATCTGCACTCGTCTCCCATGAAATGGAAAGAGGGGAAGGGCAGCCCCCAATCCTACTGCTCCTATCAAATCAAATGGTGTTACACTCCCATAGTATGCATCTGAATATGGCTTCTTTGAAAACCAAACACTGCCCTGTCTTCTGATAGTCTGTTCGAAAGGGAAGATTGGGGCAGGCAACTGGGCTTCTCCCCAACCTCCATGGAGCTAGCTCTTGGGCAAGTTATACTCGTAAAAGACTACAATAAGGAAATGAGGAAGCAGGCCAGTGGCAGAAGGCATTCTGAGCTGGGTTGTTTTCTTGCAAATGTTTCATTACCCAAACTGGGTAATGTCAATGTTAGTAAAAAGTGGGGTTTACCCTCAGTTGATGTTCTAGTGCAAGGGTGTCAAACTGCAGGCCTGCGGGCCAGATGCATCATGCCGAAGCTGCGCCCACCCCATTGCCAGCAATGGGGAAAGTCGCAATACGTCACATGATGTTGCAAGTCTGACACCCCTGTTCTAGTGGCTGGGCCTGCCAGTATTGGTGGGGGTGGTCTTGGAGGTTCTTCCCTTGGGCTGTTTACTATCGCCTTGTTTGGCAGTTCCTTGGGTAGGGTACTGTTTGATTGTTGAAGAAATTTCCTAACAAAGAACAATCAGTGGGACTCCATCCCTGGAGGCTTTCAAAAGGAGACTAGAGAACCGTTTGTCTGAGATGGCATCAAGTCACCCGCTCAAGCAGAAGGTTGGAGTAGAAACTCTGTTATTCTGTATACTCCTGTATTTATGATTAAGCACTCTCCCCCAACAAAGTTTTAGATAAAAACCATCCCTTTTTAAACTGGACCATCAGGATCCGCCATACCCGAACAGTCCTGAAGACTTGCTCAAGGTGAATCCATTCCACACTGGCGGCTGGCTTTGCCCAGTGCCTGGAAACATGAACTGCACGACTCCACTGGTCTTTATAGAAGGCACTCGAAACTTGTGGGTGACAAGAGTTTATTTGGGCCCTTTCCCTCCAAGAGTGCAGGGCCAGCCATGTCACTCGTTGTAATGCTTCGTTTGGGGGAAAACCAGCAAACTAGGAAAGTGTTTGTCAATTGCTTTAATCTACATTGTTTACAAAGTCCAAGGAACCGGCATCCTATTCCTCTCCCCACAATCACCAATCTCGGTGCGAATTCCAGGATGCCCACGAAGCTCTCGGCCCCTCAGCCGGCGAGGGGGGGGCTGCCGGGCCGGGTCTCGCTCCAGCGGGGTCAGCCAGGCCGGGGCCGCAGAAGAGACCAGCGCGACTTGCCCTCCTCCCTCCGCGGCCCTTCCCGGCCGCCTCTTTCCTGGGGCTGCGCGGCGCCCTTTGCCCGGCCGTCCCCGCTCAGCCACGGGCTCGGGCCGGCCGCCTCCTGGCCAGGGGGAAGGGCCCGGCGGGGAGTCCCAGGAGGCCCCCTCTTGCGCCGCTCCGGGTCGAGCGCTGGGGGCGGCGGGGGGCTCGGCGGGCTCGGGCCGGCTCTGCAGGCGGGCAGGGCGTCGGCGCGGGCGTCCTGCGCCAGGGCCCGCTCGGGGGACGGGCGGAAGCGGCTCCTCAGCACCCGGCCGATCTCCTCCGGCGTCACGCCGAAGCCTTGCGCCAGCCGGCCGGCCGGCCACTCCTCGGGGAAGGCGCGCCGGAGGTACCTGCGGAGGGGAGGGCAGCGCGGGTGAGGGAGGGCGGGCGGGGGCGGCGCGGCCTGGACGGGGCGGGCGGGGCTCCCGCGCGGCTCTCCTTACCGGATCTGCTCCATCGCCCGGACGGTCAAGGTGCGCTCGGGCGGCTCCGGCGGCTCCATCAGCTTCCGCAGCCGCCGCTGGCGGGTCTGCCGGGCCCGGCACTGCAGCCTCCTGCGGGCGAGAGGCGGGTCAGGCGGGCCGGGGGCGGCCGGGGGGGGCGAGGGGCGCGCGCCTACCTCTCCAGCTCCCGCAGCTGCTCCTCCGGCGTCGGGACATCCCCGTCGGCGCGCGCGGCCGCCAGCCCGGCCAGCAGCTTCCGCGGGTCCGGCAGCCGCGGGGGCTTCATGGCCTCCCCGCGCCCCTCCGGACCAGCCCCTCCCTCCCCTCCCCTCCCCTCCCGGCCGGAGCTTCCGCCGACGGGGCCAGCGGGCGGCTCGGCGCGAGGACTCTCGGCTCCGCGGTCACGTGGCGCTCGCCCCGTCCAGGCTGGAGCACGGGCGCCACACGCGATCGCGTCACGCGGCGTCTCGCGACGTTTTCCCCTGGGCGGAGCCGGGGTGGGCGTGGCCTGCGCGTGACGCTCCTCCTCCTCCCCCAGTTGCCAGTCTGACGCCCCCGGAGGCTGAATCGGGGCAGCTGGAGCCGCCCGGGAGTTGGGCCTGGCGCAGCTTCCTCAGGCCGAGCAAAATTGAGCCAGCCAGAGACTCGTTTGCATTGCTTGGACGGTTGTTAGATGTTAGCAAGCCGATGTTAGCGCCGGAAGGGACCTTAGAGGTCTACTAGTCCAGCCCCCAGTTCAACCAGGAGAGCCTCTGCCATTTCAGATAGGGGGTTCTCCAGTCTTTTCTTAAAATCCTCCAGTGATGGAGCACCCACAACTTCTGGTGGCAAGCTGTTCCCCTGGTGCAGGGGTCGGCAACCTCGGCTCTTTTATGACTCGTGGACTTCAACTCCCAGCTGTGCTGGCGTCCACGAGTCATAAAAGAGCCAGGGTTGCCTACCCCTGGCCTAAACTGAGCAGCTTCAGACGGGAGGAAAGGATTTCAGCGATTC
Organism: Vipera ursinii; assembly: GCF_947247035.1. NCBI lineage: Eukaryota > Metazoa > Chordata > Lepidosauria > Squamata > Viperidae > Vipera > Vipera ursinii. The sequence goes on along the minus strand of NC_139524.1, from coordinate 3,234,437 downwards.
TAACATTTGCTCAACAAAAGCAGCCCCTCGGGCAGTCGAATTCTGGAGACCTGTGAGTACAGGTAGTCCTCGACTCACAACTACAATTGAGCCCAAAATTTCTTCTGCTAAGCGAGACCGGTGTTAAAATGAGTTCGGCCCCATTTTACAACCTTGCCACACTAAGCGAATCAAAAGAGGTCCTTAAGATAGTGACACGGTTGTTAAGTGAACCTGGCTACCCCAATGACTTAGCTTGTCAGAAGGTCACAAAAGAGGATCAAGTAACACCCCCCCAGGACAAATGCAAACATGAATCAGTTGCCAAGCACCTGAATGTCAATCACGTGACCATGGAGATGCTGCAACAAGAGGCAAGTGTGAAAAATGATAAGTCACTTTTTCCAGTGTTGTTGTAATTTTGAACGGTCAGCAAATGAATTGTTGTAAGTTGAGGACTCATCTAACGAACAGCGTAAAATCTGGTAGCTCTCTTTTTTGCAAGCTGTCCACAAGGCTACCAACATGGAAAGCTTTAAAAGAATACTTAAATCATGAAGTGTGAAGCCAACACATGTGAAAAATACGAGGCTGTACGGGTGCAAAGGTACATGTAAATTTATTAAAACAAGAATAATAAAACTGTTGCCCTTATCAAGCTCTGGAAGACTAAATAGGCTTGATCCAGCCTCAGGAACCTCACAAAAATGACAGGATGCAGCTTGTAAGTGAAAGGACGGACAAACCGTATAAAACTTTAATATAAAGTTGACTACAAAAGAAACCTCTTCCCAGCCCACAGGGCTTTTCAAGGATTGTCCCAGGGCTTGGGCAGGCTAACTGGCATCTGCAGCGGGAACCTGGCTTGCAGAGAGAGCAGGGGAGGGGTGCAGCCCAAGTCCACAGAACCGTTCTCAGAACTTGCTGTTAGCTGGAGGGGAAACACGGCTCTGCAGAGGTGGAGGTTTGGGGGAGAATGGCTGAAAGAGATGGAGGGGTCTGGATGCACCAGGGCAGAGAGTTCTTCTCTGCTGCTGCCCCCCCAGCGCAAGGCTCAATAATTGGGACCCGCCCAGTCCCCACTATTTGGGCTCCAAGGATCCACCGAGTTTTTGGGTCAGGCCCCCTTCTTGAAGGAAGAAAAAGCCGGCAGGCCAGGAGTCGCAGGCTCGGCCCCAACTTAGATCGAGGGAAGAGGGGAGGGGGCTGCTACCTGGCTTGGCTGGGATGCATAGCGGCCACCGTGGTGGAACGATGGGGAGTCCCGCGCCGCACGAGGGGGGCCGAAGCCGAGTTGATGGCCAATCTGTGCAGGTCAGCACGGTTGAGCGGAGCTGCAACGGACGGGAAGGGGAAGCTGCTGTATATGGGGCCTGCGACGTTCCCGTGCTGGGACAGGCAGTTCAGGGAGCCGGGGCTCATGGACAGGGGCCTCTTGCTGGAAGAAAACCTGTCTGGAGAAGGAAACGGGCGGCTGGAGGCCTTGGGCAGAAGCAGGCAGGAAAAATTCAGTTCCATAAATGGACCCTGATCTCTGCTGCACTCCAAGATCCACAGCAGCTCCAAATCGAGAACCTCCTTTTTGCCCCTTTTCTGTGGCCAGAAGGGTTGCCGGAGGTGAGGTGGGTCTCGGGCAGAAGGACTGGCTGTAGGAAGAGGCACAGCCTCTTTCCCAGCCCCCACACCACTGCCTTAGCCGCATCAGGATCGACTCATCCAGCTCTAAAGTGCAGACTCGACACAAGGCAGAAGGGGGCAAGGAAGCTGCCCAGGCTAGGTGGGCGCCCAGACAAGTCTCTTGGCCTGGCCCAAGTTGCCACTTTCTGGGGCCCTGAGCCCTAGAAGGTTGCCAGACAGGGAAGCCCCTGCGGGGATCCCCAGCTCCCAGCCAGACACTCACTGCCTTCTGCTTTATTCTTGGCGCTGGCAAAGCGCCGCCCTCCTGCTTTCAACATCCGTGCCAGAGTGCAAGGTTCGCCCACCATGGTGGTGCCCAGCCAGCTGAAGTTCCTATGTGGCTGGAAGTGGAGCTGTGGCTCGCGAGGGGGGCCGAGGCCCGACAGGGCTCCCAGGATAGTTGGGATGAAGCCTTGGTTGCCCAGCAGCTGGACCCGTGCTGTGGGCTGCTGCTGCTGCAGGATCTGGCGGCCAAGCTCCTGGGCCGAGCCCCTTAGGAGGGAGAAGGGCATGAGGGTCATCAGCTCCTGGGCGTTGTGATGGTTGAACACATCCTGGAGAAATTGAGGCTGGAAGACAAAAACCACAGGTTGAGGTTCTGGGAAAACAACCTTCCTGCACCATCCACCGGTAGCCACCAAACTCCGAAAGGTGCAGATTTTCGGCAAAGTCTCGCCCTGCCCTGCAGGAGGAAGGTTGTTTAATGCCTCAGACTGGGAAAGGGGAGTCCATTTGGGGTCGCACCAGGTGAGGAGCCAACTGGGTGACCTCGGGTCAGTCCCTCCCTTTTAGCCTGAGGAAAAAGGCAATAACACACCACTTCTGAAAAACCTTGCCAGGTCCAGGCAGTTGCCAGGAGACCAACACTGACTCAAAGGCACACAAACAAATCAGAAAGTTATTAACGACATATTTGAGCCCTTCCAAATTAGGCAATAAACTGATATATTATCTGGAGTGGCAGAGACAAGTCCCAGGAGAGCCATTAGATCCCATCAATCAAAGCAAAACCTCCACGGGGTTCTCCTTCGGCCTTTTGAGTGCTCTCCTCTTTCAGGCACCAGGCCTTAAGATGGTTGCAGACACACCCTGGCAGAGAAGGGCCAGAAAGAGAGTCCGATGGAGGGAGGGAGGGAGGGAGATGACCCACAGCTCCATCAAACACCTCACAGGATGTCACACTGAAGACTGTTCTAAAAAACTGAATGTGGAATAATCCACTGAGATTAGTGGGGGCAGACTCCGATTGAAAGTTAGGAAAAACTACTGGCGATAAAAACAGACAAAGTAGAAGCAGAGGGTACCCATTCATCGGATGGGAAGACTGATGCCAAATGATCTGCCCAGCTACAGGCTGCCTCGAGTTTCCCCACTGGACCACGTTGGTGCCCGGCCCTTCCCCGGGATGGCAGGCCTGTGCAGAGGGTCACCTGGCATTCAGAGACGTTGATGTGGGGCCTCTGGACCTCCGCGGGCTTTGGCTCGGTGCTGCGCAGCAGGCGGGTCAGCTGGTCAACAATGCCCAGTCCCCGGATGAGGTTTTCTCGCCGCAGGAGGGCCTTGACTCTCTCAACTTCCTCCTCCTCCACGATGGCTTGGGGAGTCATGCTGTCATACTGCAAGGAGGCCATCTAGGAAGCAGAATGGCAGCCTGTCAATTCAAAAACTCACCCATGCCCACGTGAGTTAACTTTTAAACGCTCCCCAGAAAGCAAAACCGGAGCTTCTTTGATTCACTACGATTAGAACTGACGCTGGCGCTGGGCCCCACTTTGGCCAGCTGTTTTGCAGCTCCGAGCCTCAAGGGTTCTTGCCGATTCCTGAGCACATCAGGCCCCACTGAGGCTGCTGCCCCAGTCTGGGCCCTCTGCCCATCGCGCGAGGGCAGCCAGTCAGCCAGCAATACACTTTCCTCAAAATCCGATTTCAGCCACCCGGTGGCTTCTTTTGAAGGCAAAAACAATTGAGATCGGTCTCTATTTCTCCCAAGTTCATGCAACACTGCGTGGAACTCCATCTGGGTTTCATTTGGGCAAAAATCAGCGCATTTGCGGCGCCCCCCCCCCCCCGAGATCCTCGCAGGTCACCTTGGGGCTCCAGGTCTTGCTGTGGCTGTAGGCCATTCGGGTGAGGGCCGCCTTGCCCTTGCTCTTCTCCTGGGACTTCTCCCCAGCCGACTCCCCCTGCAAGCTCTCCTTCGCTTCCCGTTTCTTCCTCCCCGCCGTGTTCTCCCTCTGCTCCTGCTTCTGCCGGATCTCCTCCAGCTGCTGCCTGGTGCAGAAAGGGCAGCCAGTCAGCGGTCACACCGGCTGGCCTCACTCTGGCACGCTTCCATTAGGACCCGAAAGCCCCGTTTCTAAGCCAGGCACCTGGCACACTCTTCTCTGGCCTTGGAGGCCACCGTCTCCTGGAAGAGGGATCCGCTGTGCTTGAAAAAGGGGCTGTACTTCTCCGTGCCCTCTGAGGGGAAGATGCGCCGGTAGTGGCCCAGGTGGCTGTTCTCGTACTTCTCTGCTTGGGCCAGCCAGGCGGCCTGGCTGCTCTCCATCTGCTCACGCCTGGGAAACAGCAAAGAGCTGGCCTTAGACCACAGATCCGCCGTGCCCCAAGGAACCTTCCTGCCCTGGGCTTCACACACCCACCCACACCCACCCACAGACACACAGCAGCAGCAGCAGCAGCCTACAGTGCGGCTTCTCTCCTGGACGGGGGGGGCGTGAGGGCTCTCCGGGGAAGGCTACCACAAACCTGGCAGGGGCTGACAGAGCTACCTGGCCTCTCGGGGCTGCTGGTGGGGCTGCAGAAGGCGCTCTTTCACCCGCCTCTTGTCTTCTTCCAGCACCTTCCTCTTGTCACAGGCCCGCAGGTTGATGAGATTGATTGCATCGCAGAGCAAGGCATCCTTCACTTCCCGGTCCAGGCGTGAGTCCGTGGTAAAGCTGGGGGAATGGTTGACCTGAAAGAGTGATCGAAGACACACACACACACCCCAAGACAGCACTCACGTTCATTTTGATCTGAGGAAGCCTGGAAATCACAAAATCTTGTAAGGCTGTACGTAGGAGCTAGGTTAGGGGAGACTACTACTAAGAATAAAAGATGGGTAGAGGAAACTGTTCCTTTGGGTCTCAAAGAGAAGCGCTCTCTGCGAAAGGGGGTGATGGGAAAGGCCTTGACATCTGCAGTCAGCCAGGGCAGTTCCTAATTTCCAATATCTGTTTCTGCTGCCTGATGGATGTTTGAAAAGATTGCCCTACTTCCTCCCCAACTTTCAGACCTTGTTCCCGCTTCCTTCAAAATTCAACAAGCACTGGAGCAGGTAAGCCGAAGGTGGGCCGGCCTTCCTGCTTCTTTATTTACTTTGCCTCTCACCCGTCTCGGGGTCAGATGGCTCTGGGAAGGCCACCTACCTCCAGAAGCCACGGCTTGAGCTTCCGGTCAAGGAGGATGTCGAAGCCCAGAATCTCAAAGCAGGCGCAACCAGAGACGTGGTTGGGGAAGCAAGTGCGATAGTTGTGCTTCAGAACCGGATGGGCAGCAATGAGTGTCTTGATTACGATGTCCTCGATGTCCCGCCACAGCTCAGCCGTGTCACAGCCGTGTTCCCGCAGCCAAGCGTTCAGGGTGGACAGCTTCCTGCCAGGCCAGGGTGGGGAGAAGAGGTACTGCAGGAGCAAGTCCACTTCCGCCCTGCCCCAGGATCAGTCCCGGGAATGCGAGGCCCTTCCTGGGGGTCTTGCTTTCATTTGGGTGCAGCCACATCCCTCCCAGCCACCACGGTTGCCAGCCTTGCCCAGAGAGGGTAGGGTCACTTGCTCGAGGGCAAGGAGAGTTCTCCTAGCTCAGGGGTAGGCAACCTCGGCTCTTTTATGACTCATGGACTTCAACTCCCAGAATTCCTGAGCCAGCTTGGCTGGCTCAGGAATTCTGGGAGTTGAAGTTCATGAGTCATAAAGGAGCCAAGGTTGCCTACCCCTGTCCTAGCTCCTTCTGAGATGGAGATCTTGGCAGAGGCCTTCCCACCAGGACACAGGCATGGCTCGCGGCCCCCCTTAGGAGCCCCACAGATGGGGCACCTCAACTACTTTCTTCAAAGAAAGCAATTCATGGAGTTGAAAAAAGTGGAGTTTCCTTCCTAGGCACCTGATGCCCTATCCCCCCCCCCCCACACACACACACACTAGCAGAAGTGCTGCCCCCTCTCCTGCAAGGGAGTGGGTACAAGCAATACCTCTTGCTGCCCGTGTTGTCGTCCCGCACAAAATTCTCGTTATGCTTGTTGATGGCATAGTTGGTCAAGTGCATGCAGATGTCATCCTGCGAGAGAGACGTTGGGAGGGGGAGCCTGATCCTCCACTTTTGAGGTCCCTGGAATCCTCCCCTTGCCCACCTGCTTCACCTGCTCCTTGTGACCAGATTTGCCAGTCCGGGGAGCCCTGCGGGCCCAAGGACGGCGGTTCACCACGTCAGGTTCTCCACAGACGTCCCCCAAGCCCCATCAGACACCAACAGCTTATCTCCCTAGAAAGCGAATGCCAGTTCCTGGGCTTCTTTACCAGGTTGCTGCTGTTCGGCTCGATGTACCTCATGGTGGCTAAGCGCGCCAGCCCCTCCTCATAGATAAAGATCTTCAGGGGGTCGCAGGAGGTGACCAAGACATAAATGCGCATGTCAAACTTAAAGCCATCGAGGAGGAAGGGCTACGAAGAGAGGATGAGAGACTGAGAGTGGAGGACCCGCAGCCGAAACCACATTCTCAGCTGGGGCCCTTGCTCTCTGTCACAGGGCCGGAGAACTGCTGACCCCGCAGGCTCCTGGGCCTACCTTGGTGATATACTGCTGGCAGATCATGTGCTCGCCATGCTTTATTTCCTTGGGGTTCCGGGTAATGAAGATGCCCCGCCCCTGGCAGCCACTGTCTGGCTTGCAAATGTACGTCCTGCTTTTCCTCATTCGTCCGTAGGCTTGGAAGTCCCCATAGCTGCAGAAGGACAACAGAGGGACCGGCATGTAACAGACGCCGTGTCCTTCCAGCTTCCCATGCCGTCAACTGAGAGGGTTCTCTGTGGCTGGTACGACCACAGCCGCCTCTCGTTCACTCACTCAGCTGGCAAGCACCAAGTGCGAGGGAAGATGCAGTACTCCTTGGGAAACAGCCTCAGCATCCGGTTGAGGTTGCGGGCCAGCAGGTCCTTGCGGCAGATCTCAGCCATGCCAGGAAAGTGGTTGATTTTCTGGAATGAAGCAAAAGCAGGAGAAGGAAACGGAAGTGCCTTTGGCTAGCTTTCTTCGTTTCGTTGCTCTGCAGGATGCTTTGCCCCACTTTTCAGTCACAGAATACAACTTCCCAAACAGCTTCAACATTTAAGAAAATAATTATGAACACAGAAGAAAAAAAACCCCAACCTCCACAAAAAAATAAAGGATGTTAGTAACTTTTTATTCATTTCATCCAACAACTAAACAAAGTGAATTGCTGCATAAAGGCATATGGGGGGGGGGGAAATACTATAAATAGGAACCCAGCTATGGCCCCTCTCTGGTGAATCCCTGTTCTGCATCCTTCTGAGGCTCCTCTGATCTTTTCCCACTACCGGGAGCTACAAGGAAGGGGCAGCATAAGCCCAGCCCTGGGGTAACCCAGATCCTAGTGCCGCAGCCTCTCCCTCTCCCAACTGCTCAGCTGCAGGAGAAGGCTCCCCACTTTCAGAACTTGGCAGTCTGCCAGCCTTCCCAAGCTATAAAAGAACCGAAATCAGAACTCTGCTCCCTCCACCCCAGCTCTGCTGGGTACCTGAAACCTCTTCATTTCCATGACACGCTCCAGGGAAACTGAGCAGTCCGTCCAGTAAACCGTCCACTCCTCATCCTCCCCCACTTCTTTCAGGCCACAGCGCCGAGCGGCACGCCTAACTGCAGCAAAGCAAGCAGAGGGACAAAGCCGTTTCCAAGAGGCCTCCAGACCATCTTCTGGCCCAGAAGCTACACACAGCTGAGCGTCAGGAAGGATCCTTCAGATTATTCAACCCCTCCAAGGGAGTCCCTGCAATCCCAGCGGCTCTCCCGGCCCAGATTAGACAGCACTGGATCATTCCCGCATTACTGCACGAAGCTAATGAAGGAAGCAGCATTTTATCCTCCTTTGGGATGCTCCCCCCTCCCCGGAGGGCTAATTCTTTACACAGGAGAGAAAATCGCGTTACCTCCGGTCATTTCGCTTCTGTTTTGATTCTGCGCCAGTTTGTGTCCTGGCACATCCCGTAAGCCAGCGTTTCCCAACCTTAGGAACTTGAAGATGCGTGGACTTCAACTCCCAGAATTCCCCAGCCAGCATAGCTGGCTGGGGAATTCTGGGAGTTGAAGTCCACGCATCTTCAAGTTCCTAAGGTTGGGAAACGCTGCCGTAAGCGCCCCGAGCGGGAGAGGGAAGCGCCAGGCCGCCGCCTTCACTTACCGCTTTCGTACTTGCAGTTCACCAGGTTGATGGAAAGCAGCCTAGGGGGGAAAGCGAGAAGCGCGTCGCGCGGGCCGGGAGGGGCAGCCGCCGCCCCCCGCCAGGAGAAGCCCCGCCCGGGCTGCACCCACCGCCCGCCCGCCCGCCCGCCGGGAGCGCACCGGTGCTTCCGCTTCCTTTTCGGCCGGGGCTCCTTGGCCGCGCGCTCCTCCGGGCCGGCCCCGGGCTGCTCCCGGCCGGGCTCTGCGCCTCGGTCCGGAGAGGAGCCGCGCGGAGCCTCCTTCCGCTCGGCCTCCAGCCTCCTCAGGCATTCGTCGGCAGACTCGTCCGACAGGCCGCCCTCCTCGTCGCCCTCCTCGCCGCTCCCGTTCTCCGAGTCGCTGCTCTCCGCGCGGCCCATCCGCATCCTCGCCGCCGCTTCCGCCAAGAGCGCCGGCCGGGGCGTCAGCGCGGCGGCGGCGGCGGCGGCGATTGTGACAACCGCAACGATTATTACTGCGAGCCGCTCGCGCGACGCCCCTGCCCACCTCGGAGGCGGCGGCCGCCCGGGGAGCCGGACCGGGACAGGCCGGGGAAAGACTCGTCCGCGCCCGACCTGCCCGCTCAGCGAGCCCGGCGGCTCTCCCGGGGCAGCGGCGGCGCCTGAGGCTTCCTCGGGCCGCGACGCCGTCTCCATGCCGACCAGGAGCCCCGCCCCTCAGGCTGCCTACGGAAAGCGCGCGGGGCCCGGCGCCACAGCGCGGAGGGACGCGAAGGCGGGGCTCCCGAGTCTTTCGTCATCTCTGGGCGACCGGCTCCTTTGACGCCTTCGCGCGGGCCCAGGCCCCGCCCCTCGCCGCCCGGGCCTTCCCGCTCAGCCCGGGCCTTTCCTCGGGCGCTCTCCGGCGGGAGCAAGCGGACGCCCGGCTGGAGCCGACGAAAGGCGGCTCGGATTGGGCGGGACGCGCGCTGGGGTTTGCCCGTGTGGCGCTGGCGAGGCCGAGGGGGGTTGCGGCAAACGCTGGACGGATTCTACGCTGCAAGGAAGAGCCGGATTCTGAGCCGCCGAGGTTAGAACGACCCGGAGAACAGAAGGCGGGGTTGAAACGGCGAAGAACCAGAGAACAGGCGGAAGTGCAGCGGACAAGGTTGATTTCCGAGGACAGAAGAGAAGGGAGAGACGTGATGAACATCTTTGTGGAAAGGAAATTCGATAACCTTTCTTTTTCATGCATGAATTCTTTTGCTGAGTTCAACCTTACTGTTTTGTGCTCCCCCTCGCAGGGTTGTGTTACATACGGGCCGCCAGGCAATTCGGTCAGTTCAAATGCACTTACAGTCCTTTTGTTCCTACATGTTGCATAACATGCTTTACCTCCAAAGGGAATACATGGGGTGGGGGGAGGGATGCATTTTTCGGTTGCATTAAGAAATGTATTAATGGTGTTTAAAACCACTCACGGTTCTATTAGATTGGAGCAGCATGTAAGACCAAATAAATTAAATACATATACTTTATTTTTATGAGCTCTCTTTTATCCTAGGGAAAAGGCAAAATTGTATGCTGTCAGTTAATTTAATGAACATAGACTGCAACATGAGAAGGGCTGGATCAAAAGAAATAGAAATTGGAATTAACATTACAGGGGGAAAAACTGTAACAATCTTAAATACGCTGAGGACAAGAATCTCTGTTGAGGATGAAAGAGAGTGTAAAAACTCAGTTCAATATTGAATCTTCTAAATCAGATAAGAGCTGGAAGGTACCTTGGAGGTCTTCTAGTCCAACCCCCTGCTCAAGCAGGCGAACCTATGCCATCTCAGACAAGTGACTGTCAGTAGCCTAATGCAGACACACTGAGAAAGGATGTCTTGGAACAGTGACATACTTTATCTCTCTAGGCTCAAGAGTCAGTATCTGTGCTGATGAAATACAGAGACATCAGCTATCTGGGAGGAAGACAGTATCAGATCCAGGGCAAATCGGCAGACACCACATCGCAAAGCTATGTATTTTCAAAGCTACATTTTTTTTCCCAGGCTGAGAAAGGCTGAAGGAAGAAAAATGGATGCGTTAAATTACGGTGCTGAAGAAAACAAGATCAAATCACTCCATACTAGTTGCTCTCACTGGAAGCACTAATAAAAACGCTGAAACTTAAATATTTTGAAACAATGTGAAGACAATGTAGACGCTCCTGATTTTTGGAAAACTCAAAGGCCATTGAAAAAGAGACCAACAGAAGACAGGGTACCCATGATAGGATCTGGGTACCCTATTTTCTGTTGGCCTCCCTAGCAAGAGGGTTCCCATTGGTTGGAATTGACTGACAATAAAGCATAAAAGATGGGCATTGTGCAGATGCAACCCTTATTTTAGATTGTTCTTCCTAGTCCAATTACAAGCTGCTAGATTTACATTAAAGATTTTGTGGCTAAAATCATGTTTTATATCCTGTCACAGCATACCAAAGCTGACTTAGCAATAGGCAATTGTGTTTGAGCACAACATGCTATTCTGCTATAAATAAAACCGGATTATGGCTGACTGCAGGTCTGGGTCAGGTACATTGAAAGGAAATGCTGCCCCCCCCCCCAGTGGAATGAACCCACTGACCCAGGCCCACGTGCAGCTAACAGTGTTGGACAACTCTCAGCAATATAGCATCTCTTGGATCTACCAGGATATGAAGGTGAAGGCAGAGGGTGGGGTGAGCTTTAGAAAAGGGGAGCCCCTGTTCAGCTGGCTGATGCTTACTCGTGGCAGTAAACTAAATGTACATGTGACTGGTGTGATTTAGGGTTCAAATAGGAATTAAGATGGAATCCCTTGAAGATGGTGATGCCTGTCACCAGTAAGGATCTCCTCTTCTAAGACACCACAGGATGGTTTAACTGAGCTAACTAATCAAAAACTCAGCCTGTGATTTCCCTCCTAGCAGCAGTGAAGATCTTCACAAGTACCTGCAGGACCCTTTAAACATCCCCCACAAACAAGCTTCTTTCTCAGAGGTATTTTATTTTCCTTGAAAGTTATTAAGCCTTGTGCTTTTATTATCCAGCATCTTCTGTCTCCTCATTCTTACTCTGTAGTTTGTACATCTTGACTCATCAATGGCTGGCTTCATCTGGAAGCAGCTCCACGTGGCAGCAGGAAGCTCGGCATCCTAGCAGGGGTGGGACCCTGGGCCTGAAGGGGGGCTTCTCCCAGCCCTTGTGTCAGGGAGGCCATGGAGGCTACTCTCGGAGGAGGTCCACAAGCTCGCCCTGAAGCTGGGCTAACTGGCTGTCTGGGAGGAGATATTGCTGAATTCTGTGAAGCACCGAGGCCTCAGTGAGGCCTTCATATTCCTGGACAGTTTTAATGGGCAGATGACCTGCCAGTTCACAAACTGCCACATTGAAGGCGAATTCGTCTTTGGTACCAAAGCAGGATTTCCGTGCCCAAAGAATGACACGGAGCCCAGGTCTTGCTCTGGAGCCAAGGGGGCCCTCGGGGGCAGCCCCCCGCGTGGCAAACAAGTTGTGAGCAACCTCCCGCTGGGACAGATGGCAGATGACCCGGCCGATCCGATGAGCCAGCGGCTCCAACTGCCGCCCATCGTCGCAGTAGAAGAGGAAGGCGGGCGCCGGGGCCTCCCGCAGCCAGTAGAGCCCCGCTTTGGGCAGGAGGGGTTCGCAGGGGGCGGATTCCACCTGGAGCTCCCAGTCCAGGTAAAAGCCGTGCAGGTGCAGGTGGTTGACGGAGGCGAAAGCCCCCAGGCTGTTGAAGCCCAGGCGGAAGCCGGGGTGGGCGCTGAGCAGCACGGCGTCCAGCCCCACCAGCAGGGCCTCCGGGGTGAGGATCTGCGGCAGGGCGAGCGCAGGGTCGGGGATGAGAAGCACGTGTCCCCGCTCCAGCGGGCTGACGTTGATGGCCACCAGGGCCCGGGGCGAGCTGGTCAGGGCGGGGCAGCGCCGGCACAGGCAGAAGAGGATCTCCTCCCGGCGGATCTGGCCGAAGTTGAACTGCCGGGGATCGAATCTCTGCCGGACGCTGCGGGCCTCCTGGGGCCGCCTTCTCTCGGTCGCCCGCTGGACGTTGAGCTGGGCCACGAGGCCCAGCCTGCCCGGGAGGACCCGCGTCTGCAGCTGGCCCAGGCGGTAGCGGAACAGCCCCCGCCGCAGCCGGTCGTGCCAGCCTTCCAGCAGCGCCCCGTCGAAGCGCGACGAGGCGGGGCTCCCGGGCGTCCCCGCGCCGCTTCCCGGCCACTCCACCCCGCTCAGCTCCAGCTCCTCCGGATCGTAGCAGAAGAGCTCCGCGGGGCTCCCGCCGCCCCGGCCGGCCGCCCCGAGCCCCTCCGCGGCCATGCTGGAAGCGAGCGGCGGATCCCGTGGCCAGACTTCCCCAGGAGAAGCCGGGCCGAAGCTCGGCGTGGCAGCGGAACCGGCTCCCGGACGTCCTCCGACCACGCGGGCGCTCCGCCTCCCCGAGCCGGCAGCCGGCTGGCGCGCTCTCTCTCCGGCGCCGCGGGGCGGTCGGGCAGCCGCTCCGCCCAGGGGCGGGCCGAGGAGCAGAGCAGGAAGAGCCGGGGCCGGGCTTGCCGAGGCTGGGATGGGGGGCTCGGGCAGCCGCCTGCCGCGCGACCTGCTGGGCGAGTACCAGGTGCGTCCCGGGGGGGGGGGGGAGGGAGGGAGCGGCGCTGGGGGTCGGGCGGCGGGGTGCCCAGCCTGCCTGCCCGCCTGCCTGCCTGCGCGGCCCCTGACCGGCTCTCTCCCGCAGGAGCTGACCTTCCTGAGCAAGCAGGAGATCCTGCTGTGAGTACGCGCCGAGACGGGCCAGGGCCGGGTCGGGTCGGGGTCGCTCCCGGAAGCGCGCCGCGGGAGCCGGGCCGGCGCCACTTCCGCGTCGGTCCCGGGAGCGCGCGCTGACCGCCGCCTTGCCTTGCAGCGCCCACAAGCGCTTCTGCCAGCTGCTGCCCCGGGAGGCGCGCGGCCAGGCCCTGCAGACGCGCGTGCCCACCAGCCGCCTCCTGACGCTGCCCGAGCTGCGGGTGAGCCGCCCCGGAGTCCCCCTCGGGCGGGCCGGGCGGCGGGGTCGGGCCCTCCGCCGGCACTGAAGCCCCCGCCGGCTCTTCTTGCAGGCGAACCCCTTCCGGACCAGGATCTGCCGCGTCTTCTCCACGGCCGAGAACGGCGAGGACGGCCTGTCCTTCGAGGACTTCCTGGACCTGCTGAGCGTCTTCAGCGACTCGGCCACCCCCGAAATCAAGTCGCATTACGCCTTCCGCCTCTTCGGTAGGGCTCTCCGCCCGAGGATCGCGGCTGCGCTCGCTGCCTCCCGGGCCGAGGGACCGCCGCTCCGCCCCGCAAGCGGCGCCCGATTGAGGGTTTCGGTTTGGGGCGGTTAGATGCGCTTGATGTGGCCGGACCGGAATGGCGCTGCCCGCCTGGGAACGCTGACTCGGGGTCAGGGGAAGAGTTCGGAGTTTGGGTCCGGTGGTACTAGAGGGGGAACGATTCTCCAGGCGGGTGTTGTGGGATCTGGTCTCTCCTGGACCTCTTGCTTTGAACCGGGTGAGATCTTCCTCACCCCATTTGCCTCGCCCTGGAGCCTGTTCTAACAAGCCAGGCGAGGAATCTTAAGACTGCCCAGAGTTTCTCTGCTAATAACATCCTCCTCTCCTCACTTGCTGGATTTCATGGGAGGAGTGGCCGTTTCTCTCTGGATCCTTGAATACACACCTGTTGCCAGAGAACCACTTTCACCTGCCAAGGGGAGGGGTGTTCTCTCACGCCTGAATGTACTTGGAGCTCAGCCTTTCCTCCTGCTGGAGCGGAGGAAGCTTCTAGCTTTGGGGACGCTAAACCCAGCTTCTCACCCCGTCTTCTCCCTAGATTCCGACGATGATGGCACTCTAGACAAGAAGGATTTGGAGAATCTGGTGAACTCCCTGACAGGAGAAGGAGATGACAGCAGGCTGAGCCCCTCGGAGATGGAGCAGCTCATTCAGAATGTGAGTGCTGGGGCGGGAGGGGGGGACATGTCAGGAGGGCCGGCCAGAAGGGGCACAGCCAATTCTGACCCACAATGCTCCCTCCATTTGGGCAGATCTTGGAGGAATCTGATATTGACAAAGATGGGACCATCAACCTTTCCGAGTTCCAGCATATAATTTCCCGCTCTCCAGACTTCACCAGGTAACTGCCTGCTTTTCTTGGTTTGAGTTTTAGAATGAACCTGGTTAGCCTTTGATAACGAAGTCCTCCTATCTTTTTCTTCCAGCTCCTTCAAGATTGTCCTCTGATTCTTCCCCAACTTGTTAGAAGATTCGACATCTCGGAGAACGGCTCGTTTTTCTCACAGGACACAGGAATCCAAACCTTGGCCCTGTCTAATTCTTAGAGCCACTTAAATCGTGGCCTTGCAATCATATCCATTGGCTGGGGATGCTGTGGGGAGGGGCGGGGAGGGGCAAGGACATTGGGAGCTGGGGCTGGTATTCTTGGCTCCTGCCTCACCCGAGTTGGTTCTGGGGTTGCTGCTGTAGCAGATCGAAAAAAGAGCAAACTGTGGCAGGGCTTTAAAGTCACTCCTGCTGATTTCTGCTTTGTCACGGAACAACGGAGACTTTTCCAATTAAACCCTGCTGGGCATATTGGAAGGTCTGAATCACCGGACCATTTTTCTTGCTTTCTGAATGATGGGGAAGAGCACCACCCATAAGCCAGCCTCCTGAGGTTTTTTTCTTGCCATGATTTTGTCTGATTTCTATACTTTTGCTAAATAAAACTCAACAAATGGAAACCGCTCGTGTTCCTCCCCTCTTTATTTCACCTTCCAAAGAACAAGCTCATCTGCATTGCTCCCAGCACAGCAGAGGGTGCTCAGTTAAGTCTCTGAAGGAGTGAAGAACAAAAAAAAACACAACTTTGCTGTCTTCCCGGACTTTGACACACTTCACTCCAATCAACCCTCTCACGTAGGTGGGAAGGACTGCGGGAACCCCACCCAGTCCTAAGCCCACTTCCCTTTGGGAGCCCAAAGCAGCCCACAAAGATCCCTGCTTCGGACGGTGCAAGGAACTTCTTTCCCTGCGGGAATCCTGGCGGCTCCTCTTGGGCAGGCCTTGGGCCTTCCAGGGTTAACACCTTGGGTGGGTGGGGACCTGGCCTCTTCCCGAAGCAGCTGCCCCAGTTGGTGGTACAGGCCAAAGGGGATTGTTGCCAGTGAAGAGATCTGCTGGAAGAAAATGGCTCCCCCCTTTTGGGCCACCCCAGACATTTAGTAATGGGGCAATTATTCTGTTGTATGTCTGGTCGGGAAGCAGCCCTGAGCAGAGACCTTCGGCAGCCCTTCTGGCGGACGGCCCTGAAGGATGCTCCCCCGACGCTTTCTGCTCCTCAGTGGATATCATCTATTAACCACCCCTGGACCAGGTCTCTGGTTTTGCACCCACATCACACAGAAGAGTTTTTCTGATACTAAACAGTCCCCCGTTTTTCTCCCTCGTGCACGGTTCATTAGAAGTCAGATCAGCGCATCTCCCTTCAGGGAGACGGGGTGCTCCACCAGAGTATCTCCTTTCACAGGTGACTTCCGGGAGGGTCTTTGGTACGCAAGGTACCTTCCCAGCAACGGTCCCTCCCACACAGGCCAAAGAAATGGGAGCCAGCTGCCCGCAGACACCGGAGAAGCCCATTGGCCAGTTGTCCCATTCCGTTCCATCCTGGCAGTGCTTGTAAGGATTGGGCCACCCGAGCTGAAGCACAGCGTAGAGCAGACATGTCAAACCCGCGACGTCACGTGACATCGTGTGACGTATCGGAGCTTTCTCTCCATTGCCGGCAATGGGGTGGGCACGGCTTTCACGTGACGCATCCGGCCCGCAGTTTGACACCCCTGGCATAGAGCGTGAGACTGGCCCTCAAGACCATGTGGCGTCACTGCCAACTGCCATGCAGCAACCCTGAGGGCCCGGCCCTAGTCCCCAAGTGAGCAGGGCTGCCCTCCCGCCTGTTCTCCTCTGCCCGAGTACGGTGATGCCGGAAGACTCCGCCCTGCTCCTTTCAAGCCCACAGAACGGCGCCTCTTGGGGAGGGTCACACAACTGAGTCCTGGATCTCAGAGCCAAGGCGAACCCGAGGACGCTGGACAGAACCCAACACCTCCACGAAAGTCTTGGATATATTAAGGGGTCGCCGATCGGACTCCAGAAAAGCCACGCGTGGGCAGACTAAGGACTCGTGCCCAGGTGTGCTCACCACGAGGCTCTCGCACAGAGCCTGGTAGCCCTTGTGGTCCTGCAGAGCACCAGACATGTTCGGGCCACTGAGTGGAGGCATGTTCTCGGTGGGCGGGGCCTCTCTGTCCTGCGAGGTGCTGGGATGGGACCAGCTGCATCGGCCCTGCTTGAGGCAGGCCTTCAGGCTGACCTGGTGCTTGTGCAGCATGAAGAGGACCAGCAGCATCACGGCGATGCTGAAGAGCACACACATCACAAGGAACTCGGCCCAGTAGGTCCTACTCTCCAACAGCAGTGAGGTGTTCTCTCCCGAGATGCTCCTGGAGGTGCTGAGGGTCTTCAGGGGGTCCTGGGGAGGCACTAGCTTGGCCCAGAGTCCTGGCTCCACATTCACACAGTAGCTGGCCATCAGCTGCTGGAAGCTGCCCTCCCGAGACCAGCATTCGTAGTGCCCCCCCTCGGCCGGGCTCCCCACCAGCAGCAGCTCTCCCTTGGGCAGCACCAGGAAGGAGGAGCTGAGGGCAGCCCCGTCGTGCACCCAGTGCCGGGAAGCCAGGTTGGACAGCAGCGGGCAGGGCAACGGCATCACAACGTTGGGCTGGAGCACCACTTGCTGACATTTGGGTTGGTCTCCTGGGGGAGAGAGCGCCCATCAGACCTGGCTGTGGCCTTCACAGAACCAGCCTTCTCAACAGCTCACTTGGCTCCAGCACAGCAGACACCAATCCCTGCAAGATCCTCCCTGGCTTTGGAGCCAGGGGTCGAGGCCCCGTTCCGCTCCCCGCCTTCCCCCAGCTTTCAAAGCCCAACCCCGGCAGGTTACCTGCTGAACGGCTGAGTTCCACACCGCTGCTCTGGCAAAGCTGGCTTGCCTCAGCCCCTTCGATGTCCTGGACCCAGGTCCTGGAGGGAGAAATAGGTGAGACCTGGGAAAAAGGAGGAGCAGAAGGGGTGCCCCCGAGGACCACGTGCCCCTGTAAGTACACTACGGGTGAGAAGACGAGCAGCAAGGGACTGGGAGAAAGGAGGGGGATGGTTCGGTTACACCAAATGGTCCGGCAGCACGGCCTGGGGGGGTGCGGGGGGGGGCTGGGGGTTGGAAGCCAGCCTGTGGCCAGATCTGGGAAGCACTCACACTGGCTGGAGTGGCCAAGGGCCTGGGAGGAGCAGCTGACAGGCCCCTCCACCCCAGGCACAGTAAGGATCTCCGGCCAGGACACACTCTCCACAGCTCCGATACAGGCTGCAGTTGGCAACGGGCACCTGTGCCAGAGCATCGTACGAGGCAGCATAAACCAGGCCCTGTGGGGAGAACAGGAGACACCCCAGCAGGAGCACCGTGGGGCACTTTTAACCAAGATCACGGGAAGAGGCTGTGCCACAGTTCCTCTGCCACCTCCCAAGGGCGGGGGCATTGCCTTGGCATCAGGAAATACACCTCTACTGTCATTAGAAGAGCCCTCCCCCTTCTGTCCTGTACCCAGTGGCATCCGCCTCTTGCCAACTAAGCAAGACCCGGAAGTGCATCCTCCCCAAGCAGAAGAGAGCAAGGAGGAGGCGGCGGCAGCTGCTGCCTGGGTGGTACTGATTCAGAAGCCCACCAGACATCTAGCCCGGATGCCGGGCCAGCCAGCTGCTTCTCTCATGCAAAGAACTGGGGCCAGGGGTTCCCCCCCTCGGTCTCCCCTTGACCTCTGCTCTTGCCTGGGTAGAGTCCAGCAGCAGCTCCAGGACAGGCTGCTCCGCAGGGAACAGCTGGATTTCCTCAATGATCCGCACTCCTTGTCCCGTGATCACTGCCTTGTGCAGGCGGCCATCGTCTACGAGACACAAGAGGTGCCCAGTGATGCCCCCCCCTCCCTGCCTGCGAGGGGGTCTTTTTAACTTCTGGTAGGCCTGGTCCACCATCTGAGGTCCAAGAAGATGGGAACGACCCGGGTTCAGGTTCGGGTCTAGCATCACCTCCTCTGCCATCTTTCCTTGGCTTGGCATTGACACACACACAAACACACACACATTTATTCAAGTTCCGTAACTGCCAACTCACATGTTCTCTACCCAAGCCATTTATATGCCGACGTGGATCAGCCTGAAGCTGTGGCAATACCACCAGGGCAGCCGCAGCAACAGAACAGGTGAATCTGGCTTCTCTGCCCCCCTTTCTGCCAGTCCTGCTCACCTGTGCCCAGAAACAAGACATCGTAGGTTTGCCGCAGACTCTGCACACGCTGCACACTGAGCTGCCGGTACCGGTACCGGGACTGCACCAGGAGCGCCTGGCTCCGCACCGGGCTGTTCATTAGGAAGTGGTCCTTGAGGTAGTTCAGGACCCGGTCCGGCATCTGGAGCGAAGAGGTGATTTTCATCTGCCGGGTCTTGTGGTTGATGCACTGGGAAGAGCAGGAGTTCACCCGTGAGTCCTGGCGGAGGGCTGGGGGATCTTGGGCAGAGCCCTCGCCCGTCCCTGGGGGCCCCTCCCCCCTCTGGATTTCTCTGGGAAGAAAACCAAGAGGCTTTGGAGTTCTTCTTTGGCTCGAGGCTCTGCGAGGCTCCCACCATTCAGCTGTTTTAACCAACAGGGACTTTCTTGGAAAGGACGTTTGCTTTCTTTTTCTCCAAAAAAAAGGCTGGAACTTGGGGACTGTAAAGTTTGGAAGTTGAACCCAAAACAAAAGGTAGGAGCAGCACAGGAATTTACAAAATTTGCAGCTCAACTCTTTGTTTTTAAAACATGCTGTTAAGATGTGTAGATGCTCACAGAATTATTCTGCCAATACATGCAGGCAAAGACTAGCATTCGCACAGCTACTGCAAAAAACAAAAAAAGAGCAGCACCAGCATGTGGGAATTCCAGAGCGGACTCCCTTGCTGTTGGCAACTGTCTGGGCACATGGCTGGTTTACCAAAACGTGACGGGGAAGAGTAAAAATCTACTGCACCGGTAATCTGGACGGTGGGTAAGGAGACACGCTAAGGAAAGCTGCAGTTTCCTTTGCATTTCAGAAGGCCCAGGACCATCCTCCTAGCGCTGGCTTTTGAGCTGGCTCCCCCTGAAGGGCGGAAGGCTGGGGAGGGCGTTCCTCCTCTTTCGATCTGGTCCCAAGGGCTACAGAAGTACATTTTAACTTAGAAGCTTCTTTTTCACAAGGAAAACCCATTTCTTGTGCAGCCTGTTTAATCATGCAGATGCAACATTTTGGACCAGTTGTTTGCAGTAGTAATCTAACCAAAAGGGCTGAGGAGGGAGGAGAATAAGAGAGAGAGGACAGCAGAAGCCACTTACTGCTCCGGGCCGGGGTTCTGGCACAGGATGGACATCTGTGTACCACTGTTGTGTCTCCCGGTTGACCCCTTTGTAGAGCCCATCAAAGGCTTCCTTCACATCGGAGATGGAGAAGGCACACACCGCTGCAGTCCCAGGCCCTTTCCTATCCCTGGCAGAGAGGGGCAGGAGAGGCAGCGTGGGCCTTGAGGTGCCCGGAGAACACCATTTCCACCATTCGCCTGCATGGTGGGCCTTAGTCATGATGTGCCTCTTTACCTAGACCAGGGGTGGGGAACCTTGGCTCTTTGATGACTGGTGGACTTCAACTCCCAGAATTCCTGAGCCAGCATGGCTCAGCTTGGAAACCTCTCCCTTTCCCCTCAGCATGGCTGGTTCAGGAATTCTGGGAGTTGAAGTCCACGAGTCATAAAAGAGCCAAGGTTGCCTACCCCTGACCTAGTCCACCACCCTCTGTGGGTGCTTTGGTGCCAGTCCCCCCAAGGCTCACCACTGAGAGGTAAAGACCCCATAGAAGACCGTCTCTGGCCAGCGATCGGCTGACGTCAACACAAACATGTCCTGAAGCACATTGAAGGGGAAGCCGTCCTCTGGGTGGGAACATAGCAGCTGAGCCTTCAGGAAGGTGGTCCATCGTCGCTGGAGCACACGCTCTCCACCCAGGTCATCCTGGGGAAGAGGGGAGGAGGAGGAGGAAGAGGAAGCCAGGAAGAGGAGAAAGGGAAGCAGGTTTGCCAAAGCTTGCCATTCCCCCGGCTGAGTGGCAGCAGAGCCACCTTCTGTGCCTCCTTGGACAGAGATCACCTCTGGCTGGCGCCTCAGCCACTGCCCTCTGCCCCTCCAGCCTCGGCTCCCAGCCCAGGTGAGCCCAGCAAATCTTCCTCCCTCAACAGAGCCTGTCGAGCCCATGGGAAGCTCTGGCACCCACGAGCAGGACAGAGAGACAGCTGCCAGGAGCCCCAATGCAGCCTGAACGCCAGATTCTGAGAACGCTTAGCAGAGAAAGGCAGGGCGGATTTTCGTGCCAAACAGCCATTTGCTCCTTTTCAGAAAAGAGCATTCAGCACGCCGGGCAGGGACGGAGAGGTTCTCCGAGAGGTCCCAAGATCACTCGCAGACAGCAGGTTCTCTGAGGGGACCCTCCCATCAGAAAAGGAAGGTAAAATGGGCGCCACGCAGAGCAGGCAGGTCGAGGCCAGGAGCCTCTCTAGTCCCCCTCCAGGGCTGCCCTTCCCTGCTAGCCTGAAGGAGTCCTAGCAAGAGGAGCAACGGTGGCTTTCCATCGACCGCCTGCTGACCTCACACTGATTTTAGGAGAAACGCCCATTCTGGGCAAGCCCAGAGCTGCTTGAGGCGCTCCGACTGCACTTTGCTCTGGATGCCAGAGTCGAGTTCTCCCTGGAAGCATCTGGGAGACCAAGGAGTGTCCTGGCTGCCTTTTGGCACGGAGAGGGTTGCCAACCGGCTCGGGATACCACAGGCAGCTTGGCACTGCAGGGATGGAGGGCAAAAAGCGGCATAAGCAGATTTCGCTCCTCCCTCCCTCCCTCACATGCCCCTCACCTTGCACACACGTGCAACGCGGGACACAACAGTGTCTTCGAAGAAGTCAAATTCCTTGCCGGCTTCACTGAAGAAGAAGTAGATCTTGCCATCTTCATCCTCCTGGGCGCTGCTCTCCCGCAGGAAGGCTGAGCCCACGAAGAACGGCTCTGCCCAAGAGAAAGAAGGCGGGTCGGGCCCTTCGTTTCCTCCACTTCCTTTAAGGGCCCCAGGAAGAAAAGGGGGGGAGGAGGGGAGCTGCACAGACAAAGCTGCTATCGCTGCCGCCAGTGCCGGGAGGGCCCTTCAGAGCAGTCGCAGGTGCCAGTCTCTGGGCACACACTCCCTTGGCAGAAGTAGGTAAAGTGCTGGAACCTCCGCCTTCCCCACTTCTCTCTCCCGTTCCTCTGGGGAAGAACTCCCCCCTAGAAAGAACTCATCTGCGTGAATACTTTATTTGGCCAAGTGTGATTAGACACACGAGGGATTTGCCCTGGTGCAGAAGTCTCTCTAGTGTACGTGCAAAACAACAGAATAATGATAATAACACTGATAAAGAGGGGGAAGCAAAGATAATCAGATGGAGAAATAAAACTACAGCTTTACTACATGGGTAAATACACACACACACACACACACACACACACACACAAGACAGAAGTACGGTAGGTGTTCAGCAGACACAAGGGGGGGGAAGGTCCCTGTGTCTGGTTCTTTTGGCAGGCAGCCCCCTATAGCGGCATCCCGAGGGGAAGAGTTGAAACGGTTGATGTCCAGGATGTGAGGGCGATAGACATTTCCTCAGCCCCATTCCTGGCTCGTGGCATACACAGGTCCTCAACGGAAGGCAGGTTGGTTGCAGTTATTCTTTCTGCAGTCTTAACTGCCCATTGGAATCTATACCTGCCCTGTGTGGTTGCTGTACCAAACCAGACAGTTACCGAAGCACAAATGACAGACTCAATAATTCCTCTGTGAAACTGTGTCAGCAGCTCCTTGGGCAGTTTGAATTTCCAGAACTGAATGGACATCCTTTGTTGTGCCCTTTAAATGGCGGTTCTAATGTCAGGTGTCCATTTCAAATCCTGTAGAACTCAAAAATTGGAAGAACTCTACTGCTGATGCTGTCGAACATAGTAACAGGTGGTAAAACAGAAGGGCTTCTCCTAAAACCTATTCTCATCTCTAGAGTTTTAAGCATGTTCAGCTGCAGATTCTTCCAGCTGCACCACAGGCCGGTTGTTCAACTTCCCGTCTATATGCAGACTCAGCACCGTCTCAAATGACTTTGCGTCTGCAAACCTCACTGCATTAACAGAGAGATCCTTAGAGATGCAGCCATTGATATAAAGAGATAACAGAGTAATGGAGAGAGAGCACACAGTCCTCGGGGGCATATCTGCTAACTGTCCAGGTGCTTGATGCGATTTTGCCTACTTTCACCTGTTGCTTCCTCTCTCTCAAAAAGCTGATAGTCCACCTGCAAGTATGAACAGGCAATGTGAGCTGAACCAATTTAGAGTGAGGAATTTCTGAAATGATGGCACTGAATGCCTACAAGGCTACGAAAGGATCCAAGCACGGTCCCTCCCTGGGGGTTCAAAATGTTGCGAGTTTCCCACCAAAAACAGAGACTTGGAAATGTCTAAACTGTACAATTTCCAGCAATTTTTCCCCCTAATATGCACAAGCAGTTTCTGCAAAGTGACGTCTCTGGCATTAGCTACCTGGCCAAAACAACAGAGGAACATATGTGGAAAAGGGAGCCCACGCCCCCCCCACATGCCCCCATCACCACCCTCCTCCTCCTCCTCCTCCCATCCATTCATCACACACCTTGCATCCAGTTGAGGGAACTTTCTGTCTTGATGGGCGGGCGGCTGCCGAGGCTACGAAAGATGGTGGGCTCGTTGCCCTGAAACTTGCTTACGGTACCCGTATACAGTTCACCATCTGAGAGAAAGCAGCCATTACAGGGCCATGAGAAGCTTTCTGCCTGCACCACCTGGACTCCCTCGCCAAGGGAACGGAGAGAAGACCACCCCTGTATTGTCCAATGAGCCCAGGGAAGATCATCTTCCTTGCAGGCAGCAGCCCCCCTCCCTCAAAAAGGCGCCCAGGGCAGCCTCTTTGAAACCACCAAAGCTCCTTACCGACCGTGATGGCTGTAGATCTGTACTCTGGGTCAAAGGGGCAGCGTCCCTTCCCGTCCTCCAGCAAGAGCTGCCCAGAAGGGTCTCGCTGCAGCTGGAAGGCTGGCAGGCTCTGCAAGGGGGAGGGCAACTTCGGTGAGTCCCCAGCAAGGAAGGGCAGACCCACAAGCCCCACCCGGCTGAGCTGGCCGGCTCTATCTCTCCCCTCTGCTGCAAGGCTCAGTGCTGCAAACGATCTTCCGTGCAATTTCCCTCCCGGGAAAGAGCCTGGATGCAAATTCTAACAGGGAGCTCACACGAGGAGGCTGCATAGCCAGGCAAACTCAGAAGTTCTGCCCGCCCAGCCCCATAGCGGGCAAGGGGGGCTGTCCAGAATGTGGCCTCAGGCTGGATCTTCCCGCCAGTTGGGAGGAAGAGGGCTCGATCCTGCACAAGGCTGTTCTCAGGCACAACCAACCACACATGTTCTGCCTACAATACAGGAATCACCCCAGTCTGGCAGCCTTCTCTGTGGAACCACTCAATAAGGCTCCAAGGAATTCAGGGAGGGCCGGTTTGGGTCCTTTCGCAGCTGAGCGCGGTGACTCCAGTCTAGCTCTGTACTTGACCCCTGCCAGGCTGGGTGGTTCCCAACAGCTGTCCAGGGCAGCTGTGAAAACCCCCACCAAGGACTCACTTCAGCCTGGGACTAAAACAGGCCTCGTTCGGAAGGTCATTAATTTTAAGCTAGATTAAAGGGATGCAACATTTCAGGACTCTTGAGTGGGTTAATGCACGCTAGGCACGACAAACATAACTAGGAACCCAGCTCTGATTTAAATAAAGTTAGTCTTATTGTTCTGCTCCACAAAACATCCAACCATCTGCAAGCAGGGGTGGCCTCAAGATAGTATGCCTTGCTAAGCCAAAGGAGAAAAATGTGGGCCTGGGGGGGGGGGGCTGGGATGGTCCTTACAATGTAGGTGCAGGTGGGGCTGAAGGCACTGGTCCCACAGGTGTACAGGTGGGTCTCGTTCAGCTGCAGCAGGACCTTGATGTAGTTGTGGCAGTCTCTCTGCGGAGGGAGGGAGGGAGGGAGAGGAGAAGGCTGCGCTCAGCACCAGCTGGCCACAGGAAGAAGCTCCTGCTGGGTCTGGGCTGTTCTGGCTGCCCGGGAGGAAGAGGCAACGCCCCGATGGGTCCCAGACTCCCAGCGGAATTCAGCCTTGCCCTTCTTGCCAGAGTTTACGCCCCCCCCCCAAACTGGCATTACCCACCTGAGGGTCCTTGCCCTTGAAGATGCACTGCTGTTTCTTTTCCTCCTCGGCGTGCCAGATCAGCTACGGGAAGGAAAGCAGGCTGCCATCACTCACCTGGCAACGCCAGTCATGGGCAAATTGTCCTGCTCAGTTCCAGGTCCACACGCTAAGAAGGAAGCAGCCCCGGGGCCAGCCACAGACCCAACCTCTTCTTACTTATACAGGCAACTGCCGGAGGCAAAACCACAACCAGATCCTCCCTGCCACCCTCAGCTTTTCAAATGTGGTGGCTGTGTAATGAGATGGCAGACAGTTGGAGGCTGGAGGGAAGAGCGTTCTCACCTCTACCAGTATGGCACGGCTGCTCCTACCAGCGTGAGGATCAAAGCCTGGCTGACTGCCTTAGATGCTGCTAGGGTAGTTAGGAACGCCCCCCCACCAGAGGACCTTTATTTTACCCCTCTGAAGCAGGGAAGGAGAGCCAAGAGACCAGGGCATCTGAACTGACCTGCTGGTGCTGGGGCCCGGGCGAGAAGGCGCTGGTGTTCAGAGCAAGAAGCATCTCGCGGGCACCAACGTACAAGACCCGGCCATCCGGGCTCAGCATCATTGTGGTATAGTTGGTGATTCCAGGCATCTGAAAGTCACTCCACAGCCGCCTCCGGGGAGAATCTTGGGGTGCAGAAATGGAAGGCAGGAGGAGAGATGACCGTGAATAGATGTCGGGCCCCCCCAGGCAGCCTCTTGGGCATCTAGCCTGACAATAGTGGCAGAGGCTACAGGACCCACGTTCCTGTTTCCAACAAACAGTGGGTAGCATTGTTTCCACTGTGATTTACCCGTTCAAGAAGCTGCTGCGCAAATCAAATCGAGCATCACACTCAGAGGTGTGCAAGCTAAGTATCTCAGGATCGCTCCCTTTTATTATTTCCTAAGTTTCCCCTCCCCACAAATTAGAAACATCTTCCCTTGATGCCTCCCGACCGGTGGGCTAGCAGCAACAAGGGTGGGCTTGTCACAAATGTCCTGGTTTGCCTCTGAGCACGCTTGGAGCACAACTGGCTACGCCGGTGGCCACTCGACTGAGCCATGCCAAGGCTTACCCGGACTCTCTCCCTTTTAGCAGGCAAAACTGCTGCCTGCAACCCACCAGCAAGGGAGGCCGCCAATGGATCCAGGCTTTCCCTGCCTTCCCCAAAAGCCTTTTGGGAAAGCTTTGCTAGGCCCAAGCCAGGACAGGCAGTGCAGGCCGGTCTGTTGGCAGCCATAGCACAGGAAAGAGTCCTCTTTCAGTACGAGAAGAGAGCAACGTTAGCAACACAGATGCTACACGGTGAAGGGTGTGCGTTAATGTAATTTTAAAAAATATACTGCATGTCTGTGGTGCTAAGAGACAGGAGACATATGTAGCAGATGTGAATTAAGATGCTCTGTTCAAATACATGGTTTAAACACGTCAATTACGGTACATGTTATGTGTGGCAAAGAACAGAATGCAAGCCTAAAAGCACAATTGATTTGATAGTTCATGATGAAAATTTGACAGAATGAGCGAAGAATACAAAGGTAATGAGAAAGCCGAAGTCAGGTATAAAAAGCATTAGAAGTTACTCTTCTGATTGGTGGATAAAGTACAAGGGATCCTTACGGTGAGCGCAGAGATGGATTGGCTGGTACTTTCTCACCCAGAGGAGGCTGAGATGTTGTTGGCTGAGAAACCACATTATCTGCAGCAAACATTACTAGATGACATTAAGCGGGGAGGGAGATGGATCTGAATGATGAGAGCTGACATTGCCATGAGGGCACACATCAATCAATCAACTAGAAAAACCAATTGGCTTCTGCAGAGGCAGCCACTCTGCCTTGCTGTTTCCTCCTATCCAGATCCTCTCAGCCACCAGATGCAAGTTAGGCTGTCTACGGCATCTCCTGCCTGGCCCACAGTAGAAACATACTATTGGACATCAACTGCCCATTGGCCTCTCCCAACAGTTCTAGAGATGCTAAAGACAATGATAGAGAACATTGAAGCATTGCTGAACAGAGTCCCTAAACCTTTGGATCAATGGCATCAAAGGCTGCTGAGAAACCCAAAAGAAACAAGATTGCTGCACTTTCTCCATTCAGGATCCCTTGGAGATAATCCACAAGTGCAAATAGTCACTTCCATTCATATCTAAGTCTGGATTCTGACTGCGTTGGATCAAGATAACCCAATTTCCCTCCTAATCCTTGAAAAAAACTATCATCAAAAAGGGAAGACTGAGGACAGGGTGAGTTTCTTAGTTACTTATTTTATCAAATTTCTAGACTGCTCCAATCACAAACTCCTCTAACACAGGTTAGAAACAACAGAATAAAAAGCACACAAAAAACAAACCCATAAAACATATGTCTAAGATTCAGAAATAAAACCTTATCAACTAAAACATATAGGGAACGGTTGTTGGAATTGGGTATGTGCAGTTTAATGAAGAGAAGGACGAGGGGGACATGATAGCAATGTTCCAATATCTCAGGGGCTGCCACAAAGAAGACGGAGTCAAGCTATTCTCCAAAGTGCCCAAAGGCAGGACAAGACGCAATGGATGGAAACTCACCAAGGAGAGAAGCAACCTAGAACTAAGGAGAAACTTCCTGACAGTTAGAACAATTAACCGGAACAACCTGCCTCCAGAAGCTGTGAATGCTCCAACACTGGAAGTTTTTAAGAAGAGACTGGACAACCATTTGCTGAAATGGTATAGGGTTTCCTGCCTGAGCAGGGGGTTGGACTAGATGACCTCCAAGGTCCCTTCTAACATCATCATCATCATTACCCACTCACATTTTAAAAGAAATGTCACCCTAGAGCCTGGGGTTCTGACCCCCAAAAGGGAAAGGTCAGTGTCTGCACAGATGCTAACCAAAGGCACGGGGAGTGCCACATAAGACACCTCCCATTTCACAAATGGCAACACCTGCGTGAAAGAATGCAGAGAGCACCCACCCTGGCTGACAGTATCCATTAAGCAGAAGGTGGTCCCACAAATATCGAGGCCCTGAACCTGGGCTTTAAACAAACAGTGAGGAGTGTGGTGGCTCACGTGGTTACAACACTGGGTTGAAAATCTGCAAGGCTGCATTCGAAACCCGAGTGCTGTTGTGTGGTTGGGTAAGCTCCCATCATTCACTCCAGTTCCTGCTCATCTAGCAATTCGAAAGTGTGCAAAAGAGGTAGATAAATTGATAAAAACAGGTGGATAAACAGATACCACTTTGGTGGGCACATTAATGGGGACACAAAATGAGCCTCCAACCGGGCATCTCCTGGGCAACAGTGATGTCACCAGCTAATCCTCTGAACCCAGAAGTGCCTCAACACTTGAAACAGCAGCAAGTTTGTTGTACAGCAACAAACAGCACTCTGAAACCCGCGCAGAACTGATTGCTAGCCAACAATGTGATGTGGGCACAACAAGAAGCACCCATGACACCTGAGACATTGCATTTTGGACCGTTGGAGCTTCTGAATTGTCTTCAAGGGCAGCCTTCAATGCTTAGCACATTGCAACAGCCCAACTGAAGAAGTCAATGGTACACAAATGATTATGAGTATTCTGTCTGTTGGTCTATCTATCTGGTTCCAGGAGGAATTTAACAGATATATCACCAGATGCTGTGTAAAGTCCCTCAAGGGCACAGCTGCTACCTCAGCCAGAGTTGCAAGTCTAAGATTCCCTTTATGAACCAGTTTGGTAAAGGACATTGTGATTCCATCTAGATCAGGGGTCTCCAACCTTGGTAACTTTAAGACTTGTGGACTTCAACTCCCAGAATTCCTGAGCCAGCTATGCTGAGGGGAAAGGGAGAGCCATGCTGGCTCAGGAATTCTGGAAGCTTAAGTCCACGAGTCATAAAAGAGCCGAGGTTGCCTACCCCAGGCTAGTGGTTAAAAAGGCTAGCTAGAACCTGGCAGATCCTGTGCCCTGCTCCCTCCTGAGGCTCAAAGCTGCTGGGCCAGTCACAATCTCTCAGATCTGGGATGGCACAGGCAAGGGAAAGCCACTTCCAAAAAACCTTGCCAAAAAAACCTGCATGGTCTACTCCAAGCTGTAGCTGGGAGCAACTCTGACTTGAGGGCATCAAAAAAAGGGGGGAGGGGCTCCTGTCTTGGTCTGATCGCCCGATGCTGGTGGTGCTCTGGGTCTGCAAGCCAAGTCAAGGCAAATGGATGGCCAAGAGCCAAGATTGCCTCCCCCTGGTCTAAGGCACCGACAGCCTTCCCAATTCATCCTTGCCCATTTCATCAGAACACCCGAGCTAAAGGAGTCCCAAGTCTCCTCGCAGACTTAATTAATTTTGCTGTGCCAAACTGGAGTCCAGATCTGAGCAAGTATGAGTAACGTTACCATCAGCCAGTGAAGAAACATCTCCGGGCCCCTTCCTTCTTCCAGCTGAACCCGTGGCTGCATAACAGCCTGAGATGCAATGAGGGCCCCTCCCTCCACTGGGGACGCTCACATGGAAGAGGGAGGGGGGAGCTCTGGGGCAGACCCCAAGGATGTCACCCCCCACAAGGCCTCCCGCCTAGTTACCCCAGGAGTGATGGGGTCCCCTTCATGCAGGGCTCCAAGGGAGGCTGGAGAGCAATTTGTGGGGGTGCCTTAGTTGGACTTTAGCACTCGGGACTCTTCCCCCGTCCCCACAGCCCACCTTCGCTCTGAGGCCAGGCTGCAATGCCGCCTCACGTCCTTTCATTGGGCAGGGATGGACGGATTTCCCGACAGACTTTTGCCCTTCCCCCTTACCTCCCCCCCTCCCCAATATGTGGCGGAGAAACCATCCCCAGGTTTGGGCATCCAACTGTTACTATTTATTTAGATTTAATTCTTATTGTTCACTGTGTGTTTCTGGTGATAGGACTGCTGATCTCCCAGGGGAGCAGTAGCCTTGTGGAATCCCTTCAGGTGCATTGTAATGCAGGGGCGATCCGGGCAGTAATCCAGGTAGAGAGAGATTATTCTGTCAGTGAAACAGAAAATCAATCGCTTAAATCAAGCAAAGCGCCTTCCAAAAATCTGCCTGAATGATGGATTAGAAGAGCTGGTCAGAAACCCCAAGCTCTCTCGGAGCTTTCTTTCTTCCCTCCCGAAGCCTCTGTAAATTATAAGGTTGGAAGGGACCACAAGGATCATCTAGTCCAACCCTCTGCAAAGGGTTAGACTTCTGCAGATGGCGAACCTGCAACCTCCTCAGGTAAACTCTTCCCTGCAACGGAGGGCTCCCCTGGGGCCTTTTTTCTCCCGCTCAATGAGATCCAGGCAGCTGCAACCTTTGCCCAATATTTGCTGTGACCACGGATGGTAGCTGCTGACCTTCTTCCCTTCTGCTTGCCTCCCTGGACACAGCCATCCGGCCTCCCTTCCATCCGGCTCCTCCAGACGACCCTCAAGTCCCGTATGGTCTCTGCTGCTGCCCTCCGCTTTCAGGGACGTGCCCAGAAGTGCCCGCAGGAGCCTCGCCCATCCTAATGCCGCTCAGAGGAGTGACTCCACTGCTTCCTGACAGCTGCTTCTTAGTACAGCTCCTAATCATTGGGTCAGGTCTCTTTTCTTCCCCCAGCCCAGCCCCGCACTCGTGTGCCAGGAGCAGTAGGAGAAAAAGACGGTCCTGGCTCACCAGGCAAAGTCCAGCATCCTTCGGACCCCCACGGATGAGCTCCTTTAGTTCTGTAGGAAGCAGCTACCAATGAAAACTACCCCAGCTGGAAATATTGGAATGTTTTGGAATTACGAGACAAAAAGAATGACCTCCAATTCTGTGAGCAGTTGAACTAATGTAAAAATGATTAAGGTGAACTGACCAGAATTGCGGTTTTTAGTTTGAGATATTATTTGCATTTCCTCACGCTGAGCCAAATGCAGCCCTTGCCCGAACACTTGCTCACCCCACTGCAGGGCCCTGCGGGGCAGAACAGGTGTGGGCTTCAGGCAGGGCTTACATGGCCTGCCGCACTCTCCTCCCCACTGAGGTGGCCTGGCTCATCACTTAATTCAGCAAAAGGGACGCCTGGACCAGCGCTTCAAGCCCCCGGGTGCTCTCGGCCTCGGAGCAAGTGTGCCAGCCGAGCTGCCAAGCAGAGGCGAGTAGCAGCAGCTCTGGGGCTGGGCTGGGCTGGCAGCTGGCACTCTCACGCTCTTCAGAGCCGGATCGACCTGCTGCAGGATGGTGCCTCTGCTCCAGGTGGAGCCTCGTGGCCTCCTGGCAAGGAGTGGGTATCACTCCCTGGCATTCCAAATAACAGGGGGGAAGGGTGGATTCCTCCAGCAACATGGTGGCTCTGAAGCCTAGCTGAAGCCCCCACCCAGTGCGACTTCGGCACTGCCCCACCTGGAAGGGGAAGCCTGCCCAGTGACCTTGGAGGACCTGCTCTGCGCCAATCCTGCTCAGTGGTGGAACCTGTTGGGACTGTCTGCAGCAAGTCTGTGCTTGGTGACAGGCTTGGACGGGCTCCAACTTGCTGCGCTTCAGGGAGGGCTTGCACGCCAAGGCCGGAAGCTCTCCCAGCACGGGTGGCAAAAACCAGGCAAGTCAGGCAGTTTTGGGAACTCCAAAGAGAGTGGCACAGCCCCATCCCGGGAGTGCCCTACTGCCGGCCAGATCCCCACAGCACAGATCTCTCCCCCAGCTTCCTATGGGAGCCGCTTCCATGATTGTTTGATCTTCCACAGGGGCAGAGAGCGCGAACGGGGGCCTTCACCGGTAGCCCCTGCCTGGCAGCCACACCAGGTTCAACCAGGAGGCAAAGATTCGCACCAGGAGCCAGATCAAAAAGACCTGCAGCCAGATTCCAGAAGGCCCCCCCCGTCCCCGCCCCCGCTAAAATAGCAACACTGGATGGTTAGAGCCAGATTGCGTGATGTTGAGCACAAGCACACCTGTGTTTTGTGAGAATAACTGGGGCCATTTAGACAAAGGTCCCTCCACAAGCAAGGGTGGCTGGATCCACTGACCAGCGATGCTCTGCACATCTAGTTTTCCAACGGGGAAAGTTGCTCACAAGCTTTTTAGCGCTGCACTGCTACAGAATAAGGAAGGGAACATTCCACAGACAGAAATTCTTCAGGTAAAGGGAAGGAGGTTGGGAACTGCCAAAAAATAAGACCTGGAGTTCATCATTTGCTCTTCCAACGAGCAGCCCCTCAGGAGCAGTCCAAGGCAGCTTTGAGCTAATGTGAGACCGTGGGGGGAGGGCATTGGATCCAGATCTTAAGCCTCTTTTTTAGGTAGGTCCTAACTCTGAGCAGTCACTAAGCGACTGGTCGTAAGTTGAGGACTACCTGTACACAAAATCGGGGCACTTGGCCAAATCCCAGCACAATATATCAAGATCGTAAACTAACATTGGAAGATCAGGTTAAGGCAGACCTGGGTGTTTTACAGCCTGGAGGCCACGTCCAGCCATTCAGCATTCCCTGTGCAGCCTGCAGCATTGGCGACCCTGGCTGTGGGCAGGGTGGCAGGGTGGCAGCAACGACAAGGAGCAGGATGGGGGAGGGTTTGACAGGGCAGCACAGGGGGAAGGGCAGCGGTGACGTACCACAAGAGTCCCAGCTTCTCATGCGGCCCCTTGGGAAAACTAATTGTCTATGCTTGGGTTAAAAGGAACAAGACATCCTTTAGCAGCAAGAAGTGTTCAGCTTAGCTATGTGTATATACAAGGTGGGGTGTTCACGGATTGGAAACAAACAATAAGTGTGAGAAGGTCATGGGGTTACTGAGAATAAGGAGCACCTGAATCAATAGTGCCAGGCAGCTGTGAGAAAGAGTCTTAAAGAAAAAATAAATAAACATGTATTTAAAACTCCTTCTGCTCAGGATTAAAGGAAACTCACCCAAAGCTGTGAAATAGGACAATCCAAAGTTCCTAATGACTGAAAAGAAGTTAACAAGCAATTTCCAAAAGTGATTAGAAAAGGGAGTGTGCGAACTCAGTGACCTTTCAAAGGTGCCACTGTGTTTTGAGCAAGCTGGTTACTCTTTCATCTCCCAGAACTCTAAACCCACCGGAGGCCGCTGTCTTGTGGTCTCCTAGTGGGGAACAGCTGTCTGGAGCACCCGTAGGCAATCTCAAGTCCTCTCCTGGTCTCCAGAGAAATTAGGAAGAGCTGGTCTACAGGTAGCCCTCGTCTTACGGCCGTAACTGAGCCCCAAATTTCTGTTGCAAGCGAGACAATTGCTAAGTGAGTTTTGTCCATTTTATGACCTTTCTTGCCACAGTTAATGAGTGAACTGTTAGTAAGGTTAGTAACACAGTTGGCCTCCCCATTCCCTTTGCTTGTCAGAAGGTCGCAAAGGGGGACCACATGACCCCAGGGCTCTGCAACCGTCATAAATATGAATCAGTTGCCAAGCATCCAAATTCTGATCAGGTGACTCTGGCGATGCTGCTACGGTCGTGTGAAAAATAATCATAAATCACTTTTTTCTGTGCCGCTGTAATCTCAAACGGTCCTTGAAAGAATGGTTGTAAGTTGAGAGCTACCCATACTTGCTGGTTCTTCATTCCACAGGGATCTTCAGCCCTGCTTTCAGTAGAGTCTGGCTGGCCAAGGGCCGTAATAGATGTATTTGATTTCAGCAGAGGGCAATGGAGATGGTACAGCATCTTGAGGACACGGCCTATGAGAACAGACTGAAGGAATCTGGGATGCTCAGTTGGGGGAAAAAAATACAACTTGGGGGATTTTATGGGAAATCTACGAAGGGACCACAATGGAGATAGCAGGACCTACAAAAAGCATCTAAGTATCTTGGTGGATCACAAATGGGAGATGAGTCAACAATATGACACAACGTGATTCAGTCTGCAAGCACAATCCCAGACTGCTTCAACGGAAGTACAGCATTAAGATCAAGATCAAGATCAAGATCCTCTCTATTCTAGGTCGGTCTGAGCACACCTAGAAGGGCAAGTGCTGTATTTCAGCATCACTGAAATGCTGCGGCACGATTGAGGTCTACAATTTAATAAAACAGACTTTTGTACCTGGCTTTCGGAAGGAAATGGAGTCCTAGATGGTTATGCTGTTTTGGGCAGGCATTTGGGGCAGCGTAGGAAGCAGTATCAGATCACGGGGAGAGAAGTTACTAAACTAAGTGGGAAGGTACAAAGAGAGGGGGGGAAGGGAGGAAAAAGGAGCAGACAGTTAGATAAGAAAGGTAGAAAGAATAAAGGAAAAGAAGTAACTGGAGTAGAGAGAAAAACAGCAGCTCAGCGAAGGATTGGCTGCACGTGGAGTCGGAGGCAGCTGGCAGCAGAGAACGACAGCCTCAGCTCAGGAGCCCAAGGAAGCAGAGCAATGCTGGAAAAGAGGCAACTGAGGGCGAACCGGCAGCTGAACAGCAACGAAGGGAGACTGTTGGGGGCAGCGAACCAGTGGATCACAGTATATTCAGGAACAGCCTAGACTCGTGGTGGCGAACCTATGGCACAGGTGCCACAGGTGGCACGCAGAGCCCTCTCTGTGGAAACGCGCGCCGTTGCCCCAATCCTAGGTCTTCAACTGGGTTTTATAAAACCTTTTAGCGCTAGGCCTCTGCCGCCATGTACAAAAAAAGGTTCAAGTTCCGTTTCTGAGTCAATTTCTATCAGTGCATTATATATCCTTTTTATATGTGCTTGACCTTGATCTCTAATTTGTTTTACCAAATTTCCATCAGTTATCGAAAAACCAACTTTCTGATCTTCTTTCCATCTTGCTTGCAACTGCCCATACTGGAACCAAGTTTGTACAATCTCTTCTTCTTTTAAAATATTATATGGCTTTAATTGCCATACATTCCTTTCTATCCTTAAATTTTCTTTGTATGTAATCACATCATGTTTAAATCCCACATTTATATTTTCTATTGCATGTTTAGATATTGCCCAAATTGGTATTTTATAATTTAACTTATATCAATATTTTTTCATACTCGCAACAGAGCATACCTTAATATATGTATCTTAAAAACATTATCCACCTTATCATACAATAAATATGCATGCCAACCAAATAACAAATCATAACCCTCAAGATTCAATAATCTCCCTTGTGTTAAATTAAACCAATCACTAATTGATGATAAAGCAGCAGCCTCATAATATAATTTAAAATTGGGCATTTTAAGACCACCTCTTTCACGTATGTCCTGCATTATCTTAAATTTAACTCGTGGTCTTTTCCCTGCCCAAACAAATTTATTAATACCTTTCTGCCATTCCTCCAAATTTGAGTCTTTTTTAAGTACAGGTATCATTTGGAACAAAAATAAAAATTTTGGCAAAACATTCATTTTTACTGCTGCAATTCTTCCCAATAAGGATAATTGTAATTTTTTCCAACTATCTAGCTCTTTTTGTATTTTTAACCATAACAATTCATAATTATTTTTGTATAATTTTACATTTGAAGCTGCAAGATATACCCCCAAATATTTAATTTTTTTTAACTATTTCAAATCCCGTTAACTCTTCTAAAACAACCTTTTGTTCTATAGTCATATTTTTAGACAATATTTTAGTTTTTTGCGTGTTTATCTTAAATCCAGAAACGCTCTCAATCTATAATCTTGATCTCTTATTTTAATTCCCTTAATTTTATTTTTAATCTCGTATTTTAATCAATAATATTTCCAATGTTAAAACAAACAGCAAAGGTGACAACGGACACCCCTGTCTTGTACCCTTTGCAATATTACATGTTTCTGTCAAACTAAGGCTGATTATCAGCAGATAGCCAGAACATGCAAAAATGAAGTCAGGAAAGCAAAGGCTCAGAATGAACAAAGACTTGCAACAGAAATCAAGGACAAGAAAAAAAAAGTTTCTTTCAACATATTAATAACAAGAAAAAAGTCAAGGAAACTCTAGGTCCACTAAAGAGAGGATGGTAAGGAAATAACAGGCAACAGGGAGAAAGCAGAGCTGCTTAACTCATGCTTTGCATCAGTCTTCACAGAACAAGAAATTACAGCCCAGCATACCAAAAAAACTACTGTACTGCAAAAGACAAACTAGAAACAAAAATTAAAATAAGCAAGAAAATGGTAAGACCTTGACAAATGTAAATCACTGGGGCCTGACAGATTACATCCCAGAGTTCTGAAGGAGCTGGCAGATGTTATCTCACAACCATTGCACCACATCTTTCAAAAATCCTCCAGCACCAGGGGAAGTACCTGAGGATGGGAAAAGGGCCGATGGGGTTGCCATCTTCAAGAAAGGGGGGGAAACGGACTCAGGAAACTACAGACCAAATCAGTCTAACATCAATACCTGGGAAGATCCTGGAAAAGATAATCAAAAAATAGATCTGCAAACAACTAGAAGCAAACAAAGTCACAACTAGTAGCCAGCACGTGCTTGTTAAAAACAGATCGTGCCAAACCAATCTTATTTCATTCTTCAATAAAGTGATTAAATTAGTAGACCAATGAAATGCCACTGACATAGTATATTTCGATTTCAGTAAGACATTTGACAAACCAACTTCTTGGTAAGTTAGAAAGAGGCGGAATGGACAACATCACCACCAGGTGGATTTATAGCTGGCTGACAAACCCTGGGGCTGCTACAGACTTTGAGGACTGATGATCACTACCACCTGTACAGCACCTTGTAACTTCAAATGGTCACTGAATGAATAGTCATTAAGCAAGGAATTTCTGTATTAAGTCTGCAGAAAGCTGGAAGGGGGCTGGGGCTAATCCTTCCAACGAAAGACAGCATATTCAGATGAGCAGCGGGTGAAACATATAGAATGGAATTGAACAGGAGAAATGTAAGTCTTGCTTTGGAGCTGAGCAAAGGGGAAAATAGACGAGGGGGAGACCTGGTTTGGCAGAAATATGTTTGAAGGGAACCTAGTGTCCTAGTTAATCCTGAGCAACTGGGCACCCCAGAACTCTCCTTCAAAAAGGAGAGTGACACACCAGGGGAAGTTCAGCAGATGCCTGCAAAAAGGGAGGTGTCTGGAATACACAGAAGAGGGGCAGTTTCCCAGACGTGGGATAAGACCCGGGAGGGGGGGGAGTTTCTAACCACCAAGCAAGTATCAGAACATCTTTACAAGAGGACCTGTTGCTGTACAGTGGATCAGCTGCCTTGGGAGTGGTGGAATCTCCTTCACCAGAGCTATTTAAAGAGCAGCCAGGATGCTGCAGTAAAGGATGCCTGTCCTGGGCCAGGAGCTGGACTAGGCAGCCTCTAAGGAGGGAAACCAGGACGGTCTTGGAGCAAATATTCAGCCTCCCTTATTGGCAAGTTTGTTACTCTATCCCAGAGGTAGGCAACCTTGGCTCTTTTATGACTCGTGGACTTCAACTCCCAGAATTCCTGAGCCAGCTGTGCTGAGGGAAAGGGGAGAGGTTTCCAAGCTGAGCCATGCTGGCTCAGGAATTCTGGGCGTTGAAGTCCACGAGTCATAAAAGAGCTGAGGTTGCCTACCCCTGCTCTGTCCGATAGGCCAGAAGTATAGTTTTCATCTTCTTGTGGAATCTGTTTCCTGATCCAATGCTGACATTAAGTAAAGTTCCTTCCAATCTTAGACTGTATAATTGCCCGAATGCTACAGGCAGGGACAGTCCTCATCTTTTAGCAACGAGGCAATGTTGGCAACACAGTGCAGCTCATGAAAGTGCAGAGTGTCTGTGCAGAATTCCTCAGAGAAGCAGCAAATTGTTTTCACCGATAAATATTGTGTCTGAGCTCTTCTTGGATCATGCACATTGTCTGCGGTGTGACACAGGCAAGCACTCACTTGAAGCTGCAATCCCCAAAAGACAAGCTAGCCATTTTTACTCCCACTGGCTCCGCCCTCCCTCACATCCTGGAGGGGAACAAGCTTCAACACCAGCCTCAGTTCGAAAACAGGCAGCCTGCCCGTCCTGGGGCCCCAGGATTTAAGGGTGTCCCATCCCAACCACTGGCAGGTCAGAACCCCTCCAGGAGAACATTTTGTTTCAAGTCTGGTTTTGTTAGTTGCACTTTGGTGCACGATGACTCAGGGAGCGCATTAAAGTAAACACTTCATAGCTTGTTCTTCTTGGTCCTGGGCACAAGAAATGAGGATCTGGACAAGACAAAAGCAAATCTAAGCTGCTCTTTCTTTGCTGAGTAGTGAAATGTGTCGTGTCCTTGCCACTGAGCATTCTGGGAAAACTGAAAAAGCAGACTTCTTCTTTGGGGTCCCGTTCAGCCCCTGAGCTTCTGTGGAATTAGAGTCCTGTTCTAACTTTTGGCTTTCTGGAAACACATTTACTGCCTGAAATATGGAGTTCCTCTGGAACAAAACAATATCCATTGATTTGTTGAAAAGTATTTCGTGCCAGTTCATGAGGGGAAAAAAAACCTGGCAACTTTATATACTCTTTTTTTCATGGGATAAAAGTCCTCTACAGCATTGTATTTTTAGCTATTTTTCTCAAAAAAACAAACCCCAACAACCCTCTTTTGCCTTGTTCTTGTAGTTACAGATCCACTCAATTTAGGCTGCCGATTAAAAAGACCCTCTGTGCATGCTCAAATACCCCATCCATCCCCTAGGATTCTTGCTCTCCTTTCCCTTTAAAGCAGGGGTCTTCAAACTTGGCCCTTTTATGACTTGTGGACTTCAACACCCAGAATTCCTCAGCCAGCAAAGCTGGCTGAGGAATTCTGGGAGTTGAAGTCCACAAGTCATAAAAGGGCCAAGTTTGAAAACCCTTGCTTTAAAGCGAGACAAAGCCGTTCTTCAGCCCGGCCCTTCTAGCCGGAGACGGGCCGGTCTGGAAGACCGAGCAGTTCCCCGCCAGGCGGGCCGGGGGGGGGGGCGGCCCAGGAGGGAGTCGCGTGTCGTGCACGAAGCCCCCGAGTCGCGCTTTCTCAGCCTGTCCGGTGGCGAACGCGTGGCCACCGTGGCGGAAAAGGACGCTGGGGACGGTCTGGTCGTGGGACGGGGACGAGGGTGGAAATCCACACGGGGGGAGGGGGTGCCTTGGGCCAATTCAGGCTTCTTAACACGTGTGTGGGGGCACCGAATGGAAACGGGGGCCAACAGGGTCCTCTCAGGCCTTTTGCCCCATCGCTACCCTTTGCGCATCCCAAGCGGCGGGCGGGCGGGCCCAACCGGGGGCGGGGAGAGGGGGTCCCAAGGCCCCGAGAAGCGGAAAAGGCCGGGCCGGCGCTGCCAGCCTCGCCTCCGGTGGGCCCAACCCGCCGTCCCCGGCGCCCGGCTTGCAAACGCCCAAGGGCTGCCGAGTCCGCACGACCACCCACCCCCCTTTCCTTCCTTT
This sequence comes from Vipera ursinii, assembly GCF_947247035.1. Taxonomy (NCBI): domain Eukaryota; kingdom Metazoa; phylum Chordata; class Lepidosauria; order Squamata; family Viperidae; genus Vipera; species Vipera ursinii. Next base: position 3,195,606 of record NC_139524.1, on the reverse strand, counting down.
GCGCCCCGGCTCGGTTGAGGCCGCGGCTCGCCTACCGTGGCCGAGGCTCAGGCGCGGCACCGCCTCCCCGGGGGCGGCCGAGGGCAGCAGCGGCCCCAGCAGCAGCAGCAGCAGCGGCGGCAGCGGCGGCGGCCCCATGGCGCGAGGGCCCGGCGAGTGCGGGGCGCGGGGGGCAGCGGCGGCGGCCGACCCAGCTGGGCGGGCGGGCGTGGCGGCGCCTCCGCCTCCGGGGCGTGGCGGGCAGGCCCGTACCTGAGCCGGAGCCGCGCCCGGCGTGCCTGCGGGGAGGGCGGCGGCGGCGGGCGGCACCTGGCGCGCACCTGCCCGCCTCCGAGGGCGCTCCCGCTCTGGCAGCCTTGGGCCGGGCCGGGGGGAGAGACCCCTCGAGATCCGCTAGTCCAGCGTTTCCCAACCTTAGGAACTTGAAGATGCGTGGACTTCAACTCCCAGAATTCCCCAGCCAGCATAGCTGGCTGGGGAATTCTGGGAGTTGAAGTCCACGCATCTTCAAGTTCCTAAGGTTGGGAAACGCTGCGCTAGTCGCTCACCCGTGAACCGCGGGCAGAACCCGCGGGAGGCGAAAGAGAGGCAGCTGCCGAGCGCTGGTGGCGCCCGCTAAGACCTCTTCGGGACGGGCCGAGTTTGGCCCTTTCTTATTGCTTCGTTTTCCGGGCTGAGCCACGATTTCCTTTTTCCCCTGGAGCGGCCTCGTATCTCTTCAGCGCCGGAGTCGCCGGAGTTGGGAATTCAATCAGGCGTTGCCCGGTTGCTTCCTTTGGCAGACGCGCTACCTAAACACGCCACTGGGGGCGCTGTCGGGAACCCCGCCAGGGGACGGGGCGGCGATGGGCCCCGGGCCCCACGGCCTCGCTGCAAGCCCCTCTCCCTGGGCAAGGGAGGCGACTTCCACTTTTGGCTCCTCTTGGCCAGGGAGGAGCCTCCCCCCCCCCAGGATCTAATGCCCGCTGGTGCCAGGCAAAGACCAGGAAGGGTCAGCCAGAGTTGCCGCTGCCCAGGCAGAGTCCGGGTCTCCTGGGAATTTCGCTGCGCCTGCAGGCGCAGCGAAATTCCCAGGAGACCCGGACTCTGCCTGGGCAGCGGCAACTCTGGCTGACCCTTCCTGGAGCTGCTCTCCGGATTTCTTCCTGCTGAAAAGGGAGTCGGAATCCTGGAATCCTGGCATCGGTGCGGTTGAGAGGCTGCTGGACAGCCCAGGCCCTGCAGAGGAAGCCTGCCTCTCCGCCTGCTGGTGCCCAGCTGCAACCCAGAAATTGAATGGCACATTTTATTTGACCTAGTGTGATTAGATAGATACACAAGGAATTTGTCTCCAGATGCAGCGCAGAATAATGATAATCACCAATAAAAGAGGGGAGTAAAGAAGATAATAAAGGAAAATAATAATATTACAGCCATACTACATGGGTAAGTATACATAGCTATTATTAAGACAGAACTGTGGGGATTAAGTCTTCGCCAGAGTGATGGCACACGGGAAAAAAACCTCCCTGTGTCTGGTTGTTTTAGCATGCAGTGCTCTAGAGCAGCATGCTGAAGGGAAGGAGTTGGCACAGTTTATGTCCAGGATGTGAGGGATCTCCAGTTGTCTTCTCAGGCCTCCTTATGACCCACACAATGTACAGGTCTTCTATGGAAGGGGGGTTCCTGTCACCCCCTGGGAGTGCAGCTGCATCCTTGCCCACTTGACTGGCTCGGACCTGACAGAGTTGGGCTACAAGCCACCTACTCGATCCTGGGCAGGCATTGCTGCTTTGGGAAGCGGGGCTGACCAGGACCCTGCCGAGCCGTGGGCAGCTGGAAGGATGGCCTACGTCCATCCCCTTCCCTGTGCTCCAGAGGCAGATGGAGCCCTGCAGGCAGCACTCCCACTGTTTCCATAGCAACACGTTCCCAGCAATAGCCATGGCAACTGGAGCCTGGGAAGATGGCCCTGGAACCTCGAGGGGTCAGTGAGCCAAGCTGATACCAGCCCTTGGAATGGGGGAGGGGGGCAAGGGCCAAAAGGGTGCTGGGCAGCGGGTCACCCTGGCCTTTGGCAAAAAAAAAAAAGGAAGGACTCTTGCCTGCTCTCTCTGTCTGCCTCACAAACTTTGAGGGTGGGCTGCCTTTTCTTTCTACCTCCACTTATCCCTTGCAGAAGAAGGAAGGAGGCCCGGCTGCTGGAGCTGGCCAACAGGCTCCCCACTAGGCTGGCAGCCCTGAGGACGGCCCTCCCAGCCCTTAGGAACCTCCCCGGGGTGCAGATGGCAGGCAGCACCTCTGGCTGTCCATAGGTTGGGCAGACTTGATTGACATGTCCACTTAAAGCAGGGTCTGCCCCCTGCCTGGGTAGCCCTTGACCCCAGTTCTGGACCCTCCTCTGCCCTCAAGGGGTCAAGAGGCCTCCAGGCCTCATGGAGGGGGGGTTCCCTTTCTTACAGAGGAAGACCCCCTGGATTCCTTCCAGCTGAGAAGCTAAGTCCTGGGTGGGAAGCACTGGCTGGGAAGTGGGCACCAGAGGGTGGCTGGAGAACCAGAATCCTCTTGGGAAGGTTAGGGTTTTTTGCAGGGAAAGGCCAGTTTAGCCCCCCCCCCCCCAGATGGGAGCCATCAGCGCTGGAGAAACTTACCAGGGGTTTATCAAATGCTGACCCCAAAGTAGAACAACTGGGATATTCTAGTCCCCAAAATAAGCAATTCCATTTTTTTTAACCAGATTGGTTTTACTAATCAATTTTCAAACAAATAATTGTAAAATAATGCAGAACAAAAATGAATAATTTACCATCCACAAAAACAAAAGAAAAACATTAAATAAACAAAAAACATTGTATTTACTTTCCTATATTCTGAATCCACCTGATCTTGTTTTTTGTTAGTTTTTAATAAAGCTTTCAGTGTAGACCAAGATCGACCCTTTTTCCAAAAGGAAGAATTAAAATTCTTGATTAACTGAACATAGCAGCAATTATGGTTGCCATGTCGCACTGAATCTGAAATTCAGGGGCTGACAAGGCTTAGGAGTCCCTCTGGCTGCAGGAGCATTCAGTTGCTGCTTCTCTTGGCTTGTCCTCCTTATCCCGCGTGTATTTCAAGCACACAGTCACCCAGGATGCTGTTTCCAGTCAAGTAGGCAATACTGTGCATTGCCCAGGAAAACAGTAAGGAAAAGAAATGAAAAGCAGGTAATGGAAGCAGCTAAAACTCGTTTCCACCATCCCTATCCACCATGCCTCTCCCTGTTTTTCTATCCCTGCAGACCATTTCATCTGTTACCTTTTGGCAATGGCAGTGGAACTGCCTGCCCCATGAAGTTGTGAATGTCCCTTTGCTTGGGACAGTCTGAGAATTTCTGTGCTGGGAAGGGTTGGGCTAGGAGAGCTCCAAGGTCCCTTCCCCCCCCCCAATCCAAGCATTGTTTATACTCATCTATTGCATTTCTTCCTTTGCATGTTTCTTTGCAGCTGGATCTGAATTCATCTCCTCTCCAAGACCAGACCACTTCAAGGCTTAGATATTTCAAGGCCCGTCAATTCAGTCCTGGCTTTGCCACCCACCCACTCACGTTCCTTTGATGTTTCTCCTGACACTTCCAGCAATAAGGAGGTTGGAATCAATGTCTTTTTCTGTCCTTCCAGCTGTTTATTCCTGTTAGATGTTTTGTGCCAGCCATGGCAGTTCCCCAAAAAGGTCATCAGATGGGAGCAAAGAGGCTTCTTTGCTCCCACTGGTGGGTCAGGGGTCCCCGGTCCCTGCAGCCCCATTGGCGAGAGAGTTTTATGGTAAGGGAGGGGCTGAGACCCCCCATAAATACCTCTGCTCGTAGATGATTTAAATGAAACACTCCTTCAGGCTAATAAGGAATTAGAAACAACAGTCATTTTTCTGGAAGCAGAAAAGGCTGCTCATTATCTACGCTTCCAGAACGTTCAAGAAAAAAGAGGGGAAGATCTGTTGGTCATGATGGCAGAACTGATGGCAAAGGCACTCGGTGTAGGGAAGGAGGAAATGCTGGCGGAAATTGATGAAACATACAGGGTCCAAACTAATTATGCGAGAAGGCACAACCTCCCAAAAGAAGTACATGTAAGGTTAGTTAAAAAATCAATTCGGGATGAGCTTCTGCATAGATCTAGAGAGGAACCATTAGAATTTCGGGGCCAACCAATCACCATCCTTAAACAGATACCTAAAAGGATGAGGGATCTGAGACGCGGCTATCAATTCTTAACATCCAAACTAATAAGAGAAAATGTAAACTTTAGATGGCTAACTCCAGAGGGTATTCTAGTTACGTGGCAGGATAGAAGGCATAGACTGGACACGATAGAGAAGGCAGAAGATTTTTACAAACGCCACTTCCATAGCCAAGAGGAAGTAGATTTAGAAGATCAAGATGGAAGGGAGGTAAGAGAAAGAGATACAATACGTGTGGCAATGGATGGGAAGATCTTAGCTACAGAGGATAGAAGGAACAAATCCGGTGAGTTAACAGAGAAACATGGAACTAGAGACAAGGAAGAGAGAGAGCCCCGAATCACGAGATCCACAAAAACCAGAAATAAGTAAGATGAAGGGAGGTGAGTGTAGTATTATGTCTGTGAATATTAATGGATTGAATTCGCCAGTGAAAAGGCGGAAATTTTTTAATAGGCTTATTCACCAACAATTGGATATCGTGGCAATACAAGAAGTCCATATAAAGGAACAACAAAAATATTTGTTAGTACAACCAAGAATAGGGAACCTATTCGTTTCCTTAGACCGACACAAGAAAAAGAGAGGAGTGGCACTATATGTAAACCCAAAATTGACTGCAAAACAAATTTATAACGATAAAGAGGGTAGAATACTGATAGTCGAGGTTATAATAAATCACAGGAAGGTCATGATGGTAGAGATATATGCCCCAAACCATAACCAAGAACAATTTTTTAAAACACTTCACAATAAGATATGTAGCATTGATTATGAGGAGATTTGTTTAATAGGAGATTTTAATGCTATCCTAGATATAAATTTGGATTATATGGGAAAGACGCTTAGGAAAAAGAAGAGAAGAACTCTACCGAGATCTTTTCTTAACTTGGCTGAGGAACTAAATATCCAAGATGTCTGGAGGGAAAGAAATCGTAAGGCTAGACAATATACATATTACTCCAACCGACATAACTCATGGTCTAGAATAGACATGGTATGGATGACGAAAGAAATTAGTTCAGAAATAGACGAGGTACATATAGCGACAGGTACTTGGGCAGATCACAATCCTATTAAACTTATCTGGAAAGGTTCCAAAAAAATATCCAGATGGACGCTTCAAAGAGCAATTTTAAAAGAAGACGAATTCAAATCTAAGATGGAGAGAGAACTAAGTTTTTTCTTTAAGGAAAATAAAGCTATAGACACCTCAGTACAAAACAATTGGGATACAGCTAAGGCAATGATGAGAGGGGTAGCGAGGGCATATATGGTATATAAAAATAAGGGGAAAAGACAACAACGGGAAAGATTAGAAGAGGAATATAAGAGCTTAGAAGTTACACTCCAACAAGATCCACAAAAAGAGAATATCAAGCAATCTATGGATCTGATTAAACACAAACTTAACATTCTAGACAAAGAGAAATTGGCACAACAATTGAGAAACACGAAACAAAATTTTTTTGAAAATGCAAATAAACCGGGCCGGTGGCTCGCATACAAATTGGGAAAACAAAAGGGGAAAAACTGGATTCACGAACTACGAGATGAGGAAGGGAGAATATTCCACCAGGAGGAAAAAAAAAAAATTATAGCCCAGGAATTTTATGAATGTTTATACAAAGAAAATAGTCAGGCAAGTGTGGAGAAAATGGAGGAATATTTTCAAAGAGCCAAACTACCTAAGGTCACAGAAGATACCAGAAATATGTTAAACGAGGAAATTCGACTATCTGAGGTGATAAAAGCTATTAATGCACAAAAGAATAATAAAGCATCGGGACCCGACGGTCTTCCATCAGAAATTTATAAAGAATTACAAAATATCCTAGCTCAACCCCTAGTGGAGGTATTTAACGCAGTATTAGAAGGCGCAAGGACGCCTAAATCTTGGCTAGAGGCAAACATAACCCTTATTCCGAAAGATAACACAGACCATACATTAATCCAAAATTACAGACCCATATCACTTCTTAACTCGGACTACAAGATATTTACATCAATTATAGCGGAACGATTGAAACGATTTCTGAATGATTTCATACACGCAGATCAAAATGGTTTTCTCGCTAAGAGACACACTAAGCACAACATTAGAATAATATTAGATACATTGGAGTACTATGAATTACATAGCGAACAACAGATGGCATTACTTTTCTTAGACGCCCAAAAGGCATTTGACAATGTTAAATGGTCTTTTTTGTGCCAACAGCTTAGCTTTATGAATATGGGAGAAAAATTTATAAATATAATTAGGGCAATTTATGACAATCAGGAAGCAAAAATAATTATTAATGGGGAAGCATCTAGCAAGTTTCAAATTCAAAAGGGAACACGGCAAGGCTGCCCCTTATCACCGTTGCTGTTTATATTGACTCTTGAAGTATTAACGAGAACTATAAGAAACGACCCAAAGATAAAAGGATTAACCATTAAAAAGGAAACCTTTAAATTGCAAGCTTTCGCGGACGATCTAGTTTTTATTATGGAGGATCCATGTCAGACGGGACCAAAGCTATTGGAAGAATTATCTAAATATGGTGAGGTTGCCGGACTGCGAATAAATAGAAATAAGACCAAGATGATTGTTAAAAATATGACCAATAAACAAAAAGGTAATCTGGCCGAAATCACGGATATAGAAATAGTCAAGAAAATAAAATATCTAGGGATTAACATTATGGCTAGATGGACTTCACTCAAAAAGGATAATTATGATAATGTAGTGAACCAAATAAAAGGTGATCTGGAAAGATGGGGAAACCTAAAACTCTCATTATTGGGAAGAATCGCTGTCATTAAGATGAATATTCTGCCTAAAATCCTGTTTCTGTTTCAGAATATCCCAATCCAACTCGACTCTAAATTTTTTCGAAATTTGGATAAATTATCACTAAATTTTATTTGGCAGGGGAAAAAACCAAGAATTAAATTGAAATATTTACAAGACACGAAGGAAAATGGGGGTTTTGGATTGCCAGACTGGGAATTATATTACCACGCCGCGGCCCTGAGCTGGATTAGAGAATGGGTAATCTTGAGAAATAGAAGACTATTAACTTTAGAGGGTCACGATTTGCAATATGGCTGGCATGCTTTCCTATGGACGGAGAAACAAGGTCTTTTCTCGCATTTTCAAAGACACCGGATCAGGCAAGCGCTACTCAATACTTGGAAAAAAATTAGATCTCACAATTACACCAAAATACCAGTCTGGCTATCCACCCTTGAAGCGATAGTTTACCCAAATCTGTTTGATTTGGGTAACATAATCTCATACAAGGATATTCTGAATGAGGAGGGGGAATTGAAACTTAGGAATGAACTAGAATTACAAGGTATAAAACTCGATTGGTGGGCCTACTTACAAATCCAATCGAGATTTAGGAAGGATAAAAATGAATGGGGGATATATACCTCTGAAACAGCATTGGACAAAATATTATTGGGACCGGACTCTAAACAAATAAGGAATTTTTATAAATTACTTTTGGGATATAAGCTGTTTGAAGAGCAAGTGAAAGACCCCATGTTGACCTGGGCTAACAATTTAGGACATAACATCGACCTAGATACTTGGCAAACAATTTGGGATAGGAATAAAAGGATAACACTGGCCTCATCGTATAAAGAAAATTTATTTAAAATGTTTTACCGATGGCATCTTCCCCCAGCCCGCTTAGCAAAAATGTACACAACAGCATCTCCCAAATGTTGGAAGTGTTCTGAAGAGATAGGCACATACTTCCACACGTGGTGGTCTTGCAGTAAAACACAAAAATTTTGGAGAATGATTTGGATTTGGCTGAAAGAAATATTGAAACAAGATCTGGAGTTTAGTCCAGAACTTTTCTTGTTGGGAATCACGAAAGAGAAATATCCTAAAGATGTGTTATACTTAACGATCCATATTATCACAGCAGCTAGAATATCATTTGCGCAAAAATGGAAAAAGAATGAGATCCCAGGACAAAAAGAGGTTATTAGGAAAATTTGGGATTGCGCTGAAATGGACAAATTAACTTTGGAATTAAAGAATAAAGATCAATCAGACTATTATAGAATTTGGAACAAATTGTATCTTTGGATGGATAAAAAGAAAGGTCTCTATTAGGTTTTACAGACTAGCTCACTGTTTTAAATATTGTGGTATTTCACCGATTTGTAATCTAAGTGTATTTAAGTGTATTTTTGATGTACATATATACATGTATATATATATATTTAAACATTGTAGACAAAAAGGTTTGTCAGCTCGCTGGTACTGTGTCCAATGTTTTTAAATAATAAATTTAATAAAAAAAATTTAAATAAAAAAAAAATACCTCTGCTCAAGGGGCTGCTCTTTGTCTAGTCTAGTCTAGCTTGCTTGCTTGCTCTCTCTTTGTTCTCTCTTCTGCTAGCTTACAATCCAGGCATGGAGGCCTCCATGCCAGGAAACAATTTCTATTTACTTTATCGTTAAATAAAGCTTTGAATGATCGCATTCCTGCGTGATGCCTTTTACTTGGAAGCACCTTAACAATCCATCGACCTCGTGAGACCATCTCACAATTCCGTACAAGGAAACACTTCCGATCCACTTCCCTTATGCAGCATTTGCAGGTCTTGCTCTGCCCTTTTCCCCTTCCCCTTAAGAAGCTTTCTGTCCAGTAAAGAAATCCATCCCCTTGCTCTGATTGGTCACCATTTATGGATATCTTGCAAATATTCCCCCTATTTTCCCTCAGAAAGACACCTAACTCAATCCTCCATTCATTAATGTTTAGATCAAAACTTTTTGTTGCGTCAGAGAAACAATCACTCAGGTTCAGACAGACATCATATCTGCAACCAAGACACCTTTGTTATTATCACAAGCCTTCCTTTTTTCTTATTTTTACTATGCATTTTTGTATCTCCTTTCTTTTTTCATTCTTTCTTTGTATTTCAATATATTCACAATAAATACTGTATATAGATTTTTTTAAAGAAACCCTCCATACACATTCAGCCATTAACCCCTTAAATGATCTTTTGTTCTGGGCTCCAGGCTGAGCCACTTGCTAAGAATTTATTTTACAGTTGCTCAGGCTTTAGTTCCCTCATATTCCACTTTAATCACACCCCACAACCAATTCCATAATAATACAAAGCATTTCATAATTAGTCCATTCATTTTGTCACCTTCTTCTGAATCAATAATAATTGATAAATGTACAGTGAATTTCTCCCAAACAATAATAAACATGTTAAGAATAGAGTAGAATAGAATCTTTATTGTCACTTTAAATGTACCCTAACTAGCATACATTAACATGAAATTTTGTTGCATTCATCTCTCAAAAAATACCATTATGCATATACCCACATAAATGCACATATATGACACAGAGAAACATCAGTGTCTAGTTCGAACATATACATATACATGGCAAAAAAAGAGAATCCCACGAATTCACAAGACGGAAGGCATAAGGAACAAAGCTGTTACAGAATCTGGTAGTCCTGCTGGAAATACTTGGAAACCTCCTCCCAGAGAGAAGCAACGGCAGCAGACCGTGAAGTGGGTGTGTGAGGTCTCTAACAATGCTTCACGCTCTGAGCACATACAAGCGCTTGTAAGCAGCGTCCTGAATAATGGGAAGCGAGCTTCCTATAATCTTCTCGGCTGTCCTCAGCACTCTCTGAATGGACCTTCTATCTAAGGCACTGCTACCACCAAGCCAGACAGCGATGCAGTTTGTTACAACACTGTCCATTGTGCCTCTGTAAAAAGTGGCCAGGACAGAAGGAGAAAGATGTGCTCTCCTCAGCCAACACAGGAAATGCAGACGCTGGTTTGCACGCTTCACTAAAGATGCTGTATAAAGAGACCAAGTACGATTGTTAGTGATCTGCAACCCCAGGTACTTGACCACCTCCACAGCTGCAGCCTCGATACAAAGTGGAGAGTGACTATGCCGGCTCTTTCTGAAATCTACTATGATCTCCTTTGTTTTATTAGCATTCAAAACCAGGTTATTTTTATTGCACCAGTCCACCAGAGCCTCCACCCCCCTCCCTATAAGATAATATTAAAATGTTAAGATGGCATAGAAAGCCTTTTAACGAACCTGATTAAGCACAATTTTTAATGCATATATTCACAAGCATCAATGAAGTGACACTATGCTTTGGAATCGGAAGAACACATCCAGGAATTAGGGAGGGGCCCTCCCAGATGTTCCACAGGCAAGAGACCCTCTCCTCCAGAGCTGGACCCATCAGCACTTCTTACACGGGTTGCTCGGTCAAGTCCTGTTTTTAAAGCTTCCAAAGTAGGTGGTCGACATCTTGAATTAAGTCAGGAAAGCAGATGACAGCCAGAGTGGATCCTTTACTTACTTTACTTACCACAGTTCAAAGTTACAACGGCACTGAAAAAAGTGAATTACAACTGCTTTTCACACAACCCTTGCAACATCCCCAGGGTCACGTGGCCAAAATTCAGACGCTTGGCAGCTGACTCGTATTTATGACAATTGCAGTGACCTGACAAGCAAAGTTAACAGGGAAGCCAGATTCATTTAGCAACCGGGTTACTAATTTATCAACTGCAGTGATTCACTTAACAACTGTGGCAAGAAAGGTCATAAAATCGGGCAAAACTCAAAGTCTCACTTAACAACAGAAATTTGGGGGTCAGTTGTGGTTGAGGACTACCTGTATTATAATTAACCTTTTTAAGGATAATCCAATACCCAGCACTGACTTTGCCTCACGCAGATGAAAAGGGCTGAACCTTGCAACAGCACCATCACATCACCAGATTGTGACCTGACCAGATGATCCACAAAGACACTGTGGTTGGCATAAAACCCACAACACGATTCAAAAGGCCCAAGACGAGGAGCTCCTTTGTTCTTCTGCAAATCCCCAAAAAGCCAGCCAAATAAAGGCTTCAGAGGCTTTTTTGCTGCATTTACGTTTCTGAGCGTAGCTGGGAATTGGGTGAGTAGGTAGCCAGAGAGCTTTTGCTACCAAGCTCTGTCAGCAACTGCTAGCAGGAGGAAAGGGCCGAGGGCCACAGTGGTTGCCCCTCTTCAGCAGAGGCTCCCCAGGCCGGGCTGACTGCAGGAGTCATTCCTCTGCCACGTGCCCCACTCCTGTTTCTTGTATTGTCCTCCCACTCCCCCCCCATAGAAGGAAGAGATTGCTTGGACCAGCTGTATCTTCCTAAGCTGCTTTTCTTTGCCAGATTAGTTGATTCTTCCTGCTACCTGAAATTGGCATAATCCTGACCAAGATTACTCCAAAGGCTTCCTTTTGTGCTCCAAGGCAGGGGAGCAGCTAAACAAATAGCTGGCGCCAAGGCAAGTCTCCCCATTGTGTGCTTGCTTGCTGCCTGGCAATCTCTTCCCCCTCCAGCGGCTGTGAACACAAACACTGATTTCGCCTTGCTCTTCTAGCATCCAAGTGAGGGCTACAAAGGACAAGAGGGCTGCAGGATTTAGCCCTTTTTCCAAGCTTTCTTGTGAGCCAAATTCCAGAGTATGAACCTCTGTCCTTGGGGCCCACTTGGCTCATTGGGGTTGTATCTTCCTGACACATAAGTATTTAGGGGCAATTTCTTAATAAACCTTTTTTTAAAGATGGATTGAAATTCTCTTGGTATTCTTTGGTGACCGTCCTGCACCTTCTGAATTAAGTCTCGACATGCAGATTACCAGAAACAGAGCCCAGGAGCCCAAATCTGGAGTTGGCCCCAACAGAGAGGCTTGGGCCTGTGGGCTGGTTTGGATGTGGATCGACTTGGGGCCTGCTTGGAGGTCTGCTCCTCCGAGAGACACACTCCCCCCCCAGATCTTCAGAGTGGCTGATGTGCTCTTGGGTCAGGGCTCTGCCAGAATCTGGCCCCTCGTGGTCTCATGGGGTCTCCTCTGCTCAGGCTCCGAGGACTCTGGTGAGGCTGTAACATCCACCAAAGCAGCCACCGGGTCCCTTTGCACAAGCCAAGTCAGTAAACAGACCCCAAGTGGATCTCGGGAGGACACTTTCTTGGCGAAGGTGTAAGAGCAGCAGAGATTGGGCCCACCCCCTCTCCTGCCTCTCCTCCCTCTCTCTTGCTCTGTTTAATTCCTCGGATTGGCTCTCCCAGTGACTCTTGCATTCCTTCCTCAAGGTTACCCATTAGACATCTCTTGGTTGAAAGCTTGACGAAAACCATTCAAGAGCTACCCAGCTTTTCTGGAAATGCAGCAGCCTTGGCCAACTTAGCAAAAAAAACAAAACACAACCCTGATACATCTGAGACTGGCTCATCCTTTTCCCAGTCTGCTGGGTCAAAGATTTTAATAAGGGGCGTATCTGTGCCTCTGTTAAGATTTCCTTTTGTCAAAGAAGGGTTTCCACACTTCAAGAATACAAAGAGCTGGACAAGCAGTCGCCAAATTGGCATTTCCGAGGCTCCCCAGGTGAGCTTGAATTAAATTGCAGATCTCCAGACTCGACTCCTCGACTTGGTTTGGCAGGAGAGCCCCAGACTCAGCTAGATCAGAACCTTTATTGCAGACAAGAATGAAATCACTCATTCCCACCACCGTGCAAAGCTGCCAGGAAGTCTGTAGGTTCCCGGAGTAGGAGATGAGGCTACACATCATGCTGGCAGCTTGTATGGCAATGAAGGCTCTGCTCCATTTGCCTTCCTGGCTTCATCATCAGCTATGGATGACCAGCAGAGGGCAGGGGAAACTTCACATTCAATCATTGGATGAAACAATGCATTGTGGGTCTTGGTCAGAAATCTTAGCAAACCACGCTTCTAGATAACTTGTTGAATGAATAGCTGAGCTATCTTAGCGGGGCAGGGACTGAAGTGAGCCATTTGGCAGCTTAGAGGGCATAATTAGAGGATGGCTTTGTATGGAGTCCTGGTATTCAGAGCTGCCAGGGATTGGGAAGCTGCAGACCCCAATAAAGACCACTGTTGCCGTTTGATGCTCAACAGTTGTGCCACCGTTGGAGACTGTTGGCAGTGGGAGCGATGCCAATACTGTGCAGAGCATCAGAGGACTGAAGGATTCCTTTCCAGAGGGAGAAGACACTGATTGAGAGCAGATGTAGGAGAGAGCCTGGCTTGGGGTTGGGGTGGGAGTAAAGCAGGGAATTAGTCTGGAATCCCCATGTGGGCACAAGTGGGTGACGTCTGACTCTCCTTGAATGTCGTTGAACTTTATCTAGTCTTACTGAGGTGCAACTCCGAAAAGTTTCCTGTATATAGGCTTGAGCAATGAAACAGCGAACTGAACTCTTCACATGTGGATCTAGTTGTTTGTGCCTGACAAATAGAAAAGACAGTTGAATTATAATGAAGAACTTAATGTGAAGTTATAGAGATTAGGGAACATGTCTTGATGAAGATATGCAAGATGCATTGCTAAGATAATGAGCGGAGACAAATATTTTAAGTCCACAACAGGCAGATAATATCTGAAAGCAAATCCGATAGGCACCACCCCATTTCACTAAAATGTAAGTAGCAAGAGGATATACAAGATAATCAAAGTTGTAAACTTTGGCTCTTAAAACTGATATCTTTCTCTCTATATAGCCATTTTATTAAAGATTGTAACAATGAAAACCAATACAACTGAAAAAATAGAATAAAAAGGAAGAATTGAAAGTACAGATAAAATGCAAATAAGGTGTTAAGTAGTGGGCTCTTTGGTGCAGGAAGGAAGACACGAGGCTGAGTACAGGATAACACATACTTTATTCTTGCTAGAACTGTACTGAAACTTGGCTGCAGCCAGCCACAATATATAGTCTGGCCCACAGGTCTGCAACACGCGGCTCCGGAGCCGCATGCGGCTCCTTCAGCCGTCTCCTGCGGCTCCCAGTCCTCTGCCATGTGCAGTCCCCCCCCCCAAAAAAAAAGTGGGACTAAAAAAGTTCAACCAATCAATTCAAATATGCAGGGTAGGTGCATATCTCGCCTTGGCTCCACTCTTCAAACCCTGTTCTGTGCATGTGCGCATGTACGTGCATGTGCACACATTTTTTGCAGCTCCCAGTTTTTCCTTTTGTGAGGGAACCGGTTCCGAGTGGCTCTTTCACTGTTTCAGGTTGCTGAGCCCTGGTCTAGCCCCTAGGTGGCAGCCAATAGGTTTCAACCCACTCTTTCCCCATATCCCCTCTGTTATCTGTCAACACATAAAACCTTGTCATTCTTGTCTTCATGTCAGCAAAAGTCCAGAGGATACCAGAGATAATATACCTATTTTAACCTGCTGCTCCCGAGACTAGGGACTGTCTGTTGGAACCATGACACAGACGTTCTTAAAATTAACTCCCAAGTCTATCGTTCAAAAATATCCTTCAGTATGTCAAATGTTAAAAGTATTTTGCTTTATTCTATAATAGTAAGTTGAGTTTTCTTCTCCTTGATAAGAGCAATCTTTAATTCCCTCTAGTGTCCATTTTTTATTTTTTATTTTAAAATCAAAACAAAAGTTACTATAACCAATCTTAGTATAAATAGTTCTAGGCCAGGGGTAGGCAACCTTGGCTCTTTTATGACTCGTGGACTTCAACTCCCAGAATTCCTGAGCCAGCTGGCTCAGGAATTCTGGGAGTTGAAGTCCACAAGTCATAAAAGAGCCAAGGTTGCCTACCCTTGTTGTAGGCCTTGGTGACATATTGCAGACGGGGCAGTGGAATCCTTTTAGTCCTCTAGATCTCTTGGTGGATTTCTGTACCACTGACCCCCTCTGGCTTCCCTGTGATGTTTCAGCTCATTCCTCCGCAAGCAGCCCAGTCGGTGTGGGGAATTCACGCAGTGAGGCTTTCCAGTTACACATCTCTACCCTCTTCTGGAGAGAGATGCAGGAAGAGTCCTGACCCAGTGCCAGGAGGTTGTAAAGCTCCGGATGGAAGAGGCGGTGACTTATCTCAAGCTAGAAGAAATGGCTATTAATCTAGAAACTAACCAATTCCCCTACATTTCCAAGGTTAGCTCTTAATGGAGTAGTGCTCCCCCAGCAGGAGCTGATTTGCAATCTGGGGAAACTTCCGGACTCGGATCCAAGTAGAACAGCAGGTGGAAGGTGTGCACAGAACAGCCTGCTCAGCTTTGGCTTGTGCGCTAGGTATGACCCATCCTGCAGCAGGAGGGATTGGTCATCCTCGTGGCCTTGTCACGTGACAAGATGGCACTGCCCTGAAAATCAGCTGGATGCAGCTGGCCATGTAACCAATGGGAAATTGGGAGCTGCATTAGCCGTGGTCTGTTCCTGGGGCAATTCAAGATGCCAGTGCTGAGCGGGCACTTGAATCCTAAAGGCTGGGGGATTGGACCTCAGCAGAATTGCTGACTCTAAACCCATCTGCCTGCCCCGGGCACATAGGGGGAACAACCCTGCCAGGAGCTTCTGGGGACGTGTGGCAGAAAGGGAGTCGCAGGTGAGCCGTGGCCGGAACCCCTTTCCTCAGGATCACCACCCCATGAAATGAGGCCAGAACTTGACCTTCAGCACCCCAGAGATGACGTCATGATTCACATAAGCAACTGGTAGGATGCAGCTGGTGGCTGCTAATGATGTGCGGAACGTGATTTTATGACAATTACTAACAGAGCTATACCTTACAATTAATTCTTTACTGCTTTTATAAGCCACCCAGATCCCCTTTTTTGAAGTGAATATACACACTTGGAATGAGTACCCTCTTTTCTTAAACGGATAGAATCGAGTTAGAAGGGATATGAGAGGCCATCTAGACTTGCCTGGTGCAAGATCCATCTGAGCACGAGCATCCAGCCTGTCTGCTTACCTCATCACTTCATGGGGCAGCCTCTGCAACTGCTGATGGTTTGTGAGGTCAGGCAGTTCCTCCTTCCTCAGTTTTGACCTCTGGAACCTGGAGCTGCCCATCTGGAGCAAGACAGTAAATCCCCTCTCTTTTTTCTGCTGCGACAACCCAAGAGGGAGCCTCCCTCATTTCATCCCCTCCTGGCCCCTCCTCTACCTGCCCTCAGCAAACTTGCTCCCCTTTCTTTCAGAGCCCAGAACAGGACAAAAACTCAAGCAGGGCTGACATCTAATTCCCCCAGGCCGAACTTTTTCTGTTAATGCACCCCAACATAGGAATGTTTCTTCTGGCAGATACTAGCCATAATTCGACCCATATCTGCATCATGTGGGAATTGCCTGCCCTGAGTTCTGGTCTTGAAGGCCTCCCCTGTTTAAGCCCCTCTGAAAGGCCACCTGTGCTGTGCTGGACTCTGCAGCTGCGGTCAAGAGGAGTGGGTCAGAGGTGGCTGGCCAGCCACTAGACTTGCTGGCTGCCCCTCCCCGGTCTTTATCATAAAGGCCTTTGCACTATTCTTTCTTAGGCAGAACTTGCAGCCCTCAGACTGGGAAAGGGACCGGCCGGATAAGAATGGCAAGCTGTCTCTCGGAGATGAAGAGGATCTCCTCATAAGGAGAGGAGCCAGCAGGGCATTCAGCCAGTCAGCACTGGCCAAAACACGAATAGCCCAGGATGATCAGGTGGGTTTCAGCATCATGGTGCACAGTGGCCCCTGGCCTGGGGCCCTCCCCATTTCCACTAGTGGCAAGACTAAAAATAGCCGGAGGGCCTTCTCTCTGCTCCAGGAAAATCCCCCCCCCTCAGTACCACTGTCCAGATCAGCGTGGCTCAGGAGAGGCAGTCCCGCCGTGAGCCCCAGTTACCGACTCCCCCCCCCCCCTGCATTTCCACAACTAGGGTCGACGTGGAGCGCCCATCTGTCCCCAACCAGCTTGATGTCCTGGTGCAAAGTTCCAGTCACGTCAACCGCGGGCAGGAGGAAACACCTCCACCTGGCATGCCCGGGGGGGGGGCTGCTGGCCCTGCCTCTCCTGGGCCGGGGGTTGGGGCATGGGCGGGGGGGCAGAAACCCAGATCCGGGCAACCCCCCGGCCCGGTGCAGCTGAGTCCAGAGCCATCCGCGGGGAGGCAGCAGGTGGCAGCGGCGGGTCCCGGTCCGGCCAGGGCTGGCCCCGGGCGAAGGGCGGCCGCGCAGGGGCGCCAGGGGCGGGCGGGGAACAAAGGCGCACGTGGCCGCCGAGCGGGGACGCCCCGCCCAGGGAGGGCCGGGCGCGGGGGGGGGCGGGGGCGGCTCCAGGGCTGCTGCGCTCGCGGCGGCGCTCTGCTCGCCTTCCCTTTCCTCCGCCGCCGCCCGCCGCGATGGCACGCTACCTCCGCTCTGGGGCCGCCGCCGCCGCCTGGCCTCGCTGCCCGGCCGCCGCGCTCCCCGCGCTCAACGCTTGGCCTCGCCCGCCTCACCGGCACTGTGAGTGGGGCGCGGGACGGGTCGGGTCGGAGCGCCGCGGCGCCTTCCCGGCCCCGGAGAGACGGTCCCGCCGTGCGCCCCGGCCGCGACTCGCCCGCCCGGGGGGCCGCCCTGCCTCCGCCGGTGACCTTGGGGTCCCGACCGCCGGCCTGTCTCCGCCCACCGCCCGGCCCTCGTCCGGCCGCAGGGCCGCCGGGCAGCGCCGGCAGAAGGAAGGGTGGCGGCGGGGGCATCGGCAGCCCGCCTGGCCGGGAGAGCTCCGCTGAGCGCGCCGGTCCCGCGGCTCCTGGAGCTCGGCCAGGCCGAGGACGGGCTGGAGCTCGGCGCCTGGAACGCGGCCAGATGCAGGAGGCGCCGCGCCTGGCGGCAGCCCGCCCGGCCACCGGCGCTGCTCCGCTGAGGGCTCGGCCGGCGAAGGGCTGCGGGCCCGGCCCTCCTCGCTGGCCGGAGCGGTCGGGCTGGGGAAGGCCTCCGGCGGCCGCGAGCGGAGCCCGCGCCGCCGCCCCCCTTCCACGGCCCTGGCAGCCGGCCCGGCCGGGCACCTGTCGGAGGACGCGGGGCCAGCTGGCGCTCGGCGGGCTGCAGAGGGGCGTCCGGGCCTGCCGCTGCCCGGCGTCCTCTGAGCGTGACCTTGTCCCTTTGCGGGCAGAGGCCGCCCCTCTCTGGGGCGGGGCGGCCCTTCAGCAAGAGCGCGATGTGGCAGGAGGGTGGCAGCAGCCCTGGAGACCCACCCCCGGGAGCAAGTGGGCCCTGCAGAGGACGGGAAACTGGCCCAGGACCCCGAAAGCGCTTGATCCTCCGTTCGATGCCCCCAAACAGCCATCCTTCGCTAGCCGGTCAAAAGCCTCCACAGCTGGGCTGGGCTGGGGGCAGTATGTCAGCCGCTGGTTCGAGAGGGGAGTCTGGTCTCCTTGGGGAACGTAAACCTGCCCTTCTAATCGCTTTTAACAAACGGGACGCTTCCAAATGGGCCTGTCCAGCATTGCTGCCACCGCGAAGGGGCCTGAGTTTGTCCAGGGGTGCAGGGAGAGTCACGGCCTTGCCACCTCTGATCCCATCTTCTCCGCAGATGCTGACCAGAGAATCAAGGTTGCCAACCCTGTGGTGGAAATGGACGGGGATGAGATGACCCGGATCATCTGGGCCTTCATCAAGGAGAAGGTACCTGGCACTGCCCACCCTCCCTGCCCCGATGAGCCGCTGAGACAGTGGCCGGGAGCCCAGGGTGGATGGTGGGAGTGCTTGGACAGAGTAGAAAGCGAAGGAGAAGTGGAGAGCTGGATTTGAAGCTTTGAGATGGGGAATCCTGAGGTATCTTGTTGATTCCTGCATGCATCTTAGGCAGCCCAGGCGATGCCGCAAATGCTTTTCACGTGCAAGGCAGTGGCTCGCAGAGGAGAGCAGTGTCAAGTTCCCCTCCATCCTTGCAGAATAGCGCCCTGAGGGCTTGAAAGTGATCTCTGCCCATAAAACGTGCACAGGAGGAAGCACACGCACATTGCCTCTCTTGGTGACAGGAGAGACTGCCCAGGTGAGGCAGGCAAACAGGTGTCTACTCCTGACTGCTTCTCGTCTGCTGCCTGCAGCTGATCTTGCCCAACGTGGATGTGCAGCTGAAGTACTTTGACCTGGGACTGCCCCACCGGGACCAGACAGAGGACCAAGTCACCATCGATTCAGCCCTGGCCACTCAGAAGTACAGCGTAGCTGTGAAGTGCGCCACCATCACCCCCGATGAGGCCCGTGTGGAAGGTATGTGCGACCAGGCGAGGCAGAAGCTCCACCAAGGGGCCCCTGGAGAGTATCTGTCTGAGCAAGGTGGCGGACCCAGAGGATGCCGCTGGTGTCGGAGGGGGTGGGCAAGTCACCTTGGCCCCAATGCCAGATGCGTCTCCCTCATGACCCCTGCAGAATTCAAGCTGAAGAAGATGTGGAAGAGCCCCAATGGCACCATCCGGAACATCCTGGGCGGGACGGTTTTCCGAGAGCCCATCATCTGCAAGAACATCCCTCGCCTGGTCCCAGGCTGGACGAAGCCCATCACCATTGGGAGACATGCTCACGGTGACCAGGTGGGCTTGCGAGGGAGAGGGCTGCCCTGCTGCCAAGCCACACAAAGCAGTTTTCTTGCTGCCAGGTGTCCTGGCGCACCTCCCAGGACCCATTTGAAGCCATGGAAGGAAAGGCCTGTTGGGATCTCTGTGGGCTCCAGGAGTTTTTCTACTTGCACAGCCACCCATGGAAGTTAAGAGAACCAGCAAAGTTGCTAACGATTTAAACAGATGAAACTTCTGCACTTTATTCAGGGTTTAATAGTTGAACGTTTACAGGACCTGGAAGTCATTAAGTGAATGTGAATGGGATATAATCTGCTGATCCGATCCAAAAACACTTTCTGGAATGCACACCTGAATCCAGGCTCCAATATATTAAAAAGTGTGATAATAATAATCATCCCAGTCACAGCTTCCCAGTGGGGCCACCACCTCTGTGGGACGGACAGCTTCTCCTTAAAGATAACCTTGAATTGTAGCTCAGCAAACAGTCGGGACAAGGACAGGGGCAGAAGCCAGACACTTCCTAGCAGGCTGGGGGATGGGCAGAAGAGCTGATGTAACAGGCAGAATGGTCAGGAAATGCACCAGGGCAAAGCAAGGTGGGTGCGGGTAGCCATAATGCATCCAGGTAAAAGCCCTCAAATTATCCTGTGTCCCAGATTAGACCAGAGGTTATAAAGACGGGAAAAACCGAAGCTAAGGAATTTCCGCAGCTGCTCTGAAGCCTGAACATGGGAGGAAAAAGCCCGTTTTCTAGCCAGGCCATTCTGGGACTCCCCTCAGCAGTGTTGGGTTGATCCTCCCGGATCTTTCATTTTGCAAAGCATTACTTACTCGTCTTGCCTAAAAATGCCATTTTTGAAACCTTTCTTGTTTTTAAGTGGGTTTAACTGCCAGCCCTAGGCGGGTTTTGATCTTGGTTTCTTTAGAGACTTTGCATCTTGTAAACCCTGCAATAACCTCGGGACTCTGCTTTTCAGTACAAAGCCACAGACTTCGTGGTGGATAGGTCAGGGACCTTTAAGATGGTTTTCGTGCCCAAAGATGGCAGTGGAGCCAAGGAGTGGGAAGTCTTTAACTTCCCAGGCGGGGGTGTCGGCCTGGGCATGTACAACACGGATGAGGTGAGGAGGAAGAGGGGCGGCTTGGGCAGAGGGGACAGATGCAGCTTTCCTGGGGGAATGCCCAGCCTCACGGGGGTCCGGCCTGCTGAATCTTCCCTTGAGGAGGGAGGGGAGCTCTGCAGGCCCCGCCTCAGGCACGTCCCACTGAGCACCGGCCTGCCTTTTGCAGTCCATCTCGGGCTTTGCCCACAGCTGCTTCCAGTATGCCATCCAGAAGAAATGGCCGCTCTACATGAGTACCAAGAACACCATCCTGAAGGCCTACGACGGGCGGTTCAAGGACATCTTCCAGGAAATCTTTGACAAGTGAGCCATTTAGCCCAGAGGGAGCGTGGGGTGGGAGCAGCCCCCTTGGCTCTTTCAACAGGGGGGTCCGAGCCTGCCTACCAGGCCTCTGGGGCCCCTTTGCACTGGAAGTTACACAGGGCCGGCCTTGCATGATGCCGGCCCTGTCTGAGGAGGGTTCCTGTCCTCCTCCCTGTCAGGCACTACAAGACCGAGTTTGACAAGATCAAGATCTGGTATGAGCACCGGCTCATTGATGACATGGTGGCCCAGGTGCTGAAATCAGCTGGCGGCTTCGTCTGGGCTTGCAAGAACTACGATGGAGATGTCCAGTCGGACATCCTCGCCCAAGGTATTGGCTGGCCCTGCCTAGGGCACACAACCAGAAGGTGGACTGGGGCTGAGCGCTCGCCGACCAAGGCACTGAGTACCCCATGCTGAGCCCTTAGATCTGGCAAAAGTGGTCCCTCCTGCCTACAGCTGGTGCAGCCAGGCTAGGGTGGCACCTTCCAGGGGAAGCAGCTTGGGCTCAGCCCCCCCCCTCCTAAGGGCCACAGGGCTTCTTCCTGGGGAAAGAAGTGGGGGGAGGGGGCTTTCCTTCTCCCACAGCAGGCTCTTGCTGCCTTTACCCGGGCTGCTGGCGCCAGCTGTGCCCGGGGTGCCCCTGGGGGGCTGCACAGGTTTCGGGATGCTGGTGAGCAAAGGGAGCAGAGTCCCCCTTCTTCCTGGTCAGACGGACCCTGCCTGACCAGGCTTTGGGTTTGTCCCCAGGGTTTGGCTCGCTGGGTCTTATGACCTCGGTTCTCGTCTGTCCGGATGGAAAAACCATCGAAGCAGAGGCTGCTCATGGCACGGTGACTCGCCACTTCCGGGAGCACCAGAAGGTGAGTTTGCCTGGCGGGCGGGGAAGTCCTGGGGAGCGCTGCTCTGGGTGGCCAGGCCGCCACAGTCCCCCGGGCACAGGCTCTTTGCTTGCCCCTCCCCCTCAGGGCCGTCCCACTAGCACCAACCCCATTGCCAGCATCTTCGCCTGGACCAGAGGCCTGCAGCACCGAGGCAAGCTGGACAGCAACCCACCGCTGGTCAGGTAAGAGCAGCCCCTGGCCCTCTTGGGGAGCAGCGGCTGGGGGAAGCCTCTCCCCAGACCCTCAGCCTTCCCCTCCCTCACCAGGTTTGCCGAGACTCTGGAGAGGGTCTGCGTGGAGACGGTGGAGAGCGGGACAATGACCAAGGATCTGGCTGGCTGCATCCATGGATTGAGCAAGTGAGGCCTGGCCCGGGCTGGGACGCGTTGGCCAGAAGCCCTGCGCTGCCCAGAATGACCGTGTGCCTATTGTCTCCCTGCAGTGTAAAGCTAAACGAGCACTACGTGAACACCACTGACTTCCTGGACGCCATCAAAAGCAATCTGGATAGAGCCCTGAGCAAGCAGTAGGAGAGGAGGGCTGCGGCTGCAGGGACCCTGACGGGGACTCTGGGCACGCCGGCACGGCCGCTCCCGTCCAACAGGGGTCCTTTGGGGCACGTTCCTAAAGCTTGCGAGGCCATTTTGGCCACTCTTGGGAAGGGGACCTTGCTCCCCTCCCCACTCTGTGACTGCAGATCTTGCAAGCAGAGAAGACAATGGTTGAGTGCTGTAACTGCCTTGGGTGCCAAAGAGAGCTATTAAATGATGGCTTCTCCCTTAGTGCGACAGTCAGTCCGTGCAACACATCCACACTGCTCCGGCGGCACCACCCAGTCCGTCTGCCAAACAATATTCATTTATTGCTGAACTTCTTCAGAACTGGAAAATAAACACAGTAGCTCTATGCACAAAAGGGGCAATCCACTTGGTGGCAACGCCCCAGGAATAGAACATGGCCACAGACTGTGCAGGGCGCGCCTTGACCGTTCTGCCAAGTAAGGGGGGTGGGGTGGGCTTTGGAGTCCACTGGGTCAGGAGGCTTCCCGACCCAGGCTGCTCTTTCAGAGTGCAGGGCAGAGGTAGATTGCAACACGGGTGGGAGGCGAGCGCTTGCGGTCCGGTCCAGGAGCAAACTGAGGGAGATCTGCCTAGCCTCCCACTCCCCCCAGTCGCTTTAGCCACGACTTGGGCTGGGTCTTCAAGGTCACCCTGGCCAAGTGTGGGAGGTAGAGTAAGGCAAGCAGAGTCCCGCAAGGCTGGAACCCAGCTAGGGCTGCCAGCCAGCAGAGCCACACCTGGTCAAGAGGCGGCTGGGAGGGCCACAGAGGCTGTAATGGAGCAAGAGCCGCAGGTCCAGCACGGTCCTCATAGGGCTCTCCTGGTCTGTGCAGCCCGCTTTATGGGGGGGGGGTAACCCCCTCCACCCACCCACCCCCTTAACCAGGCCCTTCCCATTCCAACTATAGCATGTTGTAGTAGGCTATCTCCTTCATGGTCTGTTCTGCCAAGGCAGACCCACCGCTGGGGTTCCCCACTGCCCCATAGTCGTAGGCGTTTTCCTCGTAGTCGTCCATCTCCTGCTGCCCGTCCAGTTCCGAGGGATTGGTGCCTGCCAGCTCCAGCATGGGATCTGGGGAGAAATGCAAACATGCCAGGTTGCCTCAGGGGCACCTCTGGGAAAACAGCGTCTGGGGTTCCCCTCTCAGGTGCTTCCCTCCCCCCCTCGCCCACCTTGGCTGTCCAGGTTGATATCCATCACGCCGTGCTTGACTTTCATGTGTCGACTGAGGTTCCCCTTCAGGTTGAACTTGCTGGAGCAGTAAGGGCACTTGAAGGGCTTGCTGCCGGCGTGCAGGTGCATGTGGCCCAGGAGGTTGTACATGCGGTTGAAGGACTTCCCACACACCTGCAGACAGAGGGGACAGGGCGGGACTCAGAGCCCCTCCAAGGGGATGCCCGGAGAGGAGAAGCACCCTCCACTGGTGGGCAGCAGCCTCCCCGTGTGGCCAACGTGCAGTGTGGCTGGTGGCCCACAAGAACACTTGGCATGGGGCCCCAAACACAGCTGGGGGAGGGGGGGAAGGCACGAGATACGGGGCTTTGGCCCCCTCCCTCCCAGCCCTACCTTGCATTTGAATGGCTTGACGGGTGAATGCACAATCATGTGGGTCTTGAGCGTCTGCTTCTGCACAAAGGTCTTGAAGCAGATGTGGCACTGATAGGGGCGCACGCTGGTGTGGATCAACATGTGCCGCTTCATGTTGGCCTGCAGCGTGAACTCTCTCCCACACACCTCGCACTTGAACTCCTTCACACCCTGAAAGAGACGGAAGTGGTCTGGATAGCCCCGGAAAGCTCTGTGCCTGACCTCAGCCGGTCCAGCCAGGACAGCGGGGCAGAAGGCGGCTGCTGGACCCCCGCGTGACCCCAGTGGGCCCGGCCTACCTTGTGGGTGAGCGAGTGCTGCTTGAGGTGGTGGATCTGGCTGAACTCCATGCCGCACTCGGTGCAGACGAAGGGCCGCACGTTCTGGTGTTTGAGGGTGTGGTTCTGCAGCTGGCTGCGGTAGTGGAAGGACTTGTTGCACTCGGGACACGTGTACAGCGTGGGCCCCTGGTGCGTGGCCAGGTGGCGCTTGAGCTGGGTGAGAGTGGAGAAGTCCAGGCCGCATTCCACACAGACGTGGCAGCGCCCGCTCTCGTGCTTCCCCTCATGGGCCTTGAGCTCACTGGGGTAGGCAAAGCCACGCCCACAAAAGCGGCAGCTGTAGGGCTTGACGTCCGAGTGCAGCAGCATGTGGCGCTTGAGGTGGCTGGTCTGGGTGAAGGCCTTGTGGCACACCTGGCACTTGTGGGGCCGGGTGCCCTGGTGAGTGAGCAGGTGGGTCTGCAGGTGGCTGGGCTGCTTGAAGAGCTTGCTGCAGTGCGGGCAGGAGTGGGGCTTGATGCCGTTGTGCCCCAGGATGTGGGTCACCAGGTTGTACTTGGAGGTATAGGACTTCTCGCACAGGCGGCACTGCCAGCGCTTCTCCACCAGGTAGGAATCGTCAATCTGGACATTGATGTCCAGGCGGTCCATGTGCACCTTCTTGCTGTGCTCACCGGGGACCTCTGCCTCAAAGTCCAGGGGCTCCTGCCAGGCAAAGCCCACCCCACTCTTGCCTTGCTCTGGGGGAGAGGCCGGCAGCTGGTTCTCCACGCCACCCAGGGACGGCAGGCCGGGTGGGAAACTGCAGCCGCTGTCCAGGCCAGCGTGGGGCGAGCTGGGGAACCTTTCCTCGTAGGCTCCCAAGGAATGCTCTTGCTGCGGGGGCCTTCGCGGAGGCTGCGGGGGCTGAGGCCGCCTGTTGAAAGGGCTGAGGCTTGCCATCCTGCCGGTGCCACCCTGCCTTGTTGGCTCAGAGCAGGGCCCCTCTACGTTGCTGCTCTCCACCTGCTCTTCGGGGCCTCCAGTGGGCGCTTCAGGGCTGCCCTCCTGCTCCTCCTCCTCCATCTCGCCCCTCTCGTGCTTCACGTTGGGCACCAGGCGCATAGGGGGCCGCTTCCTCCTCCGGGCCTGTTTCCCAAAGGGGGCTTCTGCCTCCAGGCCCTCCTCTTCCTCAAGGGGCTCCCCCTGGGACGGGCCAGCTGGGCTGCTGCTCTCGGGCTGCTTCAGCTCAGCCGCGGCGGCAGCAGCTGCGTCATCCAGTTTTCCTGCCAAGCTGGAGAAAATGCTGTCTGGATTGACCGTGCCTCCCAAGAACTCATTCTCGGATACCAGGCCCAGGACCGCGGCTTGGGCCAGCGACAGCACCACCACGGCATCCGTCTGGGTCCCGGAGCTGGCAAAACGTTCCATGCCTTACACCATCCAGCAGAGCTGCAGCACCTGCAGGACGGAGAGAGGAAGAGAAACTGAGCTCCTTCTAGCGCAGGCTTTCGCCCAGAGACGCACCGGCGACACAGAACCAAGCTCAACACCGAGAGCCTCCGCTTCTCTGGGCATGTCCAAGGACCAGCCATCACCATCCATACCAGCCAGCCAAAAATTCATTGCCAACTACAGGCATCCTCCTCCCACTCAGGAAATCACAACTGCCAAATAACGTACGGTTCTCACTTAACAACTGTTACACTGACTGTTTTAAGTGGCCACCTGAAGTTGTGACAGCACTGAACATGTAGCTTTACAACCGGTCCCTGCACTTATGACCAACACAGCATCCTACGGTCGCATGATTGCCATCTGACAATGGGAGCGTGCAGAGACACTGAATTGGAAAAATCACAAGTTGCGGTCAAGTGATGTGTTGGTTAGCGACCACACTGCTTAGCAATGGATTTGCCCTTCCCAACTGTGGCTCTTAAGAGACATGCATCATAAGTCTATCTGCATCATTTCCAGGCCCTCTGGAGCATTTTTTCATGTTATGATTATGATGAGAATTAAACTCAGAACATGGACACAGAGAGATGCGGTCCACG
The DNA here is from genome assembly GCF_947247035.1 of Vipera ursinii. Classification (NCBI taxonomy): domain Eukaryota; kingdom Metazoa; phylum Chordata; class Lepidosauria; order Squamata; family Viperidae; genus Vipera; species Vipera ursinii. Next base: position 3,169,270 of record NC_139524.1, on the reverse strand, counting down.
TAAGAGTTGTGCGTCTTGGGAGCAAAATCTGCAGCACGAATGGTATAACCCCAAGCCAAGCCACCTCCTGCTTAACGGCTGACCCTACAGCCTCATCCCCCAGGAGACCCCACAACGCAGGGCCTGGAAGGGCAGGCCCAAAGGAGGGGCTAGCAAGGAGCCGGGGCGCCTTTTATTGTTTGCTACAAGCAGAGAGAACTGGGGGGGTTGGGCGGAAAGAGGGGCTGGGCCAACTGCAGGGACTGGGTGACGGGGGGGGGCTCGCTCCCCCAGAGATGCAGGAACACGCTGGTTGTCTGTCCTGCAGTCATGGGGGAGGAAAGCAGGAAAGAGCACTCCGGAAGGGGAGCCCCCCCCCGTGCTGCTCATTGCCATCCTGCAAGGGGGCCGGCGAGGCGTCTGGAGTTCCCCCCCGGGGGGGCTCTAATTTAAAAAGCGCAGGAAAGAAACAACCGGCTGGGCCAAGAGGGCCAGTTTGCAATAAGAGCGGAGAGAGAGAGAGGGAGAGAAGAAAGAGCGGGAGGAAAAGGAGAGAGAAAGCCGAGGGAAGAAGAGCCGCACAAACGAAGGGCAGGACGACGCTGGAAGGCGAGGCAACCCACTAACTGCTCTCTGGAAGCAAAAAGCGGCGCTCGGCTCTTCCCTCCGGGCCGGCCGGCCGCGGTCACCCGCTTGGGCGGCCGCCAGCCGGAGGAAGCCACCTACCCGCCTGCGCTGGGGTCCACCTGCCGAGGGACCCCCACCCCCACCCGGGCGCCGGGGAGCCCCGGGGAGCTCGGCAGCTCCGCGCGGCCTGCCCGCCTCCTTCCCGCGCAGCCTCCGCGCCCGCCCGGCAGAGACGCGCCCGCGGGGCCGGCCCGGCGGGGGGCGGCCGACGAGGGGCCTGCGGAGGCCTTCCGGGAGCCGCCGCCGCCGCCGCCCTGCGCCGAAGGCCCGCGGCCTCCCTCAGACGGACGGGCCGGCGCCCCCGCACCGCAGACGCCGCCACCGCCGCGCGGCGCAGCCAGGCCGGAGCTTCCGCCTCAACCGCCCGGACCGGCCGAGCCGCAGGTGCGGAGCCCCGCCCCTCCAGGGGGCGGAGACGGGGCGGGCCCTCCGCGGCAGCCCCGCCCCCGGCGATTCCGGCCAGCTGCGGCGGCCGCCTTCCCTGCCGCCCCCGCCCCTCCCCCCGGCCCCGCCCTGCTCCGTCTCCCAAGCAACGCCCCCGCCCATCCCCCCGCCCTCGCAGCTCTCCCCCTCCCTCGCGGGGGGGGGGATTCCAGCGGCTCGCCTGGAAAAGACCGGAGGGTTCTCCCAGCGCCCCCGGCCCAGCGTGCAATCCATCGGATAGAGCTGGAAGGGTCCCTGGAGGTCTTCTAGTCCAGCCCCATGCTCAAGCAGGAGACCATTTCAGACAAGTGACTGTCCGGTCTCTTCTTCAAAGCTCCAGTGATGAAGCACCCACAACTTCTGGTGGCAACTTCTGTTCCACTGGTTGACTGTCCTCACTGTTAGGAAGTTTCTCCTGAATTCCAGGTTGCTTCTCTCCTTGATCAGTTTCCATCCGTTGTTTCTTGCCCTGCCTTCAGGTGCTTTGGAAAACAAGTGGACCCCTTCTTCTTTGTGGCAGCCTCTCAAATATTGGAATATTTCTATCACGACTCCCCTAGTCCTTCTTTTCTCTAGACTGGCCATTCCCAAATCCAGCAACTATTCTTCATATAGGTTTGATCTCCCACTTACTGCAGTTGATATCTGAGTTGCTGAAGTTTCTCATTACTACTATGGTGTATTTCCTACATACATTTGTTAGCTGTTTACCAAAAAGTTCTTTTTTCCTTTTATATTCACCCCTATGGATTCTAGGAGGTTTTCGTCCTTGCTTTTGTGTATTTTATGTATGATGCAACTCCTCTTTTGTTAAGTGGGTTTCTTTTGAATAGTTTGTATCCTTCCATCAGTACATTCCAGTCACGAGTGTCATCCCACCAGGTTTCAGTAATGGCAACTATATCATATCTGCCTTCATGTACTAATACTTCAAGTCCACACACACACACACACACACACACACACACACACACACGTTTGTTTGTTCCCTAAACTTCGTGTATAGGCATTTGAGTTCTTTACGAGTCTTGGGTCTGTTTCTTATATCTCCAACGGCGTATCTCTCCACCTCACGGTGGTTTCCTTTCTTCCTTCTTCTTTCCCTACTGACTTACATGGTTGGTTATCTGGTGGTTTTCGCTTGGAATCAGGGTCTGAAGGTCTTGAAGATTTGGCCCCCCTCGATTTTAGTTTAAGGCCCTTCTGATAGGATGAGCCAGATGTTTTCCGAATAGGTTCTTTCCAGTCCTTGCCAGGTTCCAAAGCTGTTTAGCCCCCCATCCCAGGAGCCCATCTGGGAGCCCCCTTGGCAGCTGCTGCCCAGGGCAGAGAGGCTTCACCACCTGGGGGAGGCGGACGAAGGGGCGGGAGGGCCGCTGGGGCTGGCAAGCAAGGGCAGGCAGCTGGCCTAGCATGCGGCGGTGGCCTTGCTTTGCCCAGCGACGACGAGGCTTCCTCCTCCCCACGGAGCGCCTCCCCTCCCCCCAATCCCAACGTATCCGAAAAGCAAACCAGGCGCTTTTATCCTTTCCGCTGGCCGCAAATTCAGGTATGATTCTGCCTGGGCACCTTCCCTCCCACCAACACCACCGTTGTCCAGAAGATCACTTAGAAGTGGAGCTAAAGCAGCTTCGTGACTGCTGGTCAAAACACCGTAACCGATGGTGGGATTCAGCCGGTTTGCACCGGTTCGGCAGAACCGATACCTTTTTTTTTTTTTTAGTTTGGCGAACCGGTTATGAAAAATCTGTTTTCTGGAACGCGTCTGGTTTTCATTCAACTTCCTTCCAGGCGGTGGGGGAAAAACGCTCCCCAAAAGTCCGAGAGGGGAGCGACGGAAACCAAACAGACACGCGGGCCTTTGATCACGTCACTCAGGCAAAAACTACTCGGTGGTGCTTCTCAGAGGTAATTTCAGGAACAGCGGCTTCATCTCCCTAATTTCCTGATTGGTGCATATGGCAAAGGGGGCGAGGCCGATATACCTTTCACTATATCGGTTTTTTGTACTTAAAACGGTCATTAGGGCAGAGAGCCAATTGTTAAATTATTTGAATCCCTCCACTGACTGTAACACAACCACATGGCTTCAACTGGCACCTAATATTGTTAATCATCTACCAAAGGCATCCAGGGTTTATGTATCATAACTCTCATTTTGCTATTTGTATTGGACAGATCTGGGTGATGCAAGATGGAATGTGAGGCTGCCTGACGTTGCGTGTCCTGAGCTGTTTGGACACTGGGAAAAGTGGCACAAATCCTGTTTCTTAAGCGTCCTTAAGCATCCAACCTCCCCTGCTCAATGCAAGCAATCAGATTGGTGAAAGGACTGAAGGGCCCAGCAGACATCAGCTCCTCTCACACGCTGCCAGCCGGCCAGCCAGCCCTTCTCCCTTAGCAAGGGAGAAATCAATCTCTCCTCCAAAGCACTGAGCTGCCAGCCCTACAAGGAGGGGTGGAGAGCAGGGGTTGTAAAAATAAAGTCATTGTGGTGGCTGTGGCTGGACAACCATGGGGCTAACTCTAGGCAGGACACAACCTTAAAAAATGAAGAAACAAAAAGGAAGTTTAAAGAAAGTGAAAGTAAAATAGAACAATAAAATATATTTAAAAAATAACCAAGGAAAAAGAAAACGAAAAGAAAAAAGAGAATACATCAATATGATTAGCAAAAAGAAGATGGCTGGGAGGTTAGAGACAGCATCGCTTGGGTCACCATGTGTAGAAATGTAGGGCTAAGTTTCATCTGCATATTGAGGACATCTCCTCCCAGCGGCTTCACGTGTAGGTTAAATAGGAGTGGAGACAGCCCCGAGCCCTGGGGTATCTCTCACCTCCCCCGCCCAACACCGGTTGGGAACAACCTCGGAGAAAGGAGCCGAACCAGTTTCAAACTCTGCCGCCCAGCCTCAACTGGTCAAGCCAGCCCAAAGGGATATCATGGCTGATAGTCTCGAAGGCCACGGAGAAGTCAAGAAGGGCAACAATGGCTGCACAATCTCTCTCTTGCTCTCACCAGAGATCCTCCATAAGTGCGACCAAGACTGTCTCTGTCCCATAGCCAGATCTGAATCCAGATTGAAAGGGGTCCCAGAAATCCGTTTTCATACAGGACTCTCTGGAGCTGCCAAGCAACCACTTTATCATCTACCACCTTCCTTAGAAAGGAAAGGTGAGAAACTGGATGAAAATTATCCAGGCAGGTGGGGTCAAGGGATGGTTGCTTAAGGACAGGACAAACCAAAACTTCCTTAAAAGAGCCCAGGAATATCCTCTCTCCCAGTGAGGAATTTTTCACTGCATGAATCCACCTGCTGGTCCCCGTCCTGGAGGCTTTCAGCCAGGGTGGATAAGAATCTAAAGGACAGGTTGTTGCCCTGATAGCACAGAATACCCTGTCCACTTCCCTAGGGGCAATGGGTTCAAACTGACCCCAAATTACTAGGCAAGATGATTCCCTAAGCATCCCATAAGTACCTCTACCACACAAGGGTTCCAACTGGGACAAATCCCAGCTATTTTATCTGCCAGGTGTTCAACAAATTTTTCTGGTGTCAATGATCCAAACCCCACCCCTTTGCACTGCACCTCTTCCAATGCACAAAAGGGGTGGGGATTCAATTGCACAGCTGTGGCCACTTTCTTGACTTTTTAAAAACCTATGGATGCCCCTGGTACGTCAATCTAGACATCACAACTGCTCAGAATGACAAATCAAAGTGAAGACAAGCTGAGATTGCAAGAAGCAATCTGTGGCACCAGGACTAAATCCTAACATAGCTGCAGTGAATCTCCGGCTGTGAGGATCATCAAGCAGTGGCACAGCCTGCCTCCAGGAGTCAGAGAGGTTTTCAGGAAAAGACAGGATGGCCATTTGTCTTAGATGATACAATGATTCCCACCCTGGGTGGGGTTGGACTAGAAGTTCTCCAAGATTTTTTCCAACATTAGATGCCAGGATAGGATAGGATAGGATAGGATAGGATAGGATAGGATAGGATAGGATAGGATAGGATAGGATAGATAACCATTATATTATGGTTGGTTACCCAGCAGGTAAAGTTCACAGAGGAACTACATCTACATGGAGGGAAGCCTGCAGTGGTGTACCCCAAGGTTCTGTCTTAGGCCCAGTCCTCTTCAACATCTTCATAAACAATTTAGGTGAGAGAAAAGAGGGGGATCTCATCAAATTTGCAGATGACCTCAAGCTGGGAGGAATAGGCTTGAGGATTTTGAAGATAGGCTCAAGATTCAGACAAATATTAACAGATCCTATCCAACAAAATGCACTTCATTGGCAAGAAAAGTAAGGTCTTACACTTAGACAAAAAAACCCAAATCCACAGATATAGAATAGGTGGTACCTGGCTCAACAGTTGTGAGAAAGAGCTAAGTGTTCTAGTGAACCACAACTTAAGGGTGCTGCAGCTGCCCAAAAGGCCAATGCATTCCTAAGGTGTATCAACAGAGGGATAATGTCAAGATCACATGAAGTGTAAGTACCATTTTATACTGCACTAGTAAAACCATACTTGGAATACTGTGTTCAGTTCTGGTCACCACAACACAAAAGATGTTGAGGCTCTAGAAAGAATGCAAAGAGCAACAAAAATGTTTAGGGGTCTAGAGGTTAAACTGTATGATGAACGGCTAAGGGAACTAGGTATATCTAGCCTATCAAAGAGAAAAAAATAGGGTTGACATGACAACTGTGTTCCAATCCTTGAGGGGCTGTCACAGAGAAGAGGGGTTGACTTATTCTCCAAAGCACCTGAGGGCAGGACAAAAAGCAGCAGGTGGAGAACTAAGCAGCAATTTCCTGACAATGAGAACAGTTAATGGAACAGCTTGCCTCCCAGAGTTATGGGTGCTCCATTGCTTGAGGTCTTCAACAGCCATTTATCCAAGATAATATTAGGTCTCCCGCCTTGAGCACTGGGTTGGTCCAGAAGGCCTCTCTTCCAGTCTCCTGGTTCTATGATTCTACGACCTGAATATTCTGGATTATTTAATCCAGGGGTGTCAAACTGCTGGTCCACGGGCTGGATGAATCATGCCGAAACTGTGCCCACCCCATTGCCGGCAATGGAAAAAAAGTCGCAACACGTCATGTGATGTTGCGAGCTTGACACCCCTGACTTAAAGTATATCTGGGTGCTTTCATACGTAAATAAACACACATACCCACTGTGTTATTCCATTGTGGAATAAACAATATTGTGCAAAAGGAAAAAGAAAAACTAAGCAACAGAAAATACTAAGCCAATACTAAGCAAAGAAAGGCAAAGAAAGCATATCAACTCTACTAACATTGTTCACTCATCCTTTTCTGTCCTTGCAAACTACGCCCACACACGATTTTCCACACTGACTTTTTACTTGTGTGTGGGGGGGTGGTGTTCCTCATTAATTCCATCCAATCACATATTTATTTAATACTTGCTATATGATTTAGAGGCCCTCCCATTCTAAGTGATTCTGGCCGGCTTTAAAAGCGTAGGAATAATGAGGACGGAATGTCTGGGGACCTTCTCACTCGTCCAGGTGTCTCAAAGGTGCTTCTTCAAAAGGCAACTGGGCTGCTTTTTCCTCGATGGGAAGCGAAACGCCTTCTTCCTCCTCCTCCTCAAGGAAAAAACAGTCCAGTTGCCTTTTGAAGAAGCACCTTTGAGACAATGAGGTGGACCGTAAGTGTCAAAGCGACAAACATGGTATGCCAACTAAAACACCCCACTGCCCTGTCTTGCACCAGGGAGAACAGCCCGGTTTTCAAGAACTTTCTGAACATCTTTGGGATAGGAGCCAAATGGACCTTGAAGTAGAGGATGGCATGCCAGAGGGCACAAGAAGAGAGAAGCCTTGCTTGATTGGCAGGACCCCAAGTGCTGACCTCGCCAGAAACTCTGGGAGGGGGCAATCCCTCAGGTAATGTGGCCGCTTGTTATATTTAAGGGGTAGCCAGCCCCTTGGATTGCCACCCAAAAGCCAACTGGCAGCAAGGGCAACTGGCAGAGGAGCGGTGGCATCTCATCGAGTAGCACAGCATACCCATCTCTGCTAGTGTTGCGGACAGCAGTGGTCTTTTAGGGCAATAGGGATGACCAGAGTGGAGCCATAGCTTCTTTCTCCCCAGCAGGTCTCTAAAGCTTCCAGGCCTTTTGACAACTTCACTTGGGCAAGACGTACAATTAGGTATCCTCAGCTTACTGAGGATGATGGATTCCAATCCCTCCCCATCAACACAGCCTGGGATCAACCAGAGAGAAAGAAGTGAACCACAGGAATACGGTGCCCTCCACTCCCAATCTCCACAGCCAGCAGGGAAGGATATTACGACTGATGGAGTTAAAAGCTGCTGAAGGGCAAGGAGCAATGGCTGCCACCATTTTCTTCAAGGCCGAAGAGCTATCCCTCTCTCAAGGAAGCCGGCAACATTTCCTGGACACAACCACGGATATCTCCCAGGCACCTTTAACCACCTGCACCTAATAAGGAGATGGCCATGCTCAATAAGTTAAATGACCTTGTCCACTTCGTTATGTGCCAGTAACCAGCAAAACCTGCTCCAGTAGCCCCACAAGTCCACACTTCAGCCACTCAGTTGGAGCCCAGCTCTCAGCAATCACTGCAACTTCATCTGCTGGACATCCAGAATATTCCGCACAGTGTCCCGTCCTTCAGCTTATCCTTCCCCATCAAGTCACCCTAAAGCCAACTGCGGGAGAGCCCGTGTGCGCCCTAGCAGAGACCCTGCATTTGTCTAGGACACTGCGCTTTTTTCTCCTTGGTAGTTCCATTACCACCATTCACCAGAAATGGGCCTCTATCGCCAACTTTCCTTGCCCTGCGGTGCTCATCCTGACTTTTCCATAGTGGTTTGTAGTAAACTAAAAGGGACGCGGTGGCTCAGTGGGTTAGGACGCTGAGCTTGTCGATCAGAAGGTCGGCAGTTTGGCGGGTCGAATCCCGAGTGCTGCGTAGCAGAGTGAGCGCCTGTTACTCGTCCCAGCTTCTGCCAACCTAGCAGTTCGAAAGCACGTAAAAATGCAAGTAGAAAAATAGGGACCACTCCGGTGCGAAGGTAACAGCGTTCCGTGCGCCTTTGGCGTCTAGTCATGCCGGCCACATGACCACGGAGACGTCTGGCCCCTAGAGTCAGAAACGACTAGCACGCATATGCGGGGGAACCTTTACCTTTACCTTTTTGTAGTAAACTAGGGAAGGTCAACCTTGCTCACATCAGTGCCCTGTGCAGCATGCCCTTCTAGCTGTCAGGTCAATTTTGACAAAGTTTGGTCAGTACGTCATAAGCACAATCCAACTTTTGCTTCAAGTATGCTGGGCAGGCCCAGCCACTCTAAGCTGAAGTCAGGAAACTTTTGCACTTAATGAATGGTGCACTGGCAGACTCAGGATGTAGGGAAGGGAATGGTTGGCCTTCGCTGTTGGTTTCCAGAGCAGAGGGCCCCCCCCTCCCAATGCCACAGATGCAGCAGAGACTAGCAGAGACAGAGGCGGAAGGCCCCTTGCAGGCTGAGGGACAGAATGCTCCCGATTTGCTCCTCACTCGCGGGAGATCGCTGGCGGTTGCACCACCAGGACACGCACCAGAGTGGCAGCTGGGTTTTTTTCTTTTAATATGGGGACACTTGTGCTTCTGGTGCAGAGACAGTCACAGTTCCAAGAGAAGAAGAGCTTTACTGTCTTATGAAGATCTGGCATAAAATAACTTTTGCTAACATAACTAGAGAGAGTCTTTCACGTTCCTTTTTTTGCTGAAATTATTTCTCTTCCTACATGTTCCGTGTGCTCTCTGAAAATAGAAAAGCTATTTAAAAAGAAGCAGTGCACGCGCACACACACACACACACACACACACACTAGAGGAACTGAATAGAGGAAGGATGAAAGGGGGGAAAGGAGCCTCAAAGGGGGGGTGGGGGAGAAAAACAGAGTGAAAAGCGATGGAAAAAGGAAGGGGGGGATGGAGAGCTCTGAAAAGAAAGGCTGAATGGAGCCACAGGAAGGGGAAAGAGGAGAGCGCCCGCTTGAAAAGAAAGGACCCCGGATTCACAGGCTGTGCCAACCCCCCTTGTGCAAAGATGTGAAATCCTTTCGGCTTTTCACGTTCTCTCTCTTTGTGAGGGGGAAGAAGAAAGTTAATTCACAGAAAACGAACAGAAAATGAAGGTGGCCAAATGAAAAGAGAAAGAATCCACCCCTAAGAAATCTCGCTCACTCACACACTTAGTTAAAAATCAAAATTGTGTGTCTGTTGTGTGTGTGTGGGGGGGAACATCTGCCCCAAGGAACAAAGCCTCTCTCAGCCAGAGAGAAGGGCTTTCTCTCCCAGATGGGCGGCATCCAGCAGCTGGAGGCCTGCCACGTCCCCCTCCGTGGCCTCAGGAGCTGCCCTGGGCCTGGGCAGGAGTGGCAACTCGGTCGCTCCTGGCCCATCCTGTCCTCACTTGCCATCTGTTTTTCGGTTAATGGCAGGGCGCTCAGCCAGCTGGCTAGCTGGGGCTCTCCCGTTTCTTGTTCACTGCAAAGGATTGTGCGGGGGGGGGGAAGCAGGGCCACGCTACAGCCCAGATGCAACCGAGGGGTGGTGGGCTGAAGTCCCCCCCCCCGTGTGACCTGACAGGAAAGAGGTGGTCCTGTTGGGCTGGGCTGGGGTTGGGTGGGCAGCTGGAGGGATCCATCCTATCAGCACTCCCAGGGTCGCTCCAGAAATCCTCCGCGAGAGCAATCTATTTAAAGCAAACAAAATTCTAAATAAGACCAATATATAACTTAGTTTAAAATGAAATAATTGGTCGTTCTGTGATGTGCCTTTCTCAACTCTCTGGGTAATAAGCTGCCTTTCTCTGATTTTGTGTCCAGCAGCTCAGAAGGGCGGTTGCTGGGTGGGAAATGGGGTCCTCATCACTGCCCAGGGTCACCTGCCTCATTTCCAGGCACCAGCACGGCCTCCGCTTGCCAAGCGTGCAGGGAGACCATCCTGCGGTGCCGGGACAGGGAGCAGAGCAGAGGCCCCTGAGGAGAGGAGGAGCTCCGGAGTCCCCTGAACAATCCCCTTGAAGGCTTAATGGCACATCACCATCCTCCGCAAATTCTGCTGAATGCATCAGGATCGCCTGAATGGCCGGAAGTGCGAAGCCGGAGCCAGCAGCCCAAAGTGGCCCTGGGGACCAGCAAGCTCGGCGGTTTTCTCCATGGAAGCGCCTCTGGCCCAGAATCGAGGCAGCACATAGAACAAAGCACCAACCCAGAGGGCATGAAACCTCCAGCTGGAAATCCATCTGGTCACCTTCCCAAAGTGAGCTGAGCAGACAAGCCACGTGCCTGGGGGAACCAGCGAGAAATAGGCCCTGGAGAAGCCATCCCCGATTGCTCCGCATGGCTGCTCCTCCACAGAACACTTTTTTCTTCATCAGACCTAGACCGATTTCAGTACTTGAACATCTAGCATGTGTTTCATAAGTCAGCATCAAAACTTTCTCTATTTGGCAAGGTGGGAAATGTATGGAGAGCTTCTACCCCTCCCCCCACCCCAAGTTCCATTGTATTTTGTGGGTACTTGCCGCTTCAGAGGCAGAGACCCTAAACCCGCCAGGGAAGGAGACATCCTTACCCTGAGTAACTTTTCTGGGGCTCTCTTGGACTCAACCTTGCCTTGAAAGACACCAGAGTCTGAATGATCCGGCAGCCTCATTTCCCTCCAGGCAGGGGAGATCCTGCTGCTTGGACCAGGCTGCTTCCATGCAGCCAGCAAAGAGGGAAGGCCAATCATACTGGGAAGTTCGGGGGATCCCCCAGATGGCCATGCCTCCTTCCCACGTCCAGGCTTCCTTGGATTTCAAAGAGAATTGGCTACGGTGGACTCCTTTGCTTGATCCCTGATCATTTCTGGGATGGGAAATGGGTTGATTTTGTCTTTCTGTACAGCCTGGGATGGGGTCTCGCGTGTGTGCCAGGCCAGATTGGGCACCTGCAGTCGCTGCTTCTTGAACTAAAAGGCTGCTCATTCAGATGGCGGCAGGACAGCTCTCTCTGAAAACATGCCAAAGGAATCTAGAGTGGTGCTCCCAGGCATGGCTGGCAGTGCAGGCGGCTGCTTGTCCTTCTGCCAAGCAAGAAGGAAGCAGCAGCCTCTGTGGGGGCCGCTGGAAACACCTGCTTAGTTTTTGATATTTGGGAAGATGGACGGCAAAGGGCTCTTTCTCCAGAATCATCCCAATTGTAGCTTGGCCTGTTGCACGGCCTCCAGGATCCTCACATCCCACAGTAAAGACCAGCAGAGAGAGGCTCAAGCAGAAGGCGGTCGACCGCTGAGCTGCTCCTGGGAGCCCTCTAACCCTGTGGGGGCGAAACTATGGCATGTGTGCCAAAGGTGGCACGCAGAGCCCTCTGTGGGCACGTGCAGCGTCGCCCCAGTCCTAGGCCTTCAGCTGGGTTTTATAAAACCTTTTTGCTTTAGGCCTCTGCTGCCATGTACCCCCCAAAAATGTTCAATTAATTAACTTTTCGTGGGGGAAAAAAGTTCTCGCAAAGTTGGAATTGATTTGATTGAACTTTTTAGTCCCACCCAGTCTGCCGTTACCACTGCAGCCACGCCCACTCTATTGGCCACTCCCACCCAATGGGCCACACCCACCCGGCAACTGACAATACATAAGTGGGTTTGGGGTTGTAGTTTGGGCACTCGGTCACTGCTCTAACCGGTCACGAGGCACAGGGGCTGAAGATGTGGCAGAGGTGCTACCGGGAGGAAGGGAACAACGGATGCAGCTTTTTTGATAGACTCACAATAAGGGGAAATCAGTGCACCAGCTCCCCAATGGCCACAGAAAATGCTAAGAGATAAAAAGCAAAGGGAGAGATATTGAACACTTGCTTTGCTTCAGTATACTCCAACAAGAAAGTGTGCAGCCCAACAGGACAAAGAGGAAGAAAAAAGCTTGAGCTGGTTGAAATCTGGGCAGGCAATAACAGCTTTTTTTGAATGAGTTTAAGTCTCCAAGGCTACATGTGTTACATGGGGAGGTACTAAGGCAGGGGTCTTCAAACCTGGCCCTTTTATGACTTGTGGACTTCAACTCCCAGAATTCTTCAGCCGGCATGCCTGGCTGAGGAATTCTGGGAGTTGAAGTCCACAAGTCATAAAAGGGCCAAGTTTGAATTCCTGTACTAAGGGATGACAGAAGACCTGAACACTGGGTTCTGCCCAACAAAATGCAATTCAGGTGAGAAAAGCAAGGTTTTACACTTAGGCAAGAAAAATCAAATGCACAGGTAGAGAATAGGTGGTATCTGGCTCAATAGCAATAAATCTCTCTTGTCTACGGAGTGTCAGCTGCAATCTTAAGAACATTGATGGCCAAGGACGGACCTGACAGACCCGGGATCTGACTGCGGTGAGAGGGCAGGACAATTAACCATCAATCCACCCCCTGATGTGAGAGATCAGTTGAGGTGGATTTATCCCGGTTGTCTGTGACCAAGTTTAGCCCAGACTGAATTGCCATTTGTTGTGGGAGAACTGTTATGGCTCTTATATCTGTAACTGGCTCGGGTGAGAGTTGAGCCGGCTTGGCTTGGCTTGGCTTAATGGATTTGTTTGGCCGCCCTGATTTAATAACATCAATAATATTTCTCAACATCTTTTACCTTGATCATCTAGCTGCTTATAAACAGCCCAATGCGGACATTTTGGCATATGGTTCGCTTATATTATTCTATTGCCGACTTATATGCCCGCAGGAGAGTTCCTGCCTCCTGGGCACGACCTATCGCCTTGTGTTCCATCTCCCTTGAGGACGGGCCCAATTGTTGGGCCCCTGAGAGGTGGTTGGGCATAGATAGGGGCTGTTGGCTGAATCAGATTAAAAAGCCCCTACTATGTTTTTTAGCCGGTTGTTTTAGGGGGTTAGGGAGGGGGGTGAATGATAGGGGTGGGAGGGATAAGGGTATTTTATCAACCGGCTGTCAGTCCAGGCCGGAGACAGTTCCCGGCGAGACAGGCTTGGGAACCTCTGGTTCTTCCGGCTGTGGGGTGGGGTTTCATATCCCCACGACGATTGGGAATGGTAGCAGGCGGCTGCATGGAGGCCCATACCAACATCTGGGATCACGCCCCTGCTGTCTTCAAGCGGTAGCATGCTCCGACCCTCCGGTTGATACCCGTTTATCCGGGGGTGGGGGAGATTGGGTCCCTGAGCTTAGACTGGTGTATTAATGCCAGATCCGTGGTGAACAAAGCTCCCCTCGTCCGAGATTTGATCGAGGAGGAACGCGCGGATCTGGCATGCATTACGGAAACCTGGTTGGGCTCAGAGGGAGGTGTTCCTCTGACTGAGCTCTGCCCTCCAGGCTTCTGTGTGCTACACCGGCCGCAGGCTCAGGGTAGGGGCGGGGGTTTGGCGGTGGTTATACGGGAGACCTTATACCCACGGGAGACCACTGTCGTACAGATTGGTGGGAGTGAGTCACTCCTCCTGAGGTGTGGCTCTGGGGCTCAGTTGGGCTTGTTGCTGACATACCTGGCGCCCAGCTGTGTTGCAACGGCCCTGCCCGGGCTTCTCGACACCCTTTCAGGGCTGGTGGTTGAATTTCCCAAACTTATGGTTCTGGGTGATTTCAACCTTCCATCCCTGGGCGGGTCACCAGAGTTAGCTCGGGAGTTCATGGCCTCCATGACGGCCACATGGACCTGACCCAGATAATTCAGGGTCCGACCCATGGAGGGGGTCACACTCTCGACCTGGTTTTCCTATCTAGGCAGTGATTTGATGATATGGGAGGGGCTCGCCAAATATTGTCCCCCTGTCATGGTCCGATCATCACCTCCTACGGCTGGTCTTCCAATATGCTACCCCTCGTTGCGGGGCTGCGGAGCTGACCAGGTGGTTCCGCCCCAGGTGCCTAATGGATCCAGAACGGTTCCAGACGGCGCTTGGGTCTATACCTATCTCCCTCACTCACAGCCCAGGCTTGGGAGAGGGCCGCCACCAAGGCACTTGACCCTGTTGTACCCTTGCGACCCCTGACCCGGCGCAGATCCCGATGGGCTCCATGGTTTTCTGTGGAGCTACGGGAGATGAAGCGTCGGAGACGGAGTCTGGAGAGCTGTTGGAGATCCAGCCGATCTGAATCTGACCGATTGCGACTAAGATCTTTTACTAGGCCTTATCTCGCGGCGATGAGGACGGCGAAGTCTAATTACTTCGCGGCCCTCATCGCGTCCGCAAATAATCACCTGGCCTCCCTGTTTAGGGTAACTCGTTCCCTCCTTAATCAGGAGGTGAGGGAGGAGCCCTTACAGGGGCAGGCCGAGGAGTTCAGCCAGCATCTGGCGGACAAAATTGCTCAGATTCGGACCGGTTGGACCCTGACTGGGCAGAGTCTGATGGGGAGGAATCGAGCGGTCTTGAGAGTAGTATTATCTGGACTGAGTTTGATTCTGTCACTCCCAAGGTGGTGGACAGGATTATGGGGAGGCTGAGCTCTACCACCTGTTTATTGGACCCATGCCCCTCCTGGCTGGTTTATTCAGCTCGGGAGGAGACACGAGGCTGGTTCCAGGCAGTGATATCTGCTTCTTTGAGTGAGGGTGTCTTCCCTGCTGCCTTGAAGGAGGTGGTGGTGAGACCCCTTCTCAAGAAGCCTGCCCTGGACCCAGCTATTTTGAATAACCATCGTCCGGTCTCCAACCTCCGCTTTTTGGCGAAGGTTGTTGAGAGTGTGGTAGCGCATCAGCTTCCTCTGTTCCTGGAGGAAACTGATTATCTTGACCCGTACCAATCGGGTTTCAGGCCCGGGTACAGCACGGAGACGGCATTGGTTGCGCTGATGAATGATCTCTGGAGGGCTCGGGACAGGGGTTGTTCCTCTGTCCTAGTCCTATTAGATCCCTCAGCGGCTTTTGATACCATCGACCATGGTATCCTGCTGCGGCGTCTCAGGGGGTTGGGAGTGGGGGGCACTGTTTTACGGTGGTTCTCCTCCTACCTCCTGGGCCGTTCGCATTCGGTGTTGACGGGTGGGCAGAGGTCCACCCCGAGGCCTCTCATTTGTGGAGTTCCTCAGGGGTCGGTCCTCTCTCCCCTCCTGTTCAACATCTATACGAAGCCGCTGGGCAAGATCATTCGTGGTTTTGGGGTGGGGTATCATCAGTATGCTGATGATACCCAACTTTTTCTTTCCACCCCAAACCAACTCAGTGATGCCCTTGCCGTGATGTCCCGTTGCCTGGAGGCGGTTCGGGTTTGGATGGGGAGAAACAGGCTCCGACTCAATCCTGCCAAGACTGAGTGGCTGTGCATACTGGCATCTCGAGTGAATCATTCTTCTCCATCTTTAATGATGGGGGGTGAGGTGTTACCCCCCGTCAATAAGGCTCGTAACTTGGGCATCCTCCTGGATTCACGGCTCAGTTTGGAAGATCATATAGGAGCCGTGACCAGGGGGGCTTTTGCCCAGGTTCACCTGGTGCGCCAGTTGCAGCCCTATCTGGACCGGGATGCCCTACGTACAGTCACTCATGTGCTCGTGACCTCCTGGTTAGACTACTGCAATGCTCTCTATATGGGGCTGCCCTTGAGGACCACTCGGAGGCTTCAGCTGGTGCAGAATGGGGGTGTCCCGATACTCATGTAACACCTCTTCTCCGCAAGCTGCATTGGCTTCCAGTTGCCCTCCGGGTGAGATTCAAGGTGCTGGTGATGACCTATAAAGCCCTAAGTGGCATGGGTCCGGATTACCTTAGGGAGCACCTGCTGCCAGCATCAGCTTCCCATCGTCCTGTGCGCGCCCACAGGGAGGGCCTCCTTAAGGTTCCGCTGGTTAGAGATTGCCGGCGGGTGATTCCCAGGGGGAGGGCATTCTCTGTGAGTGCGCCCGCCCTTTGGAACGAACTGCCAATGGAGCTTTGGACTGCCCCCGACCTTCGCTCGTTTCGCCGGGACTTAAAAACCTGGTTGTTTGAATTGTCTGGCCTGGACTGAGGGATTTTAAATTTTAAATTATATTAATTAAATCAAATTAACTTAAATTAAATTAATTTTAAAATTTTATTTTTACTGTTATTATTGTGGGCTTGTACTAATTTAATTTCATTTTATTCTCTTTTTTGTACTGTTTTAACTGCCCTGTGAACCGCCCTGAGTCCTTCGGGAATAGGGCGGTATATAAATTCAACTAATAAATAAATAAATAAATAAATAAATAAATAAATAAATAAATAATAAATAAATAAATAAATAAATAAATAAATAAATAAATGTAAGAGGGATTTAGGAGTCCTACTGGACCATAACTTAAGTAGTATGCTGTAGCTTCCAAAAAAGCCAATGCAATGCTAGGCTGCATTAATAGAGGGAAAGAATCAAGTTCATGTGAAGTGTTAGTACCACTTTATACTGCTTTGGTAAGACCACACTTGAATATTGCATCCAGTTTTGGTCATCAGAATATAAAAAAGATGTTGAGATTCTGGAAAGAGTCAGAGAAAAGCAACAAAGATGATTAGGGGGCTGGAGGCTAAAACATAGGAAGAACAGTTGCAGGAATTGGGTATGTCTAGTTTAATGAAAATAAAAGATAAAATGAGAGCAGTGTTCCAATATTTGAGGAGATGCCACAAATAGTGGGTTTCAACCTATTCTCCAAAGCACCAGAAAGCAATGGATGGAGCCTAATCAAGGAGAACTAACCTAGAACTAAGGAGAAATTTCCAGACAGTGAGAACAACTAACCAGTGGAACAGCTTCCCTCCAGAAGTTGTGGGTGCTCCATCCCTGGAGGTTTTTAAGAAGAGAGTGGACAGCCATTTGTCTGAAATGGTATAGGGTTTCCTGCCTGAGCAGGGGGTTGGACTAGATGACCTCCAAGGTCCCTTCCAACTTCTGTTATTCTGATTTAGTCTTCTCCAATATGTTACTAATTACTCAGATCAAGAAATAGAGGGATGTTTATCTAACCTTCAAATACAAAGCTGGATGGGACAGCCAAAAGACATATATTCAAAATAACCTTGGTAAGGTAGAAATATGAGCTAAAAGGAACAGTATCACATTTAACATAGAAATGTGCTGTATACAGTTCTTCGCATAGGAAGCCAGTACTAAATACCCAGATTCAGAATGAGGTCTCTCTGGCTTGGCAGTAGAGTTGTAAATAAGGTAATAGAATTTATTATAACCTAAAGCTGAGTCAGCAGTGTGATGTGGCTGCAAAAAAGCCAAGGGCAATTTTATCTTCCAACAAAGGAACTTAGCTCCTAAAGCCCCAGAGGCGAAAGTTCCACTTTATGCTTTTTCGCTGAGACTCCACCCTTCAGGACCCCCCCCTTGAGGGACGTCAGCCAGCCAGCCGGGGTCAGGTCCAGGAACCTGAAACGAAATCCTATGGAGAGAAGAGGATCAAGCTGAGCATACGGAGCCTTGAAGAAAGGAGGCCGAGGCAACCATTTCTGTCCTTCCAAAATTCGGGAGACAGAAGAACAGACCAAACACATCCAGAAGAGTGTTCTGACTGAACGCTGGAATCAATTTCCTGGTAGGAAAAGCCCTTAAACGGCAGAACTGATTTATTTTATTTTATTTGGGGGGGGGAGGGCTTCCTTCCCTAGATGCATTCAGGTGGGTCCAGCCAGCCCTTGCACAGCTGCTTGGATTTTGGTCCTGAGCAAATGGCTAAAGCCTAAACAGCCCTTGTCCTTCTACAGTACTTGCCAGAGAAAATGTTAAAATGGTTCATTTGAAACTGAAGGGAATTGGGGGGGGGCATGGGGGAGGGGGCAAATGCAGCATCTTTCTTCCTCCTTCCTGTCCTCAGGGCTTCAGCTGAAATCCTGGAAAAGGCGCTTCAGAAAGCCTCTTTTGGAGAGCTGGGCCAAACAGAGGAATGGTCTGCTAGCCCAGATTGGGTGGGGGAGGGCGGAGAGGTGCACTGAGGGTTAGGGACACAAACAGCCGCAAGAGAGGCAGGCAGCAGCAGCGGTCAAGGGGATGAAGAAGAGGGAGAGGTCACCAGGTTGCTTTGAAGGCCTCTACTGTTCTTAGTCTGGGAAATAAAAATCCCTATAAATAAATGCAAATGCAGGATGGTGAAACCTGGCAAAGTTGAAAGGCAGGCTTTGTTCAGAAGGACTCATCCAACAGAACAGAAGACAATCTAACGTTTCCAGTTGCACAGTAGAAAAGCAGAAGCTAGAAACAAAAGTGAAATCGTTTTGTATTACAGACTTCCCAGCCCGACAGAACAAATAATTAAAAAAAAATCCCCTACCTCTCCTGTAGGTCTAGCTAAAATGTCAATTCAAAAATGTTTGGATATTCCTTGTTGGTAATTCAACATCTCTGACAATAAAATAAGCAACAATAATGGAACTGTTACTTATACTCATGTTTTGCAATATAAATCCTGCCAAGGAAGCTTACATCAACACCGATGATGCTACCTAGTTTGATAATGTCTGCAAGGAAACAACCAAGTTCAGACAGCTCCAAGGACCCCTCCGAAGCTTACACGTCAGCAGCTAGAAATCGGACACTGGGAAGGCACAATTGAGTCACTACCTCTGGGGTCAGTCAGAATATTCGCCACCTCCCTTCCGTGCAACAACCCCAAATTGTTCCTAGCCAGATCCTTCACCTCTTCCTCCCAGAGCTTGGCTTCTGAGCCTTTTCCCCTCCCAGAGACCCTCCTCTGAACCGGTCCCTGTTTTCTCCATCCCCTTTGAACTGCAGTGCCCAGAATTGCAGAGAATTTCAAAAGGGGTCTGACCAGGGAGAATTACTAGGGGGGAATATGGAGTTTGGATTTCTCATCTTTTCTTCATGGTCAACAAGGACACCCAGATCCTTCTGACATGTTCTGCTGCCCAGCCAGGTTTCCCCTCTGCTCGGATCACTTTGAATCTTCTTTCTCCTTTACAAACACTTCTGCTTTTGAAAGGAGGCAGTAATGCCGTAGCCAACGCCGTCTCTTCACCCACGTTCAGGAACAAGTCTATCTCCCTTCCACAAGAGGATCCTTCAGCTACCTGAAGCCAGCTATCCTCTCTCCCCCAGTCTAGGGAGATACGCAGCATCTCCAAGTGCCTCAGGTAAGGCTTCTTTCCAGCCTCCTTATCCATCTTGGATGCAGCCTTCAGACGGCACAGAGAATTAGGTGCAGTACTTGTTTATAAAATTTGGAGTCTGCCAACCATTCTGATTCTTGGCAACATCAGGTTAGAGGGGAACAGAGGCTTCTTTTGATCCTGAATTCTACTCCTGTTAATGCAGCCGAGGATTTGACTATTTTACACCTACATCCCTTCACTGGGCCACTTTCAGCTTCTCATCGAGATCCTTCTGACACTGCCCACAATCCCATGTCCTTGATTTTTTGTCGCAGACACCATATTTTTCTCAGTTGAAATTCATCTTGCCATTTTCTCTCCATTTTTTCAACTGACATATTACGATCCTCCTAAACCAAACCCTGCCTCCGAGCCACGTATAAAACTGCTAACCAGCACAGGGCCTAGACTGGCTTGACGCAAGGGAGGGGCATCCATTCCTTGGGCACAGTTGTTCAACCACATCTGTACTGATCTAATGATAAACCCGGCCCATTTTTTCCTATCTTTTCATGCTGGATGCCTTGCTGAAGGCACCTGATTTCTGTGACCACCTAAATTCATCTCACTTTTGGCCGGCTTCACTCTTGATCAACTCAAGCTGGCTCTTGCAAGACATTTACTTCTAAATGTCCACAAACTAATTTCCTCTCTTCCAGAGTGTTGTCTGGCACCAACACCAACTGGCCCTTCCACTGGGTCCTCTAATTTTCCCCTTGTTGAGGACGGAATCAGCGTTTTCTCCTATTCTCTGGCACTGTGCCCACCCACCATGATTCCCCAAAGGCCCCAGCAGGGGTCTGCAGGCTCCTTCTGGGCCCTCAGGTGGAAGTGACTGGTCCTGGAGCCTTGACCTCCTTGGCAGTAGCCAGATGACCCTAGCTATCTCTTTATTCTTTTGGTTGCCCCCCTCCCCCTTTTGTCCCTTGTTCTCCTTCAGCCCATTTGAACAAGTATCCCTTTGAAGGCGAAAACAGAGAAAAGGGGGGTCTTCCCTTCCTGTCACCTGTTGTTATCCTATTAGTGTATTTCTCTCACCAGCAGACCTGCCTTCCCTTTTACTACCAATACTGGGGTTTCCTTTGCCCGAGTCAATTTAATTGTTGCTTTCTTTCTGCAGTTACTGCTGTCTACCTCTGTGATGACTGTACTCATCTTCCAGCTCTCTTAAATTAACTCTTAGCTCCATTGACAGCTGCATTCACAAGCATTTCCTAAGCTCTGTGTATTTTTCTCTCGGGTTAGTTGATTTACTTCCGGTGCCAAGTTTCTGAGGCATTTCCGGCCCACCTACACCGTCTCTGGCATAAGGAGCTCGGCTGGTGGGGGCAGCTCTCTCAACTTGGTCAAACCGTGTCTGTGCGCTCCAGTTTCTCTGTGGGTAAAACACCCCAGATGACATATTTGTTTCTGCCCAAAGTTCCCACTGCTTTCAGTTCATCTGACTTTTTCCCACTGGTTAGAATCAGAAGTCACCAGCTAATCTCGTCTCTCCTCCAACTTTCTGGAAAATGAAGCACTCGGCAAGATCACCAAGGAATTTGGAGATCTCTCAGTTTGGGCCGAGTAGTTTTTCTGGCCTATGTCTGAGTAGTTGAAGTTTTTTGTTACGACCATAACTCTCCTCCCTGAGTGTTCTGTAATCTGGCCCAGAAGGGTGTTATCTATATCTTCTGCCTGGCCTGATGGTATATATACATAATAGATTTGTTCTTTCCATCTCCTTGTGTTGGTAATCATTGCCAGCTGGAGGTTCAGGGCTCTGCACCTCAGTGCTCTGCATCATCCTTCACACAGGATGCTCCTCCTCCCCCACCCCCCACCCCGCTTTGCTTGGGATATTCCTTTCAAATAAACACTCCCCTTCAGTCCTTGCATTCCAGTTACAGGTTTGCCCACCAGGTCTCCCCACTAAACTGCATTCCTGTTCCTGCATTAAGACTAGTTCTGCGCCCTCTGCACTATATATGGGGACCTGGAATTCTTGGGTCATACACCTAGGCCAGGGGTAGGCAACCTCGGCTCTTTTATGACTCATGGACTTCAACTCCCAGAATTCCTGAGCCAGCTTGGCTGGCTCAGGAATTCTGGGAGTTGAAGTCCATGAGTCATAAAAGAGCCGAGGTTGCCTACTCCTGACCTAGGCAATTCCTCCTTCTACTGATGTTCCTTATGGGATACCCCTGCATTCTGCATAATTCCTCTCTAAACAAGGAGAGGACTTGAGATTACCCCAAAGTGCTCCCCCACAGCTGCTTCTCAAGAGGAGGATGCAAGGCTGTAACTTCCGGTGAGTCTGGAGTTCCGAGAGGCGAGTCGTCTTGCTCAAACTACAGTAGATGCTCAGACACTAAGTTCATATATTTCCTTTTGTAATCACTTTCAAAAATTGCTCGTTAGATGATTTCCAGCTATTAGAATTTTTTGAATTAACAAGTTTGACAGCATCACATAAGTTTCCTTCAGTCCCCAGCAAAAGAAGATTTAAATACAAATTTAAGAACTTTTTAAAAAAACGTTTTTTGAATAAGCGACAAAAGGGTGATTGAAACTTCTACAATGTTACAAATGCACTAAGGGTCCAGATAGATTTGGAAAAAGATTTTGGAATTAATTAAAATAATTCTTCTCATAGGAAAATATTTTTGTTTTGAATTCATGTAAAATAATGATACACTGTTTGCCTCTATTGACAGACTATGTTTAAAAGATGTAATGAAAGAGGAATAAGTTGTAGTAAACAAGACTAAGACAGATTTGAAAGTGGATTTAAAAAACGACAGATATGGAAGAAGATACTACGCTGGACATACAAAAGAAACTACTTGATGTCTTAATAATTAAAAGGGATATGAAAACAACAAAATAACAAGCCAAGAGAGTAACCTGGATTTAAAAACTGAATAATTTTGTAAGAAGTGATAAATAAAAATGAAAAGAAATAAAGTTGTATGATATTATTTGAAGAGACTAAAGATCATGATTGTTAAAAATAATATAAAGTTGGGGGGAGGGGGCTGGACTAGAAGACCTTCAAGGTCCCTTCCAACTCTGATGATGTTCTATGTTCTCATCTTTTTTTCTCTTTCATTTTTTAGTTTGTATTTTAGTTTTTTTTTCACTTTAAGTATAATTTTTTTATAATTTTTTTTATAATTTTAAGTATAATTTTTAATAAAATTATTATTAAAAAAGAAATTACCAATCAATCTGACCTCAGTACCTAGTGACACTTGGAGCTCTGTAAGCATCTTAAAATATATATTAATTATCAGAAAATTAATCAAATCAGCAAGGTTTTGTCAAGAACAAATCTTGTTAAGACTAATCTGATTTCATTTTTGTTATTAGTTAACATCTGTAATAGATTATGGGAATGCTATAGTTATAAAATATCTGAAGAGGCAGAAGCTTATCAAATTTGCTTTAAAGGTTGCTTTAAATGAGCTTTCTGCATTGACCCAGGGGTCAGATTCAATGGTTTTGATGGCCCCTTATAGGGCTGGGTCATAGAGATTTAAAGGCAGAAGGAGCAGAATTTTGCAAAGGGTGCTAAAAACCACAAAATCATTCTGTCTGCACCTACAAACAACACATTGTTTCTTGGAGCCACAGAAGCTTATTACAAAGAACACAAGTGTCAAACGAAGAGGGGACGCACAAATATCCAAGGCATTCCAGATCTTCTGTTTCAATGGGGGTGAAGAAAGATAAATGAACGGCTAAAAAATTAGAAAAGGAAGATAATAACTATATTTTAGTCTTCAAGAAAGAGATAGCTACATGTTAAATTTATTAAGCAAAGGTCTCTGAATAGGAAACATCCTTTCCCCCCTCAGTTGAATTTCAGTTCAACTGGAGACAAGCGGGATTCTGCTTTTCCTATTCTCAGCCCTCCCCGCAGCAGAGCTGGCGAATGGCTGGGGGGAAAGAGGGAGACCCCCCCCAATGCTGTCAACTAAGCCAGGAGGAAGGAGTAGTCTGGGAAACACCGGCCGTGGTCCCCACGGAGACACGAGTGGGAAGGCTCCTCTGACTCTCCGCATGAAGGAAATGATGGGGAGAGTTAAGAAAAGCAAAAGAAACAAGCAGTCCATCTGTTGAAGGTGCAGAAATAACCTTCAGCTTGCCACATGTGCTCTCCCTCTCTCTCTCTCTCTCTCTCTCTCTCTCTCTCTCTCTCTCTCTCTCTCTCACACACACACACACACACACACACACTCAGAGGCAACACCAGGCAGACTGAAACAGGAACAATAATATGGGAAGTGAACAGAGGCGTTCTTCCTTTTGAGAATCCAGCCACCATTTCTTCCTTCTTGATTTGGCCTGGAATGGCTACCGCAAGCAAACAGCTCCTTCTCATGTTTTAAGCTGGGTTTGTACACCCTTTTATAAAAATGGGGATACAGAGCAGTCGGCCAAGTCATTAAAATGCAACCCTCAAGAGATGATGGTTATAAGCACATGTGTGCTCAAGGATGCTAACGGCAAGCCAAAGGTGTGGATTAAAAGGTGTCTTTTCCACAGAACACTGAAGGAGGCTGATGCACCCCAAGTTCCTCAGCAACAGCCGCCCCTCCCCCAAAGCCCTCTCAGGTATCTGTTCCCGGCATCCCTACCAGGCGCTGCGCAAGAGCTCCCCTGAAGGTCTCAGAGGCCAGGGCAAAAGGCGGGAGATGCTCCAACCTGGGCTCTACGCAATTATTTCACCTTTGGAGAGAAAAAAAGTCTTCCAGGGGTTTCATACTGAGAAGCAAGTGGAATATTAGACCTGTGGCAATTATTTTATTAAATTTGTTTGCTGTCCATCTCGTCCTGGGGCACTTCTGGGCAGCTTATATGACAATTATTTACCCTAAGGCCATCTGGAAGTTTTCCATCCTTAACCACGGATGCCGCACCAGAGGCCCGGCCCTGCTGGGGGGATGCCCCCCACGCCTCTTCCTCCTTGATGCTCAGCAGATCCTCCTCCTCTCCGCCAAGCATCGACCAAGGGGCCTGGTCTCCCCCGCCGCCTACAATGGGCCCCCTCCGTGCCCTCCCCAAACCCATCCCTCCGCCGGCGCATCCCACCTGACTCCCAGCCGGCCGCGGCCACCTCCTCCCCTCCCCCCAGCCTCGATCCGGGGGCCGCCAAGAGCTCGACCCTCCGCGCCACCCTCGCCCGTCTCCCGCCCCGCGAGGAAGCCCGAGGGAAGCCGGCGCTCCTTCCACGCCCGCCTCCGATCTCCGCCAAGGGCAGCCGGGGCGCCGGCGGCGAGCCTCAGTTTCCCCGGGGGGGCTCTTGGGCGGAGAGTCGCTCCTCGCCTCCAGCCCAGCCCGCTCCGTCCGGGGGGAGGCGGCGACGGAGCAGCGCCGCTTGAGCGGAGGGCAGAGCCGGCCAACGCCGTCTCCGCAGCGCGCGGACCATCGAGGCCGCCCGGCCACAAGCGGATCCCCCACAAGCGGAGGCGGGTCCCGGCACGGCCTGCCGAGGCGCTCCGCTTCTCCTGTCTTCCGGCGGCCGCGGCGGCGCTGCCTCCTGCAGGGCCGGGCGGAGGGTCCTGGCGAGGGCCGCCCTCCTCCCGCCGCCCGGCTGGAGCGCGGCCGCGCGCGGGGCCCGCCACGCCCGGCAGCCGCGAGGGAGCGCGGCGCCACCCGGCCTTCCGGAGCGGCTTCCCGGGCGGGCGGCGCGAGCCTCGGGCGGGCAGCGACGATCAGCTGTTCCAGGGGAGGTTCAGCGCGCCGAGCCGGAAGGGAGGCGGGCAGGAAGGGCGCCGCAACAGGTA
The DNA here is from genome assembly GCF_947247035.1 of Vipera ursinii. NCBI lineage: Eukaryota > Metazoa > Chordata > Lepidosauria > Squamata > Viperidae > Vipera > Vipera ursinii. The sequence goes on along the minus strand of NC_139524.1, from coordinate 3,144,277 downwards.
ACCCGCCGCCGCCTCGGCGCCCACCGGGAGGGACGCGGCCCCGAGAGCCGGGCGGGCCGGCGGGCGCCCCACGTGCTCAGCGGCCGAGCCCGGCCCGACCCCGCGCCCGACCCCTCCCGCGGCGCCTCTGCGGCCTGGCCGGTCGTCACGCGCGGCGCGGCCCTGTGTGCCCGGGCCCGGCGCCTCCTCCAGCCGGGGCCGGCTGCGCTGGCCGGAGCCGCGGCGAACTCACCCTGGGAATCCCGCCGAGGCTCGGGCGAGGGGAGGCCCGGGCGCCTGGCCTCCGTGGCGGCTGCCGCAGCGCTCTGCTCCGCCGGCGGTGCTGCTGCTGCTGCTGGCGCGTTCTCAGTTCCCTTTCCCTTTTCTCTCTCTCTCTCCCTCGCAGGAAGGAAGAAGGGAATGAGGCAGGGCTGACGTGAAGGGATGCAAAACAGCCCCTCCTAACCCGGCGCGGAGAGAGAGAGAAAGAGAAAGGCGCAGAGAGGAGGGAGAGCCGCCGCCGCCCTTTTATCTCGCTTTTGTTGTCGCACTTCCTCTCGCTCCGGCCGCGCCAAGTTTCCTTTCTCCTGCCGCCCGGCTTCTCTCGCCCCCGGCGCCCCCGCGGGGGACCACCAGACCCCCCTCGCTCTCCCCGGGCCAGATGGAGCTCCGAGGGAGCCGAGCCTGGCCGCCTCCCGGCGAAACAGGTGAGGAGGGAACCGGAGCCGGCCTGGCCCGGGAGAGCCCTTAGCCCGGCCTGGGCCCGCCTGCCTCCGCTCGGACAAGCCAAGGCCGCTGCCGGGCGCCCGGGAAGGGCCCGACCCGCCACCCTCGGAGGCCCGCTGGCTGGGGAGATGGAAACCCGCTGGGTGGAAGCCCTGAAATAAGCAGCTGGGCTTAAAAAGGCCAGACGGTTCTACCTAAGCAGCCCCTCTTTCTTCTGGGCACAGGATGGAACCGTTTGTACCAGTTGATGGGATGCTGTGATTTGATAGGGACCGGGAGGTGCGGTGGTCCCTGCTTGTCCTGCAGGCGTCGGGTCAACACATCATGTGCTTAAAAGCCTTAGTGCTCTTTGTGGCCTGCGTGCGGGGATGCTATATGCACCCAGCCATCATGGTTTATGGCACCATGCGCTGTAGGGATTCCGACCCATCGCTTGTGCTTGGTTCATTAAGTCCATGTGAAATGGCTTGCATCTTTCCCACATCATTTCCGATTCATCCCCTTTCTGACACACAAAAATGTAGCCCCAAAGGTCTAAAGCAGGAAAGGACTCCAGTTCCTCATTAACAGCCCGCAGGTTAAGTTCCCCAGAGACCTCCTCGTCCACCAGGACGCAACATCCTCTGTGCCTGGACGCTCCTGTGCACTGCTGCTGGTCAGGTCTCCTCAAGGAGCAGCTCTTCTTTCCACACAAGCCGCGTTTCGAAATGCCCACCCTCTGGGAAAATCAGAACCCCGTCATTCTACCAGATCAGCCTTCCGGGTTTACTGGCTGATTTGTGAAATTGGCAGTCATAGTCCAGAAGGTCTGTGGGCCTAGAAATACCCTTTTGCAGGAGAAAAACGAGCTGTCATGAATGTGGCACAGAGAAAAGCCAGAGCTGCAGCCTCACAAGCCCAGGACGCCTCCCTTAACCTTATGTAGATTTTCAGGCTCCCAACTTTGATGAGGCATGCAGAGCCCCCAATAGGACAAGTCTTCCCTTGGCTCAGCCAGTGCCAAGCAGTCACGGGTCACATCCACCTTAGGCCGCCCCTGGGTGCATCAGCAGTGAGAGCAAGGCAGGTGCCCTTAGGAGCCCCTGACAGGAGTCCAGGAGCACCACCACCTGCCTGCCTTTCAGAAGGCTTCGCTTTGCACTGGAGCGTGCAAGAGCCCCGAGGCCATCCAGTCCAGCCTTCTCTGGCCACCAGGAGGTTTCCAATGGCAGGCAAGAGTCCCCTTGCTCATTTGTACCCCACAGCTTCTGCTTCAGGAGGGGCAACAGCTCTGTGGCCACAGATGGGCCCCACATGGGAAACTGGCATGTTCCCTTTCAGAGCCACCCACGTTGGCTGCTGCTGCCAGAACTGTGGTACTCTGTAAAACAGACATGTCACACACAAGGCCCGGGGGGCCAGATCCGGCCCACAAAGTGGTTTCACGTGGCCCGCAAAGCCATCCTAGAAACAGTGAGGGAATGGCCCCCGTTGCCTTGGCCCAGGCCAGCCGGGAGCCAATGTACAATTTCGTGGTGGCCATCTATGCTGAAATGCATTCAGTCTTAGCTCCACAAGGCCGGCTGGAAACAGTGAGGGCCGTGTTGGCACTGCCCCCTGGGTGCACACTGGGGAGGTATCACCCTTTGTGAGGAATGAAGAAATGCACCATCGCCTGGAAGTGGCCAGCACATGGCCCTGCCTACTTTGGGCAGGCTAGGGCCTGGGCAGCGTTGCGCTTCTCTTCAGATTCGTGCTACCCGGCTCAGCCTCTCGGCACTGTCAGGAAAGTGCCCCACTGCCTGCCAAAACCGGACAGGCTGGGGGCTGGGCTGCATTGTGCAGGTAACATCGACTCTCATGCTGCTCATGGCATCCCCTCCCCCAGAACCCACCCATATGTGAAGTAGGCGAGGGCCATGTGCTGGCCACTTCCAGGGATGGTGCATTTCTTCATTCCTCACAAAGGATGACAATTCCCCATCTGTGTTTCTTGCCTGTTTTTCTCCCTCCCCCATCTCAAATATTTTCCTACCACTCTGTTCTTGGAAGGAAGGAAGGAGAGGGAGGTTCTGAGGGAAGTCCTGCCTTAGTCCTGCCCTTCTGCCCTTTCACCATCCCCTTGCCCCCTCCTCCTGGCCTATCCTGGGGGCTCTCCCATCCTATTGCTAAGGAAGCTTTGGATACAAAGCCAGGTCTCCTGCCATGGAGAGGGAGTGGGCCTCCCTCTTGACTTTGCCCTCGTACCCATCATGAGCAACCTGGCTAAGGGAGAGCAAGCACAGCAGCAGCAGCCTTGAGGAGGTAAGTGCAGCTGGGCACGCCACCTTGGGGAAGTGGAGCTGGGCTTAGTGCCATTGGTGCTTGATGTCTGGGCTGGGCATTTGACCTCCGTGCCACCGTCCAACCCCCCCCCCCCAAGGCCTGAGAGGAACAGCGAGGCTCTTCCAGTGGACCATGCCTTGGCACTTGCCCCAGTCCTATCTTCTGCCAGAGACTCTCAGATCTGTCCCACTCCTGCCCAGGCCCCCATTGGCACCCTTGATGCGAATGATGTAGAGCTGGCCACACCCACCCAGTAGGCCACGCCCACCCTGGTCACACCCATCTGGCCCGCCAAGGGCAACTGCAATGCTGATGCGGCGCTCAATGAAATTGAGTTTGACACCCCTGTTGTAAAATAACGTTTCCTGTGATTGATCTCAAGTCCCGTGTTCAATTTCAGCCAATGCCTGGGTGGTGTGGGAGAAAGGCCCACCTGATGTGGCTTGGCAATTTTATAGGCCTCTGATGCTTCCTTTTTTGTCCAAGCTAATAGCCCCAATTCCTACAGTCTTTGCTTCATTCTTCCAATGCCCTTTTTAAGGGTATTGTCGATGTATTTCCTAAGTGCATCACATCCTCCTTAATTCTCCTTATTTCCTTCTAGGACATAAACACCTTAGGAACTGTCAAAATGCTGACCTTCTGTTGCCCCATGAATCAGCCCCCCCCTCCTTTGCTAATGGCCTCTTCCCTGACATGCATGTCCTCTTCCGGCTGAAGCTGCTTCCGAAGGAGGGATCCATTTCCTGCTTGCATTCGTGCCTGGCCAGAAGCACAATCTGAGCTGCTCCAGAGCAACTGCTTGCTGGCAGCTCTAGCCGACAAGCTTCTTGAGGCGGAGGCAAGCTGGGCACCCTGGCGGCCTGTGCAGGCACAGCCTGGCGTGGCTGCTACAGCTGGAGTAGCTAAGGACAAGCTGCTATCAGACCATCTTGGAGGAAAAAATTATTTGTATATAATTTTATTAAGGATTTTGATTAGAATAGTAAAAGTTAATACAAACTATATGAAGAAAGAAAAAGTACAAGAAAAAAAAGGAATATAGTGAGGATAGACAAATTTAGTAACTCTCCATGCCCTCTAAGATTACAAATAGATATGCCCTCATCCCATATCCCTTTTAATAAGCAAATCCATAAAACATCACTTTTCAATCCTGGTATCAGTAAAAAGTCCATAAAAGGTACAGGAACTACACAAATAAATGTCTTGTTTCAATCTTTAATTTAAAATATTAATTAAATCTTTAATTTAGTAAACCAAATCTGTGCTCTTTTATTTCTAACAGTTTTAATCTTTAGTCCATTCAAATACTGATGTAAAAATTGATTTAGATTCTTTTTTCCAATTACACACATTTCTTCAAGGGTTTAACAAGACTCTTGTAGATTCAGATCATTCTTTTGGTTTGCCATTTGTATTTCACCTTTAATTTTTAACGCTTCAGCTAGTTTATATCAATAAACATCTTTTTACAAAATATTATCTTGGCTTCTGTTCGTATTTCCATTTTTGGTACTTAGTCTTGTCAGAAAAAATTTGTTCCACATCTGTCATTCCCTCATTGACATATTTTGGACATGATCTGTCAGGTCCACCTTTGTGTCCTGCCCTCCATCCTGTTGGAGGGGAGGGGGACGCATATTTGGGGTGCTTTTGCTTTGCTGTAATGCTTGGGAATTAGGGGGATTGACTTTGGAGATGAAGCAGACTCCCTCCCAGCCAGTTCCAGTCCGGTTCCAAGATCATCATGCCCTGAGAGTGATCCGTTATCTGCCGAGCTCCTCCCAGTTCTCAAAACATCTTCGTGGCATCATACTGGCTGGCCGTGGGCTTGTCAAGGGGTTGGGACTTGGGGGAAAACGAAAGGATAATTTTATGCTTTGCGCGGGACCTTCAGATTCCGCCTGACTCTACTGCAACCACTTTCTCTCAGTAAAAGTTATTTTGATTCAACTCAATGGATTCAAGAACTTGCTTTCCTGAAGGACCAGCTGGGGCTGGTCCTTACATAATCTGTGGATAAAATTGGATATCTTTATTGACACTGTTGATATCGCACTAATTTCTAGTTTCAATCTTCAAAAATCTTTAATATTTCCAATGTTATGACATTTTATGTCATTTGTAAGCCCCATGAACCAACACTTTCTACTCAAAATCTTTAGTCCCTTCTAGTTTTTGGTCCAAATCATAAAATATCCTATTTTTGTTATATACCAAGATAACTGATTTGATTTTAATGGTTTTATATTCATGCTATTCGGTTGTAAGTCACCCAGAGTCACAATGGATAGTGAGAAGGGCAGGATTTAAATTTAATAAATAAAAAATAAGATAGCCAAAATAATTCTGATTTGCATAAGACACTACTAAACTGGACTATTAATGTGTTGGTAACTTTCTCAGATCAAAATTTTGGGTAGCTTTTGTTTTTTATTTCGAATTCCAGTTTTAGGTTTGTAATTATTATTATTTGTTTAGAATTGAAGCTAAACATACCTGCTGACTTTTCAAACTTTCCTGAAAGTCTCTAATTGTTTTTAAATAGCTAATAGGCAGTTTCGAAAAGTGCGATCAAGATGGCTAATCCCTTGTCTGCTGTCAGCTGTAGAGCACATCGAGATCAGGGGTCCCCAACACCCGGTCCATGGACCGGCATCCGCAGGATGCAGGCAGTACATGAAACCACGCCCCCTCCGGTCCACGGAAAAACCTCTCCACGGAACTGGTCCCTGGTGCTCAAAAGGTTGGGGACCTCTGTTGTAGCTGATCTCCAGTCTTCTTCTCTGAAGAGTTTCCAAGGAACCAGGCTACTTGGTGTTTGCTGTGGTTGTTGGCTCAGCTTTCATGAAGAGATCACCACTTTGCCATCCTACCCGTCAAGGTCCAAACCAGGGCAACTCCCAAAGGAATCCTATACTAAATAGGCTGGTGCTTCAATTGGCAGCATGCCAACTTCCTGATTACCTTAATTAAAATAATCCTAATAACAAAAAAAAGGAACAGCCAACTTGGTGGGCATAAAGAAAGGTATCTGGGGCACATTAATGTCCAGAAATATGGCATACATTAAGGCATGGGTCTTCAAACTCGGCCCTTTTATGTCTCATGGACTTCAACTCCCAGAATTTCTCAGCCAGGCATGCTGGCTGAGGAATTCTGGGAGTTGAAGTCCATGAGTCATAAAAGGGCTGAGTTTGAAGACCCCTGCATTAAGGTATGCATTTGTATCCGTAGCAGAACATCCAGATTCAGCCATAGTTTCATTCCATACAGCATTAACCTTGTGAACTCTCGGGCTTCCTCCTTCCGTTCTATATTCAAGATGGACAGTATTTAATATTTTATTGTTATGTATATGTAGGGGTGCGGGTCTATACATATGTTGTTTATAGTATGTTTTAGGTGTGTGTCATGTATGTGTTTCAGTTTGACAGCGGGCAACTAAATTTCATTTTTGATGTGCGCCATTGTGCCCACAGTAAAAAAATGATAATGATTATCTTATCTTGCCATATGTGTCAAGCATTTTTTTCTGTAGAAAAATTTCTGCTTTTATTGATTTGTTTTAATTTTTGTAGAGAATTAAATCGACAGAAATCTGCTGTGATTTGGTGTTGTTCTCAGTTTGAAATTGATGGGAGAGAGTTGGTTTCTAACATCATGGTTTGTGTTACCTTCATTGTGGACCACGGCACGAGACAGGCTACCTCTCCCAAGTGCTGGGAGTCTCATTCTCAGTGAAAAATCATGACCTTTGCTGTACATCTTACTAACATCCAGCAGATGAAAAACAAATGGAATGAGCTTGTGGTCTCAGGAAAGTACAGTCAAAGGAGTATATAGAGACCTGGTGAGAAGGCTATCATGACGGGGAAAAAAGTAATTGTTCAAAAGGTACTAAAGCAAAAGGAAAGAAAAAGGTGGTGCATTGTATGTTAAAAGTAACTGTAATATGTGCAGACCAAAATACATAAACTTGGCAATGCTGAAGAAGTCTATGTCAAGATAAAAGGAAGAATTAATAAAATGGCACTAGCCAGGACAACTGAGAAAATGTGAATGGTTTCCAAAATCAGATTGCAGACTTACATAGTCCAGAAATTGTAAGAGATTGTGGACTTTTATACTGGTATCTGTGAGAAAGAAGCTCCGCGTAGTCCAGGGGTCGGCAACCTCAGCTCTTTTATGACTCATGGACTTCAACTCCCAGAATTCCTGAGTCAGCTGAGTCCATGAGTCATAAAAGAGCTGAGGTTGCCTACCCGTGGCGTAGTCCTTCCAGGACAGTAATAGTAGACCCTGCAAATAGTTTGAATATGAGCTCTGGAAGGTCCCTTCTAAGGCTGAGCTTCTACCACTTTCCAACACCCAAGGAATTGTGAGGAGCAATAAAGGGGCGCGACTTAAGCTTCAGACTTCAGCAACCGTCTGTTTACCTTGAGTGAGTTTGAGTTTCCAGGTTAGATGAATTTACATTCTGGGGCACTAAAGGAGCTACCGAACGGTTTGGCTAAACATTTTCAGCAAACTTTTTGGAAGGGTCAGTTGATTAGAAGGGAGCAAATGTTTCCCCAGAGATGCTCAGTTAGTCTGACACTGGGATTTGGAAAGAATCTAAAGCGGATCACAAACACCTGGTAAAACTGCAATAATTGCCAGAAGCCGTGGATTTATCAAGAACAAGTCTTGCTTCACTGAAGTCACCCTTTTCTTTTTAGCTTCCTTAATAGACTGTGGGGTGGCTGTAGAGCATGACATCATGTGATGTGAACTCTGCGGATTCACTTGTTTCTCTACCTTTTAGGTGGTGTGATACTCTGATCAGGAGACCAAGCATGAGCTGGGCATCAAGATAATTAAAGGTGACAATAAAGGAGAACCCGTGTAGCTCAGGGTGGAAATGAGGGGTGTTTGGGGCTCTCTGAGCCGGTTGGCTTTCTCCCAATACTGCATGAATGCAAGTCATGAAAGGTCTGCAAGAAAACCAGGGAGCGCCAAGGACCCCTCAATTAAATGCATACAGAACCATCTAAAATACCTTCTGCAGCATGTGCTCGTCAATCATTCTTTGTAACTTGGGGGCAGATGTTGAATGGTGGCAAGAACTGTCAGTGTGTAGCCTTATATTCCAATATTTTTATTCAAATGTTTCCAATTGTTTATATATTTTGATTTTATGCTTGTTTTTATTGTGTGGCACTTAGCCTCTCTTTTCTGTGAGATGGTCAGCTGTGTCAATATGGTGTGAGTGCGTGGGTGAGTGAGCTGGATGAAGACTCGTGGAAGGACTCGTAAAGAGCCAGCGAAGGGACTCTAGAGCAGGAGGCTTTCGGAAGCCCTCGGGAGCCCAGCAGGCGCAGCAGAGGCCGGAGGGACGCGCAGGGCAGAAAGGGAAAATTAGCAAGAGGCTCCCTGAGGCCCACGAGGCGGGGGGCGGCCGGGGTCTCTCACGGGAGCCGCTCTCGAGAGGGCAGACCTGGAGCCCTCCTCCGCAGTCAGGGAACGGCCTCCCTTCGGGGTCTGACGGCCACGCAGAGCTGGGCAAAACGGGCGAGCGAGAGGTTGGGGTTTCGCAACCTCAGCCAGATAGGCGGCTTTCAACTCCCAGAAGCCCCCAGCGGGCAAAGAAGAGGAAGACGCTTAAGAGCGAACTGCGGCTCCTTTCCTCGGAAGGCAAAGGCAAAATCCAAGGGGTTCTGGGTAGCCCCCGCCCCGCCGAGACCGGCCCCGCCCCGCCCCGGAGCTCCCGGGAGAGCCGAGCGCGCCAGGCGGGGCTGCGCGCGGCCGCCGGAGGGCAGCCTGGGAAGGCCGGAGTCGCCCTCCTCGCTCGCGGCAGCTGCGACGCCCCTCCAGGCGCCCCGCCGCGCCACCCGCCTCCCCGCCGCGCCCGCCAGCCTCCGGGGCGCGACGGGCTGGAGCCGAAGAGGGACGGGGAGGGCGGCGGCCCCGGGCGCCCCGCCTCTTGCCAGCCGGGGGTCCCGCCCGGCCTTCGGAAGGCAGAGGGGCGCGGGCGGCCGACGGGGCGGCCTCCGGACAGAAGCGGCTGCGCGGACGTGTCCAGCCGAGGGCGCCTCTGGCCGGAGTGAGGGGCCGGCCGGGAAGCCCTTCCAGCCGGCCTCCGCCTTCTTCCCGTCTGCGGTCGCGGAGAGCGGTCCGACCTCTCCGGTGCGACGCCCGGAGATTATTTGAAGCCGGCTGTCACGTCTCCCGCCTCCGCTTTAAGTGGCGTCTGACTTTCCAGTCCTCCCCATCGTGTTTTATTTCTTAAACGTACCCTCCCGTCTCACCTGTGTGGCTCTGGAGGCAAACAAAATCAAAAAGAGGGACTACAAGAAACACATTCGGCTTATTTTTCCCCCCTTAGTCTAATTTGGCCTTTGCCCAAGAATTTTACACCAACAATCTTGTCTGTCTCTGCCTCTCTTATATGCAGCTTCATTCAATTGTAAGTCAAGGATGTTTTCTCTGTCACCCCTAAGAACACAAATGCTTTGTGTTCATCTCAGCCTCAGTTGGGTTGCGTTAGAAGTCCTGCAAAGTTCCTCCCAACTGGTATTCTGTAAATCAAATGCTATGAAGCATAAAAAATACAATTTAAGCAAAATCAGTTATTTCAATCGGACCAGAGCGGATTCTACAAAGTATAAATAACAATAGAAATTCTGAAAATGGAAAACCAAACAAAAGAGGAACAATCCAGTTTTGGAAAATGTCTATGGGAAACTCAAAAAGGCAATAATAAAAATGCTAGAATTTGAAGATAAATTAGTATAAATCATATGGAACAATAAGCAGAAATGGTTAAACATCAAGTGACAAGGATTAAAAACAACATCTCAAAATGAACAACTGCATGGCTTTTGGCACAAATATTAACTTACAAGATTGGCTAAACAATTTAATGAAATATTGTATAAAGACTACATGAGTGACTGTTTAATAACTGGCAAAACCTATCTGATTCAAAAAGTCTCAGCAAAAGGGTCACCACCAGAAATATAGGCTTATAACATCATTACATACAATGCTTACATTTCTCATGGGCGTAATAGCGAACAAGTTCCCAGATTGTTTAGAAGAAAATAACATTCTTCCAGTAGAACAGAAAGAATAAAAGGAAAAGCAGAGGTAAAAAAGATCAACTTCTGATTGATAAAATGGTTTTGGAGAATTGCAAAAGTATAACAAAATTTCATACCATCTGGACTGCTTATGGAACAGCATTTGATTCATTACCGCATAGTTGAATAGAAAGAGTGCAGAGAAGAGCAACAAAGATGATTAGGGGGCTGGAAGCTAAAACCTATGATGAATAGTTGGGGGAACTGGATATGTCTAGTCCAGGGGTAGGCAACCTCGGCTCTTTTATGACTCATGGACTTCAACTCCCAGAATTCCTGAGTGACTCAGGAATTCTGGGAGTTGAAGTCCATGAGTCATAAAAGAGCCGAGGTTGCCTACCCCTGGTCTAGTCTAACGCAAGAGAAAGACTGGATGGAACATGATAGCAGTCTTCCAATATTTGAGGGGCTGTCACAGAGAAGAGGGGCTCAACCTATTTTTCAAAAGCACCCGCGGGCAGGACAAGAAGCAACTGATAGAAACTTATCACAGAGATCTACCCTATAACAAAGGAGAAATTTGCTGATGATGAGAACAATTAATCAGTGGAATGATGTCGGGAGATTCTCAGTCATCCAGGTCATGGTTATCTCATAAGGTGCCTTTTCAAAAGGCAACTAGATTGTTTTTTCCTTGAGGAAGAAGAAGAAACGAAACTTCTTCCTCAAGGAAAAAACAGTCCAGCTGCCTTTTGAAAAAAGCATCTTTGAGATAATCAGTGGAACGGCTTGTCTCCAAAACTTGTGGGTGTTCCATCACTGGAAGTTTTTAAGAAGAGAGTAGACAGCCATTTGTTCAGAATGCTATAGGGTATCACGTCTGAGCGGGGAGTTGGTCTCCAAGATCCCTTCCAAATCTGTTATTCTGTATTCTGTCAAATGTTTGGAAAAAAAAACTGGTGTCGGTAACAGGATTAGAATGTTTATAGCAAAGATAATGAAGCAGTTGAAAACAGAACTGGTGGTTGGAAATAAAAACTATAAACTTGTCAACATTAAGAGAAGCAACTTCCAAGGTGATTCATTATCACCCTTATTGTTTGTCATTGCTATGGTCCCAGTTTCTGTGATTTTGAAGAAAAAATTATTGGCTACCAAACAGCAAAAAATGCCAATAAAATATCATGTTTGCTTTATGATCTGAAGCTTTATGGAAAAAAAGAAATCAAAATCCAGTCATTGACAAATACCAGAAGAAATTTTAGCACAGATATAGAATCTGGCCTAAAGAAATGTATTACAGTAGCAATAAAATGGGGTAAAATTGGAAAAAAGTAATGGAATTGAAATGCTAAATGGCCAAACTATCAGGGGTCATCAGGATAAAGCTACAAGTATCTGATCATTTTATAGTTAGGTAATATCAAGCATGGACAAGTAAAAAAAACCTGGTTAACTACAGAATATGCAAATAGTGAGAAAAGTACTAAAGATAAAATTGAGCATTGGAGACCCAATCAAAGCCAGGGCCCAGACCTGTGATGCATTATACTGCTGGGGGGGGGGGGGCGCAGTGGTGCAGTGACTTAGTGACACTGGAACTGCCAGCCAGATGTTGTCTGCATTGCAACAGCTCAAGCCCAGCTCCACAAGATGGAGTGGGCACCCATGAGCACTTGCTGCTTCTGCCGGCCCAGCAGTTCGAAAGCATGCAACATTGCAAATAGACAAGTGGGTACCACATTGGTGGGAAAACTTAGCTGCATTTGTGTGTGCCAAGAGTGGAAACCAGCACGGGACCTGACCACACGCAAAGCACTCTGACGGATTTTGTAAAAGACAGAGAAGAAGCAGCATTAATGCAAGTTAAAAATTGTAACTTACTGAATATACAGGAAACAATGCCTGAATATTGATATGATGTAATAAAAACACAAACAGAATGCTGGAAAGGAAAAATATTACATAATCAATTTCTACAAAAGAAATTTCCCAGGGGAAAGTGCATAAAAATAAAACCCGGCAATTATTTACAGCTGGAACATTAAAAAAAGAAACCAAAGGCTTAATTTTGGTTGCTCAAAAGCAAGCTATTTGAGTTAATGCAATCGAGAGCAGAATTGAAAAAACATCAGATGATTCAAAGTGCAAATTGTGCAAATAAGCAGAAAAAACAGCAGGTCATATACTCAGCTCATGCAAGAAGATCACACAAATTGATTATAAGCAATGACATAACTCAGTTGTCAAAATGATTCACTGTAACAGCTGTCAAAATTGTTATATATCAATAATGAAAAATTAGTTGCAACATACAGCTGAAAAAGTAATAAAAATGATCAGGTTAAAGTAGTGCAGGATTTCCAAATACAAACTGATAAATTTTTGGCTCATAATGCACCAGATTAAACTGTGCTTGAAAAGAAGAAAGTGTGAATAATTGATGTGGCAATATCAATAGATAGTAGAAGACAAAGAATTCCAGAAGATCACAAAGTATCAAGATCTGAAAACTAAAATTGAACAATTATGGCATAAACCAGTTGTGGTGGTCCCAGTGGTTATCAGCACACTGGGTGTTACACTAAAAAATCTTGGACATTATATTTATTTATCACTTTTTTAACCATCCATGTTTCTCGGCGATGCTTTTGAAGGCCAACAGCTAAAGAACTAGCAGCTGTGATTTCAAATTGTTCTGTGCATAATAATGTATTCAATTTATATGCCACCCAATTCAAAGGTCTGAGTAAAAATCATGTCTTTGGGGTCCTTCGAAACACTATTAGGGTGCAACCCACTCAAATTTTGGGGGCAGCTTCAATCCAGAGGGTGGGTGTTACTACAGAGAAGGTGTGGTTTGGGGTTCAGATAAATGGCACTATTTTATCGGTGGACCCCAGAGTGCACCAACCCTGCCAGATTGAACTGGCCAGGCAGATCCTACAAAAGACAGGTGGTTCCTCAAACAACCGGGCCCTGGGCCTGTGTAAGGCTATATAGGTAGTGAGCAGCACCTGGAAGCAAAGTGGCAACCCCTGCAGTTCACAAAGCAGAGGCTTACTGAGGCATGGCCATCACAGCCTGGGTCACCACATTCTGGACCAGCTGAATTTTCTGGATGGTTGTCAAGAACAGCTTCAAGTAGAGGCAGTGTCAAGCTGTGAAGAGGACCCCTGATCTAGGAAGGGGGCAACTGGTGCTTCAGATAAAGCTGGGCAAAGGCCTTCCTAGCCACAGCTGCCACCTACTCGTCAAGCAGGAGCTGTGGGTCCAGAATGGGGGGATTAAAGAGAATGGGGAAGTGCCATCCAATCCAAGGTTGAAGATGGAATCTCCCCACACCTGGCAGTCTAGAGAAAATTCCTCCTCGTCCAAACTTGCACAGTGTCCAGGCACTGGGATACTGTTCTTGGGAGCTTGGCAAAGAAACAAGGACTTTATGATTCAGGGCAGGAGCCAAAGATGACACTGAATAGGAGATCTGGAGGGGAGTCCAAAGAGCAGAAGCAGAGTAGATTCAACGATTTCCTGCAAAAGGACAAAAAGCAGAGTTGTAACAGCTTCATGACTAACTCATACAGGGGTCAGAATGAGTTTGTGCACTGCAGCTGCTTGTCATAAAAGGGGTTTTCTCCATAGAGTAAGATAAGGGATGTGGCGGAGTAGTTTCTAAGCTTATCATGTCCACCAACAGTTATTCCTTTGTGGTTATCCAGGTGGACAGAGAAGAACTCTCTATACCTCTCTAGCTCTCTATCTCTAAAAGGCTCTGGGCAGTTTACACTTTAAAAAGTAGAGAACAATAACAGAGAAAAATAAGAACAATAGCAAGAATAACAGTAACAAAAACAATAATCATGTATGTCCAGGAAGTGGTGCAGGAGATAGGCTTAGTCAGGGGTAGGCAACCTCGGCTCTTTTATGACTCTTGGACTTCAACTCCCAGAATTCCTGAGTCAGCTGACTCAGGAATTCTGGGAGTTGAAGTCCAAGAGTCATAAAAGAGCCAAGGTTGCCTACCCCTGGGCTTAGTTAAACAAAATGGTAGAAAAGTGGCACAAAACTTGGTCTTTGCTTGGAGCTGCCAGTGTTGATATTGCCTTGATGTTGGGGTGCTTTTTAGCTCTCTGAAGGGGAGATGCCACTTCTAGAAGGCAGTACAGATCCCAGCCGGATGGAACAAGATGGAACAAGACTTTAGGGTATGTTTTGAGTTCAAGCAAGCTTGTGGGTTCCTTGGTGCTCTCTGAGCTTAGTGGTTTTCTTGCAGATATTACAGATATTGCATGACCCAACTAGGTAACATCAGCAACGCATCATGTCAAACTCGCAACGTCATGTGACGCATCACGACTTTTTCCCCATTGCCGGCAATGGGGTGGGCACGGTTTTGGTGTGATGCATCTGGCCCACGAGCTGGCAGTTTGACATGCCTGCATTAGTTGGATAGTGAAACGTCTGCAAGGAGACCACCAAGCTCAGAGACCACCAAGGGCAGTTTAACCTTGAGCTACAAATATTCTCTTCTGTTAGGCAAGCTCCTTCCAAGCAGCCCTTCCTGATGGGCTGGCTTGTTCCTCTCTGCAGTTGTGTCGTCTCCCTCCCGCTGCTGGATCAGCCTACACCGCTGGCTTCTGCAGGGCCTTCTTTGGAATTGCTGGTGTTCCAAGAAACTAGCCTCCTCCCTCTGTACAGCCTCCCTCTTCTTAAACATTTCCCCGTCTCTAGCTAAATGCAGGCTGTCTTATAAAGGCCATCCTGGGCAGCCTCATCTTGGCTCACAGCTCAAAATTATGTGTGTGTGTGTGAAAAATTGGTGAAATCCTGAAGATGGATCAGGCAATGACCCATTTAATCCAGCTTTCAAGCTGGAGAGGAAGGCAATTGCTGCCTTCCTTTCTTCCCCCAGATATCTGAGATAAACTGCTTTGGAGTCTGGAGGCTCCACGGGGCTGTGGAAATTCAGTTTGGTGTTTCTGCTGCCTTTGTGGGCTGTTCCTTGGTGAGAGTTATTACAGCCACAGCAGCAGCAGCAGCAGCAGTGGGAGAGAGATCGAGTGTGATGCAGTCCAGACTGTAGGATGCCGTCTGTAATCGGTATTTGGATGAGATTTTCCTCAGCTGTGCTACTTCCCCTGCTTATTTGCATGTGTCCCTTGCTCAGCCCAAGAGCCACCTGCTCTCCTGCTTTATATCACTTTGCAAATCTATCAGTCCCTCAAAATAATTTATGGAGCCCCAGTTGATGCCACAAGGGAACTTGCTGAATAAATAAGTGGGTGGCGTATAACAGAGAGTCCAGCCTGTCTCAGCATTTATTAGCAACAATAATAGCTTTTAGGCTTATATACTGCTTCATAGCACTTAACAGCCCTCTCTAAGCGGTTCAGAGCATCAGCATCTTGCTCCCCCAACAATCTGGGTCCTCATTTTACTGACCTCAGAAGGATGGAAGGCTGAGTCAACCTTGAGCCCCACAGGATCCTGGCTGTGGGCACAATTAGCCTGCAATGCTGCATTCTAATCCCTGCACCGCTAGGGCTCTTTATTTATTTATCAAACTTTCCTGAGGATGCAGGACCTGGGTTTTCAGACTATGCTAAGCCACAACTCTTGTAACCATGCTTGTCCATACAGCACAATTGACTGTGTTTGCATCACATGAAGCCAGAACCAAGCAAGTCACATTACGGCTGGCCCGATGGGTAAAGTATTGCGGTTCTACCAGGCTCCTGAATGAATGTGTGCTGAATCCTGCTGACTAAAGATCTACTGCAGACTTCGGTTTGTGTTAGAAAGCTTGTAGAGCTTTTTGTTCCTGGCTCGTCTGTAATTATTTTCCAACAAGCCCTCTTTTCCATTACCCAAAGCAGGTAAAGGAGAGATCCTTCCCCTCCCCAAGAGTTTCCTGGAAGGGTGCAGAGCCTCCTCCCCCTCCCCGCCCCCCTCCTCTCCTCCTTGCACCACAGCATCACAGCAGCCAGCTGCAGAGTTTCCTGTTCCTGCAGCAGGTGGCAGCATCTGCCTGCCTTGAAATCAGGGCTGATTGCAAAAAAAAAAAAAAAAAAAAAGAGCAACCTGGTTAGTACCCAGTGAAAAGCACTATAGACTCTGAAGCTTGGAAGCCAGACTGGGAAACTGAAGAAATGTGCAGGAAGAAAGCTGTGGTGAACTACCGTCCTGCACCCAGAGAACAACAATGTCATTCTCACCCAAGTTGGCATAAAGATGCTCTGTGAACACTTTCCAAAGTCTCAGCGTCTTTTTTGTATCATGGTGACCAGGACTGGATGCAGTATTCCAAGTGTGGTCTCAGTGCAGTATAAAGCTCTTTTGAAGAAACACAAACAAGCGACCTTGAGGACCATAGATGCAGTGGTTGGCCAAGGAAATGTGAAAGAAACATACATCATGCTTACTTCCCTTCGACACTGGAAGATGTCCAGCAGTGCCATTAGCACAGAATTGGTGGAAACCAGTGTGACCCAGTACACCTTTCTACTGTCAGGTGAGGTCTGGCCAGAAGTGGTGTTCATGGAAGAATTGCAGCCAAAAAACCATACCGCCAACGTGGAAACAAGGCTAGGAGACTCAATTACGCATGGAAACATAGGAACCGGGGTGCAGAAAAATGGCAACAGGAGCTCTGGACTGATGAGTCAAAATTTGAAATATTCGGCTGTAGCAGGAAGCCGTTTGTTTGCCAAAGGGCTGGAGAGCAATACAATAATGAGCGTCTGCAGGCAACAGTGAAGCATGATTGGGGCTGCCTTTCTGCAAATGGAGTTGAGATTTGGTCAGGATCAATGGTATCCTCGGTGATGAGAAATGCAGACAGATCCTTATCCATCATGCCATGCCATCAGGGAGGCATGCGATTGGCCCCAAATTTATTCCACAGTAGGACAATGGCCTGATGTCCTGATCATCTGAGCCATCCTTTTTGGAATCATCACAATTAGCTGAGACATTGCAACTTCTCATCAACTGTTGCCTTTCTGCCATCTTCTCTTTGCAGTGGGCCCATCCCTTCTTTCATCTTCCTTAGTAACCTATCCAAAAAAGGATCTTTCAGTATGATTCAGTAGGAGATATGAATGTGAAAACATCCATAATGAACCCAAAGATCCAGGCACTTGTGTTTGACAGGCAAAATAAGAGTGAATGATTTCAAAATGCATGTAAAGACTTTTAACAGAAATAAAAGCTAGCGCCAATAAATTAATATGTCTAGCTTGGTAGAATGTCAGAGTATGGAAAACGGGTGGAGAAATTTTAAAATATGAAAAAACTATAGAAAAGGTCATGGATGGTTTCTTGCAAATAGAATCTTCATTGAGAGGAGAGAAAAATCCTTCTGAATCGAATCTATCATCTAAAACCTGGACGACTTTAAGACTTGTGAACTTCAGCTCCCAGAATTCCTCAGCCAGCAGAGGAGCTGAAGTCCAAAAGACTTAAGGTTGTCCAAGTTGCAGACCCCTGATCTAAAGTGTTAGCTGTTCTCCCCGGCATTGTGTGGTCTGCAAGTGTAATGAGTTCCTCTTCTATCCCCTCATCACAAATGATCTAGATGAGGGGATAGAAAGGTAACTCATCAAATCTGCAGACAAGATCAGGCTAGGGATGGAGAGGGGAGTAGTCAACCCTTTGGAAGATGAGCTTAAGATCCAGAAGGATCTTGACAGACTTGAATAACAGGCCCTATCCAACAAAATGCAATTCAATGGTAAGAAATGTAAGATTTTACACATATCCAAGAAGAACTTTCCTGACAGTGAGAACAATTAACTAATGGAACAGTTTGCTTTCAGAAATTGTGGGTTCTCCATCACCAAAAGTTTTTAAGAAGAGATTGGACAGCCATTTATCTGAAATAAATGGGTCTCCTGCCATGGTCATGGGGTAGACTAGAAGACCTCCAGGGTCCCTTCCAACCTTATTGTTATGCATATTCCAAAATAGCTTTCAACAAGCTGAGGAGATCCTCAGAATGAAAGAGGTGGGAAGTTCAAAGAACAAAAAGCAGCCTGTGGACATGAGGGAAAGATGGAATGTGAGGACAGAAAAGTATGCAAAACTGCAAAATAAATTTCAATTCCAGGCTTACTCATGAGTCCAGAAATACAGAATAAGAGTTAGTAAAATTTAAAAGAAATTTCTTGCAGGATATTCTAGATTTATCAGGCAAAAAATAGATACATTCTATTTTTCAAATTAGAGCTAGTGTGTTTGGAACACAAATTTAGAAGTTTGTCTTTCTCATAGCTAATAACTGTTAGGTCTATAATAAAAACTTAAGACTCCTCCTTTGGTTGTGGTTTCACATTTTTGTACCATATATGGTCCTCCCAAAAAGGAAGAACCAAGATGTTTAAGCCAAGTCCCAAAGGAAGCCCAGCAGAGCAGCCTCTGAAAACCTGATTTTCATATTGACTATTGGCTGCATTCCAAGGAAAGATGTGTTTCTCCAGAATTATTTATAGCTAATCCAAGATCCTTAGCTCTTAGCTCTTCGTCTTTTGTAAATGGTGTATAATAAAAGTCTGTAAAATAGAGTGCATTTAGAGATATAAATGCTGTTTTATATTTTACACAAATAGTGTGTAAAATGGTACATAAATTTGTATAAAACAGAGATAAACTATATTTAGAAACCATTTAAAAGAACAGTAAAAAAGCTCAGAAAGAAAAAAAATCAGAATATATCCGTCAAGGTTCCAACTAATGAAACCAAATAAATCAGAACTCCAAGGCAAGGGATTTCCTCAAAGAACATGTTTATTGGATATATAATCTCAGCATGTTAAGCCGTCCTCGACAAGAACACAGACGAGCAGCTGTGGAATGGTTAACAAAGATGGCACGTTTATTCACGAATCCCAAAACAAGTACAAAGTCAGCGTTGGAAGCCACGCGCTCCCAACGCATGTTTTATAGCCATAACACACCAGCCCCACCCTTCCCATACAAGCCAGCATCCGGCTATGCACCTATAAACAGCCCCTCCTTTCCCCGGCACCAACGCATGCACCCGCACCCACGAGACCCTGTGAACCACCCTCTGTGAAATGTGTACCGTGAGTAATCCCCCCAACCTCCTATAGCCCTGACCCGGCTGTGTACACAGACACATTCCCAATGGGCAAACATCCCTCCCGCAATCGATTGACCACCCTTCTCCCCTGTCTAGCCTCAATGAGCCGGTCTGTAAACCCCACAACACTGGCTCACTGGCTTTCAGCTCCAATATGCCTGGAGGCATTGTCACTGCAGCACAGCCGGACGCCTCCCCCGACGCACAGGCAACAGCGTCGGCAGGTCTGTCCTGCTGGGTGCCTGTGTGGCAAGCAACAACCATGTCCAGCAAGGGCTTCTCTGTAGGTAGACAGAACGGCCAGCCCTTTGGAGGAATGCCCGGCCCGGACTTTCCTGCAGGCGAATAATCCGGGCAGTCCGGGCTGTCCCTCTGGATGCCTGAAGGGCCTTCAACGGGGTCCTTCCGTGCGGCCATGGCCGGGAGCCGAAGAGCTGCTGGCCATCAGGTCCGTTGCACACCAGCAGCCTCTGACATGAGGCCAGCAGGGGCTGTGAGCGCAGCGTCAGGATAAGTAGATAATGTAGGCCCTGTGCTTGCAACCAGAGGCCCCTTGTAGTGTCGGGCCCGTGGGGCTCGAGAGGCGGCTCCCTCTACCAGGGCTCCACCTGGAAGACAAGAGGAGGATGGTAAGTGCATATCCACTCGTGTTACAGGTTCCGCCCGCCCGCCCCCAGGCTTCCCTGGGTATTTACGGTGGAACGCCCACACTAACCGGGGTGCCTGTATGTCGCCCTCCACCACCCATGAAGCTTCTGATGCTGGGTATCCCTTCCATAGCAGCAAGTACTGTACTCCCCCTCTTTCCATATTCTGGAATCAAGGACCTCCTGTACTTCGTAATGCCCATCATGAACAGGTCCTGGAGTCCCCCGCCTGACCGTGGCTTCGCCATCGAGTGCCGTGTATGTAATAGGTCCATCAAAGGCAAAGCAATGGCAGCAAATGACAGGATGAATTGCTTATAGAAATTGGCGAATCCCAAAAAACTTTGTAACTGATGACGGGTTCATGGTGCTTGCCATTGTTGTACTGCCTCCACTTTTTTGGGATCCATTTCTATCCCAGCCGCCGACACTCTATAGCCCAGGTAGTCCAAACAAGACTTATGGAACTCACATTTGGTAAGTTTCACATACAAGTGAGCCGCTAGTAGTTTTTCCAATACCTGTCGAACCAGGGCGACATGTTCTTCCATGGTATCAGTATAGATTAAGATGTCATCCAGGTAGACAAGGACTCCCCGGTACAGGTGTTCATGCAATACCTGGTTTATCAGTTGCATGAACACTGCAGGAGCCCCTTGTAGACCAAACGGCATTACTCTAAACTGATAACTGCCGGATAGACAATTAAACTCTTCACCCTTCTTGACTTGTACTCGGTAATATGCCTCCCACAGGTCCAACCGTGTAAACACTTGCCCAGTAGCCAGATGGGCCAACAGATCCTTCATTAGGGGAAGAGGGTACAAGTGTTCTATGCATACTGTGTTGACTCCATGAAAGTCCACACACAGCTGGAGAGTGCCATCCTTCTTTTCTCTGAACAGGACAGGCGCTGCCATCCTTGAACGTGCAGGTTGAATGAAGCCTCTTGCCAGGCTATCTATGTACCGCCTTAACTCCTGCATTTCTCGTGGTGTCATGGCGTACATTCGGGGTTTGGACAGCTTAACCCCTGGCTCCAACTCGATGGCGCAATCCGTTGGCCGGTGGGGTGGCAGAATGTCGCACTCCCGTTCATTGAAGACGTCGGCTAAGTCGGAGTATTCCGGGGGTACCTGGACCTCAGCCCCAGACTCGACCCCACAGACCCTCTCCCTACTTGGCCCTTTCTCCCTCACAAAAGCGTGGTCCGGGGGCTGGGGCCCTATCCCAAGGCGGAGATGATGGCAACCCCCCTCCCACCAAATGGTCGGGCCCCATTTATCCAGCCAGGTAAGACCCAGGATCACCTCCTCAGTCATGGAGGGCACCACGATGAAATGCAGAACCTCCCAATGCTCCCCCAGCTCTAAGCGTACGGGCTTTGTTACGTGGGTGATAGGTGACCCTCCCAGGAGAGACCCATCCACCTGCTGAAAACGTATGGGGGAAACCAATCGTACCACCCCAATGCCCACCTCAGACACCACCGATTGGTTTATCAGGCAACAGGTACTACCCGAATCAATTAACGCCCTATACTCCCTTTTCTGGCCCATACGGGGGCTTACCAACTTTATGGAGACCGTAAAGGGGCACACCGGCGCACTTACCATTGGGTCTTTTTCCCGCTCCTCTGCACTATCGTAGAACACAAGTTCAACCGCCGCTGGCACCCCCATCTCCGGTTGGTACTTCCTTCTGGGTGTTTCACCTGGCGGTTGGCGTGCAGCCTGGGATTGCTCCACTGGTCTCCTGGGAGAGGCACCATGTGCCAGGGTCGCGATTGCATCCACACGGGGCACCAGAACTGGGCACTCCACAATGCAATGTCCCGGCTGGTCACACTGAAAACAACCAAGGGAAGGCCGGGACAACGGTGTTGTGGGCTTCGCAGCCACCGTCAATGGCTTTTGTTCCTCCCGCTGCACCCTATCCATGACTCGACGGGGCCCGGACAGGTTCTCCAGTCGTCCTCTGCATCCCTGCAAACTGACGTCCAACTCCACCACGACCCAGAGCCAGTCTTGCAGTCTAGGAGGGATCCCTCAAACAACACAGGCCCTACGAAGAACCCCGTCTAGCCCTGCCCGGAAGTGATGAATCAACAACCGCTCTGGCCACGAGCCAGATGAAAATGTGCTGGGCCCGGATGCACGGACATGGATCCATCATGTGACCATCGTCCATTGTCAAGGTCGGGCTCAGCAGGGGACCATGGCCGGGGTTCCCCAAACCTGTCTCTTAACAGGTCCAGAGTGTAGCTCCCAGGCGCTGTGGAATAGCTCCACTCTTCACCCTCCTTGTCCGTTACACGACGCTCCCTCCATTCCAATAGCGGGCCCTCCGGCCTTGTCGCTTATCCTTGACCGGAGCCCGCACGACCCAAAACAGGGCTTAGCCACCACTCCCCGCTACGGGTTTGCTCGCCCATTTCCTGGGTTCCGCTTCCAGCAGCCACAGGGAGAGGGTCCCTGACTTTGGGCCTCACAGCAGGTGGGGCTTCCGCCAGTTCCACCATGTTAAGGGGTGCTGCAGCCCCAGCCGGCTCCCCTTCGTCAGCCGCTGGAACAGCCCCCTGCGTCCCCTCTGCCATATCTGTACCCGACCAACAAGCCGGAGCAGCACTCGACAGCAGGGAAACAAAGAGAAACGCAATGCTGACTTACTGTTAAGCCGTCCTCGACGAGAACACAGACAAGCAGCCGTGGAACGGTTAACAAAGATGGCACATTTATTCATGAATCCAGAAACAAGTACAAAGTCAGTGTTGGAAGCCACACGCTCCCAACACATGTTTTATAGCCGTAACACACCGGCCCCACCCCTTCCCATACAAGCCAGCATCCGGCTATGCACCTATAAACAGTCGCCCCTTTCCCTGGCACCAACGCGTGCACCCGCACTCATGAGGCCCTGTGAACCACCCTCTGTGAAATGTGTACCATAACCCCCCCAACCTCCTATAGCCCTGACCCAGGTGTGTACACAGACGCATTCCCAATGGGCAAACATCCCTCCCCCAATCGATTGACCACCCTTCACCCCTGTCTAGCCTCAATGAGCCAGTCTGTAAACCCCACAACACTGGCTCACTGGCTTTCAGCTCCAATATGCCCGGAGGCATCGTCACTGGAGCACAGCCAGACGCCTCCCCCGACGCACAGGCAACAGCGTCATCAGGTCTAGTTTGCTGATAGTTGACATAGCATCTTAGGATCTGTTTCAGCATTGCATTTGTACCTTCAGCCAATCCATTTGTGCTTGGATGAAAAGCTGAGAAGAGTCCCTGGGTTGATTCAATTAGTTTTACGAACTCCCTTCAGAACACTGCGGTAAATTGAACCCCCCTGTCCGATAATCCTTTTTTGGGCTCCATGGAGCTGGTAGATATGCTTCAAAAATAGCATGGCAAGTTTTTGGCAGAAGGGAGTTCTGAACAGGCGATGAAGTGAGCCTGTTTTGAAAAAAGGTCAATAACAGTCCAAATTACTGTATTCTCACTGGTTTCTGGAAGCTCTACAGTAAAAACCACTGCTATTTTTTCCCAAAGTTGGGATGGATCCGCTTTGTTGTTAGCTGTGAAGTTGTGTCCGACCCATCCACTACTTCTTGTAATAGTCCAGGTGGTTTTCCAGGTCATTTTTTCATGGCAGCACAAGTCACACAACTCTTTACATAACTTTCCATATCCTTTTTCATTCCTGGCCACCAAAATTGCCATCTCACCAAATGTAAAGTCTTCAGAAATCCAAAGTGCCCAGCTTGCTTTGCATTATGGCTCTGCTGAAGGGCTTGAATTCTGAGAGTCCTGGGAAGGTATAACTTAGATCCTTGGCACTTGGCAGCCCAGTGGTCCTGCTGGCCATACCTGAAGTAATTGATGGGAGCCCAGACAGTCCCAACAGGCATCTCTCCTGGCTTCACCTTGGCTTCTGTTCAGTGGTGCTGGGTCTCTTGCAATGGGCCAACTCAATATCCAGGGTCATGGCCATATGGTACCATCCACGGAGATGGTTGGCAATCCCTTGGTTGGTGCATGCCTGGAACAAGTCACGGTCCAGCCCCTCTTTGAAACAGTGGATCAGCGATCGTTCTGGCCACTGTCAGATTCTACCAGCAACTTTTCAGAATTCCCGGACATATTCTTTAGCTGGGCAACTCCACTGCTTCAGGCTGTGGATCTCTATTTCAGCCTGCAGGGCATGGAATTCATCTTCAGATCTGGCTCTCAAATGATCCATGAATAGATTTGTGTCCCACAGTTCTGGTGCTTGCTCATCATAGAGGCTGGTCACCCACTCGGCCACTTCTCCCTCTAGGTTGGCCGCCACCGTGTTCACCATCACGGAGTTGTCAGTGTATGGGAGGAGGAGCGTAGTGATCTAGGTGAGCCCACACCTGGTTCAGGAAAAAGGGTAATTTCATCGGGTCCCCATCAAATGTGGGTTTGATGGGAGGTGGGTCTACAGGCTGCGGTGCCTAGTATGTGGGGTGGAAGACAGGCTGCTGATACTGGGGTTGCGGCTGAGCCACTCTTGGAAATCCTCCCTGTGGAGCCCCGGGGCTTGTGGCCTGCTGGTCCTGTACGGGACTTCGCCTGGGTGCCAGTCTCGATGTTGAGGCTAATCTGGGTCATGACGATGCTGCACAGGCCATAGCAGTTGGACTCGGGCTTCGATGAGGGGGCAGCAGCAATGGCAACACGCTAGCATCCCCTCCAGCTGAAATCATATATCATGGGAGCAGGATCACTTCCTTGACATCAAGCTAATCAAACTACTCCCTCAATCTTTTGACCAAGTGACCATGGAGTGTCATCAAGTACTTCCATTCCCCGGACTTGTCCCATCCTGCCGGCCTCTTCACCTTCCATTTCGGCACAGGTGACAGTGGAGTATGGGATGAAATCAATGAAAACTCACCTTCAGCCACCTTAGGACTGCTCCTGTGCTGCGGGGGGGGGCTGCCTTTGCCTGACAGTCACCGAGGGTCAGAGTTCCTTCCTGCAACACCAACTTCTCAGACTGGGTCACACGGGTTTTTGCCCGAACCCATGCCACCAGCACTCCTCACCTGAACAGCAGCCTGCCTTCCAGCAACTGGAGCCATGCTGAGGTTTGCAGCCAACTCTTCCACTGCAGTTTGTCTTCTGGGGTTTTGGCTACTCCTGTCAGTTTGGTGTCATCTGCAAATTTGATGAGTTCCCCTTCAATTCCCTCATCTAAGTTGTTTATGAAGATATTGAAGAGTACTGGGCCTAAAACGGAACCTTGTAGTAATCCACTACTTACTTCTCTCCATGTGGATGTAGTGCCATCGAGGACTACTCGTTGAGTACGGTTTGCCAGCCAGCTACAGATCCATCTGGTGATGATGTTGTCTATTCCACCTTTTTCTAGCTTGCCAAGGAGTAGGTTGTGGTCTACCTTATCAAATGCCCTAAATTGGATACTTTACAACAACAGGATTTTAAGTTTACCGTATGTGATGAGTTATACCAGCTAGAAAAGAAAGCAAAACATGAAAATGACTCAACTACGAATATCTTCCTGGTATCCTTTGTTTAACTTGGATTATGGCCTGTAGCATCTATATTTAGAAGCATTGTTTACATTTGTGGGTCATTCTTAATTATGTTTCATTGTGTAGCTTTTGCTGGATCTTTTAGGAAGGTGGGTGCCAGGTTACCCACCAATATGATCTGGGATTTGCTATCCAGTAATATTTATATTGCCATTCAGATGCCTTCTTTGCAGATAAAGTATCTGAAAAACATTGCTGTAAGCTGTATATTAATGTGGAATTTCAACTGTGGCATTTTAACTGATTTGAAAGTCATAAATGTGTTCTGAAATTCTGCTTGTTGTGGGAAAAAGAAGAAGTGATATACAATAAAATTGTGGTCCAGACGGCTCATGGTTCTTTAGGAGGTATTTCTTCAATGTCATCACTAGTTCCTCTGCTGAGGACATTCACAGGCAGGCCAGTTGGTCTCTCCTTGCCTGGCTGGAAGGCCTCGTGCTGGAGAAGGAGCCCAGAAGGAGAAGTGCTCCAGAAGACCCAATGGCCCCCAGCCAGGCCAGTTCCCATGATGGGGAAATCCTGGAGTACCCCAGGAGGTGCATCTCGAGAGGGTGGCAGGAAGGAAGGAGGGGAGGAGGGAGGGGTGGGGAGGAGATTTAGCAGTAGGCCATGTTTCCTTGATTATCATTCTTTTCCTAAAGCTACAACACAGCGCCCAAACCAGTTGAGCCAGCCTAGGGCTGCACCTGCAAGACACTCCTTGCCAGGAGCATTTGGGACCGAAGGACGGAGGGAAGACAGCTGGGGAGGTCTCCTCCATCAGGCAAGTCCACTTGGCCCTCTGACTGAGGTCTGTGGAGTCATTTTCCAGTAGCCCTGAAGGCTCAAGTGGGAATGTGGCTGTCAGACCTTCTGTCCTGAAAATGTACTATTGGGGGGAGCAGGATGGAATGGGGGGGGCTCCAGAGGGAAGTGCAGTCAAGCTTAACAGCTGCTGGGTGAGACCTTTGCAAACTGCTGCAGTGCTGAGCTCCTGGCACTTCACCAAAGGTGGGTGGCGGGGGGGGGGAATGCTTGCTCTCTGCTTAGGATGTGTTCTCTGAATGCGCCGTTAGCGGGTGAAGGCACAGGAGCACAGCTGGCTCTAGCAGCCAGTTTTGCAGAATGAAGGTGCCACTTTCTGCAAGGTGGATTAGGAGGTAGCTGCTCACAGTCCGTTTACTCCGAGGGAAGAGTGCCGAGCCCCCTCTGGACAGCCTATAAAAGAATCCGGCAGCACAGCAATTATCAGCGTTGCTGGGCAACTGACTCTTCCCATCAGCCCCTCACCTTGAGGACACAGCAGGGTGGCCTTTGCCCATCTGCTCCCAGGGGACAGCCAGTGCCAGGCAGGCAAATGGCAGTGCCAACTCAGAGAGGGAGGAAGCGGGGAACTAATAGCCTTTACCAGCCTCGGCTGGCCTCCTGTTCCACCTGAAGGCACTTAGAGGCAGGGTAGCCTCTCTCCAGCATGCGCAGCCACTTCTCAAGACAAGGTCCCCAGAACTCCCATGAACAGAACAGCCCATTGGGGTGTTTGTGTGTGTGTGTGTGGGGGGGGAGGCTGTCTTCTGGGTGCAACTCTGGCAATGTGTTTGGATTCCAGGCTCTTGCTTCTTGTGCTCCAGTGGTCTTCAATGAGGGGATTATGTGGACCGTCATCTTGGCTGGGAAGATCTTCCAGGGTTGGGCCCTTGAACCTCTAGGAATCTCTTCCTTGGCAGGCAGAGGTCTGGTCCCTCTTTGGGCAGCCTTGGTTCCAGATGCTGCTCTGTGTCCTGAAGGCTGGGGCTGGGCGGGCCCTTCACCTGCGGCTCAGAAGCTCTGCTCAGCCTAAGTGGGGAACCTCCAAATCACCGGCACTTCCTCTGCCTTTGGCTAGAAAAACTGCAATCCTTGGGAGCTGCCAAAGCTTAAGAAACAACCCAAAGGGAGAACGTAAATTGTGTAAGCAAATAGATGAAGTGTGAACATCTGGGGGAAGAGGAAACCTGGCTTTGTGCTCCCACCCTGCCTGCTTTTAAAACAGGCGCCGCTCTGCCACCCCACGGGCAACCTCTTGCTGCTTCCAAGGGCTGCCTTCCCACATGGAGGGCCGTGGGGTCCAGTTTAGAGGCAGGGTTTGCCTCTGCACAAAAGTCCCAGGGGAAGGAGGCTCTCTAGATCACTTTGGATCCAGATTCAGGGCCCGCCTGGTGACCTTTGCTGGCACTCCAGGGGGAGACTGCTCCCCCGTGTTCGTGTCTTTGGTCTGATGCTCCTCATGAGCCCCATTTTGAGGTGTCTCGGAGAAAGTGAGGTAGCCCACCCACCCCTGCCGCTAAAGGGGGTGGTGTGGGGATCTCGAGCTGGTACTCGCAACAGATGAAGGGCTGGATGGGCAGAGTAACTCGGATCCAATCCTATCCAGCCCGAGTCGCTCTTTGCGACGATCCAGACGGGACCGAGGCCTTTTCCGCGCTTCCGCGCGGCCCGTCGGGGGAGAAACCCGGGCCGCCCTTTTTCCCCGCGGCCCTGGCAGGCAGCCGGCTGGTCTTCCTCCTCAGGGCGGCGGGGCGTCCGCAGATGCTTTCCAGATGTGGCGGCCTGGCCGCTGACGGGGAGGCGGGCCCAGTCTGGGTCTGCGGCGTCCGGCCGGGCCGGAGTCCCCGCCAGAGGCCAGCCCGCCCCGCGAGGTGACGCAGCAGCCAGGCACGGCTCGGGCCTCGGCCCCTCATTCCGAGCCCCCCGCCGGCAGCTCGAGGGACGCCCAGGCCCCGTCCCGAGGGCGAGCGGCTCCGGCTGGCCATGGGGCAAGCAGGTGAGTCGGCGCGCGCGGCCGGCCCAGGCAGGGACGGAGGGGCCGCGAGGGCGCGGAAGGGATCGCCCGTCCCCGTCGGGCAAGCGGCGCCTCCCGGCTCGCCGCCGCCTCGCTTCGCCCCTCCGGTGGGTGCGGCCCAGGGCCGGGGGCTGCCCTCCGCCACGGGCCGCGGTGGGCGGGGCCCGCCTCCCCCACCTCGCGAGCGGGGCTGAGGAGGAGGAGGAGGAGGCGGCGGCGGAGGGCAAGACGCCGCGACGCTCGGCCGGGGAGCTCCGGGGCGGCTTTTCCCGCTGAGTTGGGCTGGCGCGGCTGCTGCGGGCAAAAGGAGGCGACTCTGCCCCAAACGCGATTAGGAGGCCGAGGAAGCGTCTGCCTCAGCCCGCGGTTCCCCTCCCGCTCTCTCTCTCTCCTTTCTTTCTTTCTTTCTTTCTTTCTTTCTTTCTTTCTTTCTTTCTTTCTTTCTTTCTTTCTTTCTTTCTTTCTTTCTTTCTTTCTTTCTTTCTTTCTTTCTTTCTTTCTTTCTTTCTTTCTTCCTTCCTTCCTTCCTTCCTTCCTTTCTTCTTTCTTTCTTTCTTTCTTTCCTTCCTTCCTTCCTTCCTTCCTTCCTTCCTTCCTTCCTTCCTTCCTTCCTTCCTTCCTTCCTTCCTTTCGGAAAATTTATATTGCCGCCTACTCGCTCAAGGCGGCTTACAGGAAATAGTGTTGCCTCATTCAGATCCAACTCTTTTTCAGGGGCCGCTGTGCCAACTTTCAGCCTCTTTCCCTGCTACACGTCTCTCTGTGTGTGAGTGTGTGAATGTGTGTTGTAGGAGCTGAATCTCCCTGCCCCCCCCCCCCCCGTCCAACTCCGACCCGAGCCTTCGGGGCTTTGGGGAGCGCACAGCGCCCCCCCCACCACTCGGGCCCCGAGGCTGCTGGGCGTCCTCTTTGATCAGGGAAGGAATGAATAAGAAGCTGGAAATTTTGCCCTCCGGGGTAAGGTTTGAAATCCTGCGTGGATCCTGGTGGAGCCTCTGGCCAGGCCTTGTCAGGCAGGGGTGTTGCCAAACACAGCAGCCCCCCAGAATCGCAGGGCGAGGCCCCTGCACAGGCAAGGTGGCTGCTGCCTACAAGAGGCCAGGGTGTGAGCGGGGCAGCCCTGCATCGGGCGCAGTTCTCGAAAGGGAGAAGTCAGCATTTCTTTCTGCCCATTGCCCCACAGCAGTGGGGTGGGGGCAGAAGCAGAGATAGCGTGCGCTGCCTCTCTGGGCCCCTCTACACTTTGTTAGTTCATTAACCAATCTCCTTATTATCACAATGTGTTCCTTTCACAATCTCATCTAATCACTTTCACCGAACTGATAATGCCCTGATAATGCCCTGCCCGTGGCTAATTTCTACTCTGCTTGTGCCAACAGCATTTCATAAACAGATAGGAACACCACTTGGAAAGATACTTTGCTCAGGAGCCCATCGAAGCCATGAAAATGCTGTCATAAAAGAAGCCATAAAAATAAAAAAGATTTTCTGAAGGAAATTGGCTCAGCAAGGGGGGAGGGGTAGTGATGAAGACACCTGGCTAGAAACTGGGACCCAGTAAATCATGAAGCCAAGCAGTTGACCTTGGGCCAGCCACTCTCTCTCCGCCCTATGAAGCAATCAATGACAAGTCACTTCTTAAAAACTCCCAAGAAAGACTAGGCAGTTTCTGAGAATCGGACATGATTGAGCAGAAGATAAAAATAGGCACTTAGAAGGAGCTTTTAACAAGAGCCTGCTTGACGTTGTGCTTAGGCAACAGGCTAGAAACTGGGAGACTTAAGTTCTAGTTCTCGAGCAGTGGTGGGATTCAAATAGGTGAGCAACCGGTTCTGTGTGTGGATGCCGCTTCCAGAAGTCCGTTCTGGGCCTGGGCAACAAAACATTAGCTACCAGTCTGGCTGAAGTGGTGCGAACCAGCTGAATCCTGCCACTGGTCTCGAGGCACAGAGCCAGCTGGTGAACCTGGGCCAGTCACACTCTCCCAGCCCTGGGAAGCAGGCAATGGAAAGCCAAAAAACTTGCCAAGTAAGTGCAGGGACTGGTTCAGGTGGCCACCTGACTCAAAGATACACAGGGAAAAGGAAGAAAGAAAGAGAAAGGAAAGAAAGAGAAAGAAAGAAAGAAAGAAAAGAACCACCCAGAGCAGAGCAGGGGTAGGCAACCTCGGCTCTTTTATGACTCGTGGACTTCAACTCCCAGAATTCCTGAGCCAGTCCACGAGTCATAAAAGAGCCGAGGTTGCCTACCCCTGACCCAGAGAGAGGCTCAAAAGGTCTTCTCAGGAGCTTCGGATCTCTGCAAGTGGCTCTCGCCCATGCCAGGCTCCAGCCCAGGAGGCTGCCAAGGGCACCAGCCTGATCTTTGGCTTCCTGACTTGGGCCCAGCACAAGTGGAGCAGCTGTTTCCAGACCGAGGGTCAGGACTCATTCTCTAGTATAGAAGACCTGCCTCTGAGGGCAACGTTTCTGCTGCTGCCTGAAAAAGCGTCCACTTCTCTGGCTTCAAGCTTTGCTTCGGCTCTTTCTGCCCCTCCTCCCCGCCTGCCCCCCACCTCTCTGGCAAGCTGTTAACCAAGCCCCTGGCTGGGATTAGCCTTTAAGACAGGCAAGGGATCCCTAGTGGTCTGCGGGCTGCATCGGGGCTTCTCTGAAAAGGCTGCCCTGGGGGGGGGGTGTCTGCTGGGCGGGAAATTGCCAGGAGGAACTGGGCGGCCCTTTGAAGCTCTGGATCAGAAGAGGAAGCAACGTGGTTCCCCTTCCTCTGAGTAACCCGCCCTGGGAGGCAGAGGAAGATGCAGCCAGGGGAAAACAAACAAAACAGCTGTTTGGCCCTTCCAGCAGCACAAGCTTTTCCAGTTGTTTGCTGCATGAACGGATAGCTCAATTCAAACTTATAGAAACATTAATGCTGGGAAGGAAAGAGAACATGAAAAACAAATACAGCACCCATCTCATTTTTCCCAGTACTGCTACTTATTAGAATAACAGTGTAAGAGAGTTGGAAGGGAACTTGGAGGTCTTCTAGTCCAACCCCTTGCTAGGGAAGGAGCCTCATACCATCTCAGACAAATCGTCGTCCAATTCCTTCCTGGGTCGTATGGTATTATAAATAGTTTTGCTCCGGCAAGACGTGGAAAGGCATATTTGAGTCTCTGCCTGCCACACAAAGGTCGGCTTTCCCCATGGCTGAGATCATATTTCATAGTTTCAGCTGTCACTTTGCGGATTAAAGTTGCCCAAAGATAGCCAGGGTGTTTGCTTGCCTTGCTCAGTGTATTCTGTGTGCCAGGAAGAGCAGCCAAGTGGGCACTGGGGGGGGCATTTGTGAAAGCGGGTTCTTTGCGGGTGGCGGAGGGCGAGGATCCCCAGTCGGGTGTTGCTGAATGGCTGAGCCTGACTGCAACCTGGAGGAGCTACTCGCAAGGAAAGGCCGTTAGCATTTGGCTGCTTTTCCTGCCCAGGAGCAGTTTCCCCGGTCAGAAAGCAAAAGGACGCCATGGTTCTATATCCAAGGTCCAAGGAGGGGCCAAAGGGCAACTCCTTAGCTAGCCTGTACCTGCCCCCTTGGCGTCACTCGCGATTTCTCAGCGGAGCCGGTTCAGGGACGGGACTGGCCACAGCCACAGGAGATGAGCTGGGATTCCTCGGAGCTCAGGATGCACCTCCTGGCTTCCTCTTCTGAGGAGGTTCAAGTCAGAAAGAGCTTTCCGGTTGATTGCTTCAGCCACACTTGCCTCTGCAAGCACTGAAAGAGTTTTGGAAGCGCTTAGTGTGTTTCTGGCTTTCTGTCTGAAGGCAGCCCACCAGCTTCTGGCTCTTTGTTCTCAAGGGCTCTTTCCCTCCAGCCTCTGGGGTGCCCCGCCTTTGATTCAAGAACTTGAAGAGCCACGGGGCCCTCTTCTGCAGCAGAAGACCCGGTTCCAGACCACTCTCGGTGCCTTAGCCCAAGGGCCTCTTCCCCGCAGCTTCCTCCAGAGAGGGGAAAATAGGACTTCCTCTTCTGGGCCATTTTTCTGTCTTCTCCACCCCAAGACAAGAAAAGCACCGATGTATTGGCAACCTTTGTCTGGCTCTTCATAAGGACTTCAGTCTGTGTAAGGGCTGCCAGACCTGCCATCCGACCGGACATCCTCCCTGCCCTGGCTTTCACACAGACTGCCTCCTGCCACTCAAGAGGGGATCATTTCACTCTTTCTCCCAGTCCGTCAGAAGGATGTAGGAGTGTTCAACCTTGGCAACTCGTTGACTTCAGTTCCCAGAAGTCCCCAGGCAGCATGGTCGGTTGCCGAGTCCTGGGAGTTGAAGTCCACATATCTTTGCCAGGTTGGACACATGTGATGTACACGATCTAGCTTCCTTTAGGTTCTCGGAGCCGAGGGATGCAGAGGTTGCATTACGCTCCCTCCCGTGAATGGGTAGCTTGCTGTTTTTAAACGTGCAGGCAGACCTCCAGGAGACAGACGTAGCCCGGGTCTCTCAGCGTTTCTCTTTTCTAAGCAAACACATTTCCCCCCAAGGGTTCTTTTCACCCCTGCTTTGCAGAACGAAGGCTCCCTCCCTAAAATCCAGTGGTTTTCTTATATTTTTTACCAGACTGGAGCAATAACAGGAAAAGGACATCAGATGCAATCATTCTGAAACATTTTCATTTTGGAAATGTTGAAATGATTTTAAATGGGAGGAATATTACTGGGATGGGCAAGCAGGAGAAGGAAAAGAAATACCCATATTTTTGTATACTTTAGTTATGCTGTAAATTCCTACACAATTCTTTTGTAGATTTTAAATAACTGGAGTCTCAGTATATTTCAACCATCCGCTCTCTTCTTCCTTGGTTCATAGTTTATGAAGTGGGGCGGTTGGTCTGAGCTTCAAAACCTTGTTGGCCGATCGGCCTTTTCGGCAGCCTCCCTTTTGTCGGAGGTTTCAGCTTACAAGTTGCTTATCAAGTTTTTCTTTTTTAAAAAAATTATGAACCAGTCAGACTAAGACAGTTGTTGGAACTCATGTTCATCGGGGGTGTTTGCTAAAATGGAATTTGGGCAGAGAAGAAAAAGATTTCATATTCAGAGTGGATTAATGGAAGCATGATTAAGCAAAAGGAACCTTGGCAGCAGCTATTCCTTGAGTTGTTCCTTCCTCACACTTTATGAGATAGATTCATAAGCAGGTGCAATTAATAAGTGGATTATTTTATTGTTTAGATTTCATCTGTCTTTAATTACATCTCACCTCCCGAAGAATGCCTGCCTTGGATTACTGCAGGCAAGAGTTCTGGCCTTTCCCCCTCAACAACCCTGTGGATACGCACTGAGAACTCCCCAGGGTGTGCATTTGTATGTGTGATCTAGAAGGAGTTGCAACCAGTTCTGGGGGTTTGGGACCAGGTGGAGCTTTCCAGTTCAGGCTATTAAAAACTCTTGCTCTCTTGCCTAAGCTCCTCTGCTTGTTTGGATAGTCTCTTGAGAAGGAAAGCAATCAGTGGTACATCAGAGCTGCTCTGATCTAAAAGTAATCCCAATGACAGTACTATTATTATTACTACTACTATTGTTACTGAGAATAAGAATGAAGAACTGGGCATGTTAACAGGCAGTGTAGAACCCCGGTTGCCTCAAATATTTCGGTTTGGTTAGATCAGGGGAAGGCAACCTTAGCTCTTTTATGACTCGTGGACTTCAACTCCCAGAATTCCTGAGTCAGCTATGCTGGCTCAGGAATTCTGGGAGTTGAAGTCCTTGAGCCATAAAAGAGCCGAGGTGGCCTACCCCCGTCCTAGGGTCTCTGCTTGATCAGCTGGAAGCAGGAGTGCTGGTCCTCGCCATCAGGGGTTATTTGGAGGCGATCTTCCCCTTTTCACAGATAAGCATCTGTTCACCTTCAGACTTCTGGACACACACTTCCTCCTTTGGAACTTCCTCCTCTTTGCTCTACCTGTTTACGTGTTCTGGAGGCGGAAGTTAGAGAAAAGAGCCAAAAATGGCAGAAAAGCTTTTGCTAAACGAAACGATGCAAGGTTCTTCATCTAGGAAAAGGAAATCACGTGCTCAGAAGAAGCCCCGCATGGCAATGGCACAGGTAGTCCTTATGTCTAATGACTTATTTAGTGACTGTTTGAAATTATGACGGAGCCCCTTCCAACTTCCTTCTGATCGCGTCACGCAACTGCATTTCGGGCACTTGGCAATTGGTTCATTTTTATGGCAGGTTGCACCATTCCGTGGTCACATGACTGTGATTTATGACTCCCCCCCCCAGTTTTACACTGATACATGACAAAAAAAACATCCATGAGAATGACTTGCTTTATAGCTATAACATTCACTTAATGACTGCTGAAAAATCAGGTTGGTGATGTGGGTGCTTCTGACTTATAACGGTCATGGTTTCTGGGAAATTCTGGGCTCCATTACAGTCTTAAGTCGAGTACTACATCTACTGTACTTGTGAAAAAATTCTTGAAATAGGAAGTAATTACAAACTGAATTCGGGTCTCCTTGCAACGTGGCTGCAAAAACAGGCAAACGCAACCTTAGTCTGTTTTCAATAGATTTATTTCTGTGTTGGATTCCTATACTGCCAAGCTGCATGTTGCATGCTTCTTTGCAATAGCAATATAGAAGAATATACACTAATCAATAAAACATCATCCATAATACCAAAGCATTTGGCAAAAACCAATTTCACGTTGGCATGTGTTGGGCTTCCCGTGGGCGGGTGGCAAGGTGGCACAGCTTGGCTTTTGCTGCTTTCTGGAATGATGTTGGTCTGTGCCATGCCAGTTTGCTGGATGATACTGGAGGCCATGGTGAGAGTGTGGGCCATAGCAAGGATCAAAGCTCTCAGGGTGCTGAACCTAGAGGGATACTGGTGGAGATAAACCCCAGGCAGGAGGGGTCCTACTGGGATGCCTCCAGGTTGGGCTGACCTGCCCCCTTGGAGGTCTTCTATTTAGTCCAACCCACTACACAAGCAGAAGACTTGATACCTTTGTCAGTTGGCGGACCAGAGGAAAAGGAAGGGGGAAGTATTTTACATGCGTGTGTGCGCACAGGGCCGTGAACGTGCACGTGCTGCAAATGGTTTTTGCATGGTGCAGGGCCTTGTTTCTGCGCCCTTGGCATGGCGGTGGCCGTTTTTGCGCTTCACAGCGCAGCGGCGTCCCGTTTTTGTGCCTTGCAGTGCAGCAGTGCCCTGTTTTTGCACCCTGCAGTGCGGTGGCATCCCGTTTTCATGCCCCGAGGTGTGGCAGCGTCCCTTTTTTGCACCCTGAAGCACGGCCCATTTTTACACCCTGTTTTTGTGCCCCGTGGCTGTGGTACTAGCGCAAGTGGGGGTATGCACGCACAAGCACGTGCACTGGCCAGCCTTTCCTGTGGCCCGGTGGCCAGTAGGCCACAGCCCACTACTAGGCTGTAGCCCAGAGGTTTGGGACCTCTGCTCTATACTATTCTGGACAAATAGCTATCCAGTCAACTGGTTAATTGTTCTCACTGTCAGGAATTTTCTCCTTAGTTCAAGGTTGCTTCTCCTTGATCAGGCTCCATCCACTGCTTCTTGTCCTGCCTTCTGGTGCTACCTCAATCCATGCTTCTCATGAATTCTTTACCCTTCCTGCATATGAAATCTATTGGATGAATTCTATGCTGCCTCAATCATATAAGTGGCTCTAGGCAAATTAGAGTATATTAGAACAATAGAAACAAGTTTTTTAAAAAAGAACAACTAATTAATATATTGTGCTATGTCAGAGAAAGAAATACAAAAAAGAGTGTGGAGTTACAGAGCAATTATGCCGCGGGGCTTGTTGACAAATCTACATTTTAAGGTCTTTCCTGAATGAAACTGCTCCAGGGCCATGGAGACTCCAGGCGCGCCTCTTCCGCAAGGCAGCTGCAGCCACCAGAATTCATAGCTCCGAGTCCAAAAGCGATGTAGTTTTAAGGATGGAATGTGCGCTTGCAAGATTGAAAAGGCAGGGCGACATAACTGGAGAGGGGCAATCCTCCATGTGAATGGGTCTGAGCCAGAAAAAGCTTTAAAGGTGATTAGCACGCGAAAGCTTACTAGCAGCCATTGCAGCTTGAGCAGTAATGTTACTTGGTGAATCAAGGATTGCCCAGAACTGCTGGTGCCATCTGTAACTTCTGAATGGTCTTCAAAACTTGTCTCTGTAGAGTGCATTGCAATAGGCCAACCATGAATAGCTTGAGTAGGTCCTCCCAAACTGAGGAAGTGGGTCATTAGTGCACAATCTGGCCACAAATGCCATCTGCTCTTCAGTCAAGACTTTGGCATGAGCCCCAAATTACTTGTCTCTTCCATCTGGGGAAGTACAGTTCCATCAAGAAGAATAGCTGAAAGGTCTCCAGCAATGGAGGGCCAAAGAATCCACAGCCACTCAAGTCTTCTTCAGCCTGAGCTTGTGCTATCCCGTCCAGAGGTCACAGCATCCACGCCCCAAGACACAAGTTCAACAGCACCTATGCAACTGGGCGGCCTCTGCATGTTGATGATACTTGATCCCATGCCAGTGAATAACCTCATCCAGGAACCTCATGTAGATGTTGCAGAGGATAGCTTTGCTCTCATTTTCAAAATCTCTGCCTGTGTAAACATGTTGGTGGTGATTAACTTGAATCAACCTGTTGTTTGTGATTAGTGCAGCATCTTGTATCAACTTAGCTGAATGAAAATAGGTCAAACAGGTTGTTGTGCTACTGAGGCAAGTTTTCATGCTTCTGACATGGCTTCTTTGGTGAGCTCCCAAGCATAACATCCCTGCCACCGCCACTGCCACCCAAACCAGCTCTTACCCACCACCATAGAGGCAGCTGCACTTTGCCTGACCAAAGAGGAAACTAGGATGCAGACCTGGTCTTCTTAGAGGAGTGGCACAACTGGGCCAAACTGAAGACCAGGAAGTTTAGAACAAAGAACAGATTTGTTAAGATTCCATGTCATGCCAGCAATTTTGGAAACTATTGTCATAATTCCAGCCTCCCTTTTTTAGGGAACTTATTCAGAAGAAGATGTAGCTTCCACAACTGAGTTATCAAAAAGGGGAAAAGGAAATAGAACAGAGAACAGAGAATAACAAGGATGGAAGGGACCTTGAAGGTCTTCTCGTCCAGCCTTTGCTTGAGTAGGAGACTTTATACCATTCTGGACAAATGGCTGTCCAACCTCGTCTTGAAAACCTCTAGTGATGGAGCACCCACAATTTCTGAAATCAAGCCATTCCACTGGTTAGTTTTTCTCACTGACAGGAAATTTCTCTTTAATTCTAGGTTAGATCTCTCTTTGATTGTACTTGGATAAGCAGCAAAATATTCCAAACCAAGAAAGAAAAGTCCAGCTGTGGCGACTCAGCTTCCAGATCTCCCTCTGATAATCTTCCACCTGCTGCTTTTTGTCCTGCCCTCGGGGGCTTTGGAGTTCAAGCCCCTCTTCTCTGCCAGAGCCCCTCAAGGACTGGAAAACCGCTATCATACCACCCCCAATCCCTCTCTTCCTTAGACTGGACAAGCCCAGTTCTCCCAGCTGTTTGTTGTTTTAGCCTCCAGACCCTTTATTGTCTTTTTGGCTCTTCACTGCACTCTTTCCAGGGTCTCAAGACCTGTTCTGCATCATGGTAACCAGATCCAGATGCAGTAGTGTCACTTTTTGTGATCTTGTTGCAGAGTTTCTCTCTCAGTTGATGTCAGAGTAGTTAAAGTCCCCCATTACTACTGTAGTGTGCTTCCTGCACACCTTAGCTAAATGGAAAGCAAAACGTTCATCTCTCCGCTTGGTTGGGTTGCTTGTAGTGCACACCTATGGCAAGGTCATTTTCCCCCCTTTTGTTTTAATCCAAACGCGTTCAAGAAGGCTTTCATCCTTGGGTTTTGTTTTGGGGGTGGGGTTTTTTTTTTTGCATTTCTGTAGAGGTGTTATTTCTTACCTATAACGCAACTCCACTTCCTCTTTTCTTAGGTCTGTTTGTTTTGAATAGTTTAAATCTCTGTAGATGTAGTTCCAGTCATGGGTTTCATCCCACCCAGTTTGGTCATAGCAACAATATTGTACCTGCCCTCACCTACTAGGCCTTGAAGTTCACCCTGTTTGTTCCTCATGCGTCAAGTATTTAGGCATCTGCGTCATTTTTGAGTGGCTCTAAGTTTGCTTCCTGTTTCTTCTGTTTTGTATCTGAGATCCCCTTCTTTCTTACACTTTGTTCGCTGCCTTGGGTTTATGTTTGGGATTAAGTCCTAAAACCTCCAATTTTAATTTAAAGCCCTTCGGCTAAGCCAAGCCAATCATTTTCTAGAAACGTTCTTTGTGGTTCTTATGAAGCACAGAAACCCTTCCATTGCACGTGCCTCACAGATCACGCATGTGTGCCATTGTGAGATCGAGAGTTGTTGAATATCCCGGCCCTGGCAGGAACTTTCAATGCACCTCCGCTGGTTCAAAAATTACCTCTGTAATGTTTTACAGACCCCCCCTCCCTCAAACAAAGTGTGTGGATATGTAAATCCTGTCCAAGGTTTAGACTCGATATTTAAAATGTATTTGATTGGCTTCAGCAGAAGTCATTTGTTGAAATGGAAATGCTTCTTACTTCATCTGCAGCTAGCTCTGTCCGTGATTTGACTGGAATGACACAACAGAGGGAGGAAAACCAGCCTGGGATTCCAGGTCAGGTTGACCCGGAACTCACAGAAGTGACTGCAAAGAAACTTTACTTTCACAACCTTCTCCAAAATTCAAGAGCACCGAGCTATAGAGACATGGTAGGAGGAGAACCATGTTTGTCTCTGCTGGGAAAAATCAGGAGTGTGGGAACTGCTTCTCTGACTAGCAAATTGTATTAAAAGGCGTCCCTTCGTGGGCCTTGTTCCAGCCCTGTGGAGCAGCTGGCCATCAATCTCAGTTGGGGAATGCTGGCGGGGAGCCGGTTTTAGGAGGGGCTCCGCTGTGGAGTCCTTGTTGCTCTGAGGGCTTGCAGACCTTTCCTTCCCCAACAGGGTGGGAGGGAGTGTGGGGTTTGCTCCCTGTTTCTGCGGGGTCTCTCTGAGTCCTGGGGATCAGAGGCACAAGCCTTCTTAGGGATGTCCCCCCCCTTTTCAAACAGCATTCCCAGCCACCCCCGACTGCTTTTCCTTCCTGTTCACATT
This sequence comes from Vipera ursinii, assembly GCF_947247035.1. Classification (NCBI taxonomy): domain Eukaryota; kingdom Metazoa; phylum Chordata; class Lepidosauria; order Squamata; family Viperidae; genus Vipera; species Vipera ursinii. The sequence continues at coordinate 3,104,910 of NC_139524.1, read as the reverse complement.
CTGAAGCACCATTAGGGACTTGCCTCTCCCAAGCACTGGGAGCAGACCTTTGTGTGTGCTGTAAGCGCTGCTGCTGTTTGTTTGATCCTTTGGCACAAAGTATATTGCAATTTCATTTTTGCTTTCTCTGTATTGAGTTTTTTGTGGTTGTTTTCATGTACTGCTTTTAATCCTCTTATTGGAAAGGGTTTGTAAGCCACCCTGAATTTCCACAATGAGAGGGGCATATAAATCTTAGTAAATTCACACCAAGGAAGCCACTTTAATATAGTGGAAAAGGCATTAGACTAGAAAACTGGAGATTGTGAGTTCTAGTCCTGCCTTGGGCATGAAGCAGCTGGGTGGCGTTGGGCGAGCTCCTCTCTCTTCCCGCCCTGGAAGGAGGAGTCCAGGACCAACCCCTTCTGAAAATCTTTCCTTGCAGTCGCAAGGAGTCAAGACTGATTCAAAGCCCCCCCCCCGGCTCCCGAAACCAAGACAACACCCCATAACACACTGTACGCACATGCTGCTGTTGAAGTAGCATTTTCATCCGTATTCTGACACCGTCCCAGGACAACCGCAGACATTTAATCTCTGTGCGGTTCACCATCCAAAGTGCTGGTGGTCGTGGAAAGGGCTTCAGAGGTGCTCTGTGGCTTTTCAGGTGGATGAAGAGGTGACCCTCCCCTCCAGGTCAGTCCCATTGGCCACCTCTCTGCTGATGCCTCCCCAAAACATTGTAACACCCAGCCTCAGATTCCTAGAATCATAGGGTTGCAAAGGAGCTTGGAGGTCTTCCATCCAGCCCCTTGCCCTGGGCAAAGAGCTGCCAAGTCTTTTCTTGAAAACCTCCCACGGCATCAGGAGGCAGGCTCTCCATTACTTTGTAGCTCTGACAGGAAATTTCTCCGTAGTTCAAGTTTGGCTCTCCCTCTGCGAAGCTTCCACCTCTTGGTTTTTGACTCACCTCTATGGGGCACATACCCACACCTTCTTCTTGGGAGGCTGCCCTCCTGTCTCCCCTTAGCCTTCTTTCCCTTAGGCTAAACAGACCGTGTTGCTGTAACTTCTATTCATAGGAGTCACCTTCCAAGCGCCTGGCCATCTTTGTTGCTCTTCTATGCACTCATCATCTTTTTTGTATCATGATGACCAGAACTGGACACAATATTCCAAATGTGGCCTCACTAGTGCTGTACAGAGTGATACTATCACTTCCTGTGATCTTGATGCTATCCCTCTTCTGTTGATCCAGCCTAGGACTGTTTTGGCTTTTTTGGCAGCTGCAGCACACGGCTGGCTCGTGTTTAAGCAGCTGTCCATTAGGACTTCCTCTCGCAGTTACTGCTGTTGAGCCAGGTACCACCTGTTCTCTACCTGCGCATTGGGTTTTTCTTGCCTAAGTGTAAAACCTTAGTTTTCTCACCACTGAACTGCATCTTGTTGGATAGGGCCCAATGCCCAAGTCTGTCAAGATCCTTCTAAATCTTAAGCCTGGGTTAGCAATTTTCCCCAGCTTGGTGTCGTCTGCAAATTTGATGAGTTCTCCTTCTACCATTTCATCTAAATAGTTTGTGAAGATGTTGAAGAGTCCTGGGCCCAAGACAGAACCTTGAGGTACCCCAGTGCATGCTTCCCTCCATGTACTGTAGATGTAGTTCTATTAAGCACTATATGGTGAGTGCAGTTGGTTTACTGCAGTAGTGTCTATCCCACACACTATCCCAAGAAGTAGGCTGTGGTCTACTTTGTCAAATGCCTTACTGAAGTCTAAGTAAACTATATCCATGGCATTTCCCTGATCTACTAAATTAGTCACTTTATCAAAGAAGCCAAAGAGGTGTGTTTGACATGACCTGTTTTTAACACATCCATGCTGACATCTAGTAATCCCCCTTGTTGATGTCTAGATGCTCAGAAGGCCACTGCTTGATTGTCTTTTCCAGGATTTGCACAGGTATTGATGTCAAGCTGATTGGACCATTGTTTCTTGAATCGATGTAAGTTTGAAACAGTATAGTAAAATACAGTAATGAAATAACAATAAAATGACGCAGAAGTCAAAATACAGTGAAGTGAGGTAATAAGGTTCACTCAGATGGTTAGGTTCAAGTGGGAATAAATCTTCAAAGGCGAAGATGTTCTAGTCAGCTGGGATCTCTGAAAAGATATATTGCAGAGAATGCAGTCCAGTGGAGAAGAAAACCAGGAGGGATCTGAAGAAGTCAGTGTGGTTAAACAAGCAGCTTTAATAGTCTGGCAACGAGAATGTCTGTGGAAAGGAGATTCCAGAATGTACTTCCTGTCAGTGGAAGAAAACTCTCAGAAATGAAGTGAGAGATCACAGTGCCGAAACACATCAAGACATCAATGTCAACAAAAGGGCTGGTGGACTCCCAACTTCTTTCAGTAGGAGAAATCTGAGCAGATGAGGGGGAAAAAAAAGCAGAGGAACTCTCCGATTTTGCTTCTGTCTTTGCATCCAAAGGAATGGGTGGTTTCAGCGATGCAGACTGCAAACGAACCCAAACAGGAGAGGGGTGAAGGAACTTTCAGCTAATTGGAAGACCCACCTTGAAAAGCTGCCAAGACCTCTGCCAGCGATCATTTGGGGGGGGGGTTGGTCTGGAGAACTGGGGAGAAGCCACAGAACTGGAGGTTCCTGGTGATTTCTCACCAGGGAAAGAGGTGATTGCTGCTAATAAAACAGACATTCAATAAGCATCTCAAAGCAGTGCCAAGAGTCAGCGTGATTTTGTAAAAAAACCCCAGGACAGGTGAATCAAATTTTATCTTCGTTTTTTGACAGGTTCACTGGTGGAGAAGAAGAATGCTTTGATTATAATATACCTTTGACAAGTTCCACATTCTCATTGCCAGACTATTAAAGTGTGGCACTACAGTAAGGTGGGTCTACAACTGGTTGGTTAACTACATTCAGAGAGTGATATTAAGTTGCAAAGTGGTAACTTGTAAGTTTTCATGGGGATTTCTCTTGGGCCAGCACACATTACACAACATTTTTAGTAATGACCTAAATAATGGACTTCATGGGCTGCTTACTGGATTTGTGGATGAAGTAACAGCTGAGTTGGTTGCAGTCTAATCGGGATGAGTTGAAAGACTGAGTTTAGAGAAAAAAGTCGTATTCTAATAGGGAAAAGTCTAAGTTTATTCCAGTTAGGGAGGAAAAGATGTAGAAATTGATGGGAGATGAATGACTTGGAAGCACCAAATTGAAGCAGGACTCGTAGTTCTTGACCACAAGCTGAGCATCAGCCTCTCAGGCAGCTGATATGGAGACCTGAGAATATGTCTGTGAAGACTGGCTGGGTGGAACCAGGCATGTTCAGGGAAGACCTGATGGTTTTTCACAGCCACAGAAACTAGGACAGAAAAAAGCGAGCATATATTGCGGGTGTCCATATTTCATTTTATGGTGAAAAAACTTTCTATAACAAGATCTGCACAAGTGGAACAGTCTGCCCACGGAGGCAGTGAGCAGCCTTCTCCAGAGTTGCTCTGCAGCCACCTCCTGCGGACGCTGGAGTTGGTTCTCCGGGTCAGTGGGCAAAGGTTGGGCTTGTGTTCCTTCCAGCTCTAGACTTCTGTGATGGTCTGATTCAGTCCCTGAGCCTCAGCCTGCCAGCGTAACAGTTTTGGTGCCTCATTGGCCAAGCTCTCCTCTGCCTCAGAGAAGACTGAGAGAAGAGCTTTGGAACGGATAGAGCGGACTCGTTTGGGTTGGGGATGAGTTGGACACAAGGTCATGAGGACATAACCCCGTCACCTTAATCGTGGGCGCTCCATCACTGGAGATTTTTAAGAAGAGACTGGACAGTCACTTGTCTGAAGTGGTATAGGTTCTCCTGCTTGAGCAGGGGGCTGGACTAGAAGACCTCCAAGGTCCCTTCCAGCTCTATTCAATTCTATTCTACCCCGCAAAACAGCAAGTGCCAGGGCATGTTTGTGCCACCATTAGGAGGATGTGAGAACGGCCCACAGTGAAATGGTGCAACAAGCTGAAACAGGTATTAACAGTGGTGGGATTCACTGTTTCTCTGTGTGGATGCTACTTCTGGAAGTCCATTCTGGGCCTGGGCAACAAAAAATTAGCTACCGGTTCTGCCAAAGTGGTGCGAACCAGCTGAATCCCACCACTGGGATGACAGGACCAGTGCTCCACCCTGCTTTGAGCTGCTTGGTTATCTTTTTAAAGGTTATTCAACGTAGATTGGCTTGGAGCCAGGTTTTTTGAAGGACCATCTTTTCCCACCTATTATAGCAGAGAGGCAAATTATGTTAGGGTCTCCTCTTGTAAGGAGGTCCATCTGGTGGGGACCCAGAAGAGGGGCCTTCTCCGTGGTGGCTCCCTCTTTTGAAACATCATCCCTGTGGAGATAAAGTTGGCCTCCACCTTGACTCTCTTTCGAAAGGCCTTGAAGGCCTGGTTTTGCCAAAGGGCCTGGGGACCAGGGTGATGCAGAGGCCATAAAGTGGCTTGTTTGATTGTTATTGCTGGGAAGGGGAGTTACTGGCTTTTGTTTTGGGGCTTTTGTTTCTATAAGCCACCTGGAAAGATTGTGAGTGAATTGAGCAGCCATATAAATGCTCTAAATAAATAGATTATGACAGAATAGGGAGTGTTGCTAGAGGCACAGACAGCCCTACGCTCAGAGGCCACCAGTTTCTGCGTCTGTGCTATGATGGGCTGGTATTTTCCTGCAGCTGAAGGCCTGCAGCTCAGCTGGGTTTTCTTATCACGCTCTGCATCCTTTGGCAATGGCTGCAGCCAGAGACAATCTTGGCAGCAGTAATCAGCTGGCAAGGAGGGTGGCGGGCACCTCAACTCAGCAGGGGGAAAGGCCCGCGGAGAAGGTGAATGCAGCCGCTGGAAGTCATTTGCCTGATGGTAAACAATGGAACAATCCGGCTTGCAGAAGACTTCCTTCCTTGAACCCAGACCCAGGCACTGTCTGGCCCAGACAGAACCGAGTCATGCTTTCCAGCCCCCAGCCCCCACGGGATTTGGCATACTTGTGTATGTCTGTGTATGAGCAGGTGGGAAATCTCATGATTAAAGGGTGGAGCAGAAAATTCTAATCGTTTCTGAGTTTACAACTGAGATGTTAGCTCTAGGACAATGTTTCTTAAATGTTCCGCTCGCAAGACCCCTTCTCACTTAAAATTAAGGAAGGTCCCAAAAGAGCTTTTGTTTGTATGGATTATATTTATTGATATTTACCATATAAAAAAGGATGCGTTCATAGAATATTTATTTATTTATTGAACCTGTGGCCTGCAGACTCCTGGGGGGCCGTGATGTCATCACAGCAGGTCTGCGAAGGCTTGAAGGAATATAATGATTTAAATTTTGAGTTAGGTTTTGGGGGCCCGGGGCCGTGGTCCATGGCCACAAAAGGTATTAAAGGGTGGTGAAGAAAAGTTTGAGAACCACTGTAGCTATTAACATAAATTAACAATATTTTCAAGAAAAAGCCCTATAGTTTTTAAACAAATGAAATAATAATGAAAAGGTGACGAAAGGGTCGTGGAGGACTCGCAGAGGCTGGCCTGGAAAATCCGGATCCGCCTTGTACACCCAGTAGTGGGTCAGGCAAACCCAGGCTGGTTCTCCAACCTCAGGTCTGCCCTGCACTGGCAGGGCCAGCAGCTCCTCTGAATCCCAGGCCTGCCCCTCCTCAGTGGGCCTGGGCCGAGGGCTGAGGAAGGTGGGAGGCAGCTGGCTCTCTTGCCCGGACAGTCCTTTGAAACTGGGATTGACTTTCTCTGCAGGAGCCACATCAAGGCGCATCCAGTTCTCCATTAACTCCCTCACAAGATAAGAGAAGATGGCCAGAGAGCAGAAGTGACCTTCGCCCAGCATTCCTGGCTTAATAATTGACATGTTTCACCACGCTAAGAAGTCCCCAGAGGCAACACATCTATAAAGGACCTGCAGTGTCTTAGCGATCCCTTTGCGTGCGAGCCCCACTCTGGCCTCTCCTCAGCCATGGCCAAAGGATTCTTCATCAGCAAGTCTTTGGGGGTCGTAGGCATTGTCCTTGGCCTGGGGGCCGTGGCCACCATCATTGCCCTCTCGGTTGTCTACTCCCAGGAGAAGCAGCGGGCAGACGAGCTCGCCAACCAGGCTCCAAGCAGCACCAGCGTGGCTGGCACCCCCAGCGCTACCATAGCTGGCACTGCCCAAGCTACCACGACCAGCGGCACCATCCAAGCTACCACAGTCAAGCCTTTGGAGCCTTGGGACCACATGCGGTTGCCCAAAACTTTGATGCCTACCTTTTACACCATCTCTCTGCAGCCATTTCTGAGCCCAGATCTCTACATTTTCAAAGGGAACAGCACAGTGGAGTTTCAGTGCAAGCAGCCTACGGACCTCATACTCATACACAGCAAAAAGCTGAATTATACAATGCAGGGGCCATCCCATGTGTCCCTGACAGGAACCAAAGTCATCGCACCTGCCATCGATAATACTTGGCTAGAGGATAAGACAGAGTACTTGGTGGTGAAACTCAAAGAGAACCTCCAGCAGAATGAGAACTATCAGCTGCATGCCAGCTTCACTGGGGAACTGGCAGATGATCTGGCTGGCTTCTACCGCAGTGAATATACAGAAGGAGAGGCACGCAAGTATGTGGAAGGGACAGAGTTGTGGGGTGGTGGTGGTATGGGAACAGAAAGAGGGCCCACAGAGGTCTGTTCCAACTGCTGCGGTTTCCAGGGCTTAGGCTGGGAGTGGGACTGGAGGCCAAGCTGTGTTTTCCTAGGAAGCTGATGCCCTTTGAGCAGATCCATCACAAACTGTGTTGGTCCCCTGCTTGTGTCTCAGGAAATATTATTTCTGAGAAAGAGTAATGAGAACTTAGAACTTGTTGGTGGAGCCCTCTTGGCTGCTCCATGTGAAGCAGCGAGGCCTCCTAAATGCCACCATGCCTCTGCCTGTCCCCCACCTGGGCTGGGAAGCCTTTGCTCCCTGAATGGGCCTTTTCCTGTGGTTGTATACGTGCCCCCTTAAGAGCATCCAGACCGAGCAGAAAGAACAGAGCCGGTTAATAGAACGATTCCTGGGCATCTTGACTGATGAGATGGTGTCTGTCTTTCTCCAGGGTGTTGGCTACAACCCAGATGCAGGCTGCTGATGCCCGCAAAGCTTTTCCTTGCTTTGATGAGCCAGCCATGAAGGCCATCTTCTCCATCACGCTGATTCACTTGCCTACATATAAGGCACTCTCCAACATGCCCATTAAGAGTAAGTGCCTAATTGGGGTGGGTGGGCAGAAGAAAGGGCTGCCCCTGGGCAGTGGGGAAGACTTACGGTGCTCTCCCTCGTGGCTCTCACCCGGGCTCGTCTCTGCAAAACCTCCCTCTAGGTGGAAACCGGGGGCTAAGCCGAAGCCAAGGGGGGCAGGAGCGGGTTGGGGAGAAGGTGCTGGGTGACGGACTCAGCAGGACAAGTGTGCTTTTGGGGTGTGTCTGAGTGCGTGAAAAGAAGATTCCTTGGCCACTAGAAAAGGGCAGAGAGACTCTTAAGGCCAGGCGTTAGCAGTGGTTGGGTGGCGGCACAATCTGCTGTTGCCCTGAAAGGTGCCAGGGGGCACCTAGGGCTGAGATGTCTGGCTGGAGATGCGCCCACCCACTTGTGCTCCCCAAGGCAAAAGCAAGTGGGAAAAGGGGGGGATCTGAGAGCGGGGAGGATGCACTCGTATTCATGATGACTTGTCACTTTAAAGAGGCAAGCTGCCCCCTGACGGCCATGGGTGAGAGTGACCACAACACACCCTCAACCTTTCAAGGCTTCCTTGGCTCAAAGGTGCCATTGTAGAAAGTCTCTGGGGCAAAGGCAGCAAGGCGAGGTTTTTGCTGCATTGAGTGGTGGGGAGAGACCCCACTCTGCCTTCAAAGGGGAGGATTGCTCTGCTTTTACACAGGGCATGTAGATGCCACCTGCTGAGCCCCACAGAGCGGCATCTGGCTAACCAGGCCTGTGAGCGGACAAGTGGGTGAAAACGGGGTCAGGGGCCCTCCTCCCAAAAGGATGACCGGGCCAAGGGCGCCCTTCTTTGGGAACTTGTGCTTGGGGAGACAGAACCCTTTCCTCCTGGGGAGGAGGGTCAGGCAAGGGGGCCTTTCTGCCGAGCTCACCCCTTCTCCTCTCTGGCTCTTCTTCCAGAAGCTGAGGAGGTAAAAATGTCGGACGGATCGACTTGGGTGCAGACTGAATTTCATCCCACCCTCAAGATGTCCACCTACTTGCTTGGTTTTATTGTCAGCGAGTTTGAGAATGTGTCTACTATCGAGAATAACACCCTGGTAGGCCTGCTCTAGCCGGGGACCCGCGGCCCACAACGGGCGCATCCTTCAGGTTGCTCTGCCCTGGAACAGGGACCTTCCCTGAGTGTCCTTGGGTCCTTTTTCAGATCCAGATCTGGGGCCGCCCCACGGCGATCAGAGAGGGCCAGGGAAACTACGCACTCAATGTCACGTGGCCCATTCTCAGCTTTTTTCAGCAGCAATACAATGTACCTTATCCTCTGCCGAGATTAGGTAGGTGAGGGCTGAGACACAGGTGGAAGTCTTGGCACTGGGCTGAGGGCCGGGAGACCAGCGTACCCTTCAGTCACGATGGGTGTCCTGCGGGTGTGACCCACTCCCCTGGCCTTAATTCTTACGGATTCCAGCACCTCCTCCCAATTCTTGCACTCAGCATTCACGGAGAGTCTTGAGCACTCTTGGTAACCTAGCACCAGATAGAGGAACATCAGTTAGCGGCCGCTTTGCATCAGAGCTCCCCGCTCCCCTTGCAGGGCCACGGCTGTTTTCGTGAAAAGATGCCTCAATCAGGGAGGGCGGCTCCCGGTTGAACAGGGAGCCCTGGGGGTGGCTGTGCTTCCGTGAGCAGGGACTTCTCTTCCCAGACCAAGTCGCCCTTCCGGATTTCAACGCTGGAGCAATGGAGAATTGGGGGCTGATCACATACCGTGAGAGTGCACTACTTTTTGACGAGAAATACTCTTCCATTGGCAACAAGGAACGGATTGTGACAGTGATTGCTCATGAAGTTGCCCACCAGGTACTTTCTAGATTGTACTTTTGGAGCAACTGAATCCCCACCAACGTAGAGGGCATGCAAGGGAGCTTCTGGGCAATCCACTCTGGCTAAATCCCTGGCACCCTCGTGCCATTGCCTCTCATGCCCAGGAGCTCCTAGAAAGAATGCTTATGGGATGAATCTCCTTCCTCTCAACAGTGGTTTGGAAACCTGGTAACCCTGGAGTGGTGGAATGAGCTGTGGCTAAATGAGGGCTTTGCGTCCTATGTGGAGTATCTGGGTGCACATGAAGCTGAGTCCACATGGAATATTGTAAGTCCCGCGTGTGGGTGCCGGATGAAAGTGGGAAGGCAACAGGGATACCACTGAGCCAGTGCAGCTGATTGGCCGAAGGTGGAGCTGGGCAGCACAACAGGAGAGGGGCTTTTTCCAAACTTACACTAACCACTAACTTTCTCCTGGAGAAAGGCACCCCAAAGGTGCCCCTGCAGAAGAGAGAGCTAGCCAGGGCAAGGTCTAGACTGGCTCGATGGGTCCGGGTGCCCCAGTAGCTCTGGGAAGAACCCCCCAGGACCTGAAGCCAAGAGCCAAGCAGACTCTAAAGGAGGCCAAATTGTCGGGAGAAGGGCTGAGCCCAGCAGCAGAAAGCCGGCCAGTGCTGCAAAGGGAGTCCAGATGTAGGAAGAATCCGTGGGCTTGAATGATGGCCCATTTCATCCTCTGCCAAGATTCCTGGGCAGCAGTTTGCATGCAACGTGTAACACGATTAATGAATCCAGTCATTAAACCCATTTCCTGGGTTAGTAGAGTCCATTGAATCACAAACTAGCCAAATTCATGCAGTAGGTTACCTCTTCTCTTCTCTCAGGATAAGCATGTTGTCTGAAGACAGCACTAGGTCTTCAACTGACTTGGATGAGAGTGTTGTGAGAATCTAGCCCAAGTCTCTGAAGGGCTGTTTAAAGTCATCTAGACGTGCCCTTCCTGGTTCTGGAGATGAAGGACTTCTCCTGGGACAAAGGTCTCCACAGGTCTTCCTGATGGATTCAAGGCCCCTTCCACATCCTTTCCTTCCAACGGTTGACCCACTGCTGCCCACGGTGGTCTTGGGTGGGAAGAAGGGCTCAGGGCCAATCAGGTTGTTTTGTGACCTGAGTTTAAGGTGTTCATTTTCAGAGAGATCTGATTGTACCGAATGATGTCTACCGTGTGATGGCCATCGACGCCCTGGCTTCCTCACACCCCCTCTCCAGCCCTGCAGAGGAAATCAACACTCCAGCTCAGATCAGTGAAGTCTTTGATGCCATTTCCTACAGTAAGGTGAGGAGGGGGCTTGGTAAAACCCTGCCTGACTTTGAGAGCAGGAGGGGTGTCTTATCAGCTTGGCTGGGCTGCCTTCGCCCCAGAGGGGGTTCTAGAGCAGATGCACACAGAACCCAGGAGCAGGAAAATCCATCCCACTGCAAGAAGAGTCAACTCCCCTCAACCTGCAGATGCACCCCACCAGGTGGAGGAAAGCTAAAATGCAGGGCCAAATAAACACTCTGTGTGTGTGTGTGTGTGTGTGTGTGTGTGTGTGTGTGTGTGTGTGTGTGTGATGAGCAAGTTGGGAGGGGGAAATGGTATTTTTTAAAGGACAGGCTGTAAAACTGGGAACGGTGCCTCCCCCCCCCACCTTGCTCCAAGGTCACCTAGAGAAGCCTTCAAGCCAGAGCAGAGCCAGTGAAGACTTTGAGAAATGCTAACATTTCACCCATCACAGAAGAGTTGGTATTTTGCTCTACAAGAACTTCAGGATTCTTATTCAGGATCCATTTATGTGCCAAGTGGCCCACTCTGTCAGGAGTGCTGGTAAAAGTAAGCCTGTGTCAAGAAATATAATGAAAGTTGCCCATCTTTTGAAAGCCAATGCGGCTTTCTACAAAAACACCTAGAACCAACATGGGTTTGTCAAAACAGATCATGCCAAAGAAACCTTATCTCATTCTTTGACAAAGTGACTAAATTAGTGGACCAATGAAAAGCTGTGGACGTAGTATACTTGGAATTCATTAAGACATTCCACAGCCTACTTCTTGGTAAGCTAGAAAAATATGACATGGACAGCATCACCACCAGAGGGATTCTCAAGTGGCTGATCAACCGCACTCAACATGTACTCTTCAACGGAATTGCATCTGCATGGAGGGAAGCCTGCAGTGGGGTACCTCAAGGCTCGGTCTTAGGCCCAGTTCTCTTCAATATCATCATAAATGATTTAGACGAGGGGTTAGAAGGGGAATTCATCCAATTTGCAGACCACACCAAGCCTGGGGGGAATAGCTAACACTTTAGAAAGATCTTGGCAGACTTGAACACTGGGCCCTATCCATCAAAATGCAGTTCAGTGATGAAATTTTCTTTCACAAAGAGGAAGGGGTTTACCTACTCTCCAAAGCATCTGAAGGGAGGACAAGAAGGAAGGAATGGAAACTTACTAAGGAAGATCTAACCTAAAACTAAGGAGACATCTCCTGTCAGGGAGAACAATCTTGCCTCCAGAAGTTGTGGGTGCTCCAACCCCGGAGATGTTTTAAGAAGAGATTTTTCTAGAACGGTATAAAGTCTCCTGCTTGCGCAGGGGTTTGGGCAAGAAGGCCTCCAAGGAGGTCCCTTCTGTTACTCTGTGAATTCAGTCTCTGTTTACCGCCGTGAAACGGTGGATTTAGAGAACTAAAGAGGGCTTTGCAGTATTCTTCCTCAGATGATCCCCAGGGCTGCCCAGAAGAAGTCTGGGACGGAGTCTGCTCCATGCCCTGCTGGCCCTCCTGAAGCTTCCTTCCCCTGCAGAGGAAGAAGAGAGGGGCGGTTGGGGGTGGGGTGGGGTGGGGTCCCTCTGCTTGCCTCATGGCAGCTTCTTTTCTCCCTGCAGGGGGCGGCTGTGATCCGAATGCTGGCAGAATTCCTCACCGAGGCTGTCTTCAGAGAAGGGCTGCAGGTAAGGGGCTGCCTTCGCCTCCCCCTCCCTGACTGGTGCACAAGCCAAAACTGTGGCACACACACACATACAAACCCCATGGTGCCGTGTATTGCCGTGCCCTCTTGGGGGGGGGGTGTAAAAGGGCAGATCCCGCAGATCTCCAGGCAGCCCTTTCAGGAGAGATTTAGCTCAGAACAATCTCAGCTTGCCACGCTGGTGAACGACCAGCAGGAACCAACAGCCCCCCCCCTTTGCACTCCCTCAGCTTTGGTGGGATGAGCAAAGAGCCCTTTCCTGTCTCCCTCTGACGCCCCCCCACCCCCCTGCCGTAGGGGGGCAAGCAGGCGGCTTTCTCCCCAGGCCAGCAGCAGTCCCAGCCCGTATAAAATCTTAGCCACTTTTACTGGGTAAGAGGGATGGCTTGTAGGGACACGGCACCTCTGGGCCCCTTCAGGCTGGTGTGGGCAAGCCCCTCTCCTCTGGCCCTGGCACTTTCCTCCATGGCCGGCGTCAGGATGTGGGGCTGCCGACCTCCACGTCTGCCAGGCTGCTCCCCCAAATCTGTGTGAGATGCTATGGTGGCTGCTGGGTGGGGCCCTCGTTGCCCCCCCCTGCCCTGAATGTGGGCGAGTCTCTGTCAGCCAGAGAAGTCAACCAGCAGCAGAGGGAATTGCCAGCGTGCGCGCGCACACACACACACACACACACACACACACAAGGCAGCCCCGAGCTTTCCTGTGTTTGGGAATTCCGCTCATCTGACTCTCCTTTCTCCACAGACCTACTTTGAGACCTACCAATATGGAAATACTGTTTGTGACGACCTCTGGGAACAGCTGCAGAAGGTATGTTTGAAAGCCTGTTCTAGCTGCTCCCACAGAATTTCTGAATTCCAGAGTGGAGGAGGTTTTTCTCCCGATGGGTTCCTTCCTCGGTGGTGCCGTGAGCAGGCTTTAGAAGGGGCCCTCTCCTGCAAGGGCCTGACTAGCCAGCCAACCCCTTGCCCTCTGCATTTACTGATCTGATGGAGAGAGACAACTACGCCTAATAGCAACATCCAGAGTAGCCTCTTGCCTCCCCTCCCTACTTGTGACAGGTCAACTCCAACCGCCCTCCTCCCCTCAAGGATGCCTTCCCACATCCTCCGGTTGGACGTCCCTCCCGGAAGCCACTCTCTCTTCCTTCAGATCTCCTGTATTCCCACTCTCAGCAACCCATCCACACATCCCATCTCAGCCGGAAGCCAACACAGCTGTGAGGGCATCTGGCTCCGACTGCCCTACACGGATTTCTTTTAAAGGTTACAGTGCAAAGTTCACATTAAAAGTAACAGCGGCACTAGATCCCAAGCATGTGATGAGAGTGCAAGTCCAACAGCCTTGCAAGTGGCCTTGGTTCTTGACCTTTGGTGCTCCATCTTACTCAGATTGTTTCTCTGAAGCTCTAGGCCAGCGATGGCGAACCTTTTAGAGAACGAGTAGTGCCCAAACCGCAACCCCAAACCCACTTATTTATCGCAAAGTGCCAGGGCCGCATCAGCATTGCGGTGCCCTCACAGGGGGGCAGGGGGCATGGCCCACTGGGTGGGCGTGGCTACAGTGGTCATGGCTGTCTAGGTGGGTGTGGCCAGGGTGGCCATGGCCACCTTGATGTTGCTCGTAGGGGGATGCCTGTGGGGGCCGGGCAGGGCTGGGGGAGATCCAGGGGGCCTTTGGCAGGTGAGGCGGTGAGCAAGAGGCTCGTCCTACAGGGTCAGGCAGGATGCCTCCTGACCCTGGGGGAGCCATTGCCGCAGGGCAAGGCAAGGTGAGGCAGGGGCTGGGGCGGCTGCTGCCTGACACCAACACCCCCCCACACACAGAGGCCAGCGAGTGCATGGGGGCTGATGGTGTCCGTCAGCAGCCACAGCCTGTTGGCCCCTCCACCAGTGCACTCTGGGGCTCTGCAGCCCGCTGCCAGTACCAGGCCAGCCCTCCAGCAGCAGGCGGAGTAGGGGAGGGGGGAGGCACGTGATGCAGACCACCAGATGCCCCTATTCTGTCCCATCTGTTTTTGCTTGCAGTTGGAGAGCAGGTTGCTGCTGGTCATCTCCTCGGCTGCCTCACAGCTCTTGCCCTTGGCCCGTGCATGGAGCCTGGTCCCCTGGTGCAGCCAACACACCTTGGCTCTGCCTTGGGCTGTTGCCACCAGCAACCTGCTCAGGTCCATTAGGCTGCTGCTGCCGCCCAGACCGCCTGGCCCGCCCGGCACAAAGGAGGTGAAACGGCTGACTAGCAAGCTCGGGTAGAGGTGGTAGAGCACATCCACGCCCTGCAAGCCAAAGGCTACCCCGAGCAGGGAAAGCCAGATCCCCATCGGCGCCATGCCCCCCCAGTCCTAGCTAGGATTGCGTGCCTCCCCCCTCCATCTCTGCTGGGCCTGGGCGGCCATGATGCCAATGGGGATCCGGCTTTCCCTCTCAGGGTGGCCTTTTGCCTGCTGGCCCTGGCGTGCTCTGCCACCTCTACGCGGGGCTTCCTAGAAGACCGTTTCGCCTCTTTCGTGCTGGGCGGGCCTGTAACTCTGGGTGGCAGCCTAATGGACCTGTGCGAGTGGCTGGTGGCCGTGGTAGGTACTGAGGTGCGTGAGGGGAATGCGCTCCACCCATGGACCAAGGGCAAGACCCTTGAGGGGGCTGAGGAGACGACCAGAGTTGACCAGCTCTCCAACCAAAAAGAAATGGGATGGAGTAGGTGTGTCCAGCGGTCCACATCACTTGTTCCCCTGACTCTGTGTGCTGCCAGTATTCACCGCAGGCTATACAACCCCTGCTGCCGGATGCTGTCGGCCCCCATGTGCTCACCGCCTCCTGTGCGTGCACTCCAGGGCCAGAGCGGTGGGGGCAAGTTCCTCACCATCTCCAGGGCACCCCCAAGGGGTCAGCGCCACTTGTTTGCTCACTTCCTGCCCCGTCGCTTCCAAACGCCATGTGCTCGCTACTCTGGCGAACTCTGCTGGGGCGATGGCACACGTGCCCACAGAGAGGGCTCTGAGTGCCGCCTCTGGCACGCATGCCATACGTTCACCACCACTGCTCTAGGCTGTTCTGTCTGCCTAACTCCAGTGGCAACCGTCTCCTCTTTCCTTCTGTGGGCCTCTGCCCATGTTGCCACCAACCGGCCCAGTTGAGGAAGAGACAGCTCCGTGGTCTACGAGAGAGGAGCTACATTGCAAAGGCTGGTGGGGCTGTCTGGCAGTTGGCCTCAATCAACTTCAGGCTGCCTGGGATGCATTTCCTGCCAAAAAGTCCAAATCTTGAGGTTAGGCATTTCAGGATACCAGAGCCAGGAGCCGCCTTCTCAAGCTGAGTCTCTTTGATGCTTCTGGGACAGGCAGTCAACAAGACGAACGTGTATCTTCCAAGCACCGTCAAGACCATCATGGACCGTTGGACCTTGCAGATGGGTTTCCCGGTTCTCACAGTTGATACCTCCAAAGGCATCATTACACAAAAACATTTTCTGCTGGACCCAGAAAGCCCCGTTGAGAGACCCTCACAGTTCTAGTAAGTCAGGAGCGTTGAGCCTTTGGGGAGATGGCGGACCTCCGTGTGGAAAGAGCCTTGCCCAGAAACTGCGAGAGGAAGGAATCCTCTTGGCCACGTGCAGCTCTTAGCCACGGGGTCCCATCCTGCTGTTGGGGAGACGAGGCTCATGCAGTCCAAGAATGAGGAGGACCAGGCTGAGGCCAGGGAAGGATCAAGGGAGGGCAGAAGCTGCTCAACTGACAGACGGTTTCTTGCAGTTACATCTGGATTGTCCCAGTTTCCTGGCTGAGCAAAGGAAAGGAGGCCGAGATGTACTGGCTCACAGACTTTTTAGGTATTTGCACCACCTTTGTTGTTGTACAAAGTTACAGGATTGTGGTCATGGGAGATTTGATGGAGTTTGCTTAAGGCTGCCCAGGTGGCTTTGGCTAGCTGGCCCAAGATGGCTGGCTTGATCTGCTGCCAGCCGGGGGGGGGCAAGAGCGCCTCCCTTGTTGCCAGAGGAGGGGGGCAGCTGGGGGGCTGCCTCCTCCTCGTTTTCTGATCTTCAAAAGGGAGTTTGGGAGACGTCATCAGTGTTGTATGTTTCAAACTGTACAAAATTCACCTGTAGCCCCCACTGAGGAGCCTGGCAGCTCTTGCAGTAGAGAGGGAATCATCTTCCTTCCTTCCTTCCTTTTTTGCAGCTCTAAATGCCAACTTCTCGACTTCTGCTGACCCCGCCCAGTGGCTGCTGCTCAACGTCAATGTCACAGGCTTCTTCCGGGTAAACTATGATTCGGGAAACTGGCAGAGGCTCATGAATCAGCTGAATGAAGACCTCCAGGTAGGCTGTCAAAACACCACCTACCCCCTCTCTGTCCCAGAAACGGCTATGGTGAAACCTCTCTTACCTCCAGGCCCCGGGGTAAGGGAAGCCCCCCAAGAGACATAAAGCTGGGGAGGCAGGGAGATGCTTCCCTTTCCAGACCCTGAGCCATTCCTCCCCAACACCCCCCCCCCGTGTCCCACAGCATCTGTTTGCTCTTCCTGTGGGCCCCCCAAAGGCCAGCTTCTCCAGAAGACTCCTCCGAAGGCTTGGGGTAGCCTTGGCTCTCATTCTCCAGGCCCACTTTTGGATGAGAGGTTGACCACAGTCTCCCTTGGTGCTCTGCCAGCACGACTGGCAACGGTCTGGAGGCAGGACTTGAGCTTGTGTGCCAAAGGATCTCTTCTGGGGTTCTCCTCTTGCCCACTGCCTGATTTTGCTAACTCTTAATTCAGTTTCTCTGACTCTTCTGTTCCTTGGCAGATGATCCCAGTTCTAAATCGGGCTCAGATCATCGATGATGCCTTCAACTTGGCCAGGTGAGAATCCCTTTATTCCACCCCCCTCCCGGTAGTGGGGAGGGGAATTGCAGTAAGATTGCTGCAGGTCCGAGGGTTTTTCTTCCTCACCCTGCTTAAGGGCTTACACGATTGGGACTGGGAACTTTGGTTGTTGAGTGAAGCAGTCATTAAGCGAGATACCACGTGACTACTTTGCTCAACGACCACAATCTTAGGACTTTCCATTGCGGTTGTGAAATGATCTCCCAGGTAGAGACTGGAAAAAAGACCACTGTGAAATCCAAGCAGGTTCAGTCCAGCTGTTTGCCACACGGCCTTGGCCAGCCAGAATCCAGAGGCAGCCTGCGACCTTCTCTGCCATTCCCCCCTTGACTTTCCGGGAAAGCTGGCAGGCAAGACAGCCAATGGTGATCGTATGATGGCGGGGCACTTGTCAACTTGTCTTGAGTCTGAGCAGGTTGCCAAGCAGCCAGATTGCAATCAAAGAATTGTGCAGGGGTTACAACAGCTGTAACTTCGGGCACGGATCGTATGTCCCTTCATTCAGGGCTGTCCAGGTTTTGCAGAACGAGTGGCTGCTAAGTGAGGACTCCTTGTAGTCACAAACTCTGCTTGTTCGGGTGTGAAGCTGGCTTATCCATTGGCTCTGGAGCCGCGGAGTGCCCGCTGTCGCCTGCCACTGCCCCTCCCCCACCATGAAGGCTCTTGCTCCACACCCGCAGCTTTTTCTCCAGCTTTTGTCGCCATCAGCCATGGGTTGCCTGTCAGCCGGGCCTCGGTGCCTTCTAAGCCGCAGCTCCCCTCCAGCTGCCTGTGGGCATAGCAGGCAGCCCCCTCCCCTCCAGGCGCCTCATTTCCTGGGTTGCTGAGTTGGTACAACAGGAACCTTTTGCTGTTTAGCCAATTTAGGGGTGAACCAAAGGCCCCTTCCTTTTTCCTTGGTTTCATACCTTCATTTCTTCCCCTCTATGTGATCTGAAAGTGGGGAACCAGTAGAAGGATGGGTGGGGGCAGGGGGAACTACTATAGGGAGAGGGGAAGGCTGCAAGGAGAAGGAAGGGAAGGGGGGCATCTGCATCTGTCGGTTGCCTCCAACGGAGGAAAGGCCCCCCCCCCTGTTTCCGTCGCCTGCTGCATGGATGCCCCCTGTGGAACTCCTGGGCTGGAGAGGTTGGGGGCTGTGGAAGCGCCTAGACTGCAACTGGCTGGAAAATGGAATTGACCAGTTTTCCCTTCTGGCCCAAGTGAAAAGGAGGCATTGCTGTTGTTTTTCCCTTCATGAGCAAGTAACTCTTTCACTATGCTAGGGGTTAGATTGGATGACCTCTAAGGTCTCCTCCAGCTGTATGATTCTATGATCTGGTGACCGCTCACATCCAGCGGGAGCCACCCATTCCCAAAGAACCAACCACAGAAATGAAAGTAACTGGCGCTTGTTTTCCCGGGAGGGAACCCGGCTCGCGTTGGGAAGGCTTGGCTGGCAGGGATTCCTTCGGCCAGCTTGGTTCCCAACTGGAATCCAGACAGGAGAGCGGGACTTATGGGGGGCTTTCCCTGCATCCTGTGCAGATCTGGCTGGGCTGAAATGCTCCCCCTGGCAACTCCCACCCGATGGGGTTTTTCCCAAGGCAGCAGCGACAGGGCCCTCTCCGGGGGAGGCTGCTGCGCTGGTCCAGGGGCGCCTCCTCTGCAACGTGGCCCTCTTTGGGCTAAGTATTGAGGCAGGGGAGAAACCAGCCCCCCAGCCAGCCCCTCTGCTGCTCTTTCAGAGCCAAGCATGTGGGCACTGACCTGGCCCTGAACACCACCCGCTACCTGGCCCAGGAGAGGGACTATCTTCCTTGGGACGCGGCCCTGGACAACCTGGACTACTTCCGCCTCATGTTTGATCGCAGCGAAGTCTACGGGCCGATGCAGGTGCCAGCTCCACCCAGTCTCGGCCCTTCCGTCCCCTTGGGCTTCTCCCTTCGCTTCCCACAGAGGGCACGCGCGGGGGGGGGGCTGGTCTCCAGCTTCATTCCAAGAGTCTAGTCAGACCTTCCTCTTCCTCTTGCAGAAATACATCCGGAAGCAGGTCACCCCCCTGTTTGACCACTTTCAGAACCTCACTCGCAACTGGACCCAGATCCCGGATGGCTTGATGAACCAGTGAGTCTCCAGGGATGAGGAGGAATGGGGGGAGGGCTTGTCTTTGCACGGCAAGGCCTTTAGAGAGAAAGGGGGATTGGTCACCCCCCCTTGAATTAATACCCTGCCTTCCCTCCCTCCCTCCTTCAGGTATAACCAGATCCTGGCCATCCGCACGGCCTGCTCCCATGGCGTCCCTGGGTGCAATGAACTGGCCTCCTCCTGGTTTGAGGCCTGGAAAAACTCCAAAGTCAACAAGTGAGTGCCTGGCCCTGGGGGGCCCCTGAACATGGGGAGCCCATTGGGGGAACGTAGCTGCTTTCTCGGCAGGCTGTCTTCTTCCCTGCACGATGTCGGAGAGCAAGCAGCTTTTAACCCCTCTTAACTTCCTGGGCTTGCCTCCCCTGGGGTGGACAGTTGGGCCAGGGGCCCTGCACACACACACACACACACACACACACACACACACACACACCCACACCCACACGCCTCTTCAGAGGCTGAGCCAGAGCAGAGGCTCCCACCCTGCTTTGGGGGCTCAGCCTCTTGTTAGCCCTTTGGCTTCGCCTCTTCGCTGAATAGCCAATGCCCCAATCGCATCCCCGCCTTTATCGTGGACGCCCAGTGACCCCTGGATTCAGCAGACAAATGGGTGGGAAGGACTGTCTGCTAAAGAAGAAGGTTCACTAAATCCAGGTGGAATTTTATGGCTGCGGCATCTTTTACGTCTTCGATGCACAAATGAAAGGAGGGCCGTCCTCTCAGCCCCCTGGACGGGCTTCTCCCTCCCCCATCACAAAGGCCAAAAGAAAACTCGCCCATCCAGCGGCCTTGACAGGCCAGGCTGATCTCCCCTCAGCCTCGGGCCTGAGGGGTGGGTTTCTGAGAGGGCAGAGATGCCCCGGCTTGACAGAGCAACCCGCTGCGAAGAGGGTGGGGGGTGGGCATCCAATGTACTGCAATGGCTGCCACCCACCCCTCCCATCGCCCGATGCCTGCCTCTCTGGGGCTGCTGGTTTGCAAGGGGTTCCAGGAGGAGCAGTCTGATGCCTCCCCCAGACCAGCCCAGGCAGCATCTGGCAGGCTCCTTGCTGGGCGGGGTGGCTGCTTGGAGGGGGAGGAGGCAGGCTGGGGAGGGGCTTTCCACAGGGAGCTGTGCAGGTAAAGAAAGGTGCCAAGAGAAGAGATGGGCCAGGTTTTTCAGCCTCTATTTTATTGGGCCACAGAGCAGCCCCCCCCTGCATCTGGGACAGAAAATGCCTCCTTTGGGGCTTGGCTTTTTCAGTGCTGCTGCACTCAGCACTCCCCCACCCCCCACCCTGAGCAAAATCTGGTCTCTTGGTAGCCAAAGTCAGGAGCCCCGTGGCCAGATATTGGGGGGTGGGGGCAAAGGAAAGCAGCCGGGCCTCCTTGGGGGGCCCAGTAGGGCTGTACAGATTTCCTTCGCTCACTTCCTGGGTCGTCTTGGTTCAGCCGCAGCCTGGCCCTCGGATGGAGGCGCCACTGTGAAATTTCTCCCCAGCTAATGCTAAGCAGGCCATATTGGAGCTCAGGCAAGGGGGGTTGGTGGGAGAACCCCAAAAGGTCCAGCCAGCCTTTGTCCATTCCATCCAAGGTCCACTAGACCAAAATCCAGGAAGCCAAGCCAATGTATTCACAAGAAAACATTTTGTCGCTCTTGTCCTGAGCCTCAGTTTTCCCAGCGTTGGTTCTACTGCTACCCGTTGTTTTCTTCCGCCCTCTCCCTTCCCAGCTATGGTCTTCTTATATTTCTCTACCTTTTTTACATAGCCACCCTTGCTTCTTCTGCTGCCCCATGTTAGAACTATTTGCTGGAGGCTTTTAGTACCCCCCGTTTTAGAAATTCCTGCCATGCTGGATAGCTGTTCACATTATCTGCTACTATTTGCCATTCCTGAGGAAAATCCTCTTCCTTAAGTCCAAAGCAGGTAAGCAAGCCTGCATTGAATCAAAAGCTCTTGGACCCAATTCTCCTCTTTCCTCTATTCCCTTGACCGTCTTCCCTGCTGATTAGTATTACATCAAGGACACTAGTCCTCATGGGCCTTCTGAAGGAATGGGTAGTCAGCAAAACCAGCCAGGTGTCTCCTGGAAGGACCCCGCGTGGCAGATGTGGCTTTTCCTTTCCTGTTTCTCTCCATTTGTCTTGGCAGCAAGCCAGACAAGCGTGAAGTTGGGGATGCCCACCTCTGCTGATCCCCGTTCTACCTGCCCTCCCTCCATTTCCAGCCACTGCAGCAAGGGTCTTCCAGCCACCACAGCTCACGTTGTTGCCGGAGCCCAAATCCTGCTGGGGGGCTCTGCAGGCCCACCCAACCACCTGCCTTGCCACTTTGCTTGGAGCTGCCATTTCTCCAGGCTCCTTGGCGGTGTGAAGGCAGCACACAGCACAACCCAGTTGTGTGGAACAGCAAGCCATAGCTTGCAGCCATGGCAATGCAACATTTTACTGCTTTGCAGTAGGCAAGATATTTTGTTTGCTTTTACTAAGTTAACAAAATAATTAAAATTGTTATTTATAATTTAACAATTAAAATTGAATTAAAATGACTTTTGATTTTAATTTAAATTGCTATTAAATTATAGATAATTGATTTAATTATTTTGTTAATTCATAACTAGCAGAAATTACTAATTTTTTGCATATCTGAACGCAGCCCAGCAATTTTATGTAAAGGGGCCCTAATATTTATTTGACTGCACTGCACTCAAACAGAGGACAGAGCCTAACATCTTTAATGTTTAGTTATTTATTCGTTAAATGTATGTAGCCACACTTCTCCCAAAGGGGATTCAAGAATAGAAGAAAATGCCCCTTTAATAGCAATGCCGCTGGGAAAGCCTCTCTCCTGGGCTATGGCTGAGCTGAAGCAACCTCCTGGGCAGAGATTTTCATTATTATTATTATTATTATTATTATTATTATTATTATTATTATTATTATTATTTCCAAGATGGTGTGGATTTGGGAAGGGCAGCAAGGCCTCTCCTCCCACTCCTCTGTCTTTGCAAGAAGGGCAAACTGATCGCCCACTTAGTTTTCTTGGCCAGGAGGACAATGAACACTCCCCTGCCCCCTGCCAGGGCTTCTTGCATGCAGACAGCTTTTCTGAGTGGGGCACTTTTAGCACATGGCACACAGCTCTTTCTCTCCCTGCTGCTGGCAGCGGCGTCTCTTCTTTTGGACCAAAGGAATCCTCCTCGGTTGCCCCATGCCGGTGCAGCCACCCTCTGGCCGGTTAATGACAGGGATCTGCACATCCTGCCAATTATGCAAAACCTGCCTCTGTATCCCCCCCCCCATACAGCGCTTTGAATGTGCTGGACCTCAAGATGCTCATTCCCAGTTAAACCTGCTCCTCCCCCTGCCTCGAGGTCTTCCCTCTCCCACCGCTTTGCCCGCGGGACTCTCAGCAACGGTCTTGCTTTCAGCATCTCGCCCAATCTGCGCTCCACCATCTACTGCAGTGCTATCCGCACAGGCAGCCCGGAGGACTGGGACTTCGCCTGGGAGATGTTCCGCCAGGCCTCGGTGATCTCGGAGGCCGACAAGCTGCGCTCGGCCCTGACCTGCAGCCAGACCCCATGGATCCTTCAGAGGTGAGCTCATCGCTGCCCAGGGCGCAGCTCACGGGGCTTCACCCGACTGCCGGAGATGAGCGGATTTTTATTTTTTTCCCCAAAGCACTGGGGCACAGTTCAGACATCCCCAGATAACCCCTGGCTCTCAAACAAGGGCAGGTGAGCAGTCTCAGATGAGGAGCTGAAAAGATTCCTGGTTGGGACGGCTGCCCATCACTAGGGGTCTTTGGGAAGAGGCTGGACAGCTGCCTCTCAGGGATGGTTTTCCTGCACAGAGCAGTGGGCTGGACCAGGTGGCCCTGGTGGCCTCTTCCAGCCTACAATTGCACGAAAAGAAAGGAAGGCCAGGCTGCGGCTATTTGGGGAGGGGGCACACGTTTCTGGAGCTACCCATTAATCCCTCACAGGTACCTTCAGTATACCTTGGACCCCAGCATGATCCGCCGCCAGGATGCCATGTCCACCATCAACAGCATTGCCAGCAACGTGGTTGGGCAGTCTCTGGCCTGGGATTTTGTGCGCATGAACTGGAAGACCCTCTTCCAGCAGTGAGTGTGCCCCCTCCCCCCCAACCACCCAGGGCCGGGTGACGGGAGACCAGCCATTCACCCACCTGTCTCCTGGCCTAGGTTTGGGAGGAGCTCCTTCTCTTTCTCCAGCCTCATCCAGTCGGTAACCAAGAGGTTTGCATCCCCATTTGAACTTCAACAGGTGAGGCTGTTCGGGGTATGGGGAGGGTTTATGGGGAAGCCTGGCTTTGTAGAGAACGACAGCCACCTTCTAAGAGCAGCCGAGTCCTCAATTTATGTATCTGCCCAGCGAGAGAAAGCACCGGAGGTCAGTGAACCAGGCAAAAGCATCTCCTTCCTGGCCAGCAACTGGAAGGGGAGCATCGGATCGGCTCTACTTAACTTACTCGAGTTTTTCAAAAAAATTGCTGGGTGAATTCAGAAGGGCTTCTTCCCGGCTGATCTAGTGCAGAGGGGAGGATGTGGTGGGAGAGAGGTGTGAAGGGAGGCTGCCGGTGGGAGTCCCTTTGAACACTCAGGGTGGGGAGCGCAACTCTGATGGAAGCCCAGAAAAATGGTGAGCCGGCAAGCAGAGGCGCCTGGGGAAAACGCTTCTTCCTTCTCTTTCTGACTGGCTGACAGCTGGAGCAATTCAAGGCAGACAACGCGGACGTGGGCTTCGGCTCAGCCACTCGGGCGCTTGAGCAGGCCCTGGAGAGAACGAAGGCCAACATCAAGTGGGTGGCAGAGAACAAGGCGCTCGTCCTGAAGTGGTTCCAGGAGAACTCGTAGGGGGAATCGGCCGGTGCTGCTGCAGGGTGAGGGCCAGACGGTCAACATCTGGGATGTTGCAATGGCCTCAGTGGCACTTGGCCCTTGAGCCACGGCTCACTCTCTTGGCACCCGAGGGCAGAGGAGCAGGTGGGCTGGGACTCTCTCCGGCCATGGTAATGCCCCTCTATGATTTTGTAACCGCAATGCTGTAAATTAAAGAGTCCCTTGAATGGTATGTGCAGAGAGTGCTGGAGAAGGGGAAAGGGAAGAAATGGTAGGGCCGTGCGGGGCTTGACCTGGTGCCAAGCCCTTGGCAGATCTTGTGATGCCAGCCATCTTGACACAGCACTCTGGTTTCCCCCATGTCTACGGTGGGTATTAGCAGTGGCGAATGGGCTGGGTGCATGACTCCTGCATCAGCAGCCTTTGGGCAACATGTCCTTGGCAAGGCTGCGCGAGGAGCTCCTGCCTCACCAGCAGGCTTTAACCTCCATGTTCGTGGTTGAGCAGCTTCAGGAGGGGAGGTGCAAGAGGGGAAGGACTTTCTCCCCAAAAGAAGCCAGTTGAAACCCAGGGCGCTCATTCAGAGGAGCTGATCCAGCAGAGGGCCCAGGTCAGGCCTGCCAAGCCCTTTGTGAATAAAAGGATGAAAACTGGACTCCAGCCTCTAAAGAACTGATGCACAAGATCCTATTTTTATACAGCATTATCTTTGTCTAAATTTATGGTAGATGCAAAGTTTGGTCTCCTGAGGCCAACGTGTTCCTACAGCTGAACCTGCCATTATATTTATCCTACTGTTTGAATCTTTCTTCCATAAATAAAAGCACAGCCTCTTCGGGATTTCTCTTCGTCTCTCTCTGTCTCACAAGTGCAGACATTAAAACATCTGTGCTTGTGAGGGGACAACTCTGTAAGAGAAACGGCAGCCCCTTTATTCAGCGAACTCCCAGCGCCTGGTTGCTTCAGGTGGCTCCCTCTTCAGTGCTTGGCACGGCTGGAAGAGGAGCAGCCACCGCCTCATGGCCATCCTTGGCAGACGCAGCAGCCTTTGTTCCTGAGGCACCAGGAAAACAGCCCAACAGGAGTTTTGCAAGCCAGCCTCCTTTCCTCCCATCTGAGGGCCTGGATGTGCCTGGAACAGGAAGGCAGGTGGCAGGCAGGCCAACCCCCGGATTGGCTTTATCCCTTGAATCCTCTCTCAAGGCCACCCAGGTCAAGAGAACCTCTTGAGAAGCTTCACACGCATGTTGGGAGTCCTGTTAGGAGCGGACAGAGAAATGTAAAGGGGGGGAGGAGGAGGGGCTGAACACCGGGAATCCTCTGCCCAGGTCTAGTTGCCCTGTACAGAAAGGATGCTGGGGAACCGGGAGGAGTGCAGGGAAGAGCAGGAAAGGTGGTCAGAGGCCTGGAGGAGAGCTCCTATGAAAAGTAGTTACAAGAGCCTCGGTGGAGCAGTGGGCTAATGCCTCCTTAAGTAACACCAGCTGCCTGCAATTAGTGCAGGTTCGCATCCCACCAGGCTCAAGGTTGACTCAGCCTTCCATCCTTCCGAGGTAGGTAAAATGAGGACCCAGATTGTTGGGGGCAATAAGCTGACTTTGTAATAATGCCGTTTGGGGAGGGGCCGAAAGCCCTAATAAGCAGGCATATACACAGAATGAAGGCTACTGCTAAGCTTGTAAACCGCCCTGAGTCTTCGGAGAAGGGCGGGATATAAATGGGATTAAAAAAAAGAACATGGTTTGTTTAGCTCAAGGAAAGAAGAGGAGATAGGAGAGCAGTCTCCCCGGGACGCCCCAAGAAGTGTGGGTATGTTCTCCATAGGGGTGGGACGAGAACCAGGAGGTGGAAGCTTTATAGAGGGAGGGCCCAACTTGAACTGTGGAGAAATTTCCTGTCAGAGCAACCAAGTGATGGACAGCCTGCCTCCTGCTGCTGTTTTTTAAGAAAAGACTGGGCACCCATTTGTCCAGAATGGTAGGTGGGATTCCTGCCCTGGGGAGGGGGTTGGACTACTAGAGCCAGGGGTAAGCAACCTTGGCTCTTTGATGACTTGTGGGCTCCAACTCCTAGAATTCCTGACTCAGCATAGCTGGTTCAGGAATTCTGGGTATTGAAGTCCACAAGTCATCAAAGAGCCAAGGTTGCCTACCCCTGGACTAGACAATCTCCAAGGTCCCTAACAATTCTTATCCCAAAGGCACTTTTTTCCAGTTGCCTTTTGAAAAAAAGCACCTTTCGGACAACCATGACCTGGATGACTGAGAATCTCCATAGACGTTGATACCAATAATTATGATTCCTAGAAGGGCCACCTCTTGGCACATGCCCAGTGGCCAGGCATGCCGGAGCTGAATGCCAGAGGTGGGGAAAGCAAATATCTTCTGGTGCTGCCTCTGGCTATGGGAAGCAGCCCCAGGCAGGGCTGGGCAAGGGGTCAAAGGCTCCCCAGCCCAGGAGAGTGGGAAAGAGGGCCCCATTTGCAAAGGTGTGACTTTTACCACTCAGCGCCTTAATTGTCGTCACTCCAACCTTGGGAAGTGTGCAGGCAGCAATTCACACAGAACCGAGAGCTGCTAATGCTCTGGCTGGCCTTTCTGGGATCAGCTTCCCTGGAACAGCCCCTCCCGAGTTGCCCCCCAGCCCCAGGCCAGGTGCACTATGATGGATTCAGCAACCCAGCAGCCAAAAACACCATGTGCCACGCTGACGAAACAGGCCCTTCTCGGTGGAGACCCTCTGGGAGGGGGCCTCTCTCCCCTGGCACTCCGGCCCCCGGAAACCTTTGCCCCGTCTTCTTGGCACTGCCTCCCCCAGCCTTGATAGTTGGATTCTCCAGCAATTCATCCTCCTCATCAAGTCTTTTTTCATTAACTCAGTCGTCTTTGGTTAGCCAGACTGGAGACAAGGAACATGTGGATTGAATGTGCTTTTCTTTCTTAATTCTTTCCCCTTTCAGCTTGTACATTGCCTTATTTGGCCTCTCTTTCACCAAGGGATTTTCTCCTTCATCTCTGTCCCTCATGTGAGAAATGCTCCCAAAATGTGTTCAGTGGAAGCACCACAAATGTTTTTCCCCCAGAAGGTCCGGGGGACCCACGGATCGTGGCAGCCACACACCCCGACCTGCCTCTTTCACTGGCCCCACAGCGCATCCCCAGCTCTCCTCCATCCCTCCTGCGCTCTCCTGTTTGTCTGAGCAGGGCCTGCCTCCATGTTTTGGCTCTCCTGCTTTGGATCATCCTCACTCACGGCCCTGAGTTTGCTCTCCTCTCTCCCCAGAGTTTTCTCCCCTGATCAGGCTCCCTTGGCCGAAAGGGGGCCACTCACTGCTCCAGTCCTTTGACTGCTGCTGGCAGGCAGGTAACCAAGCCAGCCCCCTCCGCAGAGGGCCCAGGCCAGGCCTGCCAAGCCCTGCCTTGCCTTTCTCTGGCCTCCTCCCAGATTCACCAAGAGCGAGCTGCCCCACCCAAGGAGAAAAAAGAGGGCCAGGGCACCCTCTGACTCCTGTCCTCGCCACCCCTCTGGCAATTTCATCCAGGGAAAAGGTGACCTCCCATTTTCTCCCCCAGAATAAAATTCCAGGTCTTGGGAATGCAAGGATGCCCTCTCGGTCTCCACACTCCCACCAAAATCCAAGGGGCAGAATGATGTCCTCTCCGGTCTTGCCCACCCCCCACGGCATCCTGCCCAGGCATCCTGCTGCTCTGAAGGGAACTGGCGCGTTGCCTCATTGCACCCTGCTCTCCTGGCCGTCCTCCCTGCGGTTCCAGGCGCACACAGCCCAGCTTGATCCGAGTGGCGATTTCAGAAGCTGGCGAGGAAGAGAACAGAGGCTGCATTTCACTTTTCCTCCCATCGCAGGGGCCCCAATCCCTGGCAGCTCTTCTGGGAAACCTGTGGAGGAGCAGATTTCCCAGGGCCGGGTGTAAAAAAGGCCTCGTCTAAACACTGAGCCTCCCGTGTGAAGACTCAAGTCTGCAGTTAATGAGACAGGCAGGTGCAAAGAGAGGGCGGGGGGGGCAGCCTCCAGGCAAGCCAGTGGGGTGTTCCTGCTTCCATGGGCCGGGGGGGGGGGAGCACCAGCCTCGTGGCCCCCAAGGGCAGGCAAGTTCTCCTGAGAGTCTCCTGCTGAGGCCATCCGCCCTCGCTGGAGCTCATCTCACCACCAGAGAGCCAGCAGCCCCTTCGAAGCCCCAGAGCTCCCCCCATAAGCCTAACTGCTCCCCCAACCCTTCCTCACCAGACCCTGGGAGGGGTGAGATTTCAATGGGGTGAGGCCCCTTCAGAGTGGGGCATCTCACACACTGCACAGTGGGATCTGAGCCTCCGACTGACCATCCAACTCTCTTCCAGCTGGGCAGTGTAAGAATGTAACAAATAGGTCGAGGTTTCCTCTCTTCTAAAGACCAAAGAAGAGACCATCCACATTTGTTATTTTTAGCAAGATACACACCAGAACAAAAGCATTTGAGAGAGAAAGTGGGGGAGCAATGAGGGAGAAACAGAGGTCTTCTTTTTGTATTTCCAAACAGTACAATTCTGTCACCCAGCCCTGGAGAGAATGTGTGTGTGTCCGTTGTTCTCACACACCTTTTTTCCTCTCAGCCCTGAAGGTCTGTTAAGAACCATGGAACTGTTGCCTCACCCCTGCAGAAGGAGCCCCCCCCCCAGCAGCCCTAGGAATAGGACAACTTCACAACAGCAAGAGGAAGATTTCAGGGTCTCCCTTGGCCTGGGGGGGCTCTGGGTTCTCCTTGGGACACAGCAAGTGGGGGTGGGCTGGGCCCCATAAAAGCAGTTCCTCCCCCCCAGCACTTTCTCTCAGGACCCCCGTCCCCAGCCACCAAGGCCAGGAGGAGGAGGAGCAGCAGGAGCAGGCCAGGCAGAAAAGGAGGCTTGCCCCACACTCATTAGGATGGGTGCGAATGCTGCCCAGGCCTGCCTGCTGGGCTCCAGTGACTCTGCGGGGCTTCTGCAGCATCCTCCCTTTTTGCTTTCTGGAGGGGGCCCGGGAGATCCTCCGCTAATCCAGGCCGAACTCCCCACAACCCAGCATTCCTCCGCAGCCCGATCCAGTTTTTATCCACACCCTTTCCAGGCGGTCCCCTAAGTGTGTGTGGGGGGTGTGGGGGTGTGAGCCAAAGGCAGGAGGGCCTCCGGGTGTGCTGGAAATTCAAGAGCGGCCCCTCCGTTGGGGTCGGGAGAGCAGGGGGGCTGCCAGGGCCCTGCAGGCAACGCGCCCCGGCCTGGCAAAGCCATCCGCAGAGCTCCGCAGGGCCACCAACCTCGGATACCCCGGCCAGGCCGAGCGGGGGCAGCTGCCTAGCCCCCCCCCAAAGCCGAAGCCCCCCCGCAGGACCCTCCGCCTGGCCGCGCCTTCCCACCGCCGGCTGAAAGCGCCCGGCCGCCCCCTCCCCGCTTTGAAGTGCGAAAGCCCGGCCGAGGTGCCAACTTCACACCCGGCCGGCATAAAGCTCTCCCCGCGCGGCCCGTCCCGCACAAGCGCCCCACCATGGCCCGCAGCACCCGCGGCGGCTGCCCCTCCCCGGACCCGGCTTTCCCGCGGCCCTCCTGCTGCCCGTGCCCGGGCTCCAGCAGCGCCTCGCCGGCCTCCTCCCCGGACTCCGGCGGCTCCTGGCCGGCCTACCGGGGCTGGCGGGCGGGCGGCGGGCGGGCGCGGCTGGGCGGCGGGCAGCGGCAGAGCGCCAGCCAGCGCGAGAAGCTCCGCATGCGGCGCCTGGCCCAGGCCCTCCACGCGCTGCGCCGCTACCTGCCGGCCTCGCTGGCGCCCGCCGGGCAGAGCCTGACCAAGATCGAGACGCTGCGCCTCGCCATCCGCTACATCGGCCACCTCTCCGCGCTGCTCGGCCTCGACCCGCCGCCGCGCCCGCCGCCCCGCCTGCCCGAGCCGCGCCTCGCGCCACCCGCGCCCGCCCGGCCGGAGGGGGAGCCGTGGCGCGCCGCCCCCGCCCCGAGCTGCCCACAGGCCCCGCTCCCCGCCGCGCCCCCGCCGCCCGCCTGCCAGGTAGGTCTCCCGCCCGCTTCTGCCGCCCGCCTCCTGCGGGAGCCGCGGCTGGCCGCGCGGCGGAATCTCACCGGCTCCCGTCTCTCCCCGCAGAGCCTCCCCGACGAGCTGCTCGCCTTCCTGGAGGACTTCTTCCCGCTGGCGGCTCCCGGCCGGGACTGAGCTCGCCCGCCGCCGCGCCCCGGAGCACCAAGCCGCGCGGCCGGCCCGGTCGCCGGCAGAAGAGGCGCTCCACGCCCGCCGCACGCAGCGCCGCGCTCTCCGGGCCGACCTAGCAGCGCCGCGCGGCAGCCGCTCGCCAACCGAGGGAGCCCGCGCCCGAACCGGCCTCCGAGCAGACGCCGAGCGGGGAACGGGAAGCGCCCCCGCCCCGGCGCTCTGGCTGCCCGCGCTCCAGACCCGCTTCGGCTTCGTCGGCTGGCCCGTCTGGGCGAGGACGGAGAAGGGCCGCCGGACTGGCCGGGCCGCTGGACGCTTCCCCGGCGCTGGGCAGCCGCGCTCCTCGCCGAGGCCGGCGCGCCGGATCCGGACTTTTCGGAGCTGCGGGAGGCTGCGAGGAGCAGGCGCCCCCTGGTGGCGGTTTCTGCCCTGATTTCTCAGCCGCCGTTTGCCCGCTTGGCCCCTTAAGTGAATTGCCGAGGATGGTCGCTTTCCCTGAAACTGCTGGACTCTTTGTAATGTTTACATGGTTTTGACGATTCTGATGGTATTTATTATTATGGTAGAAATGATTAGGTAAAATAAATGTTTTTTAAAAAAATTAGAGCTGAATATAATGGTGTTTGTAAGCTGCTTAGAAAAGCTTTGACCTGGAAAGCAAAGTACAAACGTGGCGAAAGGATAAACGTTGAGTTGGGGAGACGGTCCATGTCAAGGTAAAAATCACCTTTGTAGAGGGCGACGGACCGTGCTTCAGAGAATGCATGTTACACTTGCAGGAAGGCAAGAAAAACACGACGCATAATCTTACTAAATACCTTTTACTTACAAAAATGTAAAAACTAAATATATATTATACAGAGCTAGCTAGCTTCATCCTAACGTAACAGACAGTAACAGCAAAGAGAAAAAAACAATACAGATAATAACTCTGGGAACTTCTTCTAGACATGCGCACTAAACAGACTGAAACCATAACATAGCTAGTCATATGGGATTCACTATGGTTACCAGATAAGTTATCACAACAGGTGCAGAGAACAGGGGAAATGTACAGTTAGAAATGAACTTTTCTGACGAACAAAAAAAAAACGTGCAGTGACATTCCCCTTCTTTCGTCAGCAAAGTGAAGACTCAAGTAAGGCACATCTTCTCACGCAGATACTCATGCTGGGCTGTAGGAAGTGGTTTGTTCAGCATGTCAGCAATTTGATCACGTGTAGGCACATACTGTAACGTCACAAAACCTTGTTTAACCAGTTGCCTTATGTTTTGATATCGGATGTCAATGTGTCTGGACCTTGAACCTGTAAAACGTGTTTCAGAAATATAAACCACAGATTCATTATCCTCCATTACTGTGATTGGTCGAATCGGATGTGTCCAGATATCTGTGACCAAAGCATCAAACCAGGTTAAAGAATTGCATGCATCAGACACACAAGCATACTCAGCTTCTGTAGAGGAACAAGAAACAAAATTCTGTTTACGCACATGCCAGTAAACAGGACATCCATTTAAAAACATCATGTAACCTGATGTACTTTTCCGTGACTTCTTATCACTTGCCCAATCTGAATCTGCAAAACAACATAACTCTGCATAGTCAGTATGTGTGGGTTCCAACAACAACTTCATGTCTTTGGTGTGTTTTAGATACCTCAATAACTTTTTAACACATGTCCAATGAAACTGTTTTGCCTTGCCTACGTGTCGTGATAAAAGATTAACACTAAGTGCAATGTCGGGTCTAGTCCAACTACTAATATATAGAAGCGACCCAATGACTGAGCGATATAGTGTTTGATCTTCGAACTCAGGACTTGGTTCATGTGTCAAAATGTGAAAGTCAGTTTGCATGGGTATACTCACAGGCTTAGCGTCCTCCATGTTACAGTGATGTAACAGTTGTTCAATCTTTTCTCCTTGTGTGAGACTAAACCCCTTCTGAGTTTTGGCAATTTGAACACCTAAATAAGTGTTAATACATCCTAAACACTTCAACGTGAAAAACTTTTGTAAAGCTTTAGCAAAAACCTCACTCATCTGCTTATTTGGACCAATATAAACAATGTCATCGACATAAACAAGAATCATCTCATACCTATTACCGGATCTTTTGGTAAACACGCATTCATCTGTTTCGGACTTAATAAAGCCCATTGAATTTAGTTTGTCAGAAAGACATAAGTACCACATTAAACCAGACTGTTTCAGACCATAAAGACTTTTGTGTAGAAACCAGGTATCCCCTTCTTGCTGTCTGAAACCTGGAGGACCTTTGACGTAGATGTCTTCATCAAGATCAGCGTGAAGATAAGCCGTTTCAACATCGAACTGAAAAACTTCCAGGCCAAGGATAGTTGCAGTCGCTAATGCAATTTTCACACTTTCTGTCCGCACTGTGGGTGAGTATGTATTTGTATAGTCCTCAGGATAACGTTGAGCAAAACCCTGGGCTACGAGTCTGGCCTTGTACAATGACTCACCATTCGGCTTCTTTTTGATCCTGTAGACCCATCGAGTACCAATAACTTTCTTGTTTGCTGGAGGGCTCGCAGGCGTAAACACTTGAAGTTTCTTTAGACTGTCCATTTCAGCCTGCATTGCCTCAAACCATTTATCTTGTTCTGATTCAGGAAGATGTTTGATCTGTGTGAACTTCTCAGGTGGAAGTGTAACATTACAAATCAAAGGTACAGGTGTTTTTGTTACTTGCCACGAATACCGTTTTGGAGGGATTCCCTTTGTGGACCTCTTGGAACGTCTCGGGCCAACCGTCCATTCTTCTTCTGTGTCGTCCTCGTCTTCATCGTCGCCAGCAGCAACATCGGCGGCTTGCGAAGACGGAACAGTAGGTTGAGAAGAACTCGTGGAAGGAACATTATCCTGTGCATCTTGAGCATCAGGTTGCGTGGCATCAGCAACATCATCTCTAGGAAAATAAACTCCAGGATCGTTAGAATGAATCCTGGACCAGTCCGCATCTTCCTCAAAAGTAGCAGATTGTGAAACCACAATAACATGATGAGAGTCAATGTATTTGCTCCATTTTGAATTATCATCAATGCCCATAAATCTCATCCTTTTGCTGCAGGACCCCCTTTCTTTCTTTGGGCTAAAGGAATATTCACCATAGCATAGGAACCAAAAATATGGAGATGTGAGAGATCAGGCTTGTGTCCATACAACATGAAATAAGGGGTCTGATTTATCACACTACTCCAAGTACGGTTGATGATATGGTTAGCATATTTGATAGCTTCACCCCAGTATGGAAGACTGAGGTTAGCATCTTCAAGGAGGCAACGCATCATGGTTTGCAAAACCCCATTTCTGCGTTCTGCCACCCCATTTTCAGCTGGAGTATAAGGAGCAGATGTCTGATGTACTATCCCATTCTCACGCATCCAGTCCTGGAAACGCTGAGACATGAATTCAGCACCGCGATCACTCTGGATTCTGGCAATGTTGACCTCGAATTGGGTATAGACAAGACTAGCAAAGTCTTTAAAGATCTGAAAGGTCTCAGATTTTTCTTTCATAGGATATACATATCCATATCTAGTATAATTGTCAACGATTGTCAAGAAATATCTTTTACCACCAAGTGTTGGTGCAAAAGGACCAACTATGTCAGTGTGTACCAAATCAAAAATGCGTGTTGACAGGCGTGTAGCGCATTTTGGAATTGCTGCTGCCTTGGATTTGGCTTTCTTGCAGACAGCACAGTCCAAAAACACCTTACACCCCTTTAGATCCAAACCTCTTGCGAACTCTGGCATCTTCTTCAGAACACGGAAACTGGCATGACCCAATCTTCTGTGCCACTTATGGATACACCTGGAATGCAAAGGTTTACCTGTTAGTGAATTCTCAACTTTAGCATTTTTATTAGGAACCCCAGGCTTGCTGTGAGCAACCTGTGTCTTTTTTGTATTTTTATTATCTTTAGGAACCTTTGGAGTAGCAACAGGATCTCTCTCTGGGACGTCTCTCTCTGGGCCTGTGCTCTTTGGAACGTGTATACTTGCCTGCTCTTGCTGCTTAGGCTTTGGTTTTAAGTAATAAACACCACCAATCAACATGGTTTCAGCAACAATATCTCCATCTTTGACTATATAACTTGCTTTTTCAAGATGGTGGACCTGAAAATGAGAAAACCTAGACAAATGACTCTGACTAAGCAAATTACTACTGGCAGATGGAACATAGTAAACATTTGGAATGAGAGCATCAAGCTCTTCAATATAGACAGTTCCTTTTCCCATGACCTGAACAGGATGATTGGAAAAAGAGTAAAGTTCACGAAGTTCAGGTTCAGGCTCGTGCATCTCAGTGTAAAGCTCTTTTCTGTAGGTTACATGTAATGCTGCTCCACTGTCCAAAGTCCAAAGAAGTCGTCTGTCGTACTCTGGTTGAGGCTGTGGATCGTTGGTCACAACCAATGTGGCAAGTGGAGCTTGTGGATCACGCCTGGAACCACGACCACGACCTTGTCGTCCGCCTCTACCTCTGCCTCCTCTGGAATCTGTTCCTCTGGGCTGGTATGTGACGGGCGCTGGAACTCGTTGGGGACAATCCCGGGTGGCATGTCCCACACGATTGCAGATGTAGCATCTTGGCATTCTTGAAACGTAGGTCCTTCCACGGAAGGCACGCCTCGCTGAAGCTCTTGATGCAGGTGGTTCCCTTAAATGTGGCGCAGCTTGCATAACTGCCTCTTCTTCGGCTAAGATTCTGCATACATGATCCACTGTGCGTTGAGCAATAGGCACTTGATTAATCTTGGAAATAGCATCTTTCCACTCATGATTCAAAGAATTGATGATAATGCTGATCATTTGAAAATCATCAATAGGATAGCCTTTTTCACCCAGTTCTTTTCTAATACCTTTCATTTTAGTCAAATGTGCTCCAATATGTTCACCAGGTTTTAATCTGGAACCATGGAACTCAGACAAAAGCAAACATGTAGACTCAATTGATGTAGGCCGATAACATGCCTCTAACTGAGTCCAAATTTGTTGGGCAGTTGCATCTTGTGAAAACGTGAGCTGCAATTCAATGTCCATTGACATCAATAATGTTGTGCATGCTCTATTATCCAAGTCCCATATGTCAGGAGTCCATGGCTGGGCAGGAGGATTAAACACCATCATGTGAGTACCTTCTCTGCGTAACAAAAGTCCAACCTCACTAACCCATGCCCTGTAATTCTGTCCTGACTTCTTTAATTTTGAGTCACCAGCCAGTGGTACAATGGAAGGTGTTTGACGAGGAAAATACAATTGAGGTACTGGCTGTGCAGGTTGTGCAATCCGACCATAACCTGCAGGGGGCACCAGTGGCGTCTGTGCCTGGACATGCGGCAGTTGCATTGAAGCTGCCGGTAGTCTTGGTGCTGGCTGTGACTGTCTTTGAGCTGCTATTCCACCCTGGCCAGCAGGAGGCGCTGGCGCTGGGGCTGGTGCATTAGCATAATCTGCAGATGACACTGGCCTTCGCATATAAGAACCCGGTAGTAATTGCATGTGGGTTAAATATGGCTGTGTTCTGCCAGGTAGAGGGGCTTGCATAGAAGCAATATTAACAGGAGAAGCAATAGTAACAGGAATCCTAGCACCATCAGGGACTGGAGCCTCAGATGACGGCAGAAATCTTGTATCTCTGAGCAAAGACTCCTCCATAGACGATTGCGAGAGTAAGAGCTCCAATTCATGTCTTAATGCAGCTTCACCAGTAGATGGTGCTATAACATTTGCTTCAGGCATCACTGTGGCTCTGTATGTCCTTTGGGACAGCCCATAATCATGTGACACAGGAGCCTCCGGTTCCCATTCGTCTTGCATGACACTCAATGATGGGCGTGACTTTAGCTTTGGGGAAGAAGGAGGCAATATGGCTTCTCCTTGTGGGTGTGGCAATATGGCCGGTTCATGCTCATAATTCCTCTCATATTGCTGAACCATTGACACATATTTCTTTGCCTGCTGCAAACGCCTTTCAAAAACCCCAATTAGTTCACAGTAGCCTTGCATAGCCCTATCTCGCATAGTTTGCTTGGGGCTTGAAGGAGCAGAAGGAATTTTCTTCGGCTGGACTTTAAGTTTTGCTCCAAGCCTTTGAAATTCATCTTGAGCCCCTGGAGTGTGAACATTTTCAAAAGCAGCTGCCAGGGAGCTTGGAAAAGTAGAAAAAGGAGTGACTGACCTTGCATCATGGACAGGAGCAGGCGCGTCTTCTCCAAGGCGTGTGGCCGAAGCTATCGGAGTTCTGAAGGTCGAAGGGAGATGCCCAACAGACAAACTCCTGGCCTCCCGTTTCAGCCGTGGCTTCCTTCCTGACATGTTTCAGCAGTTAATCACCGCTGCCTCACTAGCACTAACTAACTGATAACAGCCGCAGAAACATGCTTCTCCAAAAACATAAATCAAACCATCCTCGATACCAAAATGTCAAGGTAAAAATCACCTTTGTAGAGGGCGACGGACCGTGCTTCAGAGAATGCATGTTACACTTGCAGGAAGGCAAGAAAAACACGACGCATAATCTTACTAAATACCTTTTACTTACAAAAATGTAAAAACTAAATATATATTATACAGAGCTAGCTAGCTTCATCCTAACGTAACAGACAGTAACAGCAAAGAGAAAAAAACAATACAGATAATAACTCTGGGAACTTCTTCTAGACATGCGCACTAAACAGACTGAAACCATAACATAGCTAGTCATATGGGATTCACTATGGTTACCAGATAAGTTATCACAACAGGTGCAGAGAACAGGGGAAATGTACAGTTAGAAATGAACTTTTCTGACGAACAAAAAAAAAACGTGCAGTGACAGTCCATCCTCTGCCTTTTGCCACAAAGAGCCAGGCAGAGGCCAGATTAGGTGTTGCTGGACCATCTGACCGGTAACGGTGGCTGTTGTGGTCCCTGGTGGGCTGCGACCAAGAACCTGCTCCCAAGGGGGGCAATAAACTGACCCAGCTTGGTCTGGGGGCCTCCCCCGGATAAACCGGCCAGGGAAGGGAGGACCCCAAACCGAGGGGAGGGGGTTCTGCCGCTTTCCCCAGGCGCCCCCAACCCGCTGCCCCACGGCCATTCTCTGGGGCAGACCGAGTAATAACTCATTTATTTAAATGACCTGGATTCTGACCCTGCGGGGTGCAGAAACATTTGCCTCTGTTTTAACTGTGTTTTGTAGAACAAGCCATTGGGCCCTGTTTGATACAGAAGCCACTACTTGCACAACATGCTGCTAAAGTGGCTTGGGGCAATGGGTAAAAGTCCAGATTCGGAATCACCTCCTCCCGCCCCCAGCTGCCCTCCAGCTGCACAAGAGCCACCTGGCTGCATGCTGGGGTGGGGCCGAGCAGATGTGACCCTGGGCAGAAGTAGAGGGACATCTGTCCAAGGGCGTCTCTCAGAGAGAGCAGACTGTGCAGGGCCCCTCCGGCTGCGTTCTCAGGGCTGGCGAGGCAGAGAGGAAGGCAGGCTCCAGGTCCTGGGCAGCCGTTGGAGGTAGGTTCTTGAGACCCTACAGAGAGCAGCAGAGGAAGGGGAGGGGGCTGCTGGGGAGATGCACTGGCCCCGATGACCCGCCTTGCCTCCCTTTCCTCCCTCCCAGGGGCCAGGTAGGCAGATCAGGCTACGATTCATTCCCCCTCCCCATGGAGCACAACAGGAGCGGGCTGTGGGGAAGGGGCTCCTCTTTCGAAGGCCTGGAGGAGTCTGTGGTGCTGCCTGTCTTCTCGGCTGCTGCTCAGGTCCGAGTGGGGCTCACCCTGCTAATGTGTGTGATCTCGGCCACCTGCAACGCGGCCTTTCTGTGGAGCGGATGGACCAGGCCTGCGGCCAAGGGGTCCCATGCACGCCTGCTGCTCCTGCACCTGGCGGTGGCGGATCTGCTGGTGGCCCTGGTGGTGATGCCGATAGACGCCGCCTGGAACATCACGCTGCAGTGGCGGGCTGGAGACGTGGCCTGCCGGCTCCTCATGTTCCTCAAGCTGCTGGCCATGTACGCCTCGGCCTTCGTTACCACTCTGATCAGCCTGGACTGCCAAGCGGCCATCTTACAGCCCCTGGCCACTGCCCAGGCTTGGCGCAAGAACCAGATCTTGCTCTACGCGGCCTGGCTGATGAGTGCCAGCCTCTCTGCTCCTCAGGTACCTGGCAAGGGAGCTCCCCTCCCAGGGGCAAGGCTAGGGATCCGTGGCCGTGGGGGGAGGGGGTGGGCCCTTGCTCCAAAATCTTTCTCCCCCCCCCAATTCCTGCCCTTGCCCCTGCAGCTGTTCCTGTTCCACACGGTCACCATCAGCTCCCCACAGAACTTCACCCAGTGCACGACCCACGGCTCCTTTGCCCAGCACTGGCACGAGGTGGCTTACAACATGTTCGGCTTCCTGGGCCTTTTTCTGCTCCCCCTGCTGGTCATGAGCGCTTGCTACACCCGGGTCCTGTTGGAGATTTCCAGACACGTCAGCTCCTGCAACAGCTGTGAGTGTGGCTGGCTGGGGGGTGGGGGGAGAATGGGGATGGCAGTGCAGTTGCCTCCCAGGCCTTTTAAACTTGAATGGAATCGTTCTTGACTGTCCACCTCTTCTGCAGGTTTTGCATAGGACTTTTTTGAATGAGTCTTTGAAAATACAGGTTGTCCTTGACTTACAACAGATTATTTAGTGACCATTCGAATTTACAGCAAACTGAAAAATGTGATTGATGACCGTTTTTCACACTTATGACTGTTGCAGGATCCCCATGGTCATGTGATCAAAATTCAGGTGTTTGGCTTGTGACTCACATGACGGTTGCAGTGTTCTGGGATCATGTGATCACCTTTTGCAACCTTTTAACGAGCAAAATCGACGGGGAAGCCAGATTCACTTTACAACCATGTTACTAATTTAACAACTGCAGTGATTCACTTAACAACTGTGGCAAGAAAGGTCTTAAAATGGGACAAAATTCACTTAATAACTGCCTCGCTCAGCGACAGAAATGTTGTTGAGGACCCCCTGTGGTGTTCTGAAATGAGCCACAGTTTTGTGTGAGGTTCTCGAGAAGCCTAAAACTGAATGGGAACTCACAGGCCAAATTCCCCAGCAGTGTCAAACTAGTTTCATAACTTTGCCAAAGGAGCTTCATGCTTGACCCAAAGCAAAATTTTGGATTTTTTTTCTTAACAAAAGAAATTAACAGAAAAGGCCTCAATTGCAAAACAAAAAAGCCTACCCAATATGTTCATTACGGAGAAACACATAAGAGAAACATTTTAGGAAAAACTGCACAAACATCTGCATCAAGCAATGAATGTACAAGACCTGCGGGCTCTGGGCGAAAGGAGAAGCTGAACCTTGGGCCTCCGAGCCCCCCAGGCTGACCAGGTCGCCCTCTTTGTTTCAGGGTCTGCCCAAGAGATGCCCTTGCGCCGCTCGCACAACCCCATCCCGAGGGCGCGTCTTCGCCTGCTGCATCTCAGCCTGGCCATCGTCGGCTCCTTCGTGCTCTGCTGGACCCCTTACTACCTGCTGGGCCTGTGGTACTGGTTCTGGCCAGCAGACATGGAGGGGGCGGTGAGCCCCTCGCTGGCACACATCCTCTTCCTCTTCGGCTTGCTCAACGCCTGCCTGGACCCCATCACCTACAGGCTCTTTGCCGGGGGCTGGCAGGGAGGCTGCTGCCGGGCAGCCGGGCAAGGGAAGCAGCTGCCCTCCCCCGTCACCGGCTCCTTCCAGGGCTCGGTGTCCTCTGTTCGCCCCACAAGAGGGGGCCGGCTGCTCCTCCCTGACATGGCAGAGGTGGCCCTGGGCCCGGGCGCAAGGCCTCCCCTGAAGGCAGCTGCGTGCCCGACTGACAGCCCTCCCGGTCAGTTCAGTGGGAAGGCTGCAAGGCTGAGTCTCCTTCCGGCCGTGGAGCTTCCGGCTCTCTCTCCCGGGCCAGAGGAGGAAGGGCCTCTGGCAGGGACACCCCCACAGGCCCCCTTATGAGGGAAGGAGCCTGGGTGGCCCCGAGTCAGGCTCCCTCTGAACTAGCTGGGAGGGGGGCTTCCGTAAAGAAACACATCCTGCTGTTCCCACCTATTGCTTAAGCCACAATGAGCTTCTTTTAAATTCTGCCTAGCTGCCCGTTTGGGCTTGTTTTTATGGTGCCATGGCTTATTTAAGAAATGATGGCCTGTTCCTCTCCTTGTGAAGCCTGGACCACAGAGCTTCCCAACAGTGGGAAGGAGAAAATGCTGGCAGGCTCCTGGTGGTGCCCAGAGGAAGCAGGTCTGCCGCCAGGGTCTGTGTCCTCCCGGAGGTCCCTCCGTGGGGTGAGGTGCTGCCTGGAGGCTGGGTGGGAAGAGCCCAGGGCCCCATGGCTCTGGCGGAAGGGAGAGGACCCTGGCAGAGACTGGCTAACACTGGAAAACAGCAAGGACAGTGGCCAGGCTGCCGCCGGTCTGCACACTGGGAGTGAGAGCTGCGCCGGCAGAGCTGCAAAGAGGAACTGTCCCTGCTGGGAGCAGATTCTGGCTGCTCTGAGAGGCTGAGGGGCCAAGAGAGCCGTAGGGACAGACCCTGCACGTCTGAAGGGGCTTCTGCCGCCCTCCTTCCCTGCAAA
This sequence comes from Vipera ursinii, assembly GCF_947247035.1. Taxonomy (NCBI): domain Eukaryota; kingdom Metazoa; phylum Chordata; class Lepidosauria; order Squamata; family Viperidae; genus Vipera; species Vipera ursinii. Next base: position 3,064,222 of record NC_139524.1, on the reverse strand, counting down.
GAGGTTTCCTCACGGTACTTTCTCGGCCGGGCTCGGGCCCTCTTCTCGTTGCAGAGCTACGTGACCAGCATAAACACATAAAGTATCTAGGGTGAAATTCAAGAGCTGCAGAGTTTGGAAGAGCAAGGCACCCTGGCAGTGGCAAACCTCAAGCTGGGTGACCATGAATTCAGAACGGATTGTGCCTCCTCAAGGCCAGCTGTTTCTACGGAAGGGGAAGGAGAGTCTGCATAATCACCTGTGGTCTGATACAAATGGAAGTGAATAATTCCTGGCATCATAATAATAATAAGTTAAGGTTTTGCTTATAGGATAAATATAGGAAAAGAGTAAACACATATTTTTCCTTCCTTTCTTTGCTGTTACAATGTTTCCTTTTATGAAAAGGAAAGCACAAGGCAATAATTGGTTTGCATCTCAAGGTTTGATTATCAATAAAACAAGGATAAAATCATTGGAAAGCTTTACTTCCAACTGGCTGGTTTCAGAGTCTTAAAGAAGGGGTTTTTGTGTGTGTGTGTGTGTGTGTGTGTGTGTGTGTGTGTGTGTGTGCGCACGCACACGTGCGCACTCAGGCAAGCACCTTGGAGTCAGTGTTGACTCCCGGCAACTGCCTGGACCAGTTTTCTTGGCAAGATCTTTCAGGAACACTTGTGCCCTTCCTCCCCGGACTGAGAGTGCCTGACGGCCCAGAATCCCCCAGCTGGCTTTGCACCGCAGCTTCTCCCCTGGTGCCTTAACTGCTGCATCAAGCTGGCTGTCTTCAAAGCAGTGGACTTGTATTAAAAGAATGGCAGGAAAAGGGATTTGGCTGTACTTTGAAACTCTTATAATACATAACCCAGAGCATCGGCTGGACCTTATTTATAAATTAATAGTAAGGACTGACCCAGAAACCAAACAGGTCAATGATTGCATAAATAAAGAATGACGAATTTAGATGTAGTAATATATGTGAGATCCTGAGTTCTAATCCCAACAAAAGTGCAAGCCAGCTGGGTGACCCAGGGCCGGTCACTCTTGAAAAACTTTGCCAAGAAAACTGTGGGGCTGGTCCAGGCATTTGCCAGACTTCAACATTCAAAGGCACACTTGCACAGGTACACCACAACGAAAATTTAAATCGAAGAAGCATATTATACTGACCATTACACTTGGATAATACTTATATGAAATATTTTATCTTTGGTGTGTAAACCCCAGTCCTGAATACTAAAATGGACAGTTCATTTTTTAACAATTGCTGGAAACGCCACGATCAGGTTAGATTATTCTTCCATATCTGGTGGCATCGTGGTAAAGCTCAACCATTTGGAGAATGACTCATATTGCTATGGTTCCATCCCAGGGTCACGAAGGAGCTGCCAGATGTGCTCTTGGAAATATTAAACCAAATCTTTCAAAGATCCTGGAAACTGCCAGAGTGGAAAAGAGCCCACGTAGTTTCAATCTTTTTTTTAAAGGAGGGGGGGAGTAGATCCAGGAAACTTGAGAGCACGCTGTGCAGCAGGGGGCAGTGCAGGAGAGGGAACGAGGGCTTCCTGGCTGTTCAACCCACCCAGCCAGGGTCTCCTGGAGTGGCAGTTTTCAGCACTTTCTAACCTGCTGCTGTAGCTGAATGTTGCAGCATGGACAAGAAGCAACTCCTGGCCCATCTGGAACTGGGCCATGCCCTGAAGGGTTGCTGCGGTATTAGGACAGTGTCAAACCTCTGGGGAGGAGAAAACTGGGGTGCCTTCTGTCGTGAGCGAGGAGCAGCGCAGCCGCAAGAGAAAACATTCCCCAACCAGCAGCAATATCCTGTATTGGTTTTTCCAGCAAGCCAGCCACATTTTGCAGGGGCGCCTGCTGGCAGGGGAAAACCACGGCCCCAACAGACTTTCATCTTCTCCTGGAAGCCTCTGAGCAAAGGAGGTGGATTTGGGGTGCCTACTTCTGCTTTTGGGGTACACCCTGTGGCTTTCTCTTGCTAAGATATGCTGCTTTCAAACTGGACACTACATTTGTGGTTCTCAAAGAAGGCAAAACTCCCAACACTTACTTTGGGTTCTCAGTAGCTCTGCTACTGAGGTGGAATAGACAACATCACCAGCAGATGGATCTGTGGCTGGCTGGCAAACCGTACTCAACGAGTAGTCCTCAATGGCACATGGAGAGAAGTAAGCGGTGGGGTACCACAAGGTTCCGTCTTAGGGCCAGTACTCTTCAATATCTCCATAAGTGACTTAGATGAGGGGATAGAAGAGCAACTCATCAAATTTGCAGATGATACCAAACTGGCGGGAGTAGCCAACATCTCAGAAGACAAACTCAGGATGCAAAAAGATCTTGACAAACTGAAAAATGGGTCCTATCCAACAAAATGAGTTTCAATGTGGAGAAAAGCAAAGTCTTACATTTAGGCAAGAAAAATCAAAAGTACAAGTACAGATTCAGCATGACCTGGCTCTAAAACAGTAATGGTGAGAGGGACCTTGGAGTCCTAGTGGATGATCACTTGACTATGAGCCAGCAGTGTGTAGCAGCAGCCAAAAAAGCTAATGCAATCCTGGGTTGTATAAGCAGAGGCATAGAATCAAGCTCATGCGAGATATTAGTACCACTTTATAAAACTCTAGTGAGGCCACACCTGGAACACTGCAGCCAATTTTGGTCACCATATCACAAAAAAGATGTTGAGAGTTTGAAAAAAATTCAGAGAAGAGCAACTAAGATGATCCAAGACCTGGAGACTAAAACATATGAAGAATGGCTGCGGGACTTGGGTTTGGCTAGTCTAAAGAAAAGAAGAAATAGGGGAGACATGATAGCAGCATTCCAGTATCTGAGGGGCTGCCACAAAGAAGAGGGGGCCAGGCTGTTCACCAGAGCACCAGAGTGCAAGACAAGAAACAATGGATGGCAACTGACCAAAGAGAGAAGCAACCTGGAATTAAGGAGAAACTTCCTGACAGTGAGGACAATTAACCAGTAGCCTGCCCCTGGAAATCATGGGCGGTCCATCACTGGAGATTTTTAAAAAGAGGCTAGACAGTCACTTGTCTGAGATGGTATAGGACGGTTCTCCTGCTTGATCAGGGGGCTGGACTAGAAGACCTCCAAGGTCCCTTCCAGCTCTATTCTATCCTAAAAATACCTCTCACAGCTGCATCCCTTGTATTTCTTTTTTCTTTTCTGCTTGCCCAGATACCTCTATTTTCTGAAATCGAAATTTCTGTATATTCCTATGTGATCCTTACATACGAGGCAACGCACCCTCCCTTCTGGTTGAACCTATTTCTTTTATATAAGTTGCTGCCTTTCATCACTGGTGGGAATCATCCAACATGTTACAGTAATACTTAGGACATCATATTGATGTTCCCATGCTAGGATTTCCAGCTTTGCTTCCTATACTTTGTGCATTGATCAATCATTGATTCAAGATCACATGAAATGATAGTGCCGATTTCTACTGCAGTGGGAAGACCACACTTGGAATTCTGCATCCAGTTCTGGTCACCACGATACAAAAAAAAAAAGAAAAAAAAGATATTGAGACCTTAAGAAGAGTGCAAGGAGCAACAAAGATGCTCAGGGGTCTGGAGGCTAAACGGTTATGATGAGGAATGGAGAGAACCAGGTATGTCTAATCTAACGAGGAGGACTACGGGTGAGAGGATGGCACTCTTCCAGTACTAGAGGGGCTATCACAGAGAAGAGGGGGCCAACCTGAGGTTAAGACAAGATATAACGAGTGGAAGCTCATTAAAGAGAGATCCATCCTAGAACTAAGGAGGAATTTTCTGCCAGTGAGAACAATTATCCAGTGGAACAGCCTGCCTCCAGAAGTTGTGGGTGCTCCATCACTGGAAGCTTTCCAAAAGAGACCGGCCAGCCATTTGTCCAGAATGGTATAGACAGGGTCGCCTGCTTGAACAAGGATGTGGACTAGAAGACCTCTAAGGTTCCTTCCAAACCTATTATTCTATGTTCTACGATTCCCACAGGGCATTTTAGTCCTCAGCTGCCACTTGTTACTGGCCTGCCTCTTGAACTTTTTGCCCATTTCTTTGCCTACGTCCCTCCCTTTTTGTGTGTGCCTACATGACCAACTTCCCCATCCTCAGGTGTTAGCTGCATACTCAGCTCTGGGGCTTTACTACTCTTCCTCCGTGCATTAGTTTAAAACTCTCCTGATCAGCATTGCCAGGTGCTGTCAGACCTGCCCCTGCCTGACCCCCTAGGAAAGTAAAATTCTCAACTCCATTTGGTTGAAGTGAAAAGCATTTTTACTAAGAGCAGTAAAGTCAAGCTGAATCCAAAATTCCCTTGCACCAATGCAAAATTAAACCCCTGGTTTCCCCCTGTGCTCTGCCCACGAGTAGCTAATCTGGCACCTCCAAGATGTTTTGGAAAATGCTGAGGGTGTTTGACCTGGTGAAATCCCACTCTCAGTAGATTGGCCTTGAAGATGCCAGGGCTAGCATGAACCAGATTTGAAAGGGCTCTCGGTTCCCCGATTGATGGCAGAACACCATTTCAGTGGCCAATTGACTTAAAGAGAAAGTAAGTAAACCGTCCAGGTTTTATGAATAACAATGAAAACAGAGGGATGACATGAAGTGCTGACGCATGTAGTGTGTGGAAAGAGCAACAAAGCACAGAGAAGAAGGAATGCAAGGAGGCCTTAACTGGGACAAAGCTACTCAATGGGTGTGAAGCTGGCTTAGCGCAACTGGAAATGCCAAACAGCCTCCAAGGTCCCTGTGAGATGGTCTCACGAGGTCGATGGATCGTTAAGGTGCTTCCAAGTAAAAGGCATCACGCAGAGATGCAATCATATGAAGCTTTATTCAATGATAGATTAAAGAGAAAGAATTACTTGGCATGAAGGCATTCATGCCTACATGTGAGAGAGAACAAAAGAAAAGAAAGCAAGCTAGCATAGCATAACTGGAACAGAAGAACAAAAACTGAAGAGAGCAGCCCCTTTGAGCAGAGGTATTTATGGGGGGTCTCAGCCCCTCCCTAACCATAAAACTCTCTCGCCAATGGGGATGTAGGGGTCTGGGACCCCTGACTCATCAGTGGAAGCAAAGAAGCCTCTTTGCCTCCATCTGATGACCCTTTTGGGTAACTGCCATGGCTGGCACAAAAACATCTAACAGTCCCCGAGTTTCTACTGAAGGCTATTTATTCAGTATAAGAACACGCTCCCTGGGAGAGGGAGCCACAAGATACGGTTTAAAAAAAGTCAAGATGGCAGCCACAGTGGCATTATGGAAGCTCCACCTGTTTTTTTTATATGCATCAGATGTGCTGACACCCCTTCAGTATGTCACATTGTGGAATACAGTGGGGAAAGAATACTAATGTAAAGCGATCCCTGAATATTAATTGGAAGATGGAAATAAGAGAGAGTCTGGAAAGCTAGTTGTCAGAGAATCAGTTTCTCCAGGCATATTGCAGATTCTAAGTATTCCTAGTCTGCTTTACGAAGAGGTTTTCACACGCACAGGGGAATGTGCTCTTGCAGCTGACATTGTGCAGAGGACCTTCTTCTTTTCATAGAGAACTTTGGTGTCCTGGGCTTTTCACATTGCTGGGATTGTACGTAGATGTTGTCAGAGAGCAATCTGTGCCCCATCTGGCCAGGCAGGCCAGCCAATAAATTGAAGATGTTCTTACTTGGTTCTCCTTCAGGGCATGGAGGATGACTTTGGAAGATTCGCTACCGTGGAAGTCAGTTGTAGCAAAAGCTTTGTCTTCTGAAGTTTGTCCTCATGCCAAGCCACGGATGCTGAGGTATTTGTGCTCGACAACCCACAGTCCACATTTGGAGGGCGGATCCTGCCCGATTTTCAGGACGTGAGGTGGCTGATGAAGCCACGTATAATATCAGAAGCATGTCTTCAGATGAGGCAAGGGTGTCATGGTGCACAACTTTCAGTAGCAGTGGAAAACAATGCCCCGATCGGACCTTCTGTAATGTCTGTAAGAACATGTGCCAGATAGAAGCAAGATGTGGCCAGCTATTCAAAGTCTTGTGTCTGCCGGCAAGCGGGCAGCTGAAAGCAACTTCAACCAGAACTCTACTGCAGCTGCTTCCGGTTCTCAGTCTCCCGTTCCAGAAAGTGGCAACTGGCTCCTTGGGCACAGGCCAAGCAGACGTACACCGAGGAAGTCAGATTTATTTGCTTATCTATTTAGGATTAAGATTTACGTCTCACTGAATAACTCAGTGGTGCACAATTAAAGCAACATTATAAAATATGCTAACACACAACACAGCCAAAAAATGACAGCTGTAACATTTGACATAAAAATAACCTGTCAGTGCTGACATCAGTCAACAGAGAAGACTTTCCATCCTTCTAGCAGTGGGAGCTGCTTTTCATTTAAGGCAGCCGGACGGCCCCCCCACCCTCCACCCTCCCTGCCTCCTCAGAGGCAACAAGGCAGGAGGGCGGCAGGAGGGCACAAAGGCTTGCTGCTTCCAACTGATGAGCTTTTGGAGCGTCTCTCCCCTGGGGCCCAATATTTTCAGCCCATTTTCTGGGTGTTTCGGGGTGGGAGTGGGAAGGAAGCTCCCCCCAGCCCCATTGCAATGTACCTGAACCAGCAAACATGGCCTGAGGGGCTGCAGTTTGGCCAGTGACTTTCTGCAGCATAATCGGGATGCTGGCGGGCAGGGCATATGGGGCAGGCCGGAGGGCAGCAGCCTACTCTGCTCCCAAGTTCTAACCCTGGCAAGATGGGCATCTGACTTCACACTGACTTCTGCAGAAAGGATAGGTCCATCCAGCTGGTTGACGGAACTGTATGGTTTCCAGAAATTAATTTACTGTTTCAGTTTTAAGACTGTCTGACTCATGAGATGAAACCCACGAATGGAATGAACTGATGGATGGATACAAATTGCTAAAAAAAAACAGGTCTACAAAAAGAGGAGGGGGAGGTGTGCTATATGTAAGAGAACACTACATATCTACCGAAATGCACATGATCAAAGATAAAATCTCTCCAGAATGTATATGGGTCAATATAAAAAGAGAAAAAAAGTGACATTGCCATAGGTGTATCTTACAGGCCATCCAACCAATCAGAAGAAATAAATGAACTCTTTGCCAACCAGTTAACAAATGTGTGTAGGAAGCACACCACAGTACTAATGGGAGACTTCAACTATCCAGATATCAACTTGGAGACAAACTCTGCAGTGAGTGGGAGATCAAACAGATTCCTAACCAACCTAGCCGACAACTGTGTAATCCAAAAGGTGGAGTAGGGAACTAGAGGCAAAGCTATACTGGGCTTTACTCTTACTAATAGAGAAGAAATGATAGAGGGAGTTGAAGTTGCCCTAATCTTGGGTGAAAGTGATCATGTCATACTGGAATTTAATATAATGCAAACAGCAGCAAGAGAAAACAATGCAACCAGGGTCTTAAACTTCAAAAGAGCTGACTTTAACAAACTCAGAGAGAACCTAGGGAAGATCCCATGGATGAAAATCCTAAAGGGGAAAACAAATCAAAAAGCGTGGCAAACTCTGAAAAATGTGATCATTAAAGCCCACACAAGCACAATACCACTGAAAAAAAAACAACAAGAAAGTCAAGAAGAAACCAGCATGGCTGCACAATGATCTCTCTGACAAACTGAAAGACAAAAAGGACAAATACAAAAAATGGAAAGAGGGGCACATAATTAAGGCCGATTACCAGCAGACAGCCAGAACATGCAAAGTCAGGAAAGCAAAGGCTCAGAACAAACAAAGACTTTCAATAGAAATCCAGGATAATAAAAAAAGTTTCTTCCACTATATTAACAAGAAGAAAAAACTCAAGGAAACTCTAGGTCCACTAAAGAGAGAAGATGGCAAGGAAATAACAGGCAACAGGGAGAAAGCAGAGCTGATTAACTCATACTTTGCATCAGTCCTCACACAAAGGAAACTATAGCCCAACATATAAAAAAAACCACTGCAAAATACAAACTAAAATTAAAATAAGCAAGAAAATAGTAAGAGAACACCTATCCAACCTTGACGAATATAAACTGGCGGGACCCCACAGATTACATTCCAGAGTTCTGAAGGAGCTGACAGATGTTATTTAGGAACCATTGCACCACATCTTTCTCCTGGAGCACCAGGGAAGTACCTGAGGATTAGAAAAGGGATGATGTGGTCCCTATCTTCAAGAAAGGGGGGAAAACAGACCCAGGAAACTACAGACCAATCAGTCTAACATCAATACCTGGGCAGATCCTGGAAAAGATAATCAAAAAACAGATCTGTGAACAACTAGAAGCAAACAAATTTATGGAGACTAAAACATACGAAGAACATCTGCAGGACTTGGGTTTGGCTAAAGAAAAGAAGAAATAGGGGAGACATGATAGCAGTCTTCCAGTATTTGACGGGCTGCCACAAAGAGTCACGTTATTCTCGAAAGCACCAGAGGGCAGGATAAGAAACAATGGTTGGGAACTGATCAAAGAGAGAAGCAACCTGGAATTAAGGAGAAAATTCCTGACACTGAGGACAATTAACCAGTGGAACAGCTGGCCACCAGAAATTGTGGGCTCTCCATCAATGGAGAATTTTAAGAAGAGACTGGAAAGACTGAAATGGTATAGGTTATCCTGCTTGTGCAGGAGGCTGGACTAGAAGACCTCCAAGGTCCCTTCCAGCTTCTGTTCTGTCCTGTCCTGTCCTATCCTATCCTACCCTTATTCTATTCTATTCTATTCTATTCTATTCTATTCCCTATTCCCTGTTCTGCTCTGTTCTATTCTGTTCTATTCTATTCTGTCCTGTCCTGTCCTGTCCTGTCCTATTCTATTCTATTCTATTCTATTCTATTCTATTCTATTCTATTCTATTCTATTCTATTCTATTCTATTCTATTCTCATGATTCTGGGTGGCTTACAAAAGAAAGTGAAAAAGAAGCAACGTGTATCAGAGAGAGCACAAAGAGAGCTCTTTGGGACCTGCTTTGGTTTCCAGTGCAATTCAAGGTACCTGTAAAAGCCCTTTGTAGCGTTACAGCTCAGGAGCCGAGCATCTGTGGGACCAGACAAGTCTCATAAAGGTTTCTATGATGCTGTAATCTTGGCATCTGTTGTCCATTTTATCTCTGCCATCTCAGCTTCGTATTCAGGAACTCCCACCAATGTTGAGCTTTTTTTAAAAAATCCTATTTATATCCCGCCCTTCTCCGAAGACTCAGGGCGACTTACAATCTAAAGCACAAGAAAAGCCTGGAATTTCTCCACCGCTCAGTACTAGGTGCTTCTCTGAAAGTTAAGAACATCAGCACGCTCTTTGGGTGAGCGATGAGTGAAGGATTCTTACTGTGGAAAAGAGGGGTCTGTGTGTGTGTGTGTGTGTGTGTGTGTGTGTGTGTGTGTGTGTGTTAAACCAAAGGCAAGCAGGAAGCTGAATGATTAAAAAGGAATGAATTGCTGCACCTCCTGGGGCAGGGGCAGGCAACCTCGGCTCTTTTATGACTCGTGGACTTCAACTCCCAGAATTATGCTGACTGAGGAATTCTGGGAGTTGAAGTCCACGAGTCATAAAAGAGCCGAGGTTGCCTACCCCTGTCCTGGGGAATGCCCGATCCTGATCCAGGGTTAAACTTCCCTCCCATCTGCTGAGCAGGGCAGGTTTCACTCCCTTTTCCTCCTAGCAAGGCCAGTAAGATCCCTGGGACCCGGTGGCGGAGGAAGGAGGGGTGGGGAGCCAGCAGCTTATACGGGGCCTTTGAGCGCCCCCCAAGTCAAGCGAGCAAAATGAGCCCCAAAGGGGGCTTTTGTTATTTTCATTTTTTTGCTGCAGCGTTAGAATCAGGGTAGAAGTTTCGCCAATGAAGCGGGGGGGGCGAGAGGGGGGAAATGCAGCTTCTCCTGGCGATTTTGCCGCAGTCCCTTCTCTCCTCCAAGGGGAAAGCGGCCTGCCCAGGCACTGCCTCTTTCTCACCGACCCGGAGATTCTGGGCAAGTGGCCGTCCCCCCAGCCGCGGCCCCTCCCGACAACCTCCGCCCTGGCCTTTGCCCTCCGAGGGCTCACCGCGTCTCCCCCCCCCTGGAGCGGGGGCGGCGGCGGGTTTGTGAGATGGTCTCACGAAGTCGATGGATCGTTAAGGTGCTTCCAGATTGTAAGCTAGCAGAAGAGAGAACAGAGAGCAAGCAAGCACAGAATAGCTGGACTAGACTAGAATAGACAAAGGGCAGCCCCTTGAGCAGAGGTATTTATGGGGGGGTCTCAGCCCCTCCCTTACCATAAAACTCTCTCGCCAATGGGGCTGCAGGGGCCGGGGACCCCTGACCCACCAGTGGGAGCAAAGAAGCCTCTTGGCTCCCATCGGATGACCTTTTTGGGGAACTGCCATGGCTGGCACAAAACATCTAACAGGGTTCCCCTCGGCAGGGCAGCGGGGCCGGGCAGGGGTCAGCCGACTGGCCTGCCCCCCCACCCCCGAAGGAGCCCGGCTGCTGCGGCGGGGGAGGATGCCCGGGCGGCTCTTCCCCAGCGAGGGAGAGGGCGGTCGGGGGGCGCGGTGGGGGCTCCGCCGCCTCGCCGACTCAGCGCTTTCCCGCCTTGAACTGAGCCGGCCTCGCAGGCTGACAAAACAGCCGCCGGGCACGGAGCGCTCGGCACGCAGAGGCCGGCGCCGGGCGGAGGGAGGCGGGGAAGGGGAGGGCCGCCCCCCCTCCGCGCCCTCGCCGGACAGCTTCCCGGCTGCCCGAGGGCCGCTGCCGGCGCTCCCTTTGGCCGGGGTCGGCTCCGGCCAGGCCAGCCCGCTCGGAGGCCCGGCGAGGCCTTCTGCGCTGGAGGGGAGAAGCGGCGGGGTGAACCCAGCCCGGGCCGCCCCCGAGCAGCCCCGCGAAGGTGCCGTCGCAGCCGCCCTCTCGGCAGCCGGGGCCCGGAGCTCTTCGCTCGCTGGGGTGGCCCCGGCCCCGCTCTCTGGGCCCCGGCTCCGCTGCTGCCATCCCCCGAGGCCTGCCGGCCTGGCCGCGCGTTCCCTCCCGTCTCCCGCGAATCCTCCGCGAGCCGCGCCTCTGCGTCCTCAGCCGGGGGGAGCTCTCGGGTGGTTGAGTGGCAGGGATAAAGAGAAAAGGTCGCCTTTGGTGCCCCCCGGCAATTCCTTCCTCCCCGGGGCAGCAGAAGAGCCGGGCGGGTTCTGCGGGAGCCCTTCTCGCCTCCCTGCCTCGCAAGCCCAGCGCGGCGCGGGTAATGGACGGCCGCGTTAACGGCGGCTCCGGCGGGCGGGTGGTGCTTGCCTGGCGCTTTGTGCGCTTCCAGCGTTTTAGCAAGCGGAGCTGAAGGCCGGAGCCCCGCGGGGAGCCCAGGGGAGCCAGCCGTGAGCTGGGGGGGGTCAGTTAGGAGGTGGCCCAGCCCGTCTTGGCTGCCTGGGCAGGGAGGCAAAGCGAAAGGGCCGCCCGCTCTTCCCATCCGCCTCCCCGTTTCTCAGCCCCCCCTCTCCCTGGTGGGCCCTCCTCTCATCCCCCCCCCGTTGCAAAAAGCCATTCGAGTCTGCCTTCTGCGCCCCTCCGTGCTGCCCGAGTCCAACTGGGCCCCCCTTGTCAGAAGGCAAAAAGGTTGCCGGGTGGGCGTGGAGGTGCTGTTGCTGTAAGGGCCGAGTCGCTGGCTCCACGCCTGTCCCTGGCAAAGCTGCCCTGGGCCCAAGAGGTCTGGCCAAGAGGCGCCAAATGATCAGGCTGACCTGATCAGAAATTGCACTCCTGATGTTCACCAGGAGTGCGAGTGTGTGCTCCTGCCTCACTTTCCCTGCTGCTCACAGAAGAAACAGAGAGTTCAAATGAAAGTTTTAAGAGGCAACTACTGCCCAGCTCTACTAGTATCCTAGGCTGACCTGGGCCAATGTTTCAAAGGGACTAGAGTGGAAAGTTGAGGAATTATCCTGCAAGAAGGCAATGACCTCCATACTGCTGAAAAGGCAATTGTGCAGACATTTGCGGTTGTGAAATGACCACCAGGAGTAAAGTGGACTTGAGAAGCTCTTTACCTGCCTCTGCAGGTGGTGGGATAAATGTAAAAGGAAGATGTAAGTCTCAGGAGACTCTGCTTAGCACTTGAATGCAAAGGTAAAGTCTCCTTTATAAGTTGGCTGTTCTGTGGGTTTTCCCAATGCTCATTTCCTACCCTTCCCTCCAGATAAACTTCAAAAAGGATTTGGAGAAATTGGAACAGATGCAGAGAGAGACAAGCAAGAACCAGCCTCTTCCCTCGCCTCTCAAGGTGGAGGAATGAGGGGTCACGTCCAGGCAGTTGAATGTTCAGGTCCCTAACAGTAAGCAAGAGCATCCGGGGTGCCTTCACAGAAGAGGTGCTTTAATCTCTCTCTCTCTCTCTCTCTCTCTCTCTCTCTCTCTCTCTCTCTCTCTCTCACACACACACACACACACACACACACACACACACGTTGCTCCTTCTACCTTCTATGTCCTTTCTACTATTTTCCTGTTCGACAGAAAGTGAATAGTTGGGGAATATTTATTTGTTCCAATTTCACAGATCAGAAATTGCACTCCTGATGTTCACCAGGAGTCACAAACTGTTTCCATCTTTATCAAATACTAACCAACACAATTTTTTCTAGCCACTTTTGTCCTGAATACTTTTTCAGTTAAAAGCCAGCATGTAAGTATTGAAATAAAGACCCAAATAAGCCTGATTTTATTAACTTGATTACTGAATTAACCCACCTGGGGCTAAAACTAACTGCATGTTGTGGGTCTGCACACGTCACACCAATCCTTGAAGAAATGTTCAGCTTCCTGCTCTTCAGCATATTTCCTTTCTCCAGCCACTCCTTGAACAGGAGTTCCCTGCACGCACACGCACTTGGGTGTAAAACTCGGAGAGCTTGCAGGTATATAACACTTCCAAGTAGTGTAGGAGTTTGAATTCTCAGCCCACCCCCAAAAGTGTCCTTTGGAACACTCAGCAGCGCAATCTGTAGTGCCCTGGCAGGCTTTCTCCATGCCCACAGCCGGTTCATCACGTAATGCAATTGCCCTAAAAGGCGTACAGGAACTTTGCGCTCCTGCAACAAATGAAAACCTCCATCCTTCTGGCAGCTGCCATCGCAGAATTATTCTGCAATTAAATGGAGGAAGGGCATGGTGCTCAGAACATCTGGCCAAACAGCAGACATCGATGATGTGGTGGATCCAATTAAATGGAAATAAGTTTTATGAACTACTACTAAGTCCTGCACAGACAAGATGCTAAAGTGCTGCACGAAGTAATTCTATATTCCCCTTGGCATTTATTGCAGGTAACATTATTTTGCAGAGACAAAGGTCCCACCCTGCAGAGGACTTGTGCATTAGTTCAAAAGAATGGAAATCCGTGTTCTTTTGTCCTGCATCCAGGGACGTTTCTTTGTGGGCCAACAGGGCTACTACGGTCATCATATCTGGAGCTGCTTTTCTGCCTCCGCTATCTGGGAGACCTCTCAGCATCTCACCCTTCTTTTCTTTTAGAGAAAAGTTAGCAAATGTTAAAATGTTTCCTTCAATTCAAATGGCTCATTTGGAGTAGGATCCTCTTTCAAGAATATCCTGAGCCTCCTGGAAAAATAATTAGCACCAGGAAATTGCAGTGTTTAGAATATAATGATTTTTTTAAAAAAATTCCTAACAGCAAGTGTAGATTGTACTTGACAAAAAGGATAGAGTTTGGTTGTTGTTCAGATGATAGAGGGTTTTTTCCCCAAAATCTCCAAAACAAGAACGTAGCCCCATCTTTCCGCCTGTATTCAAATTCAGTGGAAAAGCTAATCAATTGGCTCCAAGTGACACTCTCAAAGGTTTTATTTAAATATCTCGACTGCCCAGACATCCAGCTTGCTGAGCTATGCAAAAGAAGGCAGGACGGGTGCTCTTCATGTGACCACAACAGCCCTTTAGTGCTGGCCTCCAGGCAGCCACGAGTGGATTCTGGTCGTCTGGGTCACCCACATTCCCTTATCAGTTCTCCGTCCAACACTTGTGAGAAGAAAGTTGGCTGGAAGAGTGATAAGGAGATGTGGGGGACTTCAGGGGTTCTCACAAAACCTGCAAAATGGAGCAAAGAGAAGAAAGGTGGGGAAAAGGGGTTGACATCACCCATCACCTCTGGAGGCCTCAGGAGATCTTGCCATGCCAGGAGGCTCTGTCCAGCAGCCCTCGTCTCCTGCGTGTGCGTGGGTCCTGGGAACAGAGCTTGTCCTCCTCTGGGGACAGGCCAGGAAACGGCTGCCTCTGCTCATCCCAGTGCCTTCAGCCGAAAAGCCCAGCCCATTCATACATTTCATAAACATCAGGTGCCCTCCTCACATTCTGGGGATTGGACCATCCATTTCACCAAGTCTTCTGTTTTTTTTACAAAACCTGATCTGATTGGCTATACAGAGCCACGGATTTGCCATAATTAGGATTACTAAAAGGTCAAGATCCCTCCTACTTTCCACTTGCAACGAGGTCCTTCTAGCCCTTAGGAGCCCTTAAAACCAAACTCTGCTCCCAGCAGCTCAAATCCTTCTGACCGCTTTGCAAAACCGCTCCTTCCCCCAGGGAAAGGGCGATCGGGGCAATCCGGCATTAGTGAATCAGGTCCCTTTTTAAGGCCATCTGGTAATGCACCGTGCCCAGGAGAGAATCCTGGCAGGCCCGTGTGTCCAGCAAAAGCCCATTCTTGGGGCTGGTGCTGGCTTCTTTTCTCCTCAGGCCTCTGGGCCGCCGACCTGCAGCCAGGGGTGAGCAGCTGCATGAAGATGGTGACATAATGTGGTGGGACAGGAACCAGGTGCATCCAGAGAGCTGTGCCCACCTGGCCGGTGCCTTTGAGGAATGCGAGTGGGGCTGCCGTGGCTGTGGCCCTGCCCTCCCTCTGCCCCCATTGTTTTCCTGAGTTGCTGAGCTAAGGAATGTTCTCTTTGCATTGCTTCGTGTTTGTTTAAGCTCTTTTCAGTCGCTCCTAGGGAGGCACGCCATGACTCAGTGGCCAGCAATGGATTCCCCCCTAGGGCAGTTTGCAAGAGCCGCCCATTTGGACATGGCTTCTCTTCTCTTCTCTTCTCTTCTCTTCTCTTCTCTTCTCTTCTCTTCTCTTCTCTTCTCTTCTCTTCTCTTCTCTTCTCTTCTCTTCTCCTCTCCTCTCCTCTCCTCTCCTCTCCTCTCCTCTCCTCTTCTTTTCTCCTCCCCTCCCCTCCCCTCCCCTCCTCCTCTCTTTTCCTCTCTTCTCCTTTCCCCTCCCTTTTGGGTCATCCTCTCCCACTTACTCATGTGCTTGGGGGTTTCTCAAAGTTGACTCCCACTTCCTTCATTCCAATCAACGTCTGGTCTGTATTTTGTTCAGATTCTGGCACCACCAAAAGCCAACCTTGAGGCTCTGGGAAGGCTAAGGAAATGGACTGGAAGGTGAGATTTGGCTGGCTGGAGAGACAGCAGTCCCTCATGTGGTGCCCAGCCATTTTGAATGCACTGAGTTTCACCCACTCTCCCTGCAAAAGCCGGGGCTGTTTTGGGGGGCTCGAGCCTGGGGCTTTGGCAGCTTTTCTGAATGGGTTGAAGGAGCAGGAGGTTTTCTGGGGTTTGGTCCTGATAACATTTCCATGTCTGGAAGCTCTCCGCAGTGCAAAACAACAAAAAAGTATCAATGGAACTTAATGGTTAGCATTTCAGATCAATCTCAAATTTCCTACCTGGACTTTTTCCTCATCAAACTGACCTGAAGAGTCAGTTGAATTTTGCTTGTGGGGCAAAAGCCAGGTGAGCATGGAAGTGGCTGGAGTGTTCACCTGGCCCAGACCCCCCCCCTTCCTCACTCTGGAGAAGCTTGGAGAATATGCTCCTTGGAAATGCTTCTGCAGATCCCCAGGTAGCCAATGAAGCCCTCCAGCAAGGTCCTCTTCTCTCTTCATGCCTTTTGAGAGCCCCCCTTTCCCTCCTTGCTTGTGGCTCATCTCCACCCTGGGGCCTCCCCCCGCCCCATCCAGCCCTTGCCCAAAGGCTTGGCTGCCTTCTGGTCCCAGCCCCCTCCTCCTAAACTAGCCCCTCTTTCCTGCAAAGTCCAGGAAACAGGTGCCAGACCCGTCCTGCTCACTGGGCTTGCCGGACAACGTGATGCCCTCCCCCTTGCAGTCTGAGAAGAGCAAGCAAGGCAGGGAGCCGAACATTTCTCTAGCACAGAAGAGCCAAGGTTGCCTACCCCTGATCTACAGGAAGCCAGAATCTTTCGGGGATGAAGAGGAAACTGTAAATATCTTCTGGGTCCTGAGCCTGCCCCATTCTTTCTATTTCTCTACTGACTCCTCCTTTGCCAGGGAAATTCAGAGGGTTGCAACCAGCTGCAGATTTGACAGAAGGAAGTGCCCATAAAAATGCATCCCTTCTGGGGTGGCACGGAGTGACTTGCCCGATGAGAAGGGTCCTGGGCAGATGCCCACTCCTGGCTGCTCAGGCCCTGGCAAACCCTTTCGCTTAGTACCCTGCGGGGATACAGAGGGACACATAGCAGCAGCTGCGACTAGAGGGGAACCACTGAATGTCATTCAATTTATTTGATTCAATGTAGCCACACACTCTGGGCATCTTACAAACTGCATAAAAAAGTAAGCAAGTATTAAAGGGAATCGGCGAGGAAGGAATTTCCTCCAGATGGGCAGGACTGAAGCCACACAGATGTTCCCCCGGAATCTACGCCCAGTTCTCCTCACTGCTCTCCAGGCAATCTCAGACAATCAGCATTCACCCTTTCGTGCCTGGTGGCTGACCGACCTATTCAATTGACTTAATTAAGCAAACCATTCCTTACGATACTGGGCAAACCTAATAAACACAGAAAATCAACCCCTTGCCTTGAAGATTTCAGAATATCAGATAAACAATACCCGAATGAATACCTGCTCACTCCCATAGGAAATATTTTATTAAAATTATCAAGATAGGCCTCCTTAAACAGTTGCTTGAAAGATAATAACAAGAATATTAAATACATCTGATCTAAGGGGTGACCAAGTCCAACCCTGCACAGGGCAGAAGTCCAAATCCAGGCACTGAGCAGACCCACTGAAGAGGGGCTGGAGGTTCCCTTTTAGCATTCAATCAGAGGCTGCCTTCTTCTGACTTCCGTCCAACTTCCAACTCGTGCACTCAGGAAAGCGGGAAAACTTCTAGGAGACAGGGAAGCTAAATTCATAGAGATATGCTAAAGATAATATTTGAGCACGACTGTGGAGTTGATGAGCATGATCAGTGCAGGCTCTGGGCATTTGGCATCCTAAGCTGAGTTGAGACTCAAGGCCTGTGGCAATGCAAAAGGCATTTTGATGTCTGGGAAGAGTTATTTTAGTGTGCAAACATGCCTACAGCTATACCTAAATCTCTGTTAGATGCGGCAGCTTATAGATTAAGGACAGCTGAGTTGCTTCTCTTCTGAAGTCTATTTTGTTGCAGTCGCAGTGTGGCTTTGGAGGCTGCCCTGGCACCGAGTCAGCTCTTCTGGCCACTGGTCACGCTGCTTGCCCATCCTGCTCAGGAAATTGAGACCATCCATGCTGAATCCAAGCAGACGTCTAGAACAGCCGCGAAAAAAGGTTGGATGGTTGGGCCATGAAAACTCTGAAATGTTGGGCCCACTTCTCTGACAGCTGGCCTCGCAACCGTGTCGTGGCGTTTTCTTCCTTTCTATCTGTAGTCTTGAAGAAGCTTTTTGAACGGAAGACGGTATGCTGCCCAGCCCCTCCTCTGGCTGCCCACAACAACCCACCGGTGGCTGCAGTGGCTGATGCGGGATGGGTTGTTGGAAAGGTTGATGTTCCCCCCTCGCCAACCCGCCTCTCCTTTGCCACGGGGCAAAGAACCACACATCCAAGCCAAAGGATCATTTCTGGAAGGCAGCCTTGCTGGGTTGGGTGGAAACGCCAGCCTGTACTCAAAATAACCGCTTCCACCCACAGAGCAGCACGGAAGCTGCTTTCCAGATGGGCTGAAAATTCAGGAAGGTGTTTCCCTTCCTAGAAACATGGCTTTCAAAGTGGTTATTTCTATCACAACTATGGGGGGAGGCTAGAAATAAGCAGGATCTTGGGGATCCCTCCTTTGGTTTCCCCTGGGAACTTACGGAGGAGAAACCAGAGGCCTCTAGAGGGCGGCACCGACCAGCCTTCTCCAGGAGAGCCTGAGAATACGGGCAGATGTTCCGCTGGCCGTCCTTAGAATCCCAGGGCAAAAAAACAGCCCAGGACACCAACATGGGCAGAGAGAGCTGATGTTAGGACAAGGGGCTGAGCTGGTGTATCCAGCACTCTGGCTTTTAAAGGGCCAAATCTGCCAATTCCCAGAAAGAATCTCCAGAGCATAGTCCACACAACAAATAAGTCAGGATCTTTATGTCTTATATTATTTATTGCCACTGACTTCAATAGCCTTCTATTATGCAGAAAATAACTCTACCCTCAGAATCAACTTATTTAAGAAGCATCTTCAGTGAGTCAGTTGTACCTGTCAGATAATGAGAAATGGGTACAATAGTGTAGTCTTTAGGTCATGGCTTACAGAGATCATGGCTTACAGAGAAGAGTGAACTGCTTGGGCTTGTGTCTATTAGCCAAGTGGTCCGGTGTTGACTGCCTTATGTTCCAACAGAAGAAGAGGAGAATGTATTATGTCCTTTCCATTTGCATGAAATGCTGCAGGTGTCGTGGCTGCAACTAAGGCAGGTAACCCAGGCTCCTTTTTATTTCTCTGACTAAAAAGTGTTGTGTGAAGGACTTAAGGGACCAAACCTGTGATGGGCGATAGGTCGGTCTGGGAAGACTGCAGCTTGGAAGGTAAAAGGTAAAGGACATGGATTAGCAGAAAAAGGATCTACTAGACGCGATTAATGGTGATATGGTTTGATCGAGGTGGGGTTAAGATATTTGGATGTTCGAAAGTGTAGAGTTCATTATGAATGAACAGGCTAAACTGTGCACCCAGATTGTCCCAAGGGGGCATCCATAATTGTTATGTGGGGGAAGCCATAATTCTGTAAGGGCTCTGAGTAACATTCAACAGAATGGTGATAAGGGAAGAACCAGCTATGGGTTCTGGGGAACATTCTGCGACACTCTGAATAAAGGAACTTGATATTTTATTAGAACACAGAATAATCAATTTGTAATTGGAATTTCTATTTTTGAAAACTTCCAGTGATGTGAAATGGCTTGCCTTCCGACATTGTGGATGTTCTATCACTGAAGGTTTTTAAGAGAGATTGGACAACCATTTGTCTGAAATGGTATGGGGTCTCCTGCTTGAGCAGGGGTTGGACTAGAAGGCCTCCAACTCTGTTATTCTGTTAAGCACTGGAAGACTACTAGAATATCTCCCCTAGTTGTTCTCCTCGTTAACTAGACACACCTAGTTCTCTCAATCATTCATCTTACAGTTTAGCCTCCAGACCCCCTACCATCTTTGTTGTTCTTCTCTGCACTCTTTCTAGAGTCTCAACAACTTCTTGGTAACCAGAATTAGACACAGTATTCCAAGTGTGGTCTTACCAGTGCCGTATAAACCAGTACTAAGACTTCACATGATCTTGAAACTGCATCGTAGGACTGTACTGGCTTTTTTTTTGCAGCTGCAGCACACTGCTTGATCATACTTAAAATAATGGTTTACTAAGACTCTTAGCTTTCTGTCAGTCCCTCAATGTATTTTTTCTTATGCCTTTCATTTTTGGGTTCTGCCATTTTATGGGGGGGGGGAGATTTGTGCTTAGAAGTGTGGGGGGGAATGACCTATGGGTCTTCTACAATGTATTTCTTCTGCTTTGTTCTATCCTCTTTGAAGTATCTAACTTGGGGTTTGAAAGGAATGTGGCTCCGGCCATCTGCCATATCTCCAGTCCTTTGGGAAGAAGCTGCAGAGAAACCTGACAGCCTTGAGAATGGCGCCTTATCACTGGTTTCCCACAACAATGTAACACCTTTTGAATTGGCTCCCGAATTTCTCACAAAGGGGTGGAAATGCACCCAGAAAAGGTGCGAGCTGTTTTGGAGTGGGCCCTGCCATGCACCTAGAAACAGCTGCAAAGTTTTCTGGGTTTCACAAACTTCTATTGGCAATTCATCCCCTCCTTCACTCAGACCACACTCCCCATTTCTAACTTACTGAAAACCAAGTGAGAAAACAAGCTGAAACCTAGCCAGCTGTTAAAATGGACCATGGCATAACAAGCGGCATTTGAGAAGGACTTTTTTCCACAGAGCCAGTGCTACAACACCCAGATCCAGAAAAACCGTTTGTCATCCAGGCAGATGTCATCCAGACGTAGTGGTGGGTGCGGTACTACTGCAGGAAAACCAAGAAGGCCAGTTGCAACCCTGCACCTCCACCTCAAAGAAACTCATAGAAACTGAGCAGTGATGGGCCATCTGGGAGAAGGAAGCTTATGCTGTGCATTGGGCTCTTCTCACCTAAAGGCACTTCCTGGAAGGGAACAAGATCCCTTTCCATCCCTTTTATGGACTGATCATAAAAAACTCGAAGCATTAAAGACCCCCCCAGGAAGCTGTCCCCTAAACAGGCTCGATAGACCCAGCACTTCCACAAGTTCAATTTTACTCTCCGGTACTTACCTGGGGGAAAAAACCTTTTGGTAGATGCTCTGTCACGGATGCCATAATACAACAGCACAAAAGCTGAATAGTCAAACTACTGTTACCCGCAAAGCAATTGGCAGTTCCAGGTGCAAACTAAAAGTGTTCCACCACTGGACAGCATACCAGCCACCGAATTCAAGCAAGACTTGGAGAAGGATGAGTGGTTCCTCAGCCACAAAAACCTCTGTTCAATGTGAGAAGGACTACCTTGGGTAGGGGAAAAAATTATACAGCCCTACGACCCAGAGATTAAAGTTCATGCAGCTCTGCCATGATTCAAAACTAGCAGGACACTTTGGGTTCATGAAAACCCTCCACCTCATAAAGAGGCAGGTTTGGTGGCCATCTTTAAAAAAGAACATTGAGAGCTATGTGGCCAGTTGCCCCATTTGCAAAGCAGCTAAATGGAGACAGGGAAAATGGCCTGGTTTCCTGCAGGCAGCTGCAAAACCTTCAGCACCCTGGAGAGAGACCTCTATGGACTTTATCGCAGAGCTACCAGAAAGCACAGGAAACACTGTCATTTGGGTAGTAACGGATTTATTCTCCAAGCAAGTCCGTTTCATCCCTTGCCAGAAAGTTCCAACCCTCTAAAACCTTGGCTAAGATGTTTATACAACAGATCTATCGGCTCCATGGGGCCCCACAACACATAATCTCAGATAGGGGGGTCCAATTCATTTCCAAGTTCTGGAGAGCCTTTTTGGACTTACTGGGCACCAACCAGGGCATATCATCCAGTCATCATCCTCAAACGAATGGGGGGGACAGAATGAACGGATTCAATACTAGAACAATACCTGAGGTGCTTCATAAATTATCAACAAGACAATTGGACTGACCTTCTACCGTTCGCTGAAGTAGCCTATAATAATGCAGTGCAGTCCAGTACTGGTTACACACCTTTTCAAGTGGCTACAGGACAGTTTCAACCTGACACCTGAATTACCTGCCAATGAACCTAACCATTCACTGAAGTAGCCTATAATAATGCAGTGCAGTCCAGTACTGGTTACACACCTTTTCAAGTGGCTACAGGACAGTTTCAACCTGACACCTGAATTACCTGCCAATGAACCTACCATCCCTTCCCTTAAGGAATGGATTATGCAATTGCAAAATACATGGCTAGTTGTCAGAAAAGCCTTAGACGAAGCTAGAGAAGCCCATAAAGCCCAGGCAGATAAAAACGGGTGGAACCCAAGCCTTTTAGGGTGGGGGACAGGGTATACCTCTCCACTAGGTTCCTGTAGTACTTGCAGCTTTCAAAGAAGTTAGGGCCAAAATTCGTGGGACCCTTCCCTATTAAATGCATCACCAACCCAGTCACATTAAGTCACCAGTCACCAACCCCCAAACATTAAGACATATTCTTCTGGTATTCTATTGCAGCTTGCTAAAGCCCGAGATGAGTTTGCCTTTAAGGCTGGCAATACCCACCCCACCCCCAACCTATTACAGTGGAAAGTGAACATTTTAAAATCAGGGAAATCTTAGATTCCAGAAAGCACCATGGGGCCACCCAATATTTAGTAGCATGGAAGGATCTCCCAGAATGAGTAGGTACACAAGAAGCATGTGAGGGCTCCTAGACTGCTCAAACATTTTCATGATTGTTACCCTGATGAACCTAACCGCTATGTTTCATTTTCTCTCCGTTATTGTTTTCTCTTCTCCAGGTGGATCTCTTTTTTTAAAGGGGGGGGGGGGGAAATGGCATGTCAGTCCCTCAATGTATTTCTTTCCTGTGCCTTTCATTTTCGGGTTCTGCCATTCTATAAGGGAGGGGGAAGGTTTGTGCTTAAAATGTATTTCCTCTGCTTTGTTCTATCCTCTTTGAAGTAACTTACCTGAGGTATGAAAGGAATGTGCCTCCGGCCATCTGCCTCATCTCCAGTTGTATGGGAAGAAGCCACGGAGAAATCTGACAGCCTTGAGAATGGCACCTTATCACTGGTTTTCCACAACAACATCTATGGATTGGCTCAATTCAAACTGTCCGGTTGGACATTTGTGATGGGATTTGAATGGGTCCTTTTAATGTAACATTTCGCGCAGGAAATCCTCAGATCCTGCCTTATTCTCCTGCCATTAATACCTTCCAATAAAAGTTCCTGTTGAGACAAAGCAAGTTTCAAGAGTTCTGCTTTCTTGGGAGAATTAATTGAGGCAGGTCCTTACACTTTCTCTCACAATCACAGTTATTGCTATTAAGCCAGGTACCACCTATTTTGTATCTGTGCATTTGGTTTTTCTTGCCTCGTGTAAAACCATATTTCTCTTACCACTGAATTGCATTTTGTTGGACAAGGTCTAGTGTTCAAGTCTGTCAGGATCCTTATGAATCTTGAGCCTGTCTTCTAAAGCACTGGCTACTCCCCCAAGTTTGGTGTCATCTGCAAATTTGATTAATATCCCCTTCTATCCCCTCTTCATCTAGATCATTTATGAAAATGTTGAAGAGTCCTGAGCCTAGGACAGAACCCACCCACAACAACCAAGTACTTCACTACCCAAGTAATATGCTTAGCCTAGTGAAGACTCATGGGAGACAGGACAGCAGTCTTCCAATACTAGAAGAGCTGTCCCAGGGAAGAGGGCGCCGTTTATTCTCCAAAGCTTGTTGGTAGGACAAGAAGCAGCGGGTGGAAGCTCGTCAGAGGAAGATCCACCCTGTAAATAAAGAGGAATTTCCTGACAGTGAGAACGATTAATCAGTGGAACAACTTGCCTCCCAGAGTTGTGAGTGCTCTATCACTGGAGGTTTCCAAAATAAGATTGGGCAACTATTTGTCTGGGATGTATAAGGACTCCTGCCATGGGCAGGAGGCTGGACTAGAAGATCTCCAACATCCCTTCCAGTCCTATGATCCTATGATTCTTTTCTCTCGTGATTCAGACTATGGAACGGCCGAGGAAAAATGAAGCACAACGATGCCAGAGTGAAATAGCATCCTAGTTACAATATTCCTTCCCTTCTCTGCTTACGCTGTGAGTGAATATGATTCATAGACTTCATCCCGCCCTTCGCTCCCTTCAGAGCTGCAGCAGATCAGCCCTGTGCCTGAGGATGGTGTATCTTAATTAGACAAATGGGAATTGTAACTGAAGTTTTCCAACTGAAGGCTTCACAAGAACACCTCCTCCTCTTTCTAGGGTAGACTTAGGCTTCTAATCAACCCTCTTGGCAGCCCAACAATTTTGGCCAACGTAAAATCTGTTAAGTCTAATTTTATGCCTGGAGAGGTGGGGAATTTAACAGGAAAAGGCTCAAAGAAAGTAAGAAACATGACAGTTTTGGAGAATGCATCTGACTGAACTATATCTTTCCAATATACTACGTCCTCCCAAGACTGAAGTGAAAATATTTTGCAAAACTTTTTGAAATTAATTGTGGGGATGGGTTAAGGAAATGTAAGGCTTTGAACGAACTCCTTAATTCCATTAAATAGTGAAATCTCATTCCCAAAGTTTCAGACCGGAAGGAGTTAAAGGAAAACCTGAGTCTCACCTCCCATGAAATCCAACCAAGCTACACAGCAGGTAAAGACAGCTAAACGTGGGGAAATAAACAATAAAGGAGGACCAGCAAGAAGCTTCCCACCTGAGATAGACTTCTAAAGAGAAGGTGCAGCTTCATTTTACCTCTAGTCTTTTTTCCCCCATGGGAGAAGTTGGAGTGTCTCTCAGGGGGCCTCAAACCCAGAAGGATTCAGTGAAAGTGCAACAGTCTAGGAGCTATAGCTGGACTATATTTTTAGGGTATGGAAATTATTTCTTTTCATCATAGTTGGTTCTGAGTTCTGTCATATTTTTCTCTGTACACATGAAATGTAGCAGAAATCTTCCTATTTCCTTCCTTCCTATTTGGTACAAGGGACAAGCTTTGGGTTTGAATGACATCGTCTCGTTTTCTGCTGCCCTGACCTTTCATTAAGCAGCTCCACTGGCACCCTCAGAGGCGGAAGGCGAGGCTCCGTGGGTGCCTCTTGGCAGTAAACAATCAGCAGGTCTGAGAGGCTCTTGAGACGTTCATTTGCCTGTGAGCCGCAGGATGAGCTGGTCAACACTTTATCTATTCCTGAGGAATTCAGACCAGAGATGAATTTCCCTGGGGAAGAGTGGTTGGTGCCAGCATATTGGAAAGGCCGGTCACTAGGAGAATACAACAGAGATTTTTGGGAACAGCTTTACGGACTCACATTTGATGAGAACAACTCACCACTTTCCAGACGTGGAAACATTCACAAGGATGTGCTATTTACATTGCTAGAGCACTCGCTGAGACAAATTGGCCAAAGCAATAATTCCATTTTTGGCATCTACATTTATGAAGAAGATTCATCCTGGCTGTGGAATTGACCCTATGTTTAATTTACATACAGTAGAAGACTCCAAATCTAAATCTCAGGGTGTGTTATCAAGAACACTTTATATTAAGTGATTTTGAGCCATCAAGTCCTTTTTGATTCCTAGCACTCACGTAAGATTTTCTCCAAGACAAACTATCCCTAACCTGTTATTTCAAGTCTCCCAGCAATGTCACTATTGCCATCGTAACTGAGTGTCCATCTTACAGTGGTTGACATCCTCTTCTCTTTCATTTTGACATAGATGCATTTGGCAAAGTGGACCACAGCCAATTCTTGGCAAGAGAGGATGATGTGGGATAGGCAATACCACCACCAGATGGATTTGTTATTGGTGGCCAACGACAATCAGTGTGCAGCCCTCAACAGAATTACATCTACATGGAGGAAAGCATGTAGCAGAATGCTCCAAGGTTATGTCTTAGGCCCAGTGCTCTTCAACATCTTCATAAATGATTTAGATGAGGGGATAGAAGGGGAACTCATCAAATTTGCAGATGATACCAAGCTAAGGGGAACAGACAACACTTTGGAAGATAGACTCGAGTTCCAGAAAGATCTTGACTTGAGCATTGCGCCTTACCCACAAAGTGCAATTAAGTGGTGAGAAAAGTAAGGTCCTGCATTTAGACAGGAAAAAACAAATGTGTAGGTACAGAATAGGCACTACCTGGTTCACTAATACTCACCGTGAGAGATCTAGGTATTCTAGTGGACTACCACTTAAGTTGAACCAGCAGTGTGCTGCTGCTGCCATAAAAGCCAATTCAGTCCTAGGCTGAACCAACAGAAGGATAGCATCAAGAACACAAGAAGTGACAGTATCGCTTTATACTGCACTGATTAGGCTACACTTGAAATACTGCATCCATTTCTGGTCATGATATAAAAAAAATGTTGAGATCTTGGAAAGTGTGCAGAGAATAGCAACAAAGATGATAATGTGGAGACTAACCATATGATGAATGGTGGAGGGAGCTAGGTATGAAAAAGAATTGGTGTGTGTGTGGGGGGGCGGCATGGTAACTGTCTTCCAATACTTGAGGGCTGCTGTCACAGAGGAGAGGGGATTAACTTATTTTTCAAAGCACCTGCGAGCTGGAAAAGTAGTAACGGATAGAAAATTATTAAAGAGAAAACCAACCTAGAATTAAGAAGAAATTTCCTGTCAGTGAGAACAATTAATAAATGAGTAGCTTTATCTCCCAGAATTATGGGTGATCACTGGAGGTTTTTAAGAAGAGATTGGACGGCCATTTATCAGGAATGAAATAGGGTCACCTGCTCAAGCAGGGGGTTGGACTAGAAGACCTCCAAGGTCCCTTCCAACCCTTTTATCTATGTCATTCTATGTTACATTTTTCCCAGCAAGAGAACCTTTTCCAGAGAGCTAGGTCTTCACATAATGTGTTTGAAGTAAGATCATTTGAGCTATATTTTGATCCTTGAATGAGAACTTTGGGAGGGGGAGGGGCTCTCTGATGATCCCTTGGTTTGCTTTCTTGACTCTCCACCGTCTTCTCAGCAATCCTCTTTGATATCAAAGTTCAATGGTGTCAATACTCTTCTTTCTCTGCTTCTTCAAAGCAGAACAAAACAAGCTTGTTAAAGTCTTGAATAATTCTGTGTGATGGGACAAAGAAAAGACAAAGAGAGATTAAATCCTTTCAATGAAGGAAGTTAGAAAGAAAAAGAAAGGAATATAAAGTGGGTTTATTTGATCAGGATTAAAAGATATGGTGTTACTTCTGGCAACCCTCTATGGTCCTGCTGACAGCAGGAGAGAAAAAAATTATGTTTTCTGGATTTGTTTTAGATAGGAGATAGGATATGTGATGAAGAAAAGATGTTTGTAACTAGGGGGAGTGAAGAGTCACTAAATGAGTTTATGTATTGTGATGAAGATTGGAAGTCACTTCTTTACACATTTTCTTTCTCTTTCCTTACAATATTCCTACTTTTCCTCTTCTTTCTTGCACTTTTTTCTGTTCTATTTTTAGTTTGTATTAGATTTTACTACTATAATCAAATTCAAATATATATATGAAAGTGTTCTGTTGCAAGATTCTTATCTCTTATATTATGGACCCAAGAAGTCATTCCCAACATTTGCTTGCAAATTTCAAAAGAGAAACATTCTGCTAAAACTTTCTGGACCAATGGTTCCATTATAAATTGTTCAAGCTGTTTACAAAATGGGTGGCACAGCCAGTCATAAAATGTTTCCTAAAAGGTAAAAGTGAGTGGAAATACTTCAGTGCCCTCCACAATATATTCCATACCAACCTCATCCTTTTTCTAGGCAGATGCTTGACCTGTGCTTTCTATGTCTATAGGACCTCCAAGGAGCCCAGCATATCCTTCAAACGGATGCAGGGACTTTTTTTTTTTTTTACAAAAATTCCTCCTTCATATATCAGAGCAGATCACATATTGCTTCTTTTTGAAGTCAAGAGGCACAGAGAATCACAAATCTTCAGGGCAATATTAACATTGGGCAGCCAATTCAGAAATGTTGAGCTCAGGTGGAGCTTCTGCTGGGCTGCCGCTATATACATCTGCTCTCCTAAACTCCGAGTAGTAATCCCTTCTTCGGCAGTATATTTTAAGGGCAGCTCACGAAGATGCTCTTTTAACAGGACTAATTCAGTTATATGAGGAGTCCAGGGCACTGAGCCTTGTTTGCTTTGTGGGGTCTACAGATTGTTGCAGGAACCTTGCTTTCCATGGATGCTCCAACGGCTAAGTGCTCTCCACCCATCTGGCCCACCAAGGGATCGTTTACACATTCCCAGGTGTGGTGAAATGTCTAGATTCCCAGGCGGGAAGGGAGGCATTCCAGAGGACTAAGAGGCAACTCAATTGAGATAGTTTGTGCAGGTGAAAGAGGGGGAAGACAAACCCTCAGAGTGGAGTGGAGATGCAGACTGACCCATCTGCCTAGATTTTGTTTACAGGGACAACCAAGAGGCCTGCTGGGAAGATTCCCCATGTGTCTTTCTTGGTTTTGGGGCCTGGCATTTCAGCAAGCAAGTGAAAGGAGCAGCAGAAGAGCTCAGCTTTGACCGGGCATGCCATTACACGGAAGCAGGGACCTGAGTGAGCCCCGGGATGCTCAGTCTGCAGAAAAGAAAGGAGAGTGCATTAGGGAAGATGGTTTGGAGCCAGCTGCATCACATTCCTGGATCATGCTCCACACGTGACCTCCTAGAACATCTGGATCCTTTCCAGGTCGACTACTGCCAAGCCACGTTGCCTCCATCCTGATCTTATGCCTTACATTTACCATCCATACACAAATCTCCAATTTCTCCCTAAAAACACGATACCATTCATTTCAGCCCAGGATCCCAGAGGGCCAGGTCCCTTTGAATCTTCTCTCTCAACTATCTGCCAGCTCTGTGTCCTCTCCAATCTCAATTCTGGAGCCATAAAATAAAACACTTGAAGAGCGCACTCCCTGTAGCTCTTCCTCCCAAGCTGGAGCTGAGCCTTCCTGAGCACCCTTTGGATGCCGTCATTCAGCCCACTCTGAGCCCCCCTTGCCCCCTTTTCAGGAGGAAAGCCAGAGAAATTCCGCTGAGCTAGTCTGCAGAGGTCCCCGGAGGGACTGAGCTAGTAAACCTAAGTAGGCCGGAGGGATGCAGGGGCAGCATTTCCGCAGCGTTTCTGTGTCCGGATCTTTTCTGGGGCCCCGCCATGGCCGCTGCTTATCCAGGGGCTGCCAGACACGCCCGGGATGGAGGTCAAAGCGACAGGCCCTGAGAAGAAATGAGGCCACTCGGAAAGCCCCCCAATCCTATTATGGGGCAGCTGCAGGGTTGTTGCTCAGCCGGGTTCAGGGAAAGCCGGGCGGGTGCGGGGGGGGGGGGGAGGGCGGTTTGGCAGACAAAGCCCTGCCTCGTCCTTACCCGGCCATTTCCAGGGGCCTCTTTTGACCCACTGATTGGGTTTCTTTCGCGCGCCCCCTTCCGCTGCAAGAAGCCCCCGGTGGAGCCGGGCGGGCGGGGTCGCGAGTGGGCCCGGGGGTCCCGGGAGCCGCGGCGACTGAGCGGGCCTGACTGGGGCGCCCCCCCGGCCTCTCTCGGGCTGCGGGCGGGCGAGCGGAGGAGGCGGCGCAGCCCCCCGCCCGCCCGAGTGCTAATGAGGCATTTCCACAGTGAATCAGCGGGCCGGAATCGCGGGGCGGCTAACGCGATCAGCGGCGCTGTCTCTCCGAGGCAGCCACTCGGCTAATCCGGCCAGACAGGCAGAAAAGCCCCGGAGCGGCTCGGCGCTCGCCCCGCCCGGCTGCCCCCTCCCCCGGGCTCGCCCGGCCGCCGGAGCCTCGGGAGACGCGGTGGCCTCGGGCGGGGTACGCAGGAAGAGCCCCCCCCTTGCCCGAGCTCCCCGAAGCCCAAGCGGCCCCGCTGCCTCGGCGCCCTTCAGCCCCTTTGGCCTTTCGAAGCCCTCGGATGCCGCTCCCGCCCTGCGCCGCCTCCCCTGCCCCAGAAGGGACGCGGCCCTCCGCCCCGGGAGGAGCTGGCTCGCCTGCCGCGCTTCGTGGAGCTGAGCGGCCCCCAGAATGAAAGCAAAGCCTCCCTGGCGGTGGGAAGAGGCCACCGGGCCCTTCGGCCGGGTAATAAAGTCCAATTTATTACTTCCTGCAGCTTTGAGACTCTCAGACTGTCAATGAATCTGAACACGGCGTTTCCCTCTTGTGCAGCCACACCACTTGGTTGGCTCAAGTTCATCTTGCAAGTAATTTTAATCCTAAATGGCTTTTCACCACTGCCGTTTCCAAGAGAGTCACTCTTCATCTATCTCTGCGCACCTCCAGGGCTTCCAAGGATGCTGAGAAGGGCATCGTCCAGAGGAGGAAACATTCCAGAGAGAGCCTTTGGCCAAGCCTCTCTACAGCCTCTCTCCTGCCATGTCCAGGAATAAAGCCAGCATGAGGTCATTTCCAAAGAATAACAGAGCTGGAACTTGAAGGCCTTCTACTCCAGGGTCCCCAACCCACTACCAGGCCTTGAGCCTTTTGGAACCAGGCTGTAACACATCCTCATTCGCACAAGCAGCGTGTGAGTGTGTGTGCTTCATTTGCACGAGCAGCGGCCACTGCTTGTGGAAATGGAGCTGCACACACACGTGTGCTTACCACCACGCAAGCAGAACCATCCCCTCTCCCCCCCCACCAATCCACAACGCCAAAAGGGTTACGGAAGTCTGTTCTAGTGCAAGCCCCTGCTCAAGCAGGAAACCTAGGCCATTCCAGGCAAATGGTTGTCCAATCTCTTCTTAAAACCTCCAGTGTTGGAGCACCTGCAACTTTTGGAGGCAAGCCTTTCCACTGGTTAATTGTTCTATCAGGAAATTTCTCCTTAGATCCAGGCTGCTTCTCTCCTTGATAAGTTTCCACCTGTTGCTTCTTGTCCTGCCTTCAGATGCTTTGAAGAATAGGTTGACTCCCTCTTCTTTTGACAGCCCCTCAAATATTGGAAGGCTGCTAGCACATCACCTTGGTCCTTCCCCCCCCCCCTCATTAGACTACTAGACACCCAGTTTCTGTAACTTTTCTTCCTAGGTTTTATCCTCCAGCCCCCTAATCATCTTTGTTGTTTTTCTCTGCACTCCTTCCAGGGTCTCTACATCTCTTTCATATTGTGGCGACCAAAACTAGAAGCAATATTCCAAGTGTGGTCTTACTAAGGTATGGAATAAAGATGTGACGAGGGGCTTACTAAAACAATCCCACAGATTATTATCCCTTTCTCCTCTTTATGAGGGGATGAATGATGCAACAACGAGCCTGAAAACAGTATCAAGAGATACTGAGCAGCTCGGCATGAAAGCCAAAAATAGGTGGTTTTTTTCTCTGTACTCCCAGTGAATGGTAAGCATCCAATAGGGCAGGGGTAGGCAACCTTGGCTCTTTTATGACTCGTGGACTTCAACTCCCAGAATTCCTCAGCCAGCATAGCTGGCTCAGGAATTCTGGGAGTTGAAGTCCACGAGTTATAAAAGAGCCAAGGTTGCCTACCCCTCCAATAGGGGAATGCAGAACTTTTGAAATAAACCACTGGCTTGGGGAATGGTGCTGTCAAGAGAACTTTGGGTTCTTAGACTGTGGTCTACAATGACTGCATGGGTTTTTTTTTTTTTGGAAAGGAATGAGCTACACCTCACAAGAACTGGGAAGAAGATCTTTGGAAACCAACTGATTCAACTTATCCAAAGGGCTTTAACCTAAAACCGGAGGGGAGGGAGATGAATTTTTAGGAGCTAATTCCAAACATAAATCTCAGGTCCATCAAACAAGGGGTAAGAAAGAAGAGGAATCCAGACACGAAACAGGTAATGTAGAAAGCAAACACAGGGTTAGTCAAAAAAGAATTCAGATGGCTATACACTAACAAAATATGAGGAACAGGGTGAACTTGAAATCCTAGTACATGGGGGCAAATATTACCAAAACTGGGATGAAACCCATGAATGGAATGTGCAACTAGAGGAATTTAAATTGTTTAAAAGAAACAGACCTCATAATAAGAGGTAAAGTTGCATTATATGTTAAGAGATCATTGGATATCTGCAGAAATGCACAAGACTAAAGACGAAAACCCCCTAGAAGATATATGGGTCAATATAAAAGGGAAAAGAGTGACATTGCCATAGGTGTATATCAGAGGTCCCCAACTTATGGGCCATGGCTCACTACCAGGCCGTGGCCACTTGGCCACAGGGCCACGTAAGTGGCTGGCCAGTGCCTGTGCTTGCTCACGCTCACCCCCCCTGATGCTGGCTCTAGTCTTGGCACGACCCTTAGTGTGACTCTTGCACTGGCGCTAGCAGCCTCATTTATGGAGCATGCATGCTTGCAGCCCCATTCACGCATAGGCGTGTGCAGCTCCATTTGGGTGTGTGCACATTTGGGTGTGTAAAGGAGTCTGCCCCTTTCTTTCCCACTGGGCTACCACCCAGAAAGGTTGGTGACCCCTGGTGTATACTACAGACCAACCAACCAATGAGAGGAATTAAATGAATTTTTGGCTAATTAGTTAGCTAAAGTATCCAAGAAGCACAAACAAAGCAAAGATGAAGTCAGGAAAGCTCAGGTTTAGAACAAACTAAGACTTTCAACAAATGTGAAAAATTTATTTAATTCTTTCAATATGTAAAAGACAAGAAAAAAGTCAAGGAAATGATTGGTCCACTAATGGAAGAAGATGACAAGGCGGTGATTGCAGGAGGAAAAAAGTGGAACTGCTTAATTCATTTTTTCTATCTGTCTTTACACAAAAGGAAAAAGCAGAACAACCCATCTAAAGCAGAACTAGAGAAGACAGACCAGGAATACAAATCAAAATAGTGAGAACATCTATCCGCTCTAGACGAGTTTAAATCACCGGGCCAGATGAATTACATCCCAGAGTTCTGAAGGAGCTGGCAGACATGATCTCAGAACCACGGAATCATATCTTTCAAAGATCTTGGGCCACCAGAGGACCGGAAAAGAGCTGATGTGGTCTTCTTCTTCTTCTTCTTCTTCTTCTTCTTCTTCTTCTTCTTCTTCTTCTTCTTCTTCTTCTTCTTCTTCTTCTTCTTCTTCTTCTTCTTCTTCTTCTTCTTCTTCTTCTAAAAAAGGACAAATAATGGATCCAGAGAACTACAGACCAATCAGATTGACATCAATGCCTGGGAAGATCATGGAAAACATAAGCAAAGAATCTGTGAACACCTAGAAGTAAGTAAAGCTATTACTAGAAGCCTACATGGGTTTGTCAAAAACAGATCATAAGAAAGCTTATTTCATTCTTTGACAAAGTGACTATATTATTGGAGCAGGGAAATGCTGTCAACATAATATTCTTGGAATTCAATCAGGCGTTTAACAAGGTAGACCACAGCCTACTTCCTGGTAAGGTAGAAAAATGTGGAGTAGACAGCATCACCATCAGATGGATTAGTAACAGGCTAACCAACTGCACTCAGTATGTAGTCCTTAATGGAACTGCATCTACATGGAGGAAAGTATGTAGTGGGGAACCCCAAGTTCTGTCTTGGGTCCAGTTCTCTTCAATATCTTCATCAATCATTTAAATGGGATAGAAGGGGAACTCATCAAATTTGCAGAGAACATCAAGCTGGCAGAATAGCCAACACTCCAAGAAATAGGCTCATGAACCAGAAGGATCTCAACACACTTGAGTGGTGGGAAAAGTAAGGCTTTACACTGAAGGAAGAAAAAGCAAATGTGCAGGTACAGAAAAGATGGTATCTGGCTCAATAGTAGTAACTATGAGAGGGATCTAGGAGTCCTACTGGACAATTGCTCAAATACGAGCCAGCCGTGTGCTGCAACTACCAAAAAAGCCAGTGCCGTCCTAGGCTGCCTCAAGCAGAGAGATAGAATCAAGATCACATGAAATTCCGAAGAGAGCACAGAGCTCTGGGCTCTCTCTGTGACATCACACAGGCATTTCCTCCAAATCTGATGAGGAGTCATTGGTGGACTCTCTCCAAGGATGCCTCCACCTGACAGACAATCAATTCAGCCCATCCTTAATTAGCTTGATCCTCCAAAGATCGCCGGATACACCGGCTTCCTTCTAGGTCTCTGCCGTTCTGTTCTTGCTTCCAGATACCCGTCTTTCCCTGGATCTTCAGACTTTTGTCAACTTTTGTCACTTCAGGTCCTGAAGCATCAGCAGGGCTTTCCCAGCCAGGCCAGAAGGAAGGAATCTGTTTGGTTTGAGTCTGCCACCTGGTGGTGGAAGGAGGAAACGCTTCCTTCTGTAACGAACTGTTCTGGGATGAGTTACTTTTGCTCTCTTTGCATCCTAACATAATGTTGGAGGGGACCTTAAAAGTCATCTAGTCCAACCTCCTATCCAGTTCAAGGTCCCTTAAAACAGGGCTTTTCAACCTTTTCAGAGATTGTATCACTTTTAGGACATGACAATATTCGAGTACCACCAGTGCTTAACAAGGTGTCAAAAACCCGATGACTAAAAAAAAAAAAAGGGGGGGGGGAATTTTGGGTTTTACTGATTAGATTCATTTGTTGCTATAGAAATGGCTAGTTTATAATATTATGGAAAAGTGAAAACTTGAGGTTCAATGTTAATGCTTCCTTCTACTGCAACAGAGGAAGTCAGAAGTCAATGCCTTTTCTTTTTCCCTTCTCCCCCTCACTTTTTCCCCCTTTTTCCTTCCCATGGGGTCCTACTATTTGCTTTTGTATTTTTGTATTTTATTCCATAATCTAATAAAACATTACAAACTGTAGAAAAAAGGAAAAAAAAGTACCAGTTTTAATTTCTTTGGTGGCAGTTCCTTTGCTGAATCACTTTCCCTTTGCACTGAGAAATGTATGATGAATTTATCCATATTTATTAATATGCACCACTACCAGCTGGCTGGTTGGCCCTTCTTCCTCTCTCCCTCTCCTCTCCTTCCAAAGTGTAGTAAGAATGCACACACACACACCCAGTCCCTTCACTTGTACCCTTAAAGACACAGGAATCAAGCGCAAAGCAAGAAAGGCTCACAAAGCCTCCCAAAATAAACAAATACTAAACTCTGGGTTTTTTTTCTTTAAGCTGCCTCAGTTGCAATGTTGCAACTGGAGCCTCAAAGGCTCTGGCAATTGAAAAAAGCAATAATCTTAAATTAAGCCTGTTTACCTGCAAAGAAAAATAGCTAAAAACCATAGACAGATTCAAGATAAGGGGGTAAAACTAATTACATTTGTTTAAAGGGATTAAACCTATGGAAGCCAACACTTTGAACTCACTGCTAGCCTTTGTGAACCAGACTAAAATATTACAATAACCAAAGCACACAAACCAAGCCTCTGAATTACAAAACGCTGTAAAAACTGCACAAAAATCCTTATGGTAACCCAATCAAGCTGCCAGTTGACCCAGAACTAAATAAACCAACCTCCTTTCCGACATGCTCATCTCCTGGCTTTTCATTTCATCAGCGCTGATTGCATTCTTCTGGCTGGAAAAAACTAACCAGGGAACCTTTTCTTAGAGCAACAGCATGTTCTTCTTCCGTGTCTCTTTTTCCTCCCTGTCTGCTGAGCATTCCTTCCACAGTTCTTTCTCTGTCCCCTTTCCCGCCCAAACCACCTACTTTTATATCCTCTCCTCCCCCCTCCAGCTACGGAAGTGCCAATCAGGTGAAGCCAATCAGCTGGAGCCCTGCAACGCTCCTGGGACTTCTGCTGAGCCCAGACAGTCTTGCAGCTCCAGCTGCCTCTCCCTCAGGCTTGGCTTGGTTCGGCTCATTCCCCTCCCCTGCTACGCTTGTCTAGGAGGGTCACGTACCACCTGCCACATGTCACAGTACCACTTGTGGTAAATGTACCACCGGCTGAAAAGCCCTGCCTTAAAACACTGGGGGATGGCTCCAGCCTTGGTCTGAAGAGCGCCAGGGCAAGGGAGTCCTGTTTGACTGGCTGAGAGGCTTGACTCTCCAGACATGCCTCCCTCCCATCTCTTGAACTCCACTTCCCTGCAGTTTCAGCACATTGGCTGTGCTCTGCTGCCAGGTGGCAGTGAAGGGGGCCTGATAAGGGTCCCCCCGAGAGAAGAGATGACGGGAGAAGGCCCAGAGCAAGTATCCACAGCGGAGGGTAAATTGTACGACAGTTAAGGACACTGGCTACGTCTAGCCTACGTTTAGGAGTAAGATGACAGTTGTCTATTGTACTTGAGGGGTTGTCACAGAGAAGTGGGGATTGACTTATTACCCCAAGAACCCAGAGGGCAGATCAAGAAGTGAGAGGCAGTACAAGGAAATTTTAAGTTTGGAAAGGAATGTTTGGTGCTTGAAATCATATAGCTTCCTGCGAGAAGAGAAGGTTGTTCAGACTTGGTTTCAATATATTCAGTTACGGGCCAGGTGGAAAGAAGATCAAAAAAATGGATTTGCAATGACTGATGAAAATTTGATAAAGCAAATTAGAAATCAGGGACCAGCACATATTAAACGGATATATCTTGCATTGATAGAGATCGATTCAGAAACAGAGCTTGTTAAGGATTGTATGATAAAATGGGCCCAAAACATTCAGGAAGTTATTACAATGGACACGTGGGAAAAGATCTGGGTGAGGAATGTAAAATTCACTCAAGCTCAAAATCTAAGAGAGAACTTTTATAAAATGTTTTATAGATGGCATTTAGATCCTAAAAAGCTTGCAAGTATGTATCCGAGTTACCAGCCTAAGTGTTGGAGGTGTGGCGATGAAGAGGCAACATATTTTCACATATGGTGGACATGTAAAAAGGTCAAAGCTTTTTGGATAAAAGTTTGGTGGAATATGCAGAAGATTTTTAAACAGAGGATAAAGTTTTGTCCGCAACTTTTCTTGTTGGGAATAATTACAGGTGCTTCAGTTGTGGACACTAAGTTGATGTTGAATTTAATTACGGCAGCAAGACTTTTGATAGGTCAGTACTGGAAAAAAGAGGAACTGCCGACCATAGAAGAATGGACTTTAAAGGTTTCCGACCTGGCAGAGATGGCGAAGATTTCGGTTTATTTGAAAGATCATTCGCAAGAACGCTATATTATGGAATGGAGAAAATGGATTGAGTTTATCCAGAACAAGTATAGGGTTAAGAAGTTTTATGTAGCATTTGAATAAGTCTTCTTTCGTTTTTTTTTTCTCTTTTTCTATTTTAGTTTTTTATATATATTTTATATTGCTAAGGTTTGTTTTATCTTATATAAGCTAGAGAGTGATGGATTTTAGAATTTATAGTTGTTAGTATATGGTTGTTTATGATTGCTTTTTTATATATATATACCTTGTATTTGCAAGAAAGCAAAATGGCTGTCTGAGGAAGCTTTGCAAATAGCTGAGGAAAGGAGGGAAGCGAAAGGCAAGGGAGAAAAAGAAAGAAACGCCCAATTGAATGCAGAATTCCAGAGAATAGCTAGAAGAGATAAGAATGCCTTCTTAAATGAACAGTGCAAAGAAATAGAAGAAAACAATAGAATAGGGAGGACCAGAGATCTTTTCAAGAAAATTGGAGAAATGAAGGGAACGTTTAATGCAAAAATGGGCATGATAAAGGACCAAAATGGCAGGGACCTAACAGAGGCAGAAGAGATTAAGAAGAGGTGGCAAAATTACACAGAAGAACTATACAAGAATGAGCTTAACGTCCCTGATAATCACAATGAGGTGGTCACTGACCTCGAGCCAGACATCCTAGAATGTGAAGTGAAGTGGGCCTTAGAAAAGCTGAGCAACAACAAAGCTAGTGGAAGTGACAGTATTCCAGCTGAGCTATTCAAAATCTTAAAAGACAATGCAGTAAAAGTGCTACACTCAATTTGCCAGCAAATTTGGAAAACTCAACAATGGCCACAGGATTGGAAAAGATCAGTTTACATTCCAATTCCAAAGAAAGGCAGTGTCAAAGAATGTTCAAACTATCGCACCATTGCACTCATTTCTCATGCTAGTAAAGTCATGCTTAAAATCCTACAAGCTAGACTTCAGCAGTATGTGGATTGAGAACTACCAGAAGTACAGGCAGGATTTCGAAGAGGCAGAGGAACTAGAGATCAAATTGCCAACATACGCTGGATCATGGAGAAAGCTAGGGAGTTCCAGAAAAACATCTACTTCTGCTTCATTGACTATGCTAAAGCCTTTGATTGTGTGGATCATAACAAACTGTGGCAAGTTCTTAAAGAGATGGGAGTACCAGACCATCTTATTTGTCTCTTGAGAAACCTATATGCGGGTCAAGAAGCAACAGTGAGAACTGGACACGGAACCACTGATTGGTTCAAAATTGGGAAAGGAGTCCGGCAAGGATGTATACTGTCGCCCTGCCTATTTAACTTATATGCAGAGCACATCATGAGAAAGGCAGGGCTAGATGAATCAAAAGTTGGAATTAAGATTGCCGGAAGAAATATCAACAACCTGAGATACGCAGATGATACCACTCTAATGGCAGAAAGTGAAGAAGAACTAAAGAGCCTCTTGTTGCGGGTGAAGAAGGAGAGTGCAAAACTTGGGTTGAAACTTAACATTAAGAAAACCAAGATCATGGCATCTGGCCCTCTCAATTCCTGGCAAATAGACGGGGAAGAAATGGAAGTAGTGACAGATTTTATTTTTCTGGGCTCCAAGATCACTGCAGATGGGGACTGTAGCCAAGAAATCAAAAGACGCTTGCTCCTGGGGAGGAAAGCGATGGCAAATCTAGACAGCACACTAAAAAGCAGAGACATCACCCTGTCAACAAAAGTGCGTATAGTCAAGGCTATGGTCTTCCCAGTTGCAATGTATGGCAGTGAAAGTTGGACCATAAGAAAGGCTGAGCGCCAAAGAATTGAGGCCTTTGAACTGTGGTGCTGGAGAAGACTCCTGCGAGTCCCTTGGACTGCAAGGCGATCAAACCGGTCAGTCCTAGAGGAGATCAATCCTGACTGCTCTTTAGAAGGCCAGATCCTGAAGCTAAAACTCAAGTACTTTGGCCACCTAATGAGAAGGAAGGACTCCCTGGAGAAGAGCCTAATGCTGGGGAAGATCGAGGGCAATAGAAGAAGGGGACGACAGAGAATGAGGTGGCTGGATGGAGTCACTGAAGCAGTAGGCGTGAGCTTAAATGGACTCCAGAAGATGGTTGAGGACAGGAAGGCCTGGAGGAATGTTGTCCATAGGGTCGCGATGGGTCGGACACGACTTCGCAGCTAACAACAACAACACCTTGTATTTAGCTCTGGGAAGTCGGGGGGGGAGGGGGGGAGGGGGGGAGGTAGGGGGGGGAGGGAGAGGGGGAGGGGGGGGAGGTAGGGGGGAGGAGGGTGGGGGAAGGGGGGTTTTTTAAAGGAAAACTGTATTTTAAAACTTTTCAATAAAAAAAAAAAAGAAGTGAGAGGCAGAGGTTTGTTAAAGGGAGATCTAAGAGAGAAGTAAGAGATTTCCTGACAGTGAGAACAATTAATCAATGGGACAGCTTTGCTCCTGGAGTTGTGGGTGTACCATCACAGGAGGTTTTCAAGAAGAGATTGCACAACCATTTGACTAGGATGGAATAATGTTTCAGGAGGCTGGACTTGAAGACTTCTGAGGTCCCTTCCAGCCCCATGATTCCTCCAATGGACCCACCTGCCCAAGGTGAGGAAAACCTCTGAGAGGCTTCTGGCTCTCCTGCTAGGCCTCTGGGGAAGACTGTGGAGCCCCTGATGCTGAGATTAGTTATTGCACTGTATTTTAGGCTATTTTTAGACTGGTATTGTTGCATTTTTATTATACGCATCTAGAAACTGCTTAACATCTGAGATGTAACTAGATTCCAATAGAATAGATGAATAAAATCTCTCTTCTGTGAGTTGAAGATACCCCAACACTTTGGGCTTGTTTTCCAGATCCCATCCATTGTGGCAGTCTTCCTATGATTGGTTCCATTTTGTTCATCTGCTTTTTTAGATGGATGCTTTGAGTTGAGCATAGTAGCCAAGGCGTGTGTGTGTGTGTGCGCGTGTGTGTGTGCGTGTGTGTGTGCGTGCTTCCCAAGGGGAAAAGTACTTCCTGTGGTCTGAGCTCAGTGTTGTGATCACATACTTACTGGAATGGCAGAATCCAGTAAGGGGGTGTGTGAGATTTGGGTTTGCACAGAGAGGGAGTTAGAAATGAAATATAAATTTATTTATTTTTTTATTTTAATTCCATTTATATCCCGCCCTTCTCCGAAGACTCAGGGCGGCTTACAAGCTTAGCAGTAGCCTTCATTCTATGTATATGCCTGCTTATTAGGGCTTTCACACACACCCCCAAGCGGCATTATTACAAAGTCAGCTTATTGCCCCCAACAATCTAGGTCCTCATTTTACCTACCTCGGAAGGATGGAAGGCTGAGTCAACCTTGAGCCTGGTGGGATGCGAAC
This sequence comes from Vipera ursinii, assembly GCF_947247035.1. Lineage (NCBI taxonomy): Eukaryota > Metazoa > Chordata > Lepidosauria > Squamata > Viperidae > Vipera > Vipera ursinii. The sequence continues at coordinate 3,024,296 of NC_139524.1, read as the reverse complement.
CTGCACTAATTGCAGGCAGCTGGTGTTACTGAAGGAGGCATTAGCCCACTGCTTGACTTGACAGGTCAAGTCTCGCTGGTCTCCCCAAAGAGTGAGTGGCATATGTCAGCCTTCTCCCCCATCGTGCACAAGCATTTGGCTGAAGCACATCTCTTCTTCATGGAGCTGAAAATCGTTGTTGGTCTGGTTGGTTTTAAAAAAGCCCTACAAGTGGCCGGTGTGGATAGATGTTTTAAAGATCAGGATGTGGCTTCAGACCTAGGAAAACGGGAGCAGCTCCTGCAAGGGCAGGTCTTCATGTCGTTGGGGGACACGGAGCTGCTTTCTCCAGCCCTGGAAGAGAGGAGACGGGCAGGCCTTGCAGCTCCCCGGGGGAAGAGCGGCTCCCGTTCCTTCAGAGGCTGCAGGTTCCTGGGGAAGCCCTGCAGCTCCCGCTCAGCTCCCTTCCTTGCCGGCTGCTTGTCCTTGGCCGGAAGCTGCAGGCGCCCGGATCCCAGAGCAGAGGAGCCGGACCCTCAGGAGATCAGGAGAAAGTCCTCGGATCTCGCTTCATCCGACCAAATAGCATTGGGACCACCAGGCCCTCCAAATCCCAACCCCCTCTCTTGTTCAGGGGTCACAATTGGGCCACAGGAGGCCCAGTCTGGTCAGGGAGGGGGCAAGACAATCTGGGCAGCCTTAAGCTTAACGAGCCTCGGTAACCCTCCCCCTCCCCCTCCCCCACCTATTATGTGTGGGGAAACTCCCAGCTCAGGGGCAGTAAAGTGGCAGGCAGGGTTTTACTCTAGCTGGCTTCTCCCCAGTTCCTTCCAGCTGCAGTCAGATCCAGCCCACGGGGTGATCCACTCCGTGTGTGTGTGTGTGTGTGTGTGTGTGTGAGTCTTCTTGCTCCCAGCATAAACCTGTAGCAAATTTGTTATGTATTGGGCTCAATGGTAACACCACATGGTAAGCTGGAGCAGCTAACGGCTCTCTAGCAAGCCAGACTTCAGGTCTCCAGTGCTGCTATTGGCTGCCCTAGGTGGCAAATGGTTGCTTTAAACCTATTGGCTGCCGCCTAGGGGCCAGGCTATAAATTGCTGCAAGCTGCAGCTCAATTCTCAATTCAGATCCTGCAAGCAGTAAACCATGAGCTTTGTTAAACTCACTTGCTTTGTCTTCTTTCCTGCACGAAGAACTCACTACACAACAAAATTGATCAAAAGTAAGGTAGAAGTGAGCAAGTAATGAAAACACTGCCAACCTCATCCCACCACACAGCTGCATAGGATGTCGCCTCCCCCCCATTCCAGTTGTTTTCAGGGCAACAACATTCTCTGCCCGCCTTTTCCTTCCCCACCACCATCATCCACCAACCAACCATGGTGGGAAACCAACCACCATCTTCGCGGTTGGTTTCCCACCATGGTTGGTTGGTGGATGATGGTGGCAGGGAAGGGAAAGGTGGGTAGAGAATGTTGTTGCCCTGAAAACAACCTGGGGGGGAGGGGGGAGGGGACATCCTGTGCAGCTGGAAGATGCCGAAATGTGCCCACCTGTCAACCACCAGGTGGGCAAAGCCTGGTCTTCCTTCTTACAGAAAGAACGATGAAGTGTCTAGACAGATTTTGGGGGAAACAACTTCAATAGGCTGGTTCAGTAAACTCTCCTTCATTGTTTGTGCTTAAGCAGAAAGGAGACATTTGTCTGCTGGGGATTCTTCACTGATATGTTAAATATTAATTAAATTAAATTAAAATAAAACAAAGCGTGATTTTTATTTATTTGGATTTTTATGCAGAGCAAGCAGCTGGATT